>NC_080066.1:29044070-29663873 GCF_949987535.1 Balaenoptera acutorostrata | reverse complement strand
AGCATCTGTCCCGTCTGCCGACCATTGACCCGAATACAAGGACCCTGCTTCTGTGTGGATACCCGAATGTTGGCAAGTCCAGCTTCATCAATAAGGTTGGTCCGCCTGACGGCGTGGTGACCAAGGACCTGACTGCGTGGGGTGAGGGCGGCTGCAGTCAGTCCTCTAGTTAGCACTGCCCTGGGCCCAAAATATTGTTCCTCCCATCCTCGAGGATCGACCCTGAACCTGGATGGATATTGCAGTTATGGGGACCATTTTAGTTTTGAGTTTTGTGTGTGTCCTACAAATTTCTAAGGGATTTGAGACGTTTAAATACGTTTCTGTTAACACATGGACACGTGTGTCCCGGGAACAGTAGTGCCAGGGAGTCACTGTTGACCGTGCAGACCGTGCCTGTTGAACTGACCTTCCCGGGCTCCAGAGGTGTTTCTCAGGTGATATCACCCGGGTTGCTGTGTCAACTTGCCTGTAAACTTTGGTTTGTGTAGTGCGAAGTGGTTGCCCTTTACTTAGTGAGTTTATTATCAGACCTAAAGGAACTGTTTAAGTAACGCAGCACCTTAGCTGAGCTCAGGGACCTGAATGGAGTAGAAACAGTGTTTAAAGTGTCAGCTCACAACCAGCAACAGCCCAGGTGCCAAAAAAACAATGGTTACATGTGGGGCTCTTTGCTACTAAGAACACTCCTGCAGATCTGTAGGTTTTTGTTTTGTCCACAAGTGGCACTGATACAGTGACAGCTGAGCTCTGCAGTGTCTCAGCCGACCTCTCCAGGGCTTGTGAGCCAGGCCTTGGGGGTGAGACAGGCCGCTTAATTAACTAACAGTAAACAACAGCAGAAAATTCAGTCCTCAGTTTCGTGACCACATTTCCGGAGTTCAGGGACCCCACATGGCTCACGGGCCTGTGTTAAGGTGCAGGTGTCGAGCGTTCCCATCATTACAGGAAGTTCTGCGGGGCGTCGCTGGGGCCAGGATGGGTGAGAGGAGGAGCTGGGTGGTGCCCTGCAGGTGCTGGGCCTTCCTTGCTCCCTGATGCCTGATTCATACTCCGCCTCTGCGGCCCGGGTCCTGAGGAAGAGGGGCCCGTCTGCCTGCTGAGGTGCTGGCTCCTGTCAGAGTTCAATCATGTGAGGTTGAATCTCGTGGGGTTTTTTTGTTTTTTTCCTACCGCAGCAGTTAGTCTCGATAACACGTAGGTGCCGCGTTTACTCTGTTGCAGAGGATACGCGGTACAGGACTTGTGGTTTGTTCCAGGTGACGAGAGCAGATGTGGACGTCCAGCCCTACGCCTTTACCACCAAGTCTCTGTTTGTTGGGCACATGGATTACAAGTATCTGCGCTGGCAGGTGAGAGCTGTCTAAGCTGGGACAGTCGTGCTCTTGTTCCTGGAGTTTGATTCTGGGGATTCCCACAGACTAGTTAGTGTCTGCCCACGTCCCAGTGCACGCAGGGTCACAGGGAAGGCTGGGGGGTCACCGGGAACGTCTCTGTGGACAAGCTCCGGCAAGCTCCGGGGACGTGGCAGCTCCCAGCAAGCCTTCTGCGCTCGGCTAATGGTGGTGCTTCTGATGGGCCGGTCATCAGAAACCATTTACAAGCGTGATGCAGTTGAATTTAATGTTATGAGAGGTGATGTCATTCCTAGCACGTGGGAGGGGTTATCCCTGTTTTCTGTGTCGTCGTCACTAATGGAAAGAGGGGTCCTTCTCAGGGTCGTTGGCAAGTTCGTTCTTCAATGAGCTCTGCAGCCCCCTCCCCCCGTTTTTCATACTTAATTTGTCCTTTTCCCCCGCTGCCTTCTTTACCGTGGTCAGTTGGGAGCCCTGCATTTTCTTTACCAGCTTTGTCAGGGCTGGTCTGGGTTTGTGAGCGCCCTCGGCCTGTGCTAGGCAAGCAGCTTGTGCAGACGTGGGCTCTGGAGTAACGAGTCTGACCTTAGGTGGTGGATACTCCGGGGATCCTGGACCACCCTCTGGAGGATCGCAACACCATTGAGATGCAGGCCATCACGGCACTGGCTCACCTGCGAGCCGCGGTTCTCTACGTGATGGATTTGTCTGAGCAGTGTGGGCACGGACTCGGGGAGCAGCTGGAGCTCTTCCAGAACATAAGGCCGCTCTTTGTCAACAAGGTGAGTGTGGGGACCAATGTTTTAGTTTGTAACCTGCAGTGTGAAGGTAATAATTTTGTTATTTTTCTTTCTCATTCTAGCCTCTTATCATTGTAGCAAACAAATGTGACGTGAAGAGAATAGCTGAACTTTCTGAGGACGATCAGGTAAATCACCTTGATGTTTTCAATATTTCCTACTAATTCTGAATCTCGTCGTACACAATCAGAGTTGAAAAGGAATGTTAGCGATGCTAGTCTGGTTTTTGTTTTGCAGTGAGATAATATCCTCACTGATTGAGTCGACGTGACCTTAGGAAAGCCCATTAATGGCAAACGGACCATGACGTTTCCTGGTTCCTGCTCTCAGAGGCTGTGGGGCCGGCCGTGCGTGTGGTCGGTACAGTAGCCTTCAGGAGACTGCTTGTTCGGAAGGGGCTGCCTCTCGTGTTGGGGCCTTAAAACGAGCAAAGCACCTCAAGGTTCGCCCCAGCTCCTTGGGCCTGGGCTGCCGGCTGCTCTGGAGCAGCGCCTGCAGCAGAGTGTCTAGTGGGAGGCGTTTCTCGGGTGTTACTGGAGTACCTGCCACAGGTTCTGTGGGTGAACTCTGAGTGAGTGAGGGAAAAGGAGTGTCTGCAGACCTTCCAGAACCGTGACCCTGTTGTCTGCTGTAATTTTCCAAGTGGCAGTTAACGTCGTTAGCCCTAGGTTTTCAAGCTGTTTGACCCTGTATCCGTCCCCAGGAGGCATCTCTCAGGACAAATGCTTCAAGAAGCTCTGCGCTGGTCCAGTGGTTCTCTCTCGTGGCCCCACCAGCAGTGTTGGCGTTGCTTTTCGGTGGTAATGCATCATAAGTCAGGGCACACCCCGGGCCTCCGCAGTCAGACTCTGGGAGGCCCAGCAGTCCGGTTTGCAAGGCCCCATTTGGTGGGAGAGACGCTGCGCTTGTCTGGCCTGAGGAGAGGGTCTCTAGGGAGGCTGTACTCTTGTCTCTGGCTCTCTCTGATGCTGTTTGGACACTTAATCCTTGGTGAGAACGTGGTGTGTTTAAATAGCCATCCTGGTGTCCCTGGGCACTGCCTTGTACTCTCTACATTACTGATGATGTAAACGCTGATGTCAGAGAATTCTCTTTTCTTTGAAAGGATCAGATACTCATTGGGTGATCTCAGTTTTTCAGGCTAAGAGCACTGGAGTGTGGAGGGGCGGGCAGGTCAGGAGTGATCGTTGTGCCGGAAGCTCAGCCCTTGGGGTTAGACGCTCCCAAGTCCTGCCGCCACTGCCAGCTGTGATGGAGCTTCAGTGGTGGGAACAGTTGCATCGCTGGGTTGGGAAGCAGGGTTGCGGGTGCTATGAACGCTGGTCAGCGCCGCGTGGGGCCTGCCCTGTGTCGGTCAGTGACTCTGATGTCTCTTGAGCTGCAGTGCAGGTTCTGCCCCGTCTTGCACGAGGCACATGGTGGCAGGTGCGGTGTCTTATGCAGGTCATGCTGGTAGGTGGTATGGTTGGTCTTTCCAGGGAGCGGGGGGAGCAGAACTCATTCCTGAGAAGCTTGACTGTTGTGAATTGGCCACCTGTGTCTGAGTGTTGTCACATGGTCAGGCCAGCAGCAAGGTGTCGGGTGGCATTCGTGGAGGCGCAAATGAAGTCCCTTGTCCTGGGGTCTTGGTGGTTCGTTCGTAGCTGGATTCGTACACGTTGCTGTATCATTTTCTAAGGAATTATCTTAGGCTGTGGAGGCCAGGTATTTTATAAAAAATAGCATTGAGAATATTCTCTATGAAAATCTGTATCTTAATTTTCTCAAGATTCTCTTCAGAAGGGTAGGTCTCACAGAATGTTCCAGAGAGCCTCTGGTTTGCTTGCTGTAGTTTGATTTGATTCTCCCCGTAATGTATATTTTCTTTTCTTTTTTAAAAAAATTAATTTATTTTTGGCTGCGTTGGGTCCTCATTGCTGCGCGCGGGTTTTCTCTAGTTGTGGTGAGTCGGGGCTACTCTTCATTGCGGTGCGTGGGCTTCTGTTTCAGTGTCTTCTCTTGTCGTGGAGCACGGGCTCTAGGTGCGCAGGCTTCAGTAGTTGTAGCACGCAGCCCCAGTAGTTGTGGCTCGCGGGCTCTAGAGTGCAGGCTCAGTAGCTGTGGCTCACAGGCTTAGTTGCTCCGCAGCATGTGGGATCTTCCCGGACCAGGGCTCGAACCCGTGTCCCCTGCATTGGCAGGCGGATTCTTAACCACTGCACTACCAGGGAAGTCCTGTATTTTCTTTTCTTTCTTTCTTTCTTTTTTTTTTAAATTTATTTAATTTGTTTAGTTTTGGCTGCGTTGGATCTTCATTGCTGCGCACGGGCTTTCTCTAGTTGCGATGAGTGGGGGCTACTCTTCATTGTGGTGTGTGGGCTTCCCAGTGCGGTGGCTTCTCTTGTTGCGGAGCACAGGCTCTAGGCGCAAGGGCTTCAGTATTTGTGGCACACGGGCTCAGTAATTGTGGCTCGCGAGCTCTAGAGCGCAGGCTCAGTAGCTGTGGCTCACGGGCTTAGTTGCTCCGCGGCATGCGGGATCTTCCCGGACCAGGGCTCGAACCCGTGTCCCCTACATTGGCAGGCGGATTCTTAACCACTGCACCACCAGGGAAGTCCCTGTATTTTCTTAATCACAGCTGAATTTAGGGAAAAATAAATAACTGTTTTGGGGAGATGTCCTTCAAAAGAGTTAAAAAACCACAGATGTGTTAATTATAATTAGCATTTATAGCACCCATTTGAGGAGAAGTAAGATTTGTTCATGGGGAACTGGGGATAAATGCAGCTCTCATTTGTCCTTTGTATTCCCAGAAAATATTTCTAGATCTTCAGGCTGAAGGGTTTTCTGTGGTGGAGACCAGCACCCTGACGGAGGAAGGGGTTATTAAAGTGAAGACAGAGGTCAGTGCTTCCTCACAAGCAGGGTTGATCCCTTTCCTTGACAGGAATGTTTCTCTCTGGGTGTTAACAACCCTGAGCGCTAGTAGCTCCGCCTGAGAGATGAATCCTGGGGCCCCCACCCGCCCAGTGAACATGGGGGGATGTGAAGAGATGCTCACACTCCCAGCACAGGTCATTTTCACTTAGTCCTGCTGCCTCAGGGTTCTTCCTCGGGCTGGGCCTGACCCTGACCCGGGAAGGAAGAGAGAGGTCCCCTCCGCACCCGGCCCACCCTCCCCTGTCCCGGAGCGTGAGGTCTGCCCCAGGGCAGTTACTTGGACCTTGGGGGTCCCAGCACTCAGCCATCAGATGCTGCCTCTGAGGGAAAAGCGTAGCAGGTTCCAAACCTGGGGACTGTCCTCTGGTTATGCGGGCTCTGGTTCCTGGTTCATTCCAGAAGGCAACATGAGGCTGTGCCAGGTGCCCTGTGACCTGGTGCCACGTTTTCTCACCTTCTTAGGCTTGTGACAGGCTTTTGGCTCATCGAGTTGAAACCAAAATGAAAGGAAATAAAGTGAACGAGGTGCTGAACAGACTGCATTTGGCTGTTCCCAGCAGAAGAGATGACAAGGTAAAGCCGCCTGCGGAGGCCCTTGAGGCAGGGGGTTGCGTGGCTGGTGGGGACCCGTGCGCCTGCCTCCCCGGTAGTGGATTTCCCGGGTGTTCTCGCATCTTCCTCAGAATGAAGGTTATGCCATGTATGTCAGGAAGAATCGAAGCGGTGAGAGGAGGAGCATGAAGAGCCAGGTTAAACCTGCTCCCCCACCAGAGGCTGTTACTGTAGCTCTCAGCTTGTCTATTTGTCCAGAAACATTTTGGCATATAAGCTTTTTTAAAAAAACTTTAAACATGGGAATATATTTTCTTTCAAGTTTTTCATTTTCTTGCTATTAAAAACTAGTGCTCAAGGTTACGTTTTCATACATAGGTCTCTGTTTTTAATTGCAAATATATCTGTAGAGTGAATTTTAAGGCTTGGCATTGAAAATGTCATTGTCCTCCAACAATGCCTTGCAGGTTTATTCTCCTGAAGGTTTGAGAATGCACGCTTCCTGTTGTGTCAGTGTGACGGACTAAGGATGCTTCCATTGTTGTGATGAGTTTCTTTTCTTTTTTTTTTTTGCTGTGCTGCACAGCTTGTGGGATCTCAGTTCCCCAACCGGCGATTGAACCCAGGACCATGTCAGTGAAAGCCCAGAATCCTAACCACTAGGTCACCTGGGAATTCCCACTTTTTATTTATTTATTTTAATGTTTCTTATGTATTTATTCATTCAACACTAATTTTTGGTAGCTAGTCTAGGCATTAACAATACAGGTAAAAATCACTGTCAGTGATGTTGTTAATGATTTTTATCATATTCTCAAAAAGTTACACCAGTTTTCAGTTTTTTTCCCCAAAGTAAAGTGGAAATTACATTATAAGAAGTGATATTTCTACACTGTAGTTTCAGGCAGTCACACTCAGTGATTATTCAACATGATTGTTTTCAGTTAGTGAACATCATGTGGAACAGGATGTGTATCTTGGTATTGACATACTTATTTGCTTTTTCACTTCTTTAGGTTACCTCTTACTGATTTGTAATTTTTATATTAAGGAAATCAGACTCCTGTATGTTGTGTAGATTTGTTTTCTTTTTGTCAAAGGTATTTTTTCTTCTGTATTCTGATGGTTCAATTTTTAAATTTTACCTCTTTTTTAATAGAAGTCTTCATTTAGTTGTGGTTTTATCTTGTTCATGGGAAGCAGGTGATGGTCTTCACCCAGCTCATCGTTTATTTCAGGACTGATGGCTGGATGATGTGTCTTCCCATCGTATTTCCCTCTGTGCTTGGGCTTATGTCTGAATTTCTCATGTTCATTGATCTGCTTTATTTCTCCTGTATTGCTTTCTTCATCCATACTTTTTCTTGATTCTCTTACCGTTTGTTTTTTTTAAATAAACTTTAGAATCGGCTTACGGAGCCTTCCCAGCTTCCTTGCCCAGACTGGCCCTGCACCTTCCCCTCTCCCCCAGATCATCTTGGTTTTTAGTTGGTCTGGGTGTGGTTTTGTGTTTCCCATGCAGATGGAGAATTTGCTTGTAGTTTTTCATCTTTGTGTTTTGATTTAGCAAGGCATTTCATTTAGGTATTTCCACTCATGTCTTCTCAGGGGCGGCCCCCATTCATCCCTGAAGGAGTCGTGGCACGCAGAAAGAGAATGGAGCTCAGGGAGCCGAAGAGGAGGCGGGTAGGTGATGGGAGCGCCCATGGGCCTGCGCTGGAGAGCATGTGCGGGGCAGGGCTTTGGAGCATAAACCCCCTGGGGCCTGGACACCCTCCTGGGTGGAGGTGCCAGGTCCGCCAGTGGCAGAAACAGCTTTCCCACCAGAAATGGGCGCTGAAAGGATTGGCTCTTCGGTTGGAGAAGGGGTGATTCCACAGGGAAGGGAGGGGGCCCAGCAGTTCTGGTTCTGAAGGTCAAACAGCACTGATGAAAACTGTGTTTTCATTGCAGGAACGGGACATTGAGCTGGAAATGGGAGATGATTATATTCTGGATCTTCAAAGTAAGGGCTCAAATGTGATAGTTGTTTTCAGATGCCAGTTGTGTGAAAAATGTGAAAGTGCATTAATGGGTGCAAGTCTTGCAGCATTTTGTTAATTTAATTTCTTGAAGGCGAGAGGTTGCCTACTGCCAGGACTCTGAGATTTCTTCCTTCCAGGTAGTTTTCTGTGAGTGATCATTTCTGTAACTTTCCTAGCATATAAGTGTTGGACCAGGCTGATATTGTTGATAATCTGTTGTTCATGCCTTTGGACACTTTGATCCTGAGGTACTGATGGGTCTTGGGATGTGCTTGGAGCAATCCTTTGGTCGAGCATGTTACATTGCTTACCTAGTGTTGAACACAAGTGCTCTGTTGTCTTCACAGGTGTAGGACTTGCGTAAGTGGTGGCTCGTTTGGGGCACATGGTAGTTGATGTTAAAAACAACTATAAACTTTTTGTTCTTTGACCTTTAGAGTACTGGGATATAATGAATTCATCTGAGAAACATGATAAGATACCTGAGATCTGGGAAGGCCATAACATAGCCGACTATATTGATCCTGACATCATGCAGGTTTGTGTCACTAGTTAAATTATTTGACTTTTATTCCTCTTTAACACGACCACCGAAAGACATGCACACAACTTTCCACTCACCTCTGTCCATGGCCCTCGTTCCTTCTACGCCCACCAAGACCCCGGGGCCCCCGCCTCCTGGGGCCCTGCACACGCAGCACCATGTCCCTGCACCGGGTGCTGGTGCAGACTCTCCCCTTCCTCCCAGACCACCTGCCCGAGCTCCTTGTGCTGGTCTCAGGGGCAGCCTCACTTCATAAGGGAGTCCCCGGGGCGTGGACACCCTCGTCGCCACCCCATGCGGGCCCCTGTGGCTGCAGGTGCTGCTTGCTCCCTGCCTGACCGCTTGTCTTCCCCAAGTTCTGCCCCGGCACACACAGCTGCCTCCTGTTTCAGTCCTCTCCTTGTTTGCTATTTCTTAACATATGAGTGTCCACAGCAAACAAAAACTTCTTAGACCCTGTGTTCTCCTTTAGTTGCTATCCTTTCTCTCCAGAGTCAAGTTTTTTTTTTTTAATGTGTTAAAGTGTACAGTTAAGTAGCATCTAGTACCTTCATGGTGTTGTGCAACCACCACCTCTGTGTAGTTCCGGAACCTTTTCATCATCCCCAAAGTAACTCCCAGTACTCGATAAGTAATCACTTCCTAGTCTCCCTTCCCCCTAGCCTCAGGCAACCACAAATCTCTTTTCTGTCTCTCTAGATTTGCCTATTTTGTATATTTTATATAAATGGAGTCTTAAAATATGTTGATCTTATTCCACTTAGCATAATATTTTCAAGGTTTGCCCATGTTGTAGCATGTGCCAGAGCTTTCATTCCTTTTTATTGCTTAGTGATATTCTATTTTATATGTGTAGCACATTTTGTTTATCCATTCATCCGTTGATGGACATAGGGTTGTTTCCACCGTTTGGGTATTGTGATTAGTGCTACTATGAACATTGATGGATAAGTATTGAGTGCCTGTTTTCAACACTTTTGGGCAGATTCCTAGGAGTAGAGTTACTGGGTCATAAGATAATTTTATGTTTCACTTTTTGAGGAACTGCCAGCCAAGTTTTTTTAAAAAATATTTTATAAAATACTTGCAACTTATGTTCCTTGTTTCCCTTGTTATTCACTCCTCAGTTCTCAAATGGCATCCTTGATTTATATTTCATGTCTTAATCTCTTCAGTTGTGCCTCTTGCTTTGTCTCTTACTCTGTGACATCCTGTTTCCGTAGTCTGGGCTCAGATGGCCTGACCTGGCCTTCCCGTCCAACCTCCCTCCCTATGCCTTTTCATGCTAGTACTGATGGGGGTACCTCTGGCTCGGGTTCCTGTCGAGGTTTATTCGTTATATGTATTTAAAAATTTTATTAACTGTATGGCCAACGAGCTTGTGTTTGGGACAGCTTTGGGATGGATACACGGGCTGTCGTGGTCCAAGGCCAGTTCAGATTGATGTTCTCAGTTCTTCAAGAATGGAGGGTCTTTCATGTACCTGCTGGGAGCGAGGGGAACATTTTACATGTTTTAGCCTCAGAGGTGGGAGTGGTTGTTTCTAAAGAAGGAAAAGAAGTGGCACAGAATAGTCTGCGGCTGTCGGCTTAGTCTTTGTGCTCATCTCCGCACGGAGCCTGTTTGCGGGGAGGTGAGCCCTGGCACAGAGGGCGAGGCCCACGTGAGTCTGGACCCGGGTGTTCATCATACTCCGAAAGGCTTAGGGGAAACCTGGTTTCTGTAAAGATTGTTACACTTGCTTATGAGTTTTTCATTGTTGACTTTGTTTAATTATGACTTTTTTAAAAGAAATTGGAAGAGTTAGAAAAAGAAGAAGAGCTAAGAACAGCTGCTGGAGTGTATGACAGTGAATCTGAAACTGAAGATGAGGAAATGGTGGAAATCCAACAGCTGGCAAAACAGATTAGGGAAAAAAAGAAGTTGAAGATTCTGCAGTCTAGAGAGAAGGATACACAGGGACCCAGGATGCCTCGGACAGCCAAGAAGGCAAGTGTCGTGTCGTGTCCAAGAGTGTCACCTATTTCTTTGTGTATTGGAGTCTTGTATGGTCCATGCTAAACATGCTTCACTTTGTTTTGTTGGTATAAGTTGACTTTTGAGGTTGGGTGAGTGTTGATCTTTCATATTCTGAGTATTATACCCCTTCTTGGTGACTTTCACTGTTGGATTCAACCCCTTTGTAGCTGTACAAATGAAGATTGTGAGTTACGCATAAATTTCTAGATGTAAAGTCATCAATTAACACATTCTTATTCTTTAATTCTTTATTAGGAGTCATCTTTTACAATTTACAGAAAAACTAACCCAATCTAACTTAGGGCCAAAGGTGATTTAACTGGGTGGGCCCTGTGACTGGTTAGGACGGGGAAGTTCACACTGAGGCACAAGTGGATCAGATGGTGTCAGGGTCCTTCCAGTTCTCAGGTCCGTCTTCTTAGCATCTTCCTCCTGCTCCATGCTCTTGTCCGGAGGCACAGCTCCCCAGGGAAAGAGGATGGTGTGCGGGGCAGTTAGAGTGAGATAGGACAGGAGGGAAAATGTCAGATGCTAGGCACCTCTCCATGGAGGATATTCATGTGTTTGAAATACTGTTCCTGTGTGGTGGTGAATGACTGTCTCTTGACAGACGTGGCCATCGCTGTATCCCCACCATTGTGGGGCTCTGTGTGCTTGGGAGGAGGTGCTGGCCTCTGGGGTCTGCATGTGGGAATCCCCGGGGAGCTGAGCGGAATCCAGGGGCAACACGTACGTTGTCCTGCTCAGAAAAATTGCCCAGGAAATGTTAATTTTCATGTTATTTAATGAGTTGTCCAAAAACATACACATGAGCCCAAGTAAAAGAATTTCTAAAATAAGTGTATCATGGATCATTGTAAAAGGTACGGTTTCCCTTGAAATTTTTTTTTAACATTTTACCAAACTAATTTTGCTTAAAACAATGTCCGTTTCTGCCTTCAGGTTCAGCGGAAGGTTTTGGAGAATGAGATGCGCAGTCTCGGTGTCGACATGGACAACAAAGACAACGTGAGTGCAGACGGCCTCAGATCCATGGGTGGGGCGGCGCCGTCCTGGGAACCAGGGCAGGAGCGGGTTACAGGGGAGTTAGCACTGCCGGGGTTTGTGCTGAGAATTATGTTGTTGTGTGCAGTTTTTAGGACTTGAGCTGCAACTTTGATTTTGGTGACTGATGTCTTCACGTAGAGCTTCAGTTTAGACACCAGGTAAACGTGAGGTGGTCTTGAGTTTCTTGGCATGAGAGGAATGTAGGCTGTAAATAGCTCAAAGCTGTTCCTTGGAGCCCAGAGGTTAGAAGGCATTTCAGATACCTTTTTCAGGATCCCAGTTTTTCTTGCTTGATGAATTACTCTGGAGAATGCACATCTTTGTGTGAAAGAACGTCTTCATGTTCTGGATTGTTTTCTCAAAACAGATTCCAAGAAGTGGAATTACCGAAACAAAGGATGACACTGTGTTAGACTAATTCGGATTTTGATCAGCAGTGCGTGAGCTGCGTGAGCACCCCATCCTGCTCACATGGGGTGTTATTTTAATGTTCACATATGGCTTCTGACTTTGGATTGTTTATCAGGTGCTGGGCTCTAGGGTGCCTGCCTCTCACATCATTGTGTCATCTTATTTCAAAACAGTAACGTGAGCGGGCGCCACGGGCCGGGGTGCCAAGCTGCTGGCTTGCAGAGCTGGATCTCAGCACCCGCAAGGCTGAGCTTTCAGGCGGCCGTCACTGTGTTCAGGCGGATGATCCCGGAAGGGGGGCGTGAAGGAGAGACAGCACTTTACATAAATTGTGCTGCTAACGTGGCTGAACAGGCAGCTCTAAGTAAAGTTTTTTAAATGGAGTTAAAATCAGCTCTGTAACTTAAAGCAGCTGTGAAAGTGAAAAAGAGTATTTGGAGGGCTTCCCTGGTGGCGCAGTGGTTGAGAATCTGCCTGCCAATGCAGGGGACACGGGTTCAAGCCCTGGTCTGGGAAGATCCCACATGCCACGGAGCAACTAGGCCCGTGAGCCACAACTACTGAGCCTGTGCGTCTGGAGCCTGTGCTCCGCAACAAGAGAGGCCGCAATAGTGAGAGGCCCGCGCACCGCGATGAAGAGTGGCCCCCGCTTGCCGCAACTAGAGAAAGCCCTCGCACAGAAACGAAGACCCAACACAGCCAAAAATAAATAAATAAATATTAAAAAAAAAAAAAAAAAAGAGTATTTGGGACTTCCCTGGTGGCACAGTGGTTAAGAATCCACCTGCCGATGCAGGGGACACAGGTTCGAGCCCTGGTCCAGGAAGATCCCTCATGCTGCGGAGCAGCTAAGCCCGTGCGCCACAACTACTGAGCCTGCGCTCTAGAGCCCGCGAGCCACAACTACTGAAGCCCACGCGCCCAGAGCCTGTGCTCCGCGACAAGAGAAGCCACCGTAATTGAAAAGCCCGCGCACCGCAAAGAAGAGTAGCCCCCGCTCACGGCAACTAGAGAAAGCCTGTGCGCAGCCACAAAGACCCAATGCAGCCAAAAAAAAAAAACTATTTGACCAATAATTAATGTGAAGTTAACTATGTGTATTTTAAATGTATTTAACTTACTTGACGATGGTTCTAAAAACCCCGCCATGTGCCTTCTCTCCTCGTTGGAATAACTTCATGTTTGTCACTAAGGCTGGGACCCTGAGGCACTGAAGTTTGCTTTCTGTGTGTTTCAGGCCCATTATATGGTCCAGGCCAGAAGGTCTCGGAGCGTCACAAGGAAAAGGAAGCGGGAAGACTCTGTCCTGCCCACGTCTGTGGCCCGGAGTCGCAGTTGCTCTCGGACCCCACGTGATGTCTCTGGTCTCCGCGACGTCAAGGTTAGTCCTTGCAAGGTGTAATTAATAAAATGGTAGCTTCTACTGTTGATCACACGAGGGCTCAGGGCAAACACTTGGAGCTGCAAGAACTGCGGCGGGGGGGGGGGGGATGGGGGAGTGGGCGTTGGCTGTGTGCTGCACCCCGAGAGGCGGGCTTGGGCCTGCCACAGCCGGGTGTCCCTGGACCTTTGCCCTCAGTGCATGTTGTTTCTTGTTGGGGTGGACAGAGCAGGGTGTGGTAATAGCACCACGGCCTGAGCCTCTGTCCTAGCCGCTCAGGGCTGTGCTAGGAAACGGTCCTGCTCAGAACCTGGACATGGGGCCTTCACCCACCACAGGCCCATGTGGGGAGCCAGCCCAGAGAGAGCTGTTTGGGAGTCTTTTGGGAAAGACACTTTGGATGTATACAGTCTCTTTTGCTGAAACTTCTTTTTTTTAAAGAAACACAAAAATGGTTAGTTTTAGCATTTTGAAAATTCAGATGAGAAAGTTTGTGTACAAGCTTACAAGCAGTCTCCCTTTTGGGAGCCCGAGTTTCCCATTCCACCACGCCGTCTCCATCTGGTAGTCTGGATTTAACACCAGCATTGACACTTGTCAGTCAGTTGTGAGTAGTTTCATGGGCCGGAATCTCAGTGTCCCCGTGTGTCTGAGAGGAAGTCCAGGTCTGAGTGTATCTGGTCCCTGTAGGTACGAGACTTATCTGGGTAGTTTCCGTCTTGCAGATACTGGTTGAGCTCCTGCAGGTACTGTGGTGGATCCATGGGAACATGGTATGAGTGAGACTCACCAGGGTTTCTCTTCACAGCACAGACCCGGACCGTTCAGACAGAGTGTTAACAGGTAATGGAAATTTGCTTGGAAATTAGGTTTTCCACAGCTGACGTGTTTTTCTTCTGCTTTATAGATGGTGAAGAAAGCTAAGACCATGATGAAGAACGCTCAGAAGAAGATGAATCGCTTGGGGAGGAAAGGGGAGGCAGACAGACATGTGTTTGACATGAAACCCAAGCACCTGCTCTCGGGAAAGAGGAAAGCTGGTAAAAAGGACAGGAGATAGTGTCCATCGCAGCTGAAGCGCTTTGGCTCGACTTCTTCTTGGTTTGGTTTTACAGAATTGGAGTTATGATCTGTAAACTGAACATGACAATGGAATAACTCAAGCACTTGTTGCTTTGCTGAAAGCTGTGGTTACCCGATAACTGTCCAGGTGTGGGGGATTTTTATTGCTGCATAATATATTACAGGTATTTTGAGCAGGCAGTGGTTTCTCATTTACGGAGTTTTGGTGGCTTCAGACTTGCAGGGCTGGAAGGATATATTTATGTGACTATGTTGTTTCTGATGGAGAAAAATCTTACTCTCTTGTGCAACAGGGAACTTTGGTTTCACTGCATGGGAAGAGTCCTTAGCTGGTGAAAGCTTACAGATGTCAGGATGCCAGGACTAAGTTATCTTCTAGTCCTTTTGTACAATGTACTGTTGTAGTCTGTCTTCAACTATTTTATCCAAAATAAACTTCCAAAAGAAAGCAGGTTTTTTTTTTTTTTTTTAAATTAATTAATTTATTTTTGGCTGTGTTGGGTCTTCGCCCCCGCGCGAGGGCTTCCTCCAGCCGTGGCAAGTGGGGACCACTCCTCATCGCGGTGCACGGGCCTCCCACCGTCGCGGCCTCTCTCGCTGCGGAGCACAGGCTCCAGACGCGCAGGCTCAGCAATCATGGCTCACGGGCCCAGCCGCTCCGCGGCACGTGGGATCCTCCCAGACCAGGGCTCGAACCTGCGTCCCCTGCATTGGCAGGCAGATTCCCAACCACTGTGCCACCAGGGAAGCCCAAGAAAGCAGTTTTATTTAGTTGGTTTTGTTTTTGTTTTTTTAGTTACAGATCACTGTCAGTTTGGGCAGATGAAAAGGGAAAAGAAAGTAAATGGCAATTCGTTTTGTTTTCAAAGCGAAAAATACTTTTTAGTGGAACAGAATGTTGCCTAACTTACTACAGCAATTAAATGTGGGCATCTGCTCCTTGTGTCCACTGCTGAAAATTAATTTATTTTGAGTAGAAATCATTGTGAGGTACATGCCCAGTAAAATGTAGGAAATTAACATTTTAGAATATTAAGTGCTTAAAACATCACTTCTCGACCACAAAACTGCCGTGGCTACCGCTTTGTGTGCAGTTTCAAGCATCCCCTTTGCTGACTCACGGCATTTCTAAGTGCACCTGTGTGGGAGTCTTCCAGTGTCATGCAGTGTGATTCAAGGTGTGTTTGAAAGTTGCATTACATTTTGGGGATCCAAAGTAAAATTTTCATTTGTTTATGCTGAGAAAGATTATGTAAAGAGAAACCCATTGAGTGTCAGGTGAGAGGGAGTAGGAAGCACCGGAGTCCCTCTCCTCCCACGTTACAGTGGCTCTGGCAGAATCTCTGCTTTAACTTGAATATTTGGGACTCCAGTCTTTAAAGGCTCACCTCTTCCAGGGAAAGGCTCTGCGGTAAACCAGTTTGTCAGTTTTAGCCCCTGTGGCTGGCTTAGCAACTGCCTGACCTCCCACCCCAAACCCTGTGGCAGTCACTGTACCTGCATTTCTGGAGGTGCTTGTGGGATTCAGATTGGGCCCTAAGGGCCTTGTTCTCCAAATATTAGGATTTTGTTTGATTGACAGTTGCTGCTTATGATGGCAGAGGTGTAAGACAGAGATGGATCCCCATCAGCTGAATTTGAAGGGTCAGTGCCTGTTCCTTTTTCCCTTGCATTTTTCCTTTTTTACCCCTTTGGAGAGCTAGAGATGTGAGGATTAGGACTTAAGAAAGCACTGCTGGCTGGCTCAGGGGAATTTAGAAAGTCAGCATGGCTGTGTCCAGGGAAAGACACACAGTTGGAAAGGAAGTGAGAGAATTGAAGACCTCGGGTGGTACAGATACCCAACAACAACTAAAAATTCACAAACAAAGAAATAGGAAAGTGTGGTCCATTAAAGGAAAAAACTGAGAAACTGTCCCTCAGGAAGACATGACAGACTTACTAGACACTGCCTTAAAGATGCTCAAGGAGCTAAAGGAAGACGTGGACAAAGTCAGAAAAAACAGTGAACAAACCAGGAATATCAATAGAGAATAAAGTTTTATAGATGGCTCCCTCTGCTCTGTACCTGTTGTCAGTGGTTTGTCCAGCTGTACCTGTTGTCAGTGGTTTGTCCAGCAACTAACAGTCTAAGACGCCACTGCCCATATGGCAACCACTAGCCACTGTAGCTACCCAGTAACTGGTTACATGTGTCTTTTAGCCTAAAAGTTCCTCCTAAAGAACTAGAAACAATATAAAAATGCATTTTGAAGCTCTATGTCATTTATCACTTAAGCTACCATAGGCAGGTTGACCTATTACTGTATTGAAGTTTTAACAAACTAGACAACAGTATCAAAATGTGGTAATTTAGTTTTGTTTTTATTTTTCAATAAAGTTACTATCAGCTACACAGTCTTGCCTGAAATTAACTGTTCAGGGTTAACAAATGAATTTTTCTATTGAATTTATAAAACATTTAGCTTTGTAAGAAACAAATTTTTATCTTTTTCTTTATTACTAATACACAGCATTCAAAGATAATAAAGCTGTCTTAAGATTTCAAATCTGAGAAGTCTATGGCAAGAGTTGAAAGAAGTACATTAGTCAAAGTGTACTTTAAATATGAATACACACATATCCCATAACCCAAATCTATTTAACATGAACGTTAGCCTTTCTTTTTGATAATTTTCCCCCTACAACACGGCCTGACTCAGCAGAACAGTGGTTCTCAACTGTGGGTGACGCTGTCCTGGAGGAGACATTCGGCATCTGGTGTCACTGGGGCTGCCATGGGGGGAGGGGTGCCAACAGCATTTTTTTATGTAGAACCTGGGGATGCTGCTAAATCCTACAACACAAAGGATGAGCCCCCAAAAGAATTATTCAACCCAAACATCAGCAGTGCCAAGGTTAAAATACCCTGTTGTAGAGTATGACCCAACTGACCCAAGTTCCATTTTACAAATAGCCTGTCTGTTCCCAGTAACTCTGAAAACCACAGACTTGCTAATCAGCAACGATTATTTAAATGACTTAACCTAGCCAATGTCATTACCAAAAACAATGTTTGACTTTATCAAAATACTTCCAGAATGATTAAAACACAAAATTAACTTAACAATGACAGAAATCAGGATATATACCATTTAATTCCCTTGAACCTGTTCTATATTAATCTCAATCTGAAAAGTTAATTTGAACTGTTTTGAAGTAGATAAGCAAATAGTTTTCCATTGCACATTTTTCTGGACTATGATAAAAATTTAAAGATATGTCGATATGTCAAGCACCTGGCAAACAGCAAAGTGCTCTACAAGTCTTCTGAAAATGTTTATCACAATATATAAAAAAATGAAGAACTTCACTTATTTGTTCAAATTTGTCATAACCATGTGTTTAGATAGGTTAAATTAAGTTTATTTGCTCTTTTTATAATAATCTCAAATATTTTTTACAAATTGCAGTTAACATATATGGGTTGTATGACACAAATCAAGAATTCTTTTCCACACAAATTCTGGTTGTAAAGTATCAGTATTTCCAATGAGAGTTTCTAATGGGGAACCAGGTTTTTAAAAAATTCATCTTAAGTTTACTAAGTAGAGAAATTCTTTAGTACTTTAGTAATAATTCATCTCCACATCTACATTCTGTGTATTTTCTCATGGTCAACAAACTGATTCAAATGATTTAAGTTATCCCACCACCTAAAGAGAAAAGTCTCTGCAATAATTTGAAACCACGGAGTTATCTTAATTTCACCATGGGCTGCCTTTTCCAGAAGTTCTTCTAGTTCTTCCTTTGATACGTAACAATAGCTTTTAATCTCATTGGGATCTGGATTCAAGGTCACGTTCTTCTTCACAAACAAAATGTAATCAATTTCATGTTCTCCCCAGATACCATCAGATTGAGCCTTGTAATGGATTCGTGTTAGATAATTAATTTCTTCTGGAGGAACCTAGGACAAAAAACCAAAAACCTCCAAAATACCAACAATAAAGTAATCTAAATCAACCCACTACATTTCAGTAATACCTTGAACAACAAAACTAGTTTTATAATGACAACTTTTGAAACATTAGTCTCCTATTAATATATGGAAATAGTATTAAATAATATTAAATAGTTTCAAGTATCTGACACTTTTCCCATAGGACCAAAAACAAGTAGATTTATTGAAAAATCCTGTATTAAAGAAAAAAAGAAAAGCAGTCACTCTAACTAGAAGTGTGCCATTCTGCCTCACATCTTAATATTAAGGGAGAAAAAAATTTACCATTTTAACTAAATGAGAGATTATTTATTCGTGTATTATTAAAAGGGGACAATTCCACGGAAAAAAAGATTATTTCAATTCACCCAATCAGATCTGTAGTTCACAAGAAAATATTCATCTTTGATCTGATCAATTATAAAACACAGTCAACTTTATAAACTGGTTAACAGATCAATCCATTTTGGTACTGAGTTAAATATCGACAAGTATTATGAAATCAAAATTTAACCTTTATCCAATGGGCTTTCTTGGGCTAAAAAAGCAAGAGATTTACAAAGAAGGCTACAGCTAAATTTAATGTTTTACTAAAAATTGTTTCAATGTGTTCTAGATTTCAGCTAGTATGGCTGCTTACCTCTTCCATGGGAATTCCCAATTCGGCCTTTAAACGCCTCTGTGCTGCTCGCCTTACTCCAATTGCATTGTTTTCTTCAAGCTCTCGTGGATTATTTAAGGGATGACTACAGCAAGTATTCGTAAAACAACCTGGAACATGTTAATATAGATGTGCATTAACTCTTCTTCAAAGCAGGTCTGAAAGATTAAGAAAACTTTAAATTTTAAAAGTAACAGAAAAAATGATTCTTGAGGATTTCTAAATCTGTTATAATGAGCTATCAGCAACCATTTTGTGAAAGACACTTGTGTAGATAAGTTTTTAAAAACGCCTTCTTAAGCAAAACAATCATAACGTGTATTAGATACAATTTAGAAAGTTACATATGAATCTACACATACTTAGCAGTTTTTATCCTTTATTAGGATAAACCTTACGTCTTATTAGGTTGCATCCGCCGTATAAATTTTTTGTATGAAGAATATAAAACTAAGTCATTCACAAGATTTCTTTTTTGACCTTGGCTACCAGAAGTTCCACGTGAAAAACTAAATACAGTCGCCAACAAAACACTACACAAAGCACACTAACCTGGAAAGGTAATTTTAGCGTCTGATCTCTGCTGCAGCAGGAGCTTATTTTCAGTGTTGAATAAGAAAACACTAAAAGCTCGATGCAATAATCCTGAAAGCAAAAGACATACGATGAATTGAGTTTTAAAAGGCCAGTTACTTGCCTGTCGCTTTGGGGTCCGAAGGAAACGGAGCTCCCGACCCGCCCACCGCCCCCGCGGGCACCTCTCTCGATGTTCTCGTTCAGATGGCAGTTCTTCTTGGTCTCCGCCCCGATCCTCCGGTCGTTCTCGTCGATGAGGATGCACATCTCCGCCAAGAGCTGCACTTGCCGCTCGTCCAGCTCGTCAGTGCTCACCTCGGGCATCGCGGCCCAGCCTGCGCGCCGACCCGGGGACCTGGCGGGGGAGGTGGGGACCCGGGGGTTGGAGGCTGAGCCCGCCGCCCCGCGCCCCTCCCTCCGCCCGCCCCGCCACCTCCCCCGCGCCGTCCTCCCGGCCTGCGCCTACCCAGCCCGGCGGCGACCCCACGCGCTTCTCGCGCCGCATAGACCTCCGCCCTCTGGCTTCTCCCCAGAACAGTTAAGAGGAAAAAGCACCCTGAGCTCGCAGGACACGACCAACAGGCAGTGGGCCCGCCCCTCAGCGCGCCGAGCCCGACGCCGAACCCGGGACTCCAGCCCGCCTCCTCTCAGAGACCGAGCATCCTTACCTCAGAAGACGACCAGCCGCGGTACGACACTCCGCCGCGCGCGTCTCCTGCAGGCCTAGCTCCCAAGCACAGCGCCCGCCCCCGGACCGAGCCCCGCCTCCCACCGCCGCGCGCCCAATCGCCCGCGCCCGCTCCAGAACGCGCCACATGGCCGCTGGCCAATGGCGCGCCGGCCGCGCCTCACGTCACGGTCGCGCGGTGGCGCCACTCCCGGAGCGCGAGGGGTCTCCTCCCAGGGCCGTGGGCTGCAGAGCCGCCCTCAGGCCGAAGCGCAGGTGCTTTCGGCGTCCTCCCTGTGCCGCTGAGGGGGGAGGGGGGGTGCTCCTCGACTGCGGAGCTACCTGACGGAGTGAGCTAGGAGAGAAGGGGGCCGGGAGAGCGGCCGCCCACCAGTCACGCCCTGGCCGAGCCAGCCAATCGAGGCGCCCGAGGCCCTGCGCTGGTGACGTGCTGATGTCAGGCGTCCCTGCACGCTCGGGCTCTGAGGCGAGGGGAGGCGCCTGCTCGCGGCCGTTCTGTGCACTAAATTGAGATCGGTCGGTAAGCGTGAGCTGTTGCACCCGAAGTGTAGCGACTTAAAATTGTGAATAAAAGGAATTAGAAACCTTGACGTCTGCAATTCGGAGTTGCTGGCAAGCCACCAGAAACTAAGGGGGAGAGAGAGAGAGAGACGCATGGCATAGATTACCCATCGCAGGTCTCAGAAGGAACCAACACTGACACAAACCAAATGTGACACTGACATCTTGATCCTGGACCTCAAGCCTCCAGACCTGAGACAATAAATTTCTGTTGTTTAAGCCTTCAAAGGAATGCGCTGTGGAAAATGTGGACTTTGATGTGGACCTGGATTTTAATCCAATCTTTGCTCCATTGCATACTAGCTCTCCGACTTTTGACAAGTAATTTTTTTAAACATCTTTATTGGAGTATAATTGCTTTACAATGGTGTGTTAGTTTCTGCTTTATAACAAAGTGAATCAGCTATACATATACATATGTTCCCATAGCTCTTCCTTCTTGCATCTCCCTCCCAGCCTCCCTATCCCACCACTCTAGGTGGTCACAAAGCACCGAGCTGATCTCCCTGTGCTATGCGGCTGCTTCCCAAAAGCTATTTTACATTTGGTAGTGTATGTATGTCCATGTCACTCTCTCACTTCGTCCCAGCTTACCCTTCCCCCTCCCTGTGTCCTCAAGTCTTCTTTTCGTCTGTGTCTTTATTCCTGTCCTGCCCCTACGTTCTTCAGAACCTTTTTTTTTTTGATTCCATATATATGTGTTAGCAAACAGTATTTGTTTTTCTCTTTCTGACTTACTTCACTCTGTATGACAGACTCTAGGTCCATCTACCTCACTACAAATAACTCAATTTCGTTTCTTTTTATGGCTGAGTAATATTCCATTGTATATATGTGCCACATCTTTATCCATTCATCTGTTGATGGACACTTAGGTTGCTTTTGACAAGTAATTTTAACATTTTTACCCTTAATTAGAATTCAATTTAGAATAATTTCTTTTTTAAAAAATTTTATTTATTTACTATTTATTTTTGGCTGTGTTGGGTCCTCGTTTCTGTGCGATGCCTTTCTCCAGTTGCGGCAGGCAGGGGCCACTCCTCATCGCGCTGCGCGGGCCTCTCACTATCGCGGCCTCTCTTGTTGCGGAGCACAGGCTCCAGATGCGCAGGCTCAGCAGTCGTGGCTCACAGGCCCAGCTGCTCCGTGGCATGTGGGATCTTCCCAGACCAGGGCTCGAAACCGTGTCCCCTGCATCGGCAGGCAGACTCTCAACCACTGCGCCATCAGGGAAGCCCCACATTTCTTTTTTTTAAATTGAAGTATAGTTGTGTTAATTTCTGGTGTAGAGCAAAGTGATTCAGTTATACATGTAGTTTTCCAATTCTTTTACAGTATAGGTTTACAAGATATTGAATATAGTTCCCTGTGCTTTACAGTAAATCCTTGTTATCTGTTTATATATATTAAGTGTGTATATATTAATCCCAACCTCCTAATTTATCTCTACCCCCCACCTTTCCCCTTTGATAACCATGTTTGTTTTCTGTATCAGAGTCTATTCTGGTCTATAAATATGTTCATTTGTATACTTTAGATCCCACATATAAATGATATATATTTTTATCTTTTTTCACTCAGTATGATAATCTCTAGGTGCATCCATGTTGCAAATGGCATTATTTCATTCGTTTTTATGGCTGAGTAGTATTCCACTGTATTCATGTACATTTTCTTTATCCATTCATCTTGTCAACGGACATTTAGGTTCATTCCATGTTTTGACTCTTGTGAATAGTGCTGCTATGAACATAGGGGTGCATGTATGTTTTCAAATTAGAGTTTTGTCCGGATATATGCCCAAGAGTGGGATTGTAGGATCATATGGTAACTCTATTTTTCGTTTTTAAAGGAACCTCCATACTATTCTCCATAGTGGTTGTACCAATTTACATTCCCATCAACAGTGTAGGAGGGTTCCCTTTTCTCCACACCCTTTCCAGCATTTGTTATTTGTAGATTTTTTGATGGTGGTCATTCTGACCAGTGTGAGGTGATACCTCATTGCAGCTTTGATTTACATTTCTCTAATAGTAGAATAACTTTTACTTTACTGGATTGTTTTGAGGATCAGAGTTACCAAATCTGTGAACTGCCTGGCACGCAACAGGCCCTCAAAGTGTTGATTCCTTTCCTGTCTTAGTTTTGTGACACTTTATGCAATCATTTTATTTACAGTGACTTTTATGGAATCCTAAGTATATCAGAGAAAAGGTTACCCCAATTAACAATACCCTAAGTTTCATCCAAACTGTGGATGCTGTGCTGCAAAACAAAACCACATATTAGCACGTGAATCAGTTGGAGCCAATATTGTGGTTAATCAGGCATTCTATGTGCTCCCTCACCCAGAGGAATGCCTTGTGCATATTAGATCTTTAATAAAATTTCTTGTTGAACGATAGCCACAACCTCCAAGTTTGACATCCTCAGTTCCCCTTATACAATTTTTAAAAAATTTTGTTTATTTATTTTTGGCTGCATTGGGTCTTCATTGCTGTGCAAAGTCTTTCTCTAGTTGTGGTGCTTGGGCTTCTCCTTGCAGTGGCTTCTCTTACTGCAGAGCACAGGCTCTAGGTCCGTGGGCTCAGTAGTTGTGGAACATGGGTTTGTCCCCTGCATTGGCAGGCGGATTCTTAACCACTGCAGCACCAGGGAAGTCCCACACCTTATATAATTGATTTTAGTAATAAGCTTTATTATACTCAATGCTTAAGTAACTTCAGGTTTTATTCTACAAACTTTTTGGTTATTTGGATCCCCAAATACGTCAAGTTTGTTCCTTGTGCAACAATCATACTAGTGCTTCTTGACTCCGAATGATGACCTTTACTGTTTAGAAGAAAAATGCTCCCACGCGTCTGATTTCGTCGTTACTTAAGGCTTTAAACGCCCAGCTGGTTGTTCGTAGAGCCGAGGCCGCCTGCGCACCCTGTAATTTTTCCAACCTAGACAAGGACAAGAAGGCCATCAGGTCCCACCTTCCGCGGCGAGAGGCTGCCTTTGTTTCCTCTCTGCAGCCAATGGCTAACACACATTTCAGACAGGAGGCTGCAGTGGGTGAGTCACCCTCCGCAGATCCACCAGGCTCCGCGCGCAGCCACCTCGCTCCCGACGCCCCGGGAAACTGCTCCCGGCACACCCGGCGGTTCTGACTGGGAGCAGCCGTTCCCACATTCCCGACCTGGGTCCCGATGGACGCCGACCTGCGCCAGACCCGGGCGCCCGCACTAACCCGCCGCCGTGAGTACCCGCGGGCCCTCAGCGCCCCCGCCCCCGCTCGGCCCTCCGCGGCGTCTCCAGATGGTCGCCGACCTCGCGGGTCGAGGCCCCGGCGGTCTCGGGGTCGAACAACGACACCACGCCTCCGCCATCTCCGCGACCCCCTTGGGGCCCCCTGCCCGCACTGGCGGTGCGTGGGACTTTCTTCGCGGGGCTGGGCTTCCGGCGGTACTAGTTTGGGGCGGAGGCGGGACTTCCTGCGGCGCCTGCGTGTAGTGGATTTCCGGCGCGGGGGCTGAGGGGGGGGCCGGGACTTCCGGCGCCGGAAGTGTGGGGCGTCGGGCTGCCGGGTGTTAGGGCTGCGCGTCCGCGTCCGTCCCCGGCGCCGCGTGGCTGGGAACCCACCGCCGGCAGCGCACTGCCCGGCTGGCACTGCGTGGTGGCGGGCTCGGCGGTGGCGTGACAGGTGAGTGCCGGCCTGCCATCTTCAGCCCGGGACGGACCGCCTCACTGTGTGTGGCAGCGGCCTCGCGCCGGGCGGGGCGTGCCTGTGGGGGCCGGCGGCCTAGCGCCCTCGGACCACGCGCCCTCGGACCCCGACCGCGCTCCCCCGAACCTGGACCGTGTTTCCCCCGAACCCGCACCCCGACCTGGACCGCGCCCCTCTCCGACCCCGAGCCCGGCCGGGTCTTGACGTGGTTGGAACGCGCGCCCCTCGCCCAGAGCGGCCTGTGAGGCGGGTCCTTCGAGGCGTCCGGGAGTCTCCGGCCCGCGAGCGCGCAGGAGCCCGGGGGCCGTGGGCCCCTTAGCGGGTGTGGGGCCGCGGGAGGGGCGCCGCGACCTTGGGCAGGAGTTGCCGCGGGTCCGTGTCCAGCTTTGCGTCCTGCAGAGTGCTCGCACGGAGGCATCGGCGAGTGTCCTTCCTTCTCAGGGCTCTGGGCAGCCGTGCGCACCTGCTGTGCTCTGGCCCTGAGCTGACACCCCAGCCCCTTCCCCCAGGGGTAGCGACAGCCCTCTGAATTCCCTAGTCCTGATTTTCCTAAGAAGACTTAACAGGTACGAATTTCGTTCTCGATTCGAGGACCTTAAGAGTTAAGGTCTTTAAACAGTCTTGGTTGTTTTCCGGTTAGACATGCCCCCAGTCCCGTCTCATGTCCAGAGCTGGTGAGCGTGTGTTTCGTGCCTTCGACTGGGTCAACGACAGGACACCTTACCCGGGTTGACCGAGGGTGGACTGCGGGGCTGCCTCTGGTTGATGTCGCTCAGCAGTTGAGTTTGGTGTTTGCCTCCAGGAATTCAGTAACGGTGCTTTCACAATGAAATGCTGTGAAAAACTCTACTGACCTTTTTGTGGAAATCCAGTCACGTTTTGTATTTTTAAATGCCACATGCAAATTATATCCTTTAACCGTTTTGTACACATGATTAACGTTCATGACATTTACTATTTAGGCAGGTGTTTTTCTCTTGCTAAAAGAAAAGTGTTTAAAAATCCCACTGGATTGTGAGTAATGTTTTGTAGGTGGGGGTAATAGGCATGTGGCAGCATATAGCAAGGACAAATGAGTTGGGCAGAAGGAGAGTTTATGTTAAATTCATTTGTTTGACCGATAGGATAGGGAGGTTGGATTTTTGGAAGGGACTATTTATGCTTTTTTGAATGTGTTTAAAAAACCAGTAGGACCTTTTAGTTACATAAACCTTCTTTTTAATGTGGTCATATGCCCTGTGATATTGGGTTAGTATGACTATTTTGAAGGAAGATGGTTATCTTGGAATTTCGGGCTTCTGTTTTAGTTTGTATTAACGTGAAACAGTGCATAGTGGTTAAAGCAGCTTACTCACCTGCGTGAAGAAGTTTTCTTTCTCTTTACAGCTCCATGGCCAATTGACTAAGTGTTTAGTCTGTTAACTACTTGGGAACTGTACCTCACAGAGGTGTTGTGAGCATTATTGACTGTTGTTACTGATCCATTTGAGCCTCACCACAGACTTCCCCACCCATCAGTATCTCTCCATCATTTCTTTTGTCTGTATTTCCCTTCTTGTCTAGCTTAGGTTCCATGCTACATCACTTCAGTATTCTTTTTACATCCCTTCTTGTCTAGCTTAGGTTCCACGCTACATCACTTCAGTATTCTTTTTACAAACACCTACAACCTGCTCCACTCTCCATGATGTCATCCTGCAAAAACCCTCAACGTGTTATCAGACATTTACATAAGATTTATGCTAACGCTGACCTGTGGCCTGAGGTGAACACTATAGATATGTCCCTTCCTGGGCTAAGGGGTTGTTCACCACCAGGGTGAGCTGTGGAAGGAAGGAAGGAAGTGGTGGTGGGACCAGTGAAGACTGTGGGGAACAAGATGGAGAATGTGAATGAAGAGGCAAGAGTAAAATTTTTAAAAAGTTTCAGGAAAAAGATTGTGATAGATTAACAGAAAAAAAAGAAGAAATTTAAAAGAGGTTAGAAGAACTAGAGAAAACTACAGATCTAATTTTGGAAGAATGGTAAAGTGTAGTTGAAGAAATTACAGGAAGAGACAGAACTTGAATTAGCCAGATAATCTTTGAATGTTAATAACACTGTGTGGCATAGGCGTTATGAACCCATATTGACATATGACTTCACAGAGTTTAGAAAGTTACTAAGAGAGAAAATCAGTATGAAAAAAATCATTTGAGGCCAGGTTTTGGGGAACCAAAACCTCTTCCAGATTTATAATTGTTTGAAATGTATGTGTTTGGTTGGAAATTGATCAATGGGAAAAGATGACCAGTGTTATTGACTATTTTGTGAAGTGACCAGCAAAAAGCAGGCAAAGCCCAGAACAGCACCATGTGGTTCGTGGGGTTGAGGGAGGAGTTAAAGGCTTAGGGACAGGCAGAAGGTGAGGATTTTAAAAGTTAGTTGTGAAGAAGACTGCTTATTTCCTACTGAAGATACAGAGGCTGGAAATGCCGGTGATGTGATACTTAAGGGAAACAATTGTTGAGGTGAAAGGAGGGTTGATACTGCAATTTTCACGCTTCCTATCACCAATTTGTAGAATCTTCGGAATGCATTAACTTCCCAGTTTATGCTTACCAGATGCATAAACTTTCCACTGATGAAATTCTTAAGGGAGGAAAGAGAAGCTCTTTGCTCTTTTATTTGCTTGATTGAAATGTCCAAAGATAGTCTCCTTTTTTCTTGAGCTTTCACAGGGTGTTAATATGTTTGTTCCTATAAAAAACATAACTTATAAACTGTGAGGTGACTATGATAAATCTGTGTTGAAAATCTTGACAACTGAGATGCTTTATGAAGTTAGTAATTTAATATGTATAATCACTGAAAAAGGGAATTATATCGACCTTGCTTTTTTTTTTTTATAAAGAATATAATTTCTGGATAAGATTCCTTTAAATCAGTTTGATTTCTTGGTCAAGTCAACCTTTGTATATGGCATACTTAAATAGTCTCTAAATGTTTCCGTTAAAAAATTACTGCAATACTCTTCAGTGGGATCATAGGAGTTGCTTAATAACATAAATTTGTTATATTCAAATATTTCAAATTAAATATCAGTATCTTTTTTTGTGTATATAAAATTCTACCAACCACAGATTCTGCCATTGTGAGTTTTTCTTTATACCTTTGTTTCAACTATCTCTAATTTCTGTAGCTCAAATTTTTCAGATAAATTTCATCAAAAAGATTTGTTCTGTCAAAAATTAATCAAAATTAATTTTTCCATATATCATGTAAGGGACTGATAGTTTTATTTTCTGTTGTCTATATCTATCAGTAATATAACCTTTTTTTCCCTTCTTGCGAAGAAGCGTAATAATGGTAAGGCATTGGACCTGGAGGCATGATGGAGTCAAAGTGACCATCTTTACTTTCTGTGTAGACCTCTTCCAGATTTCTGCATGCTGCCTAGTTCTCTTTTCATCTCTAGACCCATACACCTCCTGCTTCCTTGTATGTTAGATATTCAAAGACATTGCAAAAACATAATACATTCAGTATTAGGTCTTGGTTTCTTCTCCATATCTGCTGCCTCATCTCAGTAATCTGATCTCCGTTTCACCTACCTCTTGCCTCAGAAACAAGGGCTATCCTTGATACCTCTCCCCCCCCCCCACCGCGCCCCCCCCCCAGTCCATTCATCTACCTCTAATCTTAACTATTGTCATTTATTGCCTAGACTGTTTCAGTAACTTACTAACTGGCTTCATTCATGGTCATCTAATCTTTCCATGTATTTTTCACATAGCAGCCAATCTAGTGTTGCTTATTTGCTTAAAAACTTTTAAGTAGCTTTCTTTTTATTTTAGGATAAACTATAAACACGAAAGAACAGACTCTAAGCCTGTCTTCTCCACTTGTCTTGCACCATTCTCTCCATTGTTTGCTGTGTTGTAGCTATAGTATTTATTTTTTAATATCTCTGATAAACTAGTCTCATTCCTGGCTCAGGACATTTGCACATTGCTGTTCCTGTCCTTAAAATATTTACTCCCTTCTCTGTTTTCCACATGGTTAACTTTTAGGAATTCTTCAGTCTCGATTTAGATGCCAGTTTCTCAGAATGACCTTTGTAACTCTTTAGCTAATAGCTGGCCTCATAATATTTGCATATGTCTTTCGAAGCACTCATCACAATTTATAACTTCTGTAATAAGTTATGAGATTGTGTGTTTAATGTCTGTCTTCCAACTCAACTCTAAGCAACCTGAGGGTAGGGACCAAGCCTGTTTTTTCACAACATTCCCAGTACCTAGCTCATCTACAGATGAGAGGACTATTGATGAGTGACTTAATGAAATAATGCTGTTATTATCTCTGCTTTAAAGATGACACAGTTAAGCCTTAGGAAGGAGGTTAAGTAACTAGACCAAGGTAACACAGCCTGTCAGTGGTAGATGTAGCATTCATCCATTTCTATTCATGCATACATTCAACAAATATTTGAGGATGAGTTTATGTCAGGCCTAACAAATACAGTAGTGGCCCCAGTTAACTGTGTCCCAGTCCTCATCGTGTTGATGGTGTAGGGGGGAAACATTCATTAAGTGAGCAAACTATAAATAAGATCTAAGTACAAACGTGGTGAGGATCATGAAGTGCTGTGACTAGCGGTCGTCAAGGGAAGCCGTTTTGAGGAAGTAACGGTCAAGCTGAGGCTTCATGATGGAAAAGAGCCAACCCTTTGAGGGGTTGGGGTGTGGGGTGGAGGGGACTTAGGTTTGTATGACTCTCAAACTCATGTTCTTAACCATTGGGTTCTTCTATGGATTTTATTCTGAGTGGGTGTTTAACTTAATTGGGTTATTTATATCCATGTTATTCCACTAAATGTCTGGAGTGCAAAACTATTTAGTTCCAGTCACTGTTATTCTTTAGGGAAGCAGAATGTTATTCAGTGTATAACCAAAACTAGTGAGTGAAATAAGGTGTGATGGATTACACAAATTCTCATTCTCCCATCGAGAGGTGGTCTCTGCCCTCTACTTGAATCTGGGTTGGCCTTGTGACCTGCTTTCACAAATGGAATATCCAAAAGAGTGAGGGGAATGGAAGATTTTTTTTTTTTTTAATGAGAATTTTAGAGATAAAAAAGCAACCTTTTTCCTTTGTTAAGTGTCCTTTTAAAAAGATTTGAGAGTTAAATTTTGTCTATATAATGTGCTACAAAAAGTAAGTGATAATTTTAATAGATTAATGGATTTCAGATTTTTAAACCTAAACACACAGAATTGACCAATTTGAATGTTTTTAGTGTGTTGTGAAACAAGACTTACTTTTTTGTTGCCATTTTAAACCAAGGCCTATACATGTCTAATTTGAGACTCAGAAGATCTCTGCCTTTGGAGTAGATGTACTTTTCCTATTTCTCCAAGAACAGCTAAAAACACTGAGCATTAAATACAGAAGAAATATGAGACTGAGAAGTGGAGAGAAAAAAGTAGACTGGCTAGATGTATGGGGACCTGAGAAATGATGCAGGGCTGAGTTTCCTGGGTTTTCTTTTTACCCCATACATCCTGGCCTTGGGCCTGGAGAAACCAGCAACCTAGCAACACCAAAGGACTCAGACAAGCCCCAAGAAAAGCCAAAAGACCAGGAAAGAGACAGCCTGCCAGACAGGACATGTTTAGAAAACATTGTAGCCCCCATCTCACCCTTACTGTCAAAGGCAGGGTGGGGAATCTAGACTTTCACCCCTGACAGTCTGTATTGAGACAACACTTTGTGCTGGGTGGTTATCAGTGCAGAGCTGGGATTTTCATCTCTGTTGGGTCGTAACAAAGAACACCCTCCTTCTTCCTGTTGGGATGGCCTCAGAAGAAACTTAGTAGAGATTCAGGAGTTTTACCATCACCCGTGGTAATGAGGCCGTGTAGGGCACAGTAACAAAGCACCCCTGGTTCAGTGCCTGTGATATGAGTAGAGGTCAGGGGAGAGGCTGAACTCTAACCCCGCCTGGCATTAATGAAGAGTACTTCCACCCAGATGAGTGGAGGCTGAGTGGGAAGCCCTCACTTCCATCTCCACCTTCTACATCCACCTGGCAGAAACAAGGCTGCACACTTGTTTGCCTGCTGGGGCAATGTCAGAAGAGGCCTGCTGTAATAGAAGGCTGAAACCAGATCCCACGCCTGATAGCAGTGCCCACAATATTGAGGCTTAAGTGGTAAGTATTTTAAAGCAGCCATCATAAAAGTTTTTCAATGAGGAGATACTAACACTAGAGGCAAATGAAAAATAGAAAATCTCAGGAAGAAAATATAGGATATAGAGAAGAAACAAGTGGAAATTTTGGAACTGAGAAGTACAGTAAATGAGCTTGTGGAATCAGTTAACTGATTCTTTTCCTCTGTCCTTTCCATTCTTCCAACAGCAGAATGGAGAGGACAGAGGAAAAGAATCAGTGAACTTGAAGATAAAACAATAGAAATTATCCAATCTGAACAATAGAGAGAAAATAGACTGGAAAAAAGTAAACAGAACCCCAGGGACCTGTGGGACTTTAACAAGAGACCTATCTTTCTTATCATCAGAGTCCCAGAAAGAGAGGAGAAAGACAGTGAGGCTGAAAATATGTTTGAAGAAATACTGGCTGAGTATCTCCCAAATTTGGCAAGCCATAAACTTACAGATTGAAAAAGTTTAGTGAAATCCAGGCAAGATAAACTCAAAGAAATCTGTGCTAAGACACATCATAGTCAAGCTTCTGAAACCAAAGATGAAAAAGCAGCGAGAGAGAAATGTCCCTTTACCTATAGTGGATTTCTCATCACAAACTACAGAGGCCAGAAGGAAGTAGCACATTTTTCAAGTGCTGAAGGAAAAGAACTATCAACTCAGAGTTCTCTATCAAGTGAAAACATCCTTCAAATGATTTGTCACCAGCAGACCTACCCTAAAATAATAGATAGAGGAAATTCTCTAAACAGAAAGGAAATCATGTGGGAACACCAGGAAGGAAGAACAAACAATGGAAAGAAAAAATAAATTGGTAAATTCAGTAGACTTCCTTATCTGAAATTAGGTTTGAAGGTTGAACCATAGCCGTCTGATGTGGTTCTTAGTGTGTATAGAGGAAATACTTAAGATGATTATGTTATAAATGGGGAGGGCAAAGGGACACAGAGGAAGTAAAGCTTCTACACTTTACCATGAACTGGTAGAAGTTGATGATCAGCAGACTGTGATTAAGTTGTGAAGAGATAATGAAAACCTAGAGTAGCCACTAAGAAAAGTTATACGAAAGAGAAACTCAAAAACTAGATAAATCAAAATGAAATTCTAAAAAATGTTCAAATAACCTACAAGAAGGCAGAAGAAAGAAACAAAATGAGAGCACAAACAGAATGAATTATGCACTATGCCCAAGTGGGATTTATTCCATGGATGCAAGGTTAGATCAATATTTGAAAATCATCAGTGTAATTGACCTTAAAAAAAAAGCCATGTGATCATATTAAGTACTGCAGAAAAAACATGGCAAAATTTAACACTCATGAAACTCTCAAAACATGAATAATAGAGGGGGACTTTCTCAATTTGATAAAATATTTACCCAAAACCTACAGCTAGCATCATACTTAATGGTGAAAACTGAATATTTTTACCTTGAGATCAGAATAACGCAAGGGTGTTTGCTATCACTTTCTAATTCAACAGAGTACTGGAATTTCTAGCCAGATCAATAAGATAAGTAAAGGAAATAAAGGCATACAGATGAGAAAGGAAGAAGTAAACTGTTCTTTTTTTACATGACATAATAGTCTACAGAGGAAATGCCAAATAGTCTACAACAAAATCTCAAACTAATAAATGAGTTCAACAAGAACGTAGGATACAAGCCCAGTACACAAAAATCAATTGTATTTTTATATACCAGCAATTAACATGTGGAGATGGAAATAAAAATAGTGTCATTTAAAATTGCTCAAAAATAAAAGTATAATCTTCAGGGTAATTTTAGAATGTACGTGTAGAAATTTTATGGGAAAACTACAAAACTGAGGAAAGAAATCAAAGACGATCTAAAACCTATATGCCGTGTTCATAGATTGGAAGTCTCAGCATAATAAAGATGCCAATTCTCTCCAAACTGGTAAACAGATTAAACACGACTCCTATCAAAATCCTATCTGGATTTTTGTAGATATGGACAAGATTATTCTAAATTTATATGGAAAGGCAAAGGAACTGAAATAGCCAAGACATTTTGAAAAAGATGTAAGTGATAGGAATCACTAATTTCAAGACAGCACAGAACAACGGAACAGAATAGGGAACCAAGAAATAATCCCATAGGAATAAAGCCAATTGATTTTCGACCAAGATGCCAAACTTTCTCAATTTAGTGTAGGATGGATAATCTTCAGCATATGGTGCTAGAATAATTGGATATCACCAGGAAAAAAAACAAAACAAAACCCAAAAAACCTTGATCTAAACTTCACATCTTATAAAAATATCGGCCCCAAAATAGCTCATAAATTTAGATGTAACCTATAAAACAAATTTTAAGAAGAAAACATAGAAAAAGTTTGGGATTTAGGACTGGTGAAAAGTTCTTAGGCATGACTCTAAAATTATGATTCTTAGAAGAAGAATAATTGATCAGTTGGACTTCATCAAAATTTAAAAGTTTTGGCAGAGTGGAGTTTGTGTGAATTATATCTCAATAAAGATTTTTAAAAATCTTTAGTTTTTTTTCTTTAAACATACAGCAATCTCACTCTTGGGCCTTCATCCAAAAGAAGTAGAAACTTAAGTTCACACAAAAGCCTGCATATTATTGTCACAGTAGCTTTATTTGCAATAGTAAGAAACTGGAAAGCACCAGAATTTTTTGCAGTAGGCGCACAGTTAAGACAACTGTACTCCATCCACACTGGAACAGCACCAGCAATCAAAAGGAGGTGGCTGTTGGCCCACATGGCAAGGGGGCGGGTCCCGTGAGTGCTAAGCTCAGAATCTCCAGAGGGCACATACTCTGTGCTTGGCATTTGTATAACATTCTACGACAGCAAAGTTGGGGGATGTATGGCTGTGGGGTGGGCTCCAGAAAAGGTGGTATACTCTACACCTTACAGAGTGAGGACCCAAAGATGCTGTCAGTAGTTGGAGAAGGAAGAAATATAAGTACATACTTAAATTACATGCACTAAAATAGATTGGGAGAAGGAGGGACCAATAAGAGCAAAAAATGAGTAGGTAATGTCCAAGACGTAAATCTGCAGTTGAAGAAGGAAAATCTCATGTGTAAATATATTTCTTAGAATCATACTAGCTGGGACTTCCCTTGTGGTCCAGTGGCTAAGACTCTGCACTCCCAATGCAGGGGGCCCGGGTTCGTTCCCTGGTCAGAGAACTAGATCCCACATGCTGCAACTAAAGATCCTGCACGTGGCAAGAAAGATCCCGCATGCTACAACTAAGACGTGGTGCAGCGGAAAAAAAAAAAAAAAAAATTAGCTAACGGTGATGTGATTATATTGGGAGGAGGAATTGATAATAGCAGGAAATGAGTAGATAACATCCAAAATGGGTAAAGGAAAATGTTTGCATTATGTGGATATTGGAATGCCGTGCAGGTATGCTGTGTAGCGGTGACCCTGACCACAGGTGTGTACTGGGAACATGGCTGGTTCCAAGCAAGAGGCGTTGTGAGTATGAAGGAAAACGGGGAGCTTACAAACTGAAATACCCCGTTTGTGTTTTTTACATTGACGAAAATGATATTATTTTAAACATATTGGGTTAGATCCTTAGAATTTCACTTGTTCTTTTTTTAATGTGGCTACTAGAAAATTTATGATTACATATGTGGCTTGCATTGGATTTCTCTCGGAGGGTATTGCTCTAGAATCTGTAGTCTGGAAAATGCAATTAGGATTGGTTCCCTCTGGGGAGTAGGCTGAGTCCGCCGAGAGTGGGCTAAGGAAGAGTTGTTCTTTATTTTAAGCCCTTCTTTGCTGTTTGATTTTTTTAAAGGATGTTAGTGAAGTTTGATAAAAAGTTACTTCTTTAATAAAGGCTGTGGTCTCTACCTTAAAACATGATAATTTATCACATTCTAATTTACATAATAAATGTTAACATAGGAAATTTGCAATGAAAAGTAATTGTCTTGTCTATTTTTCCTTCATTTCAGTTTGCTGTATCAGAAATAAAGTACTTGTTTTTCCTGCTCCTGTTTAGCTTCTTGCAGGAGTGACCAGGATATCACCTTTCAGAAGTAATGCCCACAGAAAGCGGGAGTTGTTCAACTGCTCGCCAAGCAAAACAGAAACGCAAATCTCACAGCCTTTCCATACGAAGAACTAACAGCTCAGAGCAGGAGAGGACTGGCCTGCCAAGAGACATGTTAGAGGGACAAGTGAGTGTCTGGTGAAGATGTGGATCATGTTTGCAGTGTTTCAAAAATAGCCAAATATATGCAGGTCTCCAAAGTAGAGAAAAAGTGTGGGTTACCAAAACACACAGCCTCCCTCATAAACCAGTTAAAACTGCTGTCAAGTACAACAGCTTACACAGAGACAGAATTCGGTTTCCAGGTTAATGTGTTTACAGTACTTAATAATAAATGTGGGTGTGACAGTCTGGACTAGTTTTTATTCTTTGTACAGGTGAATTGACAGTGTAGTTTTAGGTTTTCTGTCTCAGAGTCTCCAGAAGAGAAGAGAATCAGGTATAATGATCTCTTTCTATTCTCTGCAGAGTTTTTGGAATCTGATCTTTCAGTAACTTTTCTTGGCTTTATCCTGTGTTTGCTGTAGTTGAGTGTGTTCTCTGCTGTTTATTACATTATGTCTTTCTGATAATTTGATACCACCTTTGATTAAATGATCTAATATTTTATTGATAAGTTTGCTTTTACTTTTTCTAGTTCCTTTATGATGAAGAAAATGTGTTAGATTTTTAAAAGAACATTGTCGTGAAGCCTAAATAAAATACATGTTATAATAAAATAAATTATAGCTACATCTGCTATATCTTTACATAGGCCTAAGTATATACGTAAAAAAAATACATATGAACTTATAATCATTCTTTTGCAATTAGAACTAATTCATCAGCCATAATGTTAAAGGAAAATATGGCTTAAATCTGAGAAACTGGCTCATTTGCATATTGACTTTGTTAGAAGCAAGCCGGGATGTGGAGGATGTGTTTCCAGGAGGCAGCTGTGTGTGCTTGGAACCTAGCGCCGCCTTTGCTGGCATGTGGTAAATGTTCACTTAGTGTCCTCTTATGTGTTGACTGGATGAATAAATGAAATGGTTGCATTTTAACTTAAATTTGGAAATAAAATCATAGATTTAAGGAGCCTCCAAAATGGCTTTGATGTTTTTCGTGAGCTCGGATGGCCGTAGCAAAGCATCGCAGACAGGGAGATTAAACTGCAGACACTGCTTACTCCCTGTCCTGGAGGCAGAAAGCTGGAGGTCCAGGTGTGGGCAAGTTGGTCCTCCTGAGGCCTCTCTCGGGTGTGGATGCCATCTTCTCCCTGTGTCCTCACAAGGTCTCCCCTCTGTGGGTGTCTGTGTCCCGATCTCTTCTTATAAGGAATGTTTGAATCAGAGCTGTGCAGTGGAACTTCTGTGATGGAATGTTGTAGATCTGTGCTATCACATATGGGAACCAAGAGCCACATGTGGCTAGTGGGACTGAGGAATTTTAAAAATTGTAATTAACTTACTTTTAAATTTAGTCAAATGTGGCTGTTGGCTACCCCCTTGGGACAGTGCAGGTAGTCTAAGATACTTTTTTTTTTTTTTTTTAAAGGATTTTCTTATTTATTTATTTATTTATTTATTTATTTATTTATTTATTTATTTATTTTTGGCTGTGTTGGGTCTTCGGTTCGTGCGAGGGCTTTCTCCAGTTGCGGCAAGCGGGGGCCACTCTTCATCGCGGTGCGGGGACCGCTCTTCATCGCGGTGCGCGGGCCTTTCTCTATCGCGGCCCCTCCCGTCGCGGGGCACAGGCTCCAGATGCGCAGGCTCAGCAATTGTGGCTCACGGGCCCAGCTGCTCCGTGGCATGTGGGATCTTCCCAGACCAGGGCTCGAACCCGTGTCCCCTGCATTAGCAGGCAGATTCTCAACCACTGCGCCACCAGGGAAGCCCTAAGATACTTTTAAGTTGTTAGATTTACTTAGATTTCCAGCAGTGACAATTCCACAGCTGTCTCTGCTGGCATCTTCTGGGGGTAACACCATGTTCTCAGGGCCTTCTGCGCTGTCCCCGTTGTGATGTAGAGCCAGCAGGTAGTTGCATCTTGGGGTAACCCTTTATGAGGGTCATTCAGAACCCTGCGGGCAGGTTGGTGCCTGCTGGTGGATGAGCTCCCTTGCGGGCTGGTGGGGGTGCTCTGCCCGGTTCCGTGGCAGCAGGACGGCGGTGACGGCGTTGGGCATGGGCACTTGGCATGGTAGGCGTGGGGCGGACCTCAGGTGTGAGAGGCCAATGATCAGGGCATCTGAGTGGAGCCACAGGTCATTACCCTAGACAGGGTTGCAGTCAGGCTGTCAGTTGTTGGGGAGTCTTTATGGGAATTTTGTGTCTTGGATTCACGAGTCAGAAGCATTGGAGGCACTGGTGCTTGACTCAGAGGTGGGAGGCCCCTGTCTACACCGGGAAGCACCAACTGAGGCCGGGAAAGGGGCCTCCTGCCTCCTCTTCCACGTCGGCTGTGACAAAACACAGATTCTTTTAGAACTTTACTGAATCGTAGCTTTTGTGTCATGAGTTTTCTCAAATGATACCAGAAGTTCAGCACCTCTCACTTGGGGGTGGGGCGCCTGTGATTGCAGCTCGGAGGTCAGACTGTTGGGAAGCTCGGAGGCAACCACAGAGCTGGGCTGTGCTCCGCTTGCCTTTGGTGGAGAAGTTCCCCTTTCACTACACGTCTCCTTGATTGTCTTTATTTTATCAAGTGAAGTTAATGCTGACATTGTCTCCCTTTATGATTACACTTACATGAAGCTGCATTTACCATTCTAAATAAAGGTAACGTTTCAGTTGCTGAATAATGACCTTAACGTTAAATACTGTGAGTGTAGGTGAGTAGGAATTGATACACGGAAGAGGAGATTGACCTTGGGAGGGGCCAGAAAGGCTCAACCGGTGCTGGTGCCGCCCCCTCGAGGAGGGCTAAGTGGATGAGGGGTGTGGGAGAACGGGTGGGGAGGCCACAGGCTGGTGGACAGGGTGTCAGACATTAATTGTGATGGTTTATTTTGCGTTCTTTGTTATTTTAAGATGTCATTTTTTTTTCATGATTTTCATTGGTATTTTAGAAGGGTGTTGAGAGAGGCTTATCACCAATTCTGCCAGATTGCATTTTTAAACAAGTGGCGTCACATCTTGAAGTAGCTTGTAAAGTTGACTTTCATGTTCTGTGATTGTTTCAAAACATGTTGCTAAATGTTGGTATCATTACAGATCATTTTGCCTAAAATGCCTGTCTTCCTAAGAAGTTAATCTGAGAAAGGATTTAATAAACATGTCTTTTTTTTTGTATTTGCAACTCATTAAACATCAAAAAGTTTATGCTGCATATAAATTTGAAAACTCACTTGGAAAATTACACTGACATCAGTTAACCATTGAAACATTATTTTAGAAATATCTTTTAAGAATTTTGTTTGAAAATAACTCTTAAGTGGTAGGGTGGGGCACATACAAAATATTGTCTAGGCCGCACCCTGAAGAGGTTGGAGTGGAATATAGCCTCTGTCAGTACCAGCAGTGCCTGGAAAGTGAGTGCCTGAGAACACAGTTGGTGCCTAGGACACCGGGCCAAGGAAGCTGCTGCTGCTGCCTTTGACTTCCCGCCTGGTGGGAGCAGCGCGCTGGCGGTGGGCAGAGCACCTGCGAAGGCCTGGGAGCTTCCACGTGGGTGTTTTCATTTAGCCGATACACGTTTTGCTCTTACAGCTGAGAGTTCTTTTCCCTGCTTACAACAATCTTCTAGGTATTGAGTAGAGTTACAGGAAATGATCCAGTTTATTTTGCTTGAAGCACAGTGAACATGAGGACTATAAGGTACATCTTCTATTAGTAAGCAGCTTATTAAAATTAATTTATAATACCATATGCTAGAGCTTAAAGGATGTTTATAACTTCATTTTCTACAAATTTGGGTGTTTTTGAATAAGGTATGCTTGTTTCTTTCCTTGTGAAAGGAAGTTACATGTTTGAAGACGTGCTTGGTCTTAAATCTCATGCCATCCTGGGTAGCCATTTATACAATTTGATTTTAGTTTCATCTGTAGAAATTTGAAACTTTAAGTTCTTTGAGTGTTTATGTATAAGAAATAAAATATGTAAAGATGTAAAATAAGAGTTTAAATAATTCACTTTGGAAAAATTATATTAGTGCTTGGTGTCAGAGTTTCTCGTTCACTCATTCGTTCATTTTAAGCAGAATCTTCTTTTTCTGCAGGATTCTAAACTGCCTTCCTCGGTTCGCAGTACTCTTTTGGAACTGTTTGGTCAAATAGAAAGAGAATTTGAAAACCTTTATATTGAAAACTTAGAATGTGAGTATCTCTCTTATTTTAAATACTTTTATAACTTTTCACTTCTCCATACAAATATTTGAGAGTTTAATTTGTGGGTAGACATTCACCTTTGTATCCCTTTTCTGTTCTGCTTTGACAAACTTTAAGGGCTCAGGATGGCACACGTTTATTATCTGCCTGCTCTGTACACTCAAGTCAGGGTGTTGGCAGAGCTGTGCTCCTTCTAGAGCATGAGGAGGAGTGTGTCTCCTGCTGGTTTGGGTTGTGATCTCAGTTCCCTGTGGTGTGAGGACAGAGGCCCCCATCTTGCTGGCATTCCCCCGGTCCTTGGCTCGATGGCCTTCCTTCCTCTTTATCTTCAAAGCCATCAGTGGCAGGCAGCGTCCTCCTTGTTCATCTCTGACTCACTCCTAGGGACACGTGGGAAGGATGGGCCGCCTGGGTCACACAGCATCATCTCCCATCAGAGGTCCTTCACCTCAGTCACACCTGCAGGGCACCTTTGCCACCAGGTCATGTGTTCACAGGTTATCTTTGGGGCAGGCAGTATTCTGCTGACCACACCTGGCAATCTGAATTATGATTTTACGAAGAACGAATGCATCTTATAACTTTTCCTACACAAAGTATACTATAAATTAAGAAAACAATTCATTTCTTTAAAATATACTGTGTTTAGAGAATTTCCTAAAATGTGTGTATTACCTGTTTGACTTATTAAAGGTAAATCAAAAGAATTTTTAATTAGCTTGGCTTTAGTTTTTTTTTTTTTTAATTTTAGAAACAATGCATTCATTTGCTTAAAGAGTCAAGCAGTGTAAGAAGGAAAGATCTAACTTTACCCCCTGCCTGTAGGCCCATCCCACACTGCAAAGGAAAACACTTTCTGCATATTTTGCTTTTAGTTCTTCTCATGATAATTTTTGTTTTGTTTTGGACTTTATCCTCTTTTTTTAAATGTCTGTTAAGTTTTAAGGACATACTTTCCAACTTTCCAGCCTTAACACTTAAGCAGTGATTTTGATACAGAGACTTCCACTTTCTCTGAATCCAAGGATGCTGCCCGGATGCTAGTTTAGAGTTGGATAGGTTGGGAAGTCCCTGGCACGTCTGATCCGTTACCTGTGTCATTCACCATAGCAGTGTTTTTATTTATTTATTTTTTTAACAGAAATTAGTGAAGATTTTCACATTTATTTATTTATTTATTTATTTATTTATTTATGGCTGTGTTGGGTCTTCGTTTCTGTGCGAGGGCTTTCTCTAGTTGCGGCAAGTGGGGGCCGCTCTTCATCGCAGTGCGCGGGCCTCTCATTATCGCGGCCTCTCTTGTTGCGGAGCACAGGCTCCAGATGCGCAGGCTCAGTAATTGTGGCTCACGGACCCAGTTGCTCCGCGGCATGTGGGATCTTCCCAGACCAGGGCTCGAACCCGTGTCCCCTGCATTGGCAGGCAGATTCTCAACCGCTGCGCCACCAGGGAAGCCCACCATAGCAGTTTTTGATGAAAGGTTTTTCTAATTGCTTTTGCCTGGAAATGATTTTCCCCACGCAGCTCTCCTTCCCTTCTGCACGTCGTCCTGTCCTGGCAGCCAGATCATCAAATCCTAAGAGGAGGGACAGGGAATTTTCTCTATGTGTCTCTGGAGCTGGTAGCCAGGCATCCACGGCCACAATTATGAAAGCAGAGGTCAGAAAGGCAGGGTCTGTCTGTGGGCTGCCTTGGCTTCTTGGTCTTGATAATTTTTGTAAATTTAAATAATCTTCTATTTTAGCCATGTCAGCCTTAGGCCACATGCATTCATGCTTCACTGTCAAGCGTTGGGAAATGAACCTGTCTTTCTTTACCCTCTCACTGTTCCATTATCTTCAGTTTTTGTTATTTTTTTTTTAATAATTTTTTAAAATTTATTTATTTATTTATTTACTTTTGGCTGCGTTGGGTCTTCGTTGCTGTGTGTAGGCTTTCTCTAGTTGCGGTGAGCGGGGGCTACTCTTCGTTGTGGTGCGTGGGCTTCTCATTGCAGTGGCTTCTCTTGTTGTGGAGCGCGGACTCTAGGCTTGCGGGCTTCAGTAGTTGTGGCACATGGGCTCTAGAGCGCAGGCTCAGTAGTTGTGGTGTACAGGCTTAGTTGCTCCGTGACATGTGGGATCTTCCCGGACCAGGGCTCGAACCCGTGTCCCGTGCATTGACAGGCGGATTCTTAACCACTGCGCCACCAGGAAAGTCCAGCTTTTGTTATTTTTATAGGGCTTATGTTTATAAAATTTATATTATGCAAATGTAACCATAATCAGGATTTTCATGTTTTTTAAGTTGTTTCCAAAAATTGAATACTAATAAACAGCATTTGCACTGTTAAAATATTTTTCACTCTGGAAGTAATTGGTGTGAATCAGTGGTGAAGACAGTGTAATCCTGTGTCATTTAAACTTTGCTGTTGGAAAATTTAGTGTTTTAATATTGGGTTCTCTTATAAGTCCACCTTGAAAATTTACAGAGTGAGTAATTATTCCAGCTTTTTATCAAATAAAAATTAGGTACCGTGTACTGCATCTGATTTTTAAGGGTTTGTTATGAGAGTTGTAGCAACCCAGGTATTACTGAATTTCCATTGTGATCTAAGGCCTTATGTTTTATGAGTTGATGCAGTTTGTTCAAGAAAAACTATAGGGTTACAAACGACTAATGCTGGAGGTACTTGGAGTTTACATTGTCAGTTGCTTAACGGTTTTAGTGGCTTCCTGCTGCTTGTGAACATGTCCAAATGGTCAGGCTGGATCTGTTCCGAGCCTTTTTGCCCTCGGCCTTCCTTCCACACCACCCTCCCCACCCTCCCTGTAGCCTCCGCACACCGTGGGCAGCCTGGGCGGCGGCAGGCACAGAGCCCGAGTGCTGGCTGCATGCGTGGCTCATGGAATCTCAGTTCCCTGACCAGGGATTGAACTGGGCCCTGACAGTGAGAGTGCCAAGTCCTAACCACTGGACCGCCAGGGAACTCCCAAATGTTAATTTTTGTTTCTTTTTTTTTTTTTTCCCCCCTTGAATTTTTAATCTTTGAGGTATATAATCCTCACTGTGCTCTGTGGTGCCAGGCAGCAATAGTAAGGTTTTGTTATTGTATGTTTTTTCCTCCAATTTCAGTGTTCTCAGCTAGACTGTAAGTGTTTCATTGAGTTTTGGACAGTGTCAGAATAACATTTTTAAGTGCATTGAATAAAGTACAAAGGACACAAACTATATTGAAATCCAAGAGCCCTGCTTGAGGACGCGATAGCACAAGGTCTTTCTGGTGTGGGAAGTGTAGTGGGATTTTTAATTTTGGAATGATGTCTTGAGTTTTTTGGAACTCTGTAAATGTGACCTTGTTTACTGGGATATCATTCCTGTGTTTGTTTAGACAGTAGTAATGTATAACATTCTTATGTGCTCACTTTTGGATTTGGTGAATATACATCAAAAGTACATGTTTTACTTTTCAGTGCGCAGAGAAATTGAGACTCTTAATGACCGTTTAGCTGCCGAAGGACAAGCAATCGATGGGGCAGAGCTGAGTAAGGGCCAACTCAAAACCAAAGGTAAGGCTGCCTTCCCGCAGGGCTCACCCTACACGTTACGCTCGGAGGGAGTTTGGAATTTAGTGGAGGACAGGACTCACTTCCTTTCTGCAGTCATCAGGACTTGGAATAACGTAATTCGGGTGTGGGTGTAGAAGGAAGAGGAGGTTTCGGGAAGCCCCGTGTCCCACGCCCCTGGCTTGCATTGTCCTCCTGTGTGGAACAGAAGGTGGGGCGAGCTGTCTCCCTGTCCCAGCTCTGACGTTCATGGTGCTTTGGTTGTGTGATTGTCTTGACAGTTGGTTCTGTGTCTCTGCAGCCAGTCACAGCACCAGCCAGCTTTCTCAGAAACTGAAGACCACCTACAAGGCCTCCACCAGCAAGGTACTTGTGGCTCTCAGCCTGTCACGTGTATGTAGGGTGTGCACATATGTGCGATAGAGAAGCCTAATTTTTAAAAGGAGTATTGTCGATGTTAAGTGGCCACAGTGCATAGACACCTGGATGTTACCTGTGTTACTGCGGCTGATACATTATGTGTTTTTTTTGGTTTATGGTTTTTTTTGTGGGAAAGTACATTTTGTATTGTTATTTGGCTTGATATGGAGATTCTGAATTTGGAGAAGCTAATAAATGGGTATAAAGCAGTGGAAGTTACGTTCTGAGCTATAGTTATATTTTAGTTCACCTCTTCTTTAATTTTCTAAGTATGATCAAGAAGTGAAGGTCTGTGTCCAAGGCAAATAGAGATATTTGTCATATTTTGCTTTTTTAAAAATTATCTTCTTCTGACCTTCTTAAAGTGGCAAAGATTTAATTATTGGAATTAATTTATCTATGGGGGAGTACTGTTATGAAGTAATATTTTGAGGTAATTTTGTGTGCATCACCACTTTGGAGTATTTGGAATAAACAAAAGATAAATTAATTAGCTAACCTTAATGAGTGTACATTACTTTTGCTAAACCTTAGAAAAAAGTTGAAATTTGTGGTGAGTCTGCTGTGAAGGCTGTAGTTAATGTTAGCTTTTTACTTTTCCAATTTGCTCTCTTCAGCTTAAAGTTACTTATTATGATATCCACAGCGAGATGAACTGCAATTCAAGGAGCAGCTTCAGTCTTACGCTATTTCTGCTTATTTGAAAGTCTTTGGTAATTTTTTGTTTTTTAAAAATCTGAATATTGCTGACATTTTTTTGTTTCCTTTGATTACTCTAGAGTGTAAGTGGCTAATTAAAATTTTTTTGTTCTGTATTATCTAGCTTACACTTAGTAGTTTTGCAGTTTTTAATAAGTTAACATTAAACTACTTCTTTAAAATGTCAAGTGGGGTTATGTTCTTCCTTATCTAACTTCTTGTTATATTGTTTTGAATTATATTGTTTATTCCAGTTCATGTATACAGTGTATGGTCTTAGAATTCCAAAACTTCGTGATCATTCCTCTTTTTTTTTTTTTTTAATTTTATTTATTTGTGGGTGTGTTGGGTCTTCGTTGTGGTGCTCGGGCTTCTTATTGTGGTGGCTTCTCTTGTTGAGGAGCACGGGCTCTAGGCATGCAGGCTTCCATAGTTGCAGCATGTGGGCTCAGTAGTTGTGACTCACAGGCTCTAGAGCACAGGCTCAGTAGTTGTGGCACACAGACTTAGTTGCTCTGTGGCAGGTGGGATCTTCCTGGACTAGGGATTGAACCCGTGTCCCCTGCGTTGGCAGGCGGATTCTTAACCACTCCGCCACCAGGGAAGTCCCTGTGATAATTTCTGAAGTAGAGGAAGAAAGGATTATATAGAGCTACCCCTTACCATGAGTAGTAAAACTTAAGAATTGGGCAAAGGTAAAAATATGTACAATAATTGCTTTAAAAGAATGTGTTAGACATATTTAAAGCCCCAGTCATTTTAGAGACTAAAAATTCATCTGGATTAGAAGAAACCATCTTCATAGCACTGTGCACCCACCTTAAAGAGTGAAGGTGAACATGGAGACCAGGCGTGTTCTGCCCTGGCCACAGCGTGGGTTCTCATGGTGGAGCCGGGCAGGCTTCTCACTCCCCTGCAGACCCACCCTTCCTGGGGGCCTGGGACGCAGCTCTAAGGCCTGTTGGGGCAGCGCCACATTCTAACCGGCAAACCGCTTTACAGGAACTTGTGAAATTGTTCACACAGGTTTTTATAGAGATAAGTATCTTTTGCTGTGAAAAAGCCTGTTTTGGGTTTTTAGAGCACTTTAAATTGTATCTCAGTACAGAATAATTCGGAAGCATCCTTCTGCTTTTCCATCACAAATGTTCCCTGGGAGTAATTCAGTCTGTCCTGTGGGCCTCTTTGCAGTTGTGACTGAGTCCACATTTTTAAAGTAGTTCATAGGTGGTCAGAGTGTGACGGACACCTGGAAGCAGCACCTGAGACCGTTTGCTCAGTATCATCAACTGCATGCCCTCTCCCCATACTCCTCTGGAAATGCAGTTGGCACGAGTCTTGGCCGTGACCCCAGTTTCTGCTGGTCGAGTTGAGGCGGTTCGTGTCTCGTAACAGTGCTGTCTGGGAAGCTTCCCACTGCTCACCGTGCGCTTTGCCCCCGCCCCTCCTAAAGGCGTCTGAGGGGCACCGGAGGCACAAAAGCACTTTTCCTTGTGGAGGGACTGCGTTGTCGGGTTGGGTGGGATATGAGCTTTCAGAAGGAAGAGGAAGGTGAGGGTGTGAGGTTGAGCAAGGCCTTCTTTCTTTTGGAAGCTCATATTGTATCCTGCCCTCCTTTTAAATTTAAACCCAGTCAGTGGAGCCTGTTTATTTAACTGGTGGAAGAGTGGGTCTCTCCATTGTTCATCTGTTTTAGCCTTTCACAGTATCAGGAATCATTTGAGGGCTCATCCTGAGGTGGTGGAACAGTGGATTGTGTTTTAAACCTTTATACTAAAAATAAATTTAGATACATTTTTAGGGCTTTGCTAATAAATCAGTGTTTAAAACAGCTCTGTAATACCACCCATTTTTCTTTTTCACTTGATTTTACGGTTTCAGTATTCTGATTAATTTACATTATTCTAATTTAATTAAAAGCTGAAAAGCCATCTTTTATCTTAGACAATTTAGAAACCAAACTCTTTGTTTTTAATTAGCATCTTTCTCGTGCACTTATAAAAGGAAGTGAGAATTATTTGCTGTTTGTGTCATACAGGAGCAGAGCGACAGCCCTTTCCTAGTGCAGGGCCGGTGCCGAGCCTGTGCTTAGTAACCTCATTTGTTACAAGTGTTGTCTTTTGATTCCTCCCCTACCTTGGACTCTTTTCCTCCTGATAATATGTGGTTGGTATGAATTACCAAAAATAAAAGAGCACAAGTTCCCAAATAATAAGAATAAGGTTTGGGGTATATCTTCCTAACTTTTTCGTGTCCTGCTACATCTTTTTTTTTTTTTTTTTTTGAAAATTTGGAAATTTTGTCTGATGGTTTGGATTTGTGGGGAGGACATGTAAGGTACACAGGTAGGCAAGCATTGGAAGTGGGGGGATCGTGGGGTTCTTCCGAGGCCTTCGTAAGGACTTCCTTCCTGCTATGTGAGATCCAGCTGCACCTATGTTGTGTTGCTGTAACATTTACAATTTTCCATTCAGTGATTTATGCATCTTCAAGACATGCTGTCTTATTTTTTTTAAACTTAAACACATTTGCTCAGTAAATTCCCATCACAATTTCAGATCGTCTCCAGCTTCAAGACCACCACATCCAGGGCAGTGTGCCAGCTCGTGAAGGAGTACATCGGCCACAGGGATGGCATCTGGGACGTCAGTGTGGCGCGGACGCAGCCTGTGGTGCTGGGGACCGCGTCTGCCGGTGAGTCCACACCAGCCTCACTGCTGGCGGGCGTGGCCTGCCCTGGAAGCGGAAGTGGCTGAGCGGCGTTGAAACCTAAGCATGTAGAGGAGTCCGCCGTCAGGAGCCCCAGGGTGGCGTTAGAGAGACCCCCCTTTCTCCTCACTGGAGAGGAGATGCTTTTGAGAGCTAGTTAAGGTGCGTAATCTAATAACCCTTCAGAAAAAAATTCCTAAAATTAAAAACGTGCTCACTTGTGGAAAACGACTGCCAGCCTGTGAAAAGTTACTCACTAGCTCCTACCTTTTATAGTGGAAAGAGGAAATGCTAACATCATTAGAATGATGAAGAAAGTTCTTTTTTTTGTTTAAGACTGTGTTCATATGTGAGCACCCCAGATTGTTTTGGAAATTACAGTTTAAGAAAAGAATACAGAGACCCTTTTCTGATATTTCTGAAATCTCACTTGGATAATCGGCATTTTGTTTCGGGTTTCCCTTATTAAGTCTCCTTTTTATCTTCTTATTACTGTGCCCAGAGAGGAGAGGTCCAAAGAGCATGTATTATCTCAAATAATTTGTAAATGGATTTGGATGCTACTTGCATTTGAATATAGCTTGATATTCTGAAAAGTCTTAATATTTCAACAAAATAACGAGCCCTTGACTCAAGTGACTCCTGTGTCCCAAGTCCCCAGCCTGGTGCTGGCAGTGCACAGCGCCTAGGCATTCAGGTCTCTAGGTTCCCCCTGCCGGTTCTGTGGCCTCGGACGGGTCACCGGCCCCCTATCCTCTCGGATCAGTTGGATCACAGAGGAGATTGAGCACAGTTGCACGAGGTACTGGTGGTGATGTAACTTCTCAGTTTTAGAATTTTTATCTTCCTCTTTTATTAAAAAGACCATAAAATCAGCAGCTCACTCATGTTCGTTTCGATCTTGCAGATCACACGGCTCTGCTGTGGAGCATCGAGACGGGGCGGAGCCTCGCCAAGTACACGGGCCACGTGGGGTCAGGTGAGCAGTGGGACCACGGGGCGTCCTCTCAGAGGGAGGGCCGGGCCTCTGCCTCTGACTGTGTGAGCTTCACGAAGGGGCAGCTCAGCTCCCTGAACAGCGTCGTCCCGAGGGCGGCGTAGAAAGCTAGCCACCCGTGCACACTTTGGAGCTGGAACATGTGCACTAGCATCACGAACTGTGTTCCATTGGGAGGGTCCTCGGGTGCAGAGGTGCTTTGTGTGTCAGCCCCTGGGATCCTGGTGGGTGTGGATGCAGGGCTTTTTCCTGCGGGCACCGGTGGGCAGATGTCACTCTTCCTCCCAGTGCCCCGGGTCCAGGCCATGTGTCACGCTGCCCCCGGCTCACTCACCCCTCACCCCTGCAGACAGGCTTGGCGGTGGTGTCCACCCTCCACCTCCAGGGTTAGGTGTGTCCCCCACAGACTTGGGTGAAACCCCTTCCTCTGCGTGTCTTCTGGCCTCTTGGTGGAGGGAGTACCTGCTGTCCCGTCAGGGCCGTGGCCAGGCTCCTCTTCCTCTTAGGGCACCTGCTCTCGTCTGTCCCTGTCGCCTCAGCGTGAGAGCCAGCTCCTACCTTCCCACATGGAACATGTCCGTCCCCCCCCCCAACACACACACATACACTCCTGCCTTGTCTGCCGTCCCCTCCAGCTGGGACCCACTGTCTTCCCCCAGGTCTGTGTCTGGGTGGCTGCTGCTGCCTGCAGTGGATGTGACAGGCTAAATAGACAACCTAAAAATTAAAGTGTTTTAGCCAGCCTGTATAAAAAATTCACACCTGTCTCCTGCTCATCCCTCCTCACTCCTCATTTTCACTTCTCAAAAGGCAACCACTTTTAACAGTTTTAAATAGTTTGCTTTTTTCTTCCATTTAAAAAAATAGTCTATCTTATTATTTCTTAATTTTGGAGTTTTCTACAAGGAAGTGACTATTATTAAGGAGAAGGAGATTGGCTCGCTTCCTCCCTCCATCCCTCTGTGCTCCTTGTCATTGTGAAATGGTTACAGCTCGACTTCCATTTAAATGGATGTTCAGGTTTTACCTAATTGTGGCTGCATCCATATAGTTCACAGCTCCCAAGCACGTACCTTACTTGCAATCCCCAGTTTGGCTTCCTCTGAAGGGAATAGTGGCCTTTTATTTTGGCCTTGTTCTGTGCAGATCTGCCTGACGTGTGGCATTCCCTGAATGTCTGTGTTCCTTTGCTGTCACTCTGGCCCCTCCCTGAAGCCTCCCCTCCCTCTGACAGTTGGTACCCAGGACTGGAGCACAGATGCCTGCAGTCTACCTCCTGTGTCCTCCTGGGCTTTCTCGCCACCTCTGTCCTCTGTTACCTCCTGTCTTCTGGACCCTGTTCTTTCTCTTTCTCCAGGGAAGCCTATCTTTCAGTAGCTTCCTTCTTAAAGGGTCTTACAGGAAAAATTTTGAGACTGTAAAATGCTTGAAGAATGTATTTTACCTTTACACTTGATGGGTAGTTTGGCTGAGTATAGTCTTCTATGTAGGAAGTACTTTTCTTTGAAAGTTGAAGGTAGTGCTCTGCTGACGTGTTTTGGTTTTTTTTTGCTTTTTAAAAATTTTTTTATCTATTCTAAATTTATTTATTTATTTATTTATTTATTTATTTATTTATTTTTGGCTGTGTTGGGTCTTTGTTGATGCGCGCGGGCTTTCTCTAGTTGCGGTGAGCAGGGGCTTCTCTTGTGGTGCTTGGGATCTAGGTATGTGGGCTTCAGTAGTTGTGGCATGTGGGCTCAGTAGTTGTGGCACGTGGGCTTAGTTGCTCCATGGCATGTGGGATTTTCCCAGACCAGGGATTGAACCTGTGTCCCCTGCATTGGCAGGCAGATTCTTAACGACTGCGCCACCAGGGAAGTCCCTGACTTGTTTTTTTCATAGCTTTCAGGATTGATATTAAAAGTCTAATAATGCTCTTTTGAATCTTGGTCCTTCATAGGTAGTTGGATATTTGTCTCTTGAAGACTTTAGGATTTTTCTTTTAGGTCTTCTTAAAAAAGCATTGTGTTGGACATTTGTGGGACTTGGCAGTCTAGAATGTACCCCCATGTCCACTCAGTCACCTGCCATCGCCCCCATGTCCACTCAGGTGCCATCACCCCTGTGTCCTGTTGGCCCCCTGTGGTCACCCGTGTGTTTGCACCCTGGTGTTTCCCGGGTGCCTCTTCTCACTGTCTTCCGTCTCTGTTGCTGTGAGTTTGTGCCTGTTTCTTTCTGGACTTGTGCACTTAGAGGAGTCTGAGGAGAGAGCAGAGCACAGGCTGCTTTGGGCACTGTCTTTGTCATGTTTACGCCCTGCTTTTGCCTTTTCCACCTGGTGGTGCTGATTGTGTGACTGAGTTACTGTAATGGAGGGGAGTGTGGAGCCCTGGGGTTTTTAATCAGCGCAGCTCCCTGCAGGTGGGTTGACGTGCCTGGCGCCTGCCTCCTGCCTCCTTCCTCTTGGGTCCTCTGAGCAGAGTGTGCCCACCTGTGGACTGGCGGAGCTGCCTCCAGAGAGGAGGTGCCCGAGGTTTGTGCCCTCTCCCCCCACACACCTCCCAACCCCTGGCATTGGGGAGCCGAGTGGAGCCGGCCGGGGGCGGGCATGTGTCTTGTTAGACACACACGATCTTGGAGCTTGTTACAAGGAACTGTGGTCTCTGGCCCCCTCTCTTCTATTCCTCATGTGGCTGCTGTGAGTGACATTAGCTGTGCTGTGAATAAGCTGCTGGTGGGGCTGTGGCTTGGCCCAACCCGCTGACTTTGGGCTATAAGGCCTCATCACACCCACGCGTGCTGGGGTTCCCCCGCCCCATGTAGTGATGTTGTGCTGTTAAACGTCTGTGTAAACAGTACTGAGAATAAACTGGCCCTGCAGCTGGTGGTTGTTGGCGCCCACCATTTGCCGGATTCTTGGCTAAGCACGTTGCCTGTGTTCTTCACTTAAACCTCGTGCTCATCCGTGAGTATTACTAAAGTTCCTGCTTACGTCACTAATTTGCTGGAATCCACATAGACACCAGAAAGTAACAATTGAGGTTGAAATTGGGAGCATTAATACTGTTTTTTAGTAGTGTTTATTTGGGGCATTTTCTATTTAACGTTTTTAAGGCAGTTACAGTTTTCACCAGCTCTTCCCACAGTTCTCTCTGGTCTAGTGTTAATGGTAAAAGAGCATCTTCTAGCATTTTTCAGATTCTTAGAAAAGTATCGATCTAATGGCATACCTGGCAGAGTCTTAGTGGAAGAGAGAACTTGCTGAGGTTTGGGAAGCTCCCTGTACGTCCTGTGTCTGGGCTGTGGCGGGTGTGGGCTGGCTCTCCAGTGCCTTGGGTCGGCCTGTGTTGGGGTGACTGGGAGGTGCCGACCAGGAACAGTGGCCTCCACCCTTCCAGCCTCTCGTTGTCTGCCTGAGGAGAGCGCCTCGGCAGGCGGGCAGGCTCAGGACCGGTCAGTCTCCGGGCAGCGTTGTCATGGGGCCAGAGCCTCCCCAGGACACCTCGGGCAGATTCCTGCATCTGGAGAGGAGACTGGGAGGGTATTGTAACTGTCCTCATCTGGTCCCGATCCGTTCCAATCCAAACCGTCCCTAGGCCATCAGGGTCTTGCCTTCTCTGAGTTCCCGAGTCTTCTGGAACAGAACAGACTGGGTTTTTGGAAGGGTGGGCTTGTGGGCAGCTGGGTAGGCAATAAACAGTGTGCACCACTGTAATCTGCCTCTGCTTGTTATAATTATGTTTTCTTTTTTCATCCTGGTTTATTTTTAACTCTAGGTGACTTCCCTATGTATAAAAAATAGATTATTAATATCCTTTTTCTGTGTAGCCTATTCTTGAGCAGTTTGGTAGTTCATATTTAGTTACTTTGTATTGTACCTCTCTTCTTTTTTTTTTTGGCCACGGCACGTGGCACTACCTCTGTTCTCTTTAACTTACATGTTTATTCATAGTTTAACTGAATTAGGATATTTAATATTGAACTATCATAGTTCCTTTAGTTTTTAAATTTAACTTTGTAATACATGCTGTAATTATAATAAATATTGATGATACGTTCTTATTTTAAACCTGTTTCTGTAAAATTTTTATTTTGCAGTAAATTCCATTAAATTTCATCCATCAGAACAGTTGGCTCTCACCGGTATGTTGATTTTGTTTTTTTATTTATTGAACAGTTATTGCTGACCTGAAAACAGCTGTGTCATCATTCCTTTCTCATCAGTAGCATCAGGATTAGCCACGCCTTTCACAGAAGTTAGTCGTTAGTAGACATTTTACAAAATGCACGAGAAATGAATAAAACTACACTGAGGGGCACTTTTTTTTAAAATGAGCAGTGGATTGCAAATTAGGTGAACTTGACTTGATGTCAGTTTGAATTCGGCCGCGTTCTCCTGGAGGTCTTTTTACGAAGCCCATCCCTGCCACCTGCTCTTCCTGCTCGCGGGAATGTGCTCGCTTCTCTGAGGCCCTGTCGGCACAGAGATGAGGAATTTAGCAGCCCTGGGTCAGGCTCTCTGCTGGCCCGCATCTTTACTCCTTCCCAGGCAGTTTTCCTGGAAAGAGCTGTGGTACCTTGGGTTTGTTTTCATTTCACGTAGTTTAAAAACACCTTGATTATAGGGACTTCCCTGGTGGCACAGTGGTTAAGAATCTGCCTGCCAGTGCAAGGGACACAGGTTTGAGCCCTGGTCTGGGAAGGTCCCACATGCTGGGGAGCAGCTAAGCCCATGCGCCACAAGTACTGAGCTTGTGTTCTAGAGCCCGTGAGCCACAACTGCTGAGCCTGTGTGCTGCAACTACTGAAGCCCATTCACCTAGAGCCCGTGCTCTGCAACAAGAGAAGCCACTGCAATGAGAAGCCCATGCACCCCAACGAAGAGTAGCCCCTGCTCGCTGCAGCTAGAGAAAGCCTGTGCGCAGCAACAAAGACTCAGTGCTGCCAAAAATAAATAAAATAAATAAATTTTTTAAAAAAGGCCTGTGTGCAGCAACGAAGACCCAATGCAGCCAAAAATAAATAAGTAAATAAATTAAAATAAAAATTAAGAAAAAATAAAATAACACCTTATCATATTGAGGAGTTTTTCCATAAAACTGTCCGACACCTGTGGACCCCCGTGGTGTTTTGGGGACATGGATGGTAACCTGAAGGACGAGTGTTTGTCTAGATCAGAGGTCAGCAAGCTTTTCTGTGAAGGACCAGAAGTAACTGTTTTCATCTTGAGGCCACATGGTCTGAGTCACAGCTGCTCAGCTCCGTTGCCACGGAAGCAGCAGAGATGGTGCACGGATGAGGGGACATGGCAGTGGGCAGTGACCCTTGTTTGTGTTTACAGGGTGGGTGGCTGCCTGGATTTGGCCCATGGGCCAGTTCTGCTGACCCCAGGACAGAGAACAGAAGTGGGACTAATCAGTGCTCTTACACTCAAGTCGATCAGGTGGCAGGGTCCTTTGAGGGTCCAGTTTTAACAGGCCTCCCCCACAGAGCTAGTGGATGCCTGAATCAACATCTGGGGAGTAAAGGAGGCCAGGAGTTTAACCTAGTTATGTGGGCCGTTTGTTTTGTGGTTGGGAAGACACGGAGACCAGTGACAACCAGGCTGGAAAGAAGGGATGAAATCGAGACACGTCAGGAAGCTGCAGTGGGAAATGGAAGCATAAAGTAGTGGCCTGGAGAGTGGAGCGCCAGATAGGGGTTTGGACAGGACGCTGACTCGGAGGGGGATGGGCAGGTCAGGCACTAAATCCATTTGACGCCACAAGACACGTGCCGCCATCTGCTGCTTTGGGGAAGCTGTGCAGCCACGCAGAGAAGGTGGGGTTAAGACGGTGCTCTCATGGGGGCAGTGGAGGTGGCCCTTTCGCACGTCTGCGGGCCTGCCTGTGCCCCTCAGCTGCCCTCTGTCATTCCCAAGTCCAAGCATCGCCTTGCGGCCTGGCTGGTGATAGCAAGGTCTCAGTACCAAGGGCTGCATGGCCAGCTGTGGGGTGCATCCAGGTTCAGTGGATGGAAACGTGCCCTTGAGTTACTGTAGTTTTGGGTTTCCGTTTTCTTAGGTTGGCCAGATGGAGAATAAAATCTACAGCTTGTAAATTTTCTCTGAACCTTTACAGCTTTCCATCCTAAGATGAAGGGGGGTTATTTTTATAGATAATCATTATCTTTGTGCACTTTTGCTATTCTCAGTAGCATTATGTAGTCTCAGAAGTAGTTGTTTAAGTACAGTCAATCACTTGCAATCCCTCAGGTACAGAACTTAGCAGGAGCCTAGCCAGCGCACGTTTGCACCTCGGGTAATTTCCCCTCTTTCTCTCCTCAGCTTCTGGAGATCAGACCGCCCATGTCTGGAGGTACGCGGTTCAGCTGCCCACTCCTCAGCCTGCAGCCGACACTAGTGTAAGCAGCACATTTACTTACCCTGAAAGCACGATATGGGGTATGTTGGTAGGTTCTGGATGCTTGTGAGTTTTAGGATAAACTTATAATTTGTGTTGTGGGCCGAATGTGTGTGTCCCCAAAACTCATAGGTTAGAGTCCTAACCCCACATGGGGTTGTATTTGGAGATGGGCCTCTAAGGAAGTCATTAAGGTCAAATAAGGTCACAAGGGTGGGGCCCTGATCCAGTAGGATCAGTGTTTGTAGGAGAAGAGACACCTGAGGGCTCCCTGTACCTTCTCCTTGCACGCACTGAGGAGAGGCCATGCGAGGACACCTGCCAGCTAGGACGCCAGCACTCAACACAGCCAGAGTGCCGACCCCAGCCTGGCCGCCGAGCAGACCAGGGCCAACTTCTCTGTCTATATTCGGGTGTGTTTGCTTTCACTTTCCTTTCCACAAATGTTAAACATTTACATTAGTTTTTAAAAATTTTATGGCTAAGTTATACTTCTTAATATTTTATGTATTTGATTTTAGACAACTTGTCTGTCTTTCATGTGAGATAAATCCTGTATGTCACTGGTGTGTGTGATATCATTTTCATGTGGGTGAAGTTTGTTTTTTTTTTGTGTGCCTGCTTCCTTCTTTTATTTTTTTAATTTAATTTTATTTATTTTTTTATACAGCAGGTTCTTATTAGTCATCCATTTTATACACATCAGTGTATACATGTCAATCCCAATTGCCCAATTCATCACACCACCACCACCCCCGCCACTTTCCCCCCTTGGTGTCCATACGTTTGTTCTCTACATGTGTGTCGCTATTTCTGCCCTGCAAACCGGTTCATCTGTACCATTTTTCTAGGTTCCACATATATGTGTTAATATACGATATTTGTTTTTCTCTTTCTGACTTAACTTCACTCTGTATGACAGTCTCTAGATCCATCCACTTCTCAACAAATGACTCAATTTCATTCCTTTTTATGGCTGAGTAATATTCCATTGTATATATGTGCCACATCTTCTTTATCCATTCATCTGTCTATGGGCATTTAGGTTGCTTCCATGACCTGGCTATTGTAAATAGCGCAGCCATGAACATTGGGGTGCATGTGTCTTTTTGAATTATGGTTTTCTCTGGGTATATGCCCAGTAGTGGGATTGCTAGGTCATATGGTAATTCTATTTTTAGTTTTTTAAGGAACCTCCATACTGTTCTCCATAGTGGCTGTACCAATTTACATTCCCACCAGCAGTACAAGAGGGTTCCTTTTTCTCCACACCCTCTCCAACATTTGTTGTTTGTAGATTTTCTGATGATGCCCATTCTAACTGGTGTGAGGTGATACCTCATTGTAGTTTTGAGTTGCATTTCTCTAATAATGAGTGATGTTGAGCAGCTTTTCATGTGCTTCTTGGCCGTATGTATGTACTCTGGAGAAATGTCTATTTAGGTCTTCTGCCCATTTTTTGATTGGGTTGTTTGTTTTTTTAATATTGAGCTGCATGAGCTGTTTATATATATTAGAGATTAATCCTTTGTCCGTTGATTCGTTTGCAAATATTTTTTCCCATTCTGACGGTTGTCTTTTCGTCTTGTTTGTAGTTTCCTTTGCTTTGCAAAAGCTTTTAAGTTTCATTAGGTCCCATTTGTTTATTTTTTGTTTTTATTTCCATTACTCTAGGAGGTGGATCACAAAAGATCTTGTGATTTATGTCAAAGAATGTTCTTCCTGTGTTTTCCTCTAAGAGTTTTATAGTGTCCGGTCTTACATTTAGGTCTCTAATCCATTTTGAGTTTATTTTTGTGTGTGGTGTTAGGGAGTGTTTAATTTCATTCTCTTACATGTAGCTGTCCAGTTTTCCCAGCACCGCTTATTGAAGAGACTGTCTTTTCTCCATGGTATATCCTTGCCTCCTTTGTCAGAGATTAGTTGACCTTATGTGCATGGGTTTATCTCTGGGCTTTCTATCTTGTTCCATTGATCTGTATTTCTGTTTTTGTGCCAGTACCATATTGTCTTGATTACTGTAGCTTGGAAGTATAGTCTGAAGTCAGGGAGTCTGATTCCTCCTGCTCCGTTTTTTTCCCTCAAGACTGCTTTGGCTATTCAGGGTCTTTTGTGTCTCCATACAAATTTTAAGATTTTTTGTTCTAGTTCTGTAAAAAATGCCTTTGGTAATTTGATAGGGATTGCATTGAATCTGTAGATTGCTTTGGGTAGTATAGTCATTTTCACAGTATTGATTCTTCCAATCCAAGAACGTCGTATATCTCTTCATCTGTTGATATCATCTTTAATTTCTTTCAACAGTGTCTTATAGTTTTTTGCATACAAGTCTTTTGTCTCCCTGGTAGGTTTATTCCTAGGTATTTTATTCTTTTTGTTGCAGTGGTAAATGGGAGTGTTTGCTTCATTTCTCTTTCAGGTTTTTCATCATTAGTGTATAGGAATGCAAGAGATTTCTGTGCATTAATTTTGTATCCTGCAGCTTTACCAAATTCATTGATTAGCTCTGGTAGTTTTCTGGTGGCATCTTTAAGATTCTCTATGTATAGTATCATGTCATCTCCAAACAGTGACAGTTTTACTTCTTCTTTTCCAGTTTGTATTCCTTTTATTTCTTTTTCTTCTCTGAGTGCCATGGCTAGGACTTCCAAAACTGTGTTGAATAATAGGGGCGAGAGTGGACATCCTTGTCTTGTTCCTGATCTTAGAGGAAATGCTTTCAGTTTTTCACCATTGAGAATGATGTTTGCTGTGGGTTTGTCGTATATGGCCTTTATTATATTGAGGTAGGTTCCCTCTATGCCCACTTTCTGGAGGGTCTTTATCATAAATGGGTGTTGAATTTTGTCAAAAGCTTTTTCTGCATCTATTGAGATGATCATATGGTTTTTATTCTTCAATTTGTTAATATGGTGTATCACATTGATTGATTTGCGTATATTGAAGAATCCTTGCATCCCTGGGATAAATCCCAGTTGATCGTGGTCTATGGTCCTTTTAATGTGTTGTTGGATTCTGTTTGCTAGTATTTTGTTGAGGGTTTTTGCATCTATATTCATCAGTGATATTGGTCTGTAATTTTTTTTTTTTTGTAGTATCTTTGTCTGGTTTTGGTATGAGGGTGATGGTGGCCTCATAGAATGAGTTTGGGAGTGTTCCTTCCTCTGCAATTTTTTGGAAGAGTTTGAGAAGGATGGGTGTTAGCTCTTCTCTAAATGTTTGATAGAATTTGCCTGTGAAGCCATCTGGTCCTGGGCTTTTGTTTGTTGGAAGATTTTTAATCACAGTTTCAATTTCAGGGCTTGTGACTGGCCTGTTCATATTTTCTATTTTTTTCTGGTTTAGTCTTGGAAGGTTATACCTTTCTAAGAATTTGTCTGTTTCTTCCAGGTTGTCCATCTTATTGGCATAGAGTTGCTTGTAGTAGTCTCTTAGGGTGCTTTGTATTTGTGCGGTGTCTGTTGTAATGTCTCCTTTTTCATTTCTGATTTTATTGATTTGAGTCCTCTCCCTCTTTTTCTTGATGACTCTGGCTAATGGTTTATCAATTTTATTTATCTTCTCAAAGAACCAGCTTTTGGTTTTATTGATCTTAGCTATTGTTTTCTTTGTTTCTATTTCATTTATTTCTGCTCTGATCTTTATTTCTTTTTTTCTTTCTGCTAACTTTGGGTTTTGTTTGTTCTTCTTTCTCTAGTTCCTTTAGGTGTAAGGTTGGATTGTTTATTTGAGATTTTTCTTGTTTTTTGAGGTAGGCTTGTATTGCTATAAACCTCCTTCTTAGAACTGCTTTTGCTGCATCCCATAGGTTTTGGATCGTCATGTTTTCGTTGTCATTTGTCTCTAGGTACTTTTTGATTTCCTCTTTGATTTCTTCAGTGATCTCTTGGTTATTTAGTAACGTATTGTTTAGCCTCCATGTGTTTGTGTTTTTTATGTTTTTTATCTCATAGCATTGTGGTCAGAAAAGATGCTTGATATGATTTCAATTTTGTTAAATTTACTGAGGCTTGATTTGTGACCCAACATGTGATCTATCCTGGAGAATGTTCTGTGCGCACTTGAGAAGAAAGTGTAATCTGCTGTTTTTGGATGGAATGTCCTATTAATATCAGTTAAATCTATCTGGTCTATTGTGTCATTTAAAGCTTGTGTTTCCTTGTTAATTTTCTGTTTGGATGATCTGTCCATTGGTGTAAGTGAGGTGTTAAGGTCCCCCATTATTATTGTGTTACTGTTGATTTCCCCTTTTATAGCTGTTAGCAATTGCCTTATGTTCTGAGGTGCTCCTATGTTGGGTACATATATATTTATAATTGTTATTTTTTCTTCTTGGATTGATCCCTTGATCATTATGTAGTGTCCTTCCTTGACTCTTGTAACATTCTTTATTTTAAAGTCTATTTTATCTGATATGAGTATTGCTACTCCAGCTTTCTTTTGATTTCCATTTGCTTGGAATATCTCTTTCCATCCCCTCACTTTCAGTCTGAATGTGTCCCTAGGTCTGAAGTGGGTCTCTTGTAGACAGCATATATATGGGTCTTGTTTTTGTATCCATTCAGCAACCCTGTGTCTTTTGGTTGGAGCATTTAATCCATTCACGTTTAACGTAATTATCGATATGTATGTTCCTATGACCATTTTCTTAATTGTTTTGGGTTTGTTTTTGTAGGTCCTTTTCTTCTCTTGTGTTTCCCACTTAGAGAAGTTCCTTCAGCATTTGTTGTAGAGCTGGTTTGGTGGTGCTGAATTCTCTTAGCTTTTGCTTGTCTGTAAAGCTTTTGATTTCTCCATCGAATCTGAATGAGATCCTTGCCAGGTAGAGTAATCTTGGTTGTAGGGTCTTCCCTTTCATCACTTTAAATATATCATGCCACTGCCTTCTGGCTTGTAGAGTTTCTGCTGAGAAGTCAGTTGTTAACCTTATGGGAGTTCCTTTGTATATTATTTGTCGTTTTTCCCTTGCTGCTTTCAGTAATTTTTCTTTGTCTTTAATTTTTGCCAATTTGATTACTATGTATCTCAGTGTGTTTGTCCTTGGGTTTATCCTGCCTGGGACTCTCTGCACTTCCTGGACTTGGGTGGCTATTTCCTTTCCCATGTTAGGGAAGTTTTCAACTCTAATCTATTCAAATATTTTCTCTGGTCCTTTCTCTCTCTCTTCTCCTTCTGGGGCCCCTATAATGCGAATGTTGTTGCATTTAATGTTGTCCCAGAGGTCTCTTAGGCTGTCTTCATTTCTTTTCATTCTTTTTTCTTTATTCTGTTCCACAGCAGTGAATTCCACCATTCTGTCTTCCAGGTCACTTATCCGTTCTTCTGCCTCAGTTATTCTACTATTGATTCCTTCTAGTATATTTTTCATTTCAGTTATTGTTTCTGGAAGTTTGCCCATCTGCACTTCATTTAGTTGTTTTTCTGGGGTTTTATCTTGTTTCTTCATCTGGTACATAGCCCTCTGAGTTTTCATTTTGTCTTTCTTTCTGTGAATGTCTCATGTGGGTAAAGTTTTAATGTTTGTAACAAAAGAGGTTGCATGTTGAGAAGAATGAATCCACAGGCTTAAACCACAAACCCCTCGGTTACATGCTTGCTTGTCCTGTAGGATACAGATGCACCTTCTTTGGATAATCATGCGGGGTCTTAGTTATCCTTTTTGGTGACTTGATCTTCCTAGTTTCTGTTGAGGGCGGCTCTTTGCTGTGGAGTCTACACATGTTCAGCCCTTCCCTGTGCTGCTCCAGCGGGGGGAAGTTTCGCCAGGCAGAGGGCGCTGAGTGATTTCATGTAGTCGAGCAAACGTTAGGTTTCCATTTACGTTTTGGCTGTAATTGTTAGAGGATTATAGTAATCTTCCAGTTTTCATATCTCTGCCTGTGAATATTCCTTTACTTTTTCTCTTTTTAAACCTTTTAAATGTTGTTCTATTTAGAGATGGGTTAAGTAATTAATGAATTCCAGTAATGAGTAAGAATGAGTTTTCTTTAGGTAAGTGGTCTTAAGAATTCATTTTTAATTCAGTGTATTATGTATTTTATTTTAACACAGATTTTTCCCTCGTGGAATTTCCAAACTGTTAAGTGCTGTGCTTAATGCATGCGTTCACTCAAGAAACAGTGAGCACTGGGGGAGGACAGGGCAGAGATGAGCATGAGGACTGATGCTCAAGAAGTTCAGGAGATGAGTTTACATTGTATGGATTTCTTTTTCCAAATAGAATTTTAAAAGCACCAATTTTGTCAGAGGGATTATTACATATAATACTTAGATTAAAAAACTTAATAGTTTATTTAGAATGTAAGGTTGACTTTATTTTCTTTAGGATTTTGTTTGCGTTGGATGCAGGGACTTTTCTTGCTTGAAAGTTGCTGCCTCAGGACTTGGGGGTTCCCTGGGGGCCCCAGCTTGAATTTGAGATGCACCTGAGGTGTGGTCTGTGCCGGGAGCACTCCGTGATCTGCCACGAAAGGAAGACCAGGTGGCACTCCCTCATTACTGCCCAGCCTGAGCCTTGTGCTTGGATGGGCAGCACTGGTTTTCTTAAGCTTTGCTGGCCAGTCTTGGCTCAGGTCACATCCCTCTACTGTGTTTGTACACATGACATACATCCCTGCGCTGTGTGTGTCCATGTGTGTGTATGCATGACATGTATGTCCATACCTATGACGTCTGCTCCCATACCCATGTGTGTGCACTTGTGCCCACGTGTGTGTCTGCCCCCCGCTGGCCCATACGCTCTGTGAGGCGGGGCCCCAGGCCCGCATCACCTCCTACACGAGTTCCACGTGGACACGCCAGGCAGCGGCCATCTCCCCTTCTCTGCTGTGTGACCAGCATGTGGTCTGGCACCGTGTAAGCACCTGATAAATATTTGTTGAATGAATACACAGTATTTTCTTAAAGACCTGAAGCCTAGGGTGACTATTAGGTTTTTTTTTTATCCTTAGCTTTTGACAAAAGATTATTGATAATGTAGGAAAATAAAGTGAACTCTCATATCTATTAACATAGCAATAGAATTCTAAACGTGTTTTAAATAGGCTTCTGAGAACTGAATGTTCCTTTTTTTTATTGTGACAAATTATTGATTTTCAATTGTGTTTAGTTTTATTACATTTCTCCTAATCTGTGATGAAAACTTAAAATGTTGAAAATCATTTTATTTTCCCCCCCTTATTGGTTAGTGGAAATGAACTGTAGCTCATTTGATGGTGTAGCTACCTCATTTTTTCTTATGTTTGGCCCAGGGTTTTAGCCAGGTAGGAGATGGTGAAGTTGATACACAGTCACTGAGCACCACTTAGTACCAGACACCCACTGGTGTTGGTCGTAATGGTGGTTAAGTCCTAGAAGGACAGACAGTAACAGTGCGATTGTGCAGCCGTGTCTGGCAGGCTCAGCATCCCCAGGGAACCGCCTCTCTGCTCTCCCCCAGCAGCAGCTCTGTGGCGAGGACGAGGTGGAGTGCTCCGACAAGGATGAGCCTGACGCAGACGCGGACGCATCCAGCGACTGTCCCACCATCCGGGCGCCACTGACATCTCTTAAGAGCCACCAGGGAGTGGTCATAGCCGCTGACTGGCTGGTTGGGGGCAAGCAGGCGGTGACGGCCTCGTGGGACAGAACGGCAAACCTGTATGACGTGGAGACGTCGGAACTTGTTCACTCCCTGACAGGTGTGCAGGCACTGCATTCCCGGTCGTGTGCAGACGGCGTCTCGTCTAGAAGGACTGTTGGTTCTCTTGGTGCAGCTGTGATTTTCAGAGCTCCTTTATGATTAATAGAGCTGTTGGCAGTTAAATTTATCTTATCTTTGGGGGGGTTAATTCCATCTAGATACATGCAGTATCTAGATATTTGAATGTGGTTGTTGTATTAGTTTTCTTTTGCTTTGTAACAAATTTCCACACGCTTAATGTCTTAAAATAACGTGAATTTATCACATTGTGCCCCTGGGTTAGGAGTTCTGGGCACATGCTCGCTGACCCTCTAGTTCTCAGGGTGTCATGGGTGGAGTAAAGGTGTTGGTGGGGGCTGTGCTCTCACCTGAGACCTGGGGTCCTCTTACTGCCGTTGGGAGGATTCCTTTTCTTGTGGCCCGTGACTGAGATCCCGTTTTCCTGCCTGTTGTCAGCTGGGGGCAGTTCTCAGCATCCAGAGGCTGCCCTCAGTCTCCTGTGGCCACTCCAGAGGCATCTCACCATGTGCTGTTGGCTTTCTTCCAGGCCAGCAGGAGAGCATCTCTGTCGGGACCCTTTGGAAGGGTCCACCTGACTAGGTCAGGCCCATCCAGGACAATCTTTCTTTTGATTAACTCAAAGCCATGTGATTTGGGGGCCTTAGTTATATCTGCAAAATCTGTTTTGCTTTATAATGTACCAAGATTACCAGAGCATTTGCAGGTTCTGCCCAAACACAAGGGCAGGAATCCTGCAGGGTGTGTACTAGGGCTGGGTATCTCTGGGCTGTCTCAGAGCTCTGCCCATCACAGGCCTTTGTGCGTGTTTATCGGTGAGTGCCTTTCCTCATTGAGTGATAAAGGTTGTGTTCTACTGAGCGCTCCACCTATGTATTATTAGAGGTTATTCTGCAAGTGCGGAATTTGGAACTGTACTTATTTACACACTCGGCCTGTTGGAGATCTGCCCGACCTTCCAGCCATCGGGGTCAGGAGTGTCCCACCCACACTTGTCCTGCTCTTCCAAATGCACGAGGGGAATGGACACAGGTCCCACCTCGACCCCACACACCGTTCCCTCGACTCCTCTTACTGGCAGCATAGCAGGGGCCTGCCTCCCTGTGACCGTCTGCCCTTCGTCTCTGTCGCAGGGCACGATCAGGAGCTGACGCACTGCTGCACACACCCGACCCAGCGGCTGGTGGTGACCTCCTCCCGCGACACGACTTTCCGTCTGTGGGACTTCAGGGACCCTTCCATCCACTCCGTGAATGTTTTCCAGGGCCATACGGAGTGAGTCTCAGTCGCTTAGATGTCTCTTTTTAACTATTCGAGAAAGAAGTTTTGCAGGTAGACGTTAAGACTCAGTTCTTATTTTAATTTTCAGTGTTAATTTCCGACTCCACCGTTTTTCAGAATGGCTACTCTTTCCCAAAACACTTAGCTTCATTTTGGAAGATTTCACTGATGTCCCCTCCTGAAACTGGAGGCGGGCAGGAAGTGGGGGAGGGCCAGGAAACGCTCGGGTCGTGGCGTGGACATCAGAGCGGTTCCCTGCCCCTCCTCGTCCTCGCGCTGGGCTCATTCTTGTCTAGTCTTGACATCACGCGTGTTCGCAGGGCTGTTCCGGGAGAGTCCCCACGTCCCACCCTCTGTCTGGTGGGCAGAGCTGCATCCCGACAGCTTGCCCCCCACATGCTTGTTCTCACCCCGTGTGACCTTCCCAGTGAGTGATGCCCAGCCTCCCAGCTCCTCGGCCTGCAGCCTGGCCCTCTCCCGGCGGCCCCGTGCAGCCCCCAGTGGCACTCCTGTCACCCGCAGCTCCCGACCATGTCCTGTCACCTGCCCCCGCTGTCCCGCAGGGTTCCTCCTGTACGGCAGCGCATCCGTGAAGGCCGGATCGCGGCCATATCAGCAAACGCTTCTTGGCAGGTGAACCTGCTTGTCGGCTGCTTCAGTCCAATTTCCTGTCTTTGTCATACAGTCCTGTAAACGAATCCATTTTCTGTGTTTAATGTTAGGTACTAAGTTTTAGATTTAATATTCAAAATTAATAAATGTTCAAAAGGAAGCCAGGACAATGTTCTTCCGGAACCTCGAGGTCGAGAGTTGGTGTGTACAGCCCCAGTGCCTGCCCAGCCGAGTGTGGGCTTCAGTGGGAAGGCCCTCGTCTGCCGGAGGGGCTTGCTCCTGCCAGGGGGACCCCGGGCTCCCCCAAGCACCTACCTCCTGGGGCCGGTCCTGTTTGTGGAGGGGGGACCCTGCTGGGGTGCCCAGGGGCCCAGGAGCAGCTGCTCTTCCCTGCTTTTCAGGCAAGTCACTCAGGGCACAGGGAGCAGAAGGGACCGTTTGGTCAGTGTGCTGGACAACCCAGGACTCTGCCCGCACAGCCCTACTCCTTAGTCCGCACGTCTTTTTTCCAAGTTTCTCATTTTAAAAGTTTAAACATAACATAAAAGTTGAAAGAATAGTCAGCAAATCCCTAATTACCCTTCTCCTAGAATCACCCATTTTTGTTTCTCCACATTTGCCTCTGTCTCTGCAGACACATGTGCAAAGGGCTGGATGTACAGCACGCACTCGTACTTTCTTTGGCTGAGCCTGTGTCTTTGAGAATAAGGACATTCTCTCAATATCATGGTATCGTTTCCACCTGAGAAAAATAAAAAACAGCCTGTGACAGCATCTGACATCCAGCCTATGTTCACATTTATCCCTGTTGTCTCCAGAGAATCTTTTATGTTTTTTTAAAGTTTAATTGAGATTCATTCATTACGTTTAGATACTATGTTCCTTGGTCTCTCTTAATCTGGGGCAGTTCCACACATTTTGTTACCGTTACTTTTTGTGACGTCAAGTTTGTGTGTGGAGTGCAAGCCAGTCTCTTGTGGAACGTGCACCCTCTGCATTTCTTCTGTGGCTTCCTTTCTGCCGGAAGTCTCATAGCCACTGCTGTGTGTGCTGCGTCCCGCCCATCACTGCACGACTGGGGCCGCTGGCCTGGACCACAGGTAATGTCTGCCAGGTGTCCCCACAGCCGTGAGGGTTGACACGTTGAGGTGACCTTCCACCCAGTGAAAGGTCTCAGCGACCTTCCACCCAGTGAAAGGTCTGATGTCATCGAGGGTCCTTGCCTGAATCAGTTATTCCTTCGAGAGTTGGGAAGGGATGTTTTTGCTGATTCTGTCCTTTCTTCTGCCTGCCTAAGCTGGCACTTTATTCACTGGCATGGTTGAGAGTTAGTGCAGCCTCGCGGACCCTCCTACTCAAGGGTGATGGGCCTTTGTGGCGGTGAGTATGAGCGATGCTCAGGCTGTGCCAGAGTCACCGCCGAGCGCCCCGTGGCTCCTCTTCCACAAGACCCTCACTCGGCCAACTCGCCGCCCTGGCCCAGCAGGCGTCTGTCCAGACTTGACCTGCGCCGTCCACCCCAGTCTCCTCACTGAGCTGGCCATGCTGGTGGTCCTGGACCGAGTGGAATCTGGCCGGAGATCCTGGGCGGGTGGAGGAGTCTTGCATGGAGGACAGGCAGTCTGTCTTGTGGCGCACGGGCCTCTGCCCTGTTCGCTTGAGCCTCCTCTGCCGCACGGGGTAGGGTAGGCCTGCGGGGGCAGAATCCAGGAGGCTCCCCTGGTGAGTGCGGAGCACGGTGAGGACTCGGTGAGTCCTGACAGCCTCCTCCCTGTCTGTGGGTAAACCGAAGCAGGGTCCTCAAGATTGCCGGACTCTGAATTTGGTTCCAGGGAGCTCTGTCTCCGTGTTATTTGAAGGGTCTTTTGGTCACATTTCTATTTTCAGTTGCTCTATTTAACTTCTGAAAGTTTTTATTTTTGTTTTGCACAAAAAGCCAAGAACTTACTTGTCTTACTGGGAGTCGATGGAGGAGCCTGGTGTAGCTTTGAGAGCATGGTAGCAGTGGCCTGTTCCCACCTGTCTTCTCTGACTGTGGAGGGTAGCAAGTACTGTGTCATGTTTAAAATACCTGTTTAGTTGCTGGTCTGTTTTTGTAGCTGGTGGGTGTGTAAAACGATGGCTGTTTTGGAGAGAGATACTTACGAGGAGTGTAACCGGGGATGAAGGACTTATTTCCAGTGTGTGACACAGTTTCTTAGGTTTGTTTTTTCTAATGGGATCAGGAGTGGCTTAGAGTTGACAGGATGCTGGGTCCGCCCCTGGGGGCCTCTCCCAACCCCGACCTGAGACGTCGGTTCATGCTTGCGTTCACTTTTACTACAAGGACTCGGGAGCTTTTGGATGGTAATAGAATATACGTAAAGTACCGCTCTTAGAGTATTTACATTTTTTCTTGCTCTGTTAGGATGAGCTAGCATATTTCGTTGATGTGTAGATACAAACATCAATTTTAAAAAGTTCTCTCTTTGGTACTAATTTCCTGCAGTAAGTGTCAGAGAAGGGGAATCTTTACCTTTTTTCAATCCTTCGTGAATTGGCGGGCCTGGTGAGGGGCTGGCTTTTGTGTTTCCCGTCGACTTCACGGTTGCGGCTGCACTGGGGCCCGCAGGCCTTGCAGAGGCCCCAGGCCGCGTGGTCAGCAGGTGGGGCTGCAGGCTGTTCTCTCCCTTTTGGAACCACCATCCCACATTACATCAGCTGCAAGCCTCTGGGAATGACTGCAGTTTGGAAAAGCAGGAAGTGAGACATTTTACAGGCTTTCAGCTAAGGGCTCTTCCTAGTCCCTGACTTGACTGCTGCCTTTTTGTGTCTGACATGGGTCTTCTGGGGTCGAGCCATATGACACGTGGTACCCACGGAATGTACTCCCTTTGCACGGGGATGTAAGTGTGGACCCACCAAAAGGCGTCCGTTATCAAAACCAGAGTAGAGGGAGCGCTGTTCACTTTGATCACTCGCAGCTCCGGGTCTCCTGCCTCCCCTCACATCTGCAGGGATGCCCATGACCCCCCGTGCTTGTCCGCATCTGTCCCCCGGCCCCAGGGTTGGCCGTCCTGCCTGCACTTCCAGCCAGAGACAGTTGAGATGTCCTCTCAGGAGCTCACTTCAATGCCTGCAGAGCTTGCTCCTGGGCTGGGAGGTGACTGAGTTTTTTGGGATGGTTTTCTTGATCCTTTTAACCCGATTCTTTTCTGAACATTAAAAGCAATACTCAGAAGTGCTGTTCTCAGGAGCGTTGCTGTTCTTTCCTTGTGTCGCCCTAAAAAGTCCACATGGAATGTTTTCAGTGGATCATCACTTAAACAGAGGCTGTATTTCTTAAAATTATGTGACCACATATTTCACATTACTATGATGTGGAACACACTTTGGAAAAGCCTATCTTAGGGCATATTTTCATTTATAGGAACTCAGCACAAATTCTTGAGTAAAGAATGTTAGACTCACATCTTTCATAATGTGAATAATTCACTTACCTATATGGGTAATTTGAATTTTCTGTGTTGGGTTTTCTTAAGGCAAGATGTAGCGGTATAGGCTTCAACATTACGGCTTAGTTCTGCAGTCCAGTTTCTCTGGGAGCTGGGAGAGAGTTTATTTTTACCTTTTCATTTTCTCTTACCAGGTCTTCGTTACTGGGTGCGGGATCTTTAGTTGCGGCACGTGGGATCTAATTCCCTGACCAGGGATCGAACTCGGGCCCCCTGCTTTGGGAGCACGGAGTCTTAACCACTGGACCACCAGGGAAGTCCCCTATGCCTTTTTGAGAAAGTAGGGTTTGAGATGTTATGCTTCACTGTAAGATAAAAATCTGTAGCCAAATGGGTCCCCTTGAGATTTGTGCTGCATTATTTTTGCTGGGTAGAGAGAGAGCTCCCAGATGGAAGGTCTGTTTCATGGTTTTCCTCATAAATTTTTAGAAAAAAGACAAAAAATGAGCCCTTTTCTTTTTTGGTATGTTATGTTTATTTTCATTCTGTATTTTAACATAACAGGATTTACTTAGTGGAATTGGGCTGTATTATTGGACTAGCTTTTAGTGGCCCAAGGTGTACAATTTGCATGAAAAGTAATTTTAGAAACCTTATATAACAAACTGTTTTCCTAATAGTGGAAATTGTAGTGTGTACTGTTCTTGGAAATAATAGATATGTTTAATTGGAAAAATTTGGAATGTCACAGGAATTTCAACTCTTGGCAGTTTCTGTCTCATGTATTTCTGTCATCAGCTGGAATTGAAATCCAGTGCTTTTTATCTGAAATGAGCTAAATCCTTATGTATTCATGTGTTTTCCACCTGACAGTGTAACTTGGGGAGTGAGCCACTTCAAGACAGCCTGGTGGGGACAGTACCTCGGCTCCTCTGCATACCTTGCATGCAATCCGTGGGGCTGGACTTTGACCTTGTGGGCTGTGGGTACAGAGACGTTCCTGCAAGTGGCTCTACTATAATAAAACCTATACTTAGGTTAAAACCACTGCTGCTCTTGAGAGATGCCCGTGTAGACTGTCCTCTAAAGCAGGGGTCCCCAACCCCTGGGCCGCAAACCGGTATGGGTCCACGGCCTGTTGGAAACCGGGCCACACAGCAGGAGGTGAGCAGGGGACAAGCAAAGCTTCATCTGCTGCTCCCCATCGCTCACATTACTACCTGAACCATCGCTCCTGTTACCACCTGAACAAACCCGCCCCCCTCCCCACCCCGTGGAAAAATTGTCTTCCACGTAACTGGTCCCTGGTGCCAAAAAGGTTGGGGACCGCTCCTCTAAAGGGAGGCTCCTGATCCCTCTCCTCCCAGCACCGCTGCCTCCTGTGGAGCTTGGTAGAGTCGTCACCCCCCCTGTTTTTTTAGATTCATTTTGTTTTGTTTCAATTGCTATTAAAAGGGACTGACAGTTGAGGCAGTCACTGGTCATTAAGCTTCCCCCGTGGGTGGCCGATGACTCCAGTCTGTACCCAGCTGACAGTATTTACACGTGCGAATAAATTCTGGCATTGAAAATATCTGAAATTAGCTCAGCACGGGTAAAATATCTGAGAATGCAAAGTTTTTTGTTTCTTTCTTTTTTGCCTTGATTCTTTTCATATGATTGTAACTTCATCCCCCAAATGTGAACTTAGGTACTTTCTTGCCTAAAGAAAATAAGACATGACATCTAACAAAAACTTTTTTTAAAAAAGTTTAGAGATTATAATGATTGCTTTAAAGTTATGACATTTTCATATGCTTCTCTTGACAAATACCCAGAGATCTAAATTCTAGATCATATGCTTACAAAGGTGAAAGTAGCTTTGAATTTTGTGTCGTGCTGTTGACAGTTTTCTTTATGCTGAGTTTTAAAGAGAAAAAGTGTTTTGACAGTGTGAAACTTTTAACTGGGTGGTGGTTCGATTTAACTGTTGAATTCTGTGCTTGGTCAGCGACACAGCATGTGTGCAGGCCTGTGCTAGAGGCGGGTGGCAGGTAGGGGTGGTTGGCAGACCCCTGCGCTGGTCTGAGACTCTGTCATTCCTGGTCATGGTCTTCAGCCCTCGTCCGTGACGAGGAGGAGGAACAGGGATAGCAATGACTGCTGGAGGAAGGAGAGGCCCGGGGCACCACAGGGGCCTCAGAACCCGAACCTGAACTCCCCCCAGTTTACAGCCCCTTCCCCACCTGCCTGGGAGTCTGCCTCTGTCTTCTGTTTGCTTGGGTAGATTGAAAACAGTTTCATTTGAGGAAGTGTAGAGACATGTAATTTCTGGCAATAGATGGTTGTTATCTGAGGTTACCATCAAACCAAGGCTGACAGCGTGAACTCCCCATAAATTGCCCCGTTTCTGATTTTCTCAGCTCTGTTCGCCCAAAGACTGCTCAGATTCCTAGAGACTGGAGTGGCAGCCGTGGTCTCAGAAATGTGATCTGACCGCAGTGGTTATGAATCAGTGGATGTCTGTCTTGTCGTGGAAATGGGCAGAGGGCATGAGTGGTGGTGCGCGGCAGCTGCCGGGTGGCGCGTGCACCTCGCACACGTGGGCACTGTGTGGGAAGATCTTGGGAGTGTCTCTGTGTCAGCGGCTGAGGAGCCACCTCCTTCCTGCTCGCTCACCTGGGCTTTAGAGGTAGGTAGTGGATATACAGTAATTTAATTACTGATCCCCGGTGATACATTTAAAAGTTGTTTGAAATTCAAGAGATAGTTTTGAAAAGTAAGAGGAGATTTAGTCTTTCTCCATTTATCCTTTTTAAATTCCTCATTGAAGAAGGGCTGATTAGTAACTAATAAAAATAAGGACTTAAGGAAATTAGTACATTTAAATGCCTCTTTGTTGTGAGCTGATTGCTTCACTTTTCGTTGAGGTGACCCAGAGCAGCATCGTCAGGTTATTCACACAGATGGACACCTTCCTGACTGCGTCGTTACAGCCTCACTGAGACCTACACGAGGCACGTCTGGACCTGACACAGGTGTTGGCAGGACCCCCTGAGCGACGGCGAGCAGTGAGCAGAGTGGGGAGGGGGCAGCTGCCGGGCAGAGCCTGGCTTTGGGAGGTGGTAGTGACGGCGGGAGGTTAGTCTTGGCTTACGTTAGACACACACACACACACACGCATATGTATCTGCACACACATCACGGTCTGTGCAGCCTGTAACACTTCTGGACAGACACGTTTACATGTGCATGTATATGTTTCTGCACACACGTCATACTCCGTGCAGCCTGTGTCACTTCTGTTGGGAACTCCACGCGGTTCTGAGGCACATTTGCACACGACCTCGGGCTGTCAGGACCCTCCAGCACCCGTTGTCCAGCGTTAGGGGGGTCACCCCACGCTCTGGTGGGAGAGACGCTTCGGGTGGACTCCTCATTATACCAGTGAAGGAGAGGTGCCTTCCCAGCCCCGGGACCATCCCCACAGACCCAGGCCGGGCCCGCTGGCTCCAACTGTGCAATTTAGGGCCAACCTACTAACATATTTGAGAGTAAAAATCTTGTAGTTCCTAATATATTTGTGACTTTTATCTTATGAATAGGGCTTGTTTATATCATATTACTTTCAAAACTTACGAACAGATGTTTTCCTTTTGGAAGATTTAAAAAATAAACCTTTGAAATTCTTTACTTCCAAATTTTTATGCACAGAATCACGTCACATTGATACTGGGGCATTGGCTGTTAATTGATGAACATGTAAGCAGATAAACTCTTGGACTCAGAAAACCAGGGGATGGAGCGTTAAAAAACTTGAGGGAGATCACTCCCCCCCTCATTTAAGTGGAATACGTTCCTCTCAGATTTCTTTAAATTATTGGTATAATTGCAGCATTCAAATCTGACTTATGGTTGACTGTTACATTGTTTAGTAAGAATGAAATCATGACCAGGTTTTACAGAAAGGAAATCAGAGTCTTGACCCTTGATACTGCAAGTGTGAAGTTATTGTATCAACCTTACTGATTTTAACTTCTCTGTAATCATTTTAAATCAGGTTGTGTGGACCTGTCATCTTTGAATAATCTGTGGAAAAGGTTCTTATTAATTCGGTTAATAAAATGCTGAGGAGAATTTAGCCTAGTAATAGCAGTGCTGTTTTGACTCCCCACTTGGAGCCCCTCTCTGTGGCCATGGCGGGCATGTCCCCAGAGCTCTGGCATGGGTGCCGTTGGTAGGAGTGTTGGTGTTAGGACAGCGCCCAGCCCTGCAGCGCACCTGTGTCCTCCGCCAGCGTGGGCTGTGGGGACGTTGTCATGCACCCCTCTGTTGCGTGTTCTCTTGTGGGAAGTGGGACCTGGCACGCGGGAGGTGTGCAGTCTGTCGAGGAAGCAGTTCTGTGGTTCAGACCCGTCGCGAGGTGAGTTGGGAAACTCTCGACTGACCCTGGAGAGGGCGGCTGGGAGAGAAAATAACAAGTGAGACCGAGGCCCTGCACGCTATGTGCGTTCCCTTCTTTCTTCCAGGAGCAGTTGGACTTTAAATCCTGAAAAATTAAGTGTGATGCAAAACTGACTTTTCCTTTGAATGTTTTTTATCTCAGGGTCTGCTTTTTTGGGAGCCGGCCCTCAAGGACTCTCCAGAAGTGTGTTGCATTTGGAGATGAGTTTTCTATTTCTCATTCAGGCATCAGAGATCTTGAAACACAGGAGACGTGAGTCTCTAACTTCTGAAGAGCACTCCTGATCGGAAGGGCAGTGCTCTCTGAGATCCTGGGTGTTGCCGAAGACTTGTTACTCTGTGGGACGTTTAGCTTGGAAGGCACAGCTTGGAAGCCAGTGGTCAGGAAGGAAGGCGGTGGCCCGATCCCCTGCAAGCAGCACCAGTCACAACGGGTCTCCTGTGTGCGGGTGCGGAAAGGCGTTCTGGTCCGTGTGTCATGTCACATCTGTGGGACTGCACTTCACGTGCCCTGCCACGATCCTAAGCAGGCAAGAGCCACCCGATGCCTCCTGGGGTCTCCTCAAAGGTGGAAGAGCCACAAAGGTTCAGCCTGGGTCCCTGTTTCTGGAGCGCTTGCTCCTCTGGCTTGTACTTAAGGTGGGAAAGTGTCACTTTGCTCCGTCGGAAGCTATGTCCTAAGAATTAGAGGTAGGAGCCCTGCAGATGGTGCCCAACGGGGAGCCAGAGGAGTCGCTGCCTCCGTGTCTCCCAGGCTGGCATTTTCCACATCATGTATTTCCTTACTTTGCTGGAAAATTTCGGCAGATTGTTACACAAAGCAGCCGTGTTTCTGTGTGGTGGGGGGACAGCTGTCAGTCCTAAAGAGCAGCGCGAGCTCTCTGGGCGCTCTGTTGATTGAGGCCCATGGAGGGAGCAGAACATTCCAGGCTGCGCAGCGTGTGTGGTGAGTAGGTGCCGCGCCGTCAGCTGGAGGCACACACTCGGCTGCTCTCGGCAGCAAGATAAATGAGGCAGTGGGAGCTTGGCGGAGCCGAGCCTTCCCACCCGCCCCTGAGGGACGTGCGTCGTAGGGGCCTTTAGAAGGATGGCCTCACTGGCTTCTCCCTTTGATGCCCTACAATACCTGTCAGGGTCGTGATTTATTGAAAACCTGACGTCTTTCAGCATTTCATTAACATAGAGTTAGACGAGCTTTTGTGGGGATTTTTTCCCACTAATTTAGCAGAATGTTAACTGAAATTTAACTTGGCCAAACCTCCTGAGGCCTCGAGTCCACAGGGAAATCACAGGCAGCAGAGGCATCTGCCCCCAGAGCCTGGCCAATGGCCAAGCTGCTCAGACAGCGCTGTGCCTCGGCCCTAAGGGGCAGCAACACCTCGTTTCTGCTCAAGCCCTTACGGTGTCCTTGTTCTTCAGATGGGGAGTTCAGGTGGGTTATCAGGTTGCTGTTCAGGTTTACCCTCACTTCTGCCTTTCTCCCTGTGGCGCACGTGGCCTTTGATTTTAACATAGTGCCCTCCAGGTCCATCCACGTTGTCTGAAGTGGCAGGATTTCATTCCTTTTCGTGGCTGAGTAACATTCCATTGTATATATGTATACCACATCCTCTTTATCCATTCATCTGTTGATGGACACTTAGGTTGCTTCCATGGCCTGGCTATTGTAAATTATGCTGCTGTGAACATTGGGGTGCATGTGTCTTTTTGAATTAGTGTTTCTGTTTTTTTCAGATAAATACCCAGGAGTGAAATTGCTGAATCACATGGTAGTTCTGTCTTTAATTGTTTGAGGAACTTCTGCACTGTTTTCCGTAGTGGCTTTACCAATTACATTCCCGCCAACGGTGCACAAGGGTTCCCTTTTCTCCACATCCTCCCCAATGCTTATCTCTTGTCTTTTTGATGACAGCCATTCTAACAGGTGTGAGGTGATAGCTCATTGTGGTTTGATTTGCATTTCCCTGATGATTAATGATGTTGAGCAAATTTTCATGGGCCTATCGGCCATTTGTAAACCTTTCTTGGAGAAGTCTGTTCATATCTTTTTTAAAATTGGTTTTTGTTATTGTTGGAATGAAATTTTTTCCAGTGTTCTGATTAAATTGATTGAAAGTTGCAGTTGGGATGGATTTTTTTTTAATCGTCTGCTGTATAGATTTTGGCAGGTTCTGTCTAATCTAGTCCATCTCTTCTGGGAGCCTTTCCTTGCTCCGTTGCCTGGAGAAGTTGAGGTTGAGTAGGAGAGGTCAGCTGTGCTCAGCTGCATGCCCTGCGGAGGTTTAGGTGGGAGGGCCAGTGAGCGGGGTACACGACTCGCAGCGTTCACATCTCCACCCACCTGCCAGGGCCTCTGGCAGCAAGAGCATGTGTCTGTTACGCAGTGTGAACGGGAACTTCCTGATGAGGTTCTGACTCTGTGTCCTTTACTTGCAGCACCGTGACCTCTGCCGTGTTCACCGTAGGAGATAACGTGGTCTCCGGCAGCGACGACCGCACCGTGAAGGTCTGGGACTTGAAGAACATGAGGTCCCCCATCGCGACCATCCGCACGGACTCTGCCATCAACAGGTGACGGCGGTGCTCCTCAAATGAACCGTTAGTGTGGCTTGAAGGGGGCCTTGTGGCTTGTGTCTGCTTCATGTAAATTTGTGTTTACTTGGTAGAGCCCTGGGAAAAGTGGTTTAGACTTCTGGGAAAATATTTTTTATTGATTCTCTAATGCATATCTAGTATTCTATAAATACTGAAACTTGGGTGTAAAGTCAGGTTGGTGTATTGAGCTTTGTAAGAATAAGAATGAGCCATTTATGGCCAAAGGTTACTGAGTAGTACATACGTGTAAGTTACTTGTAAGTAACTTGGCCTGTTTCCTGATGCCCTAGGCAGATAATACCTGTGGTTTGCTGGTGTGATTTGCCTTGAAGTGTGAATAGTATGAAATCCCTTACTGCATCATAATCTATAAACTCAGAAACTTGTGCTGTCATTGTTTTGTATGTAACCTGACTTTATCTCTTTGTAGGATCAATGTGTGCGTTGGCCAAAAAATCATTGCTCTCCCCCACGACAACCGCCAGGTGAGGCTGTTTGACATGTCAGGCGTGCGGCTGGCGAGGCTCCCACGCAGCAGTCGGCAGGTATGTGCTGGGGCCGAGTCTGTTCACAGGGAGCCTGGGGTCCCAGGCCCAGCATCACTGATGGATGGGAACTCCCAGCCAGTCCGGGCGTGTCCAGTGATCCAATAGCTCTTCACAATAGAGAGAAATTAATTCTAACAGTGTATTTTATTTAACCAAATGTATCCGAAATAACATAATTTCAACATACAGTCAATAGAAAAATATTCACGATTTTTACATTCATTTTCTTACTAAGTCTTTGGTTGCTGGGTTTCCATTGGAAGTATTTAGTCTGTATTTGGAGTGCATAAAATTGAAAGCGAGAAACATTGCCTGATACCTGAGCTGAGCAGCAGCTTTTAAGTTTAAACTGAGATAATCAGTCTTTCAGTTCCTGGTCTCCCAGCTGTGTTTCAGAACTCCCTGGGCACAGCAGCTGAACTCGCCGCCAGGCAGGCGTGTGCCGTTGTCCTGTGGGGGCGGTGGTCGTGGGTCCTGGAGGCACCTTTCCGTGGCGGTCGTGTCTCCATTTAGATGCACTTTCTCGTGAGGCAGGGGTCGCTCCTGGTTCAACTCGGACCGCGCGGTGCAGGAACCGGTCTCGCTGGGGGGCCTGGGGCTCCGCAGCACCAGCTCAGACCTGCTGAGTCAGCATATCAGGGCGGGGTGCACCTGGGAACCTGAGCAAGTCCAAGTTCAGGGCCCAGTCTCAGCGCCAGTGGGCAGCAGGTGGAGCTATAGTGGACGAAGCTTCTGCTTTCGGGCAGCACCTACAGGCTCTGCTCCGTGGAGCCCACACACACCCACTCTCTCCCCAGCTTCCTTTGGCCTTTTCTGCATTCACAGTGGAAGCTGTGTGGTGGGTCAGCCAGTCCCTTGTTGTTTCCAACAGGGTCTGTGCCTGACCCTGCAGTCAGTGTGTCTGCACCCCTAGTCTCCTCCGCTGCTCCTCCGCCTTGTCCTGGGCAAAACCTCGCAGCGGTTGCTGAGCCGCGGGCCCAGGGCGGTTTTGGAGGCAGATGGGCAGGTAGATTGGTAGATAGGGAAGACACCTCTGCTCTGAGTGGCACCAGCTTCCCAGAGGTCCTCTGTCCTTCAGACAAAGCCACGTCTTCCCTTTTGCAGCTCTTACGTGTACCGTCCCAAGTTAGTTATGGAGCTTTGTTTTCTTTGAGTGCACTTCATAGACAAACTACTCACGAAATTAGAATAACTCAGGAAAGCTTCACCACCCCAACAAAGCCATGAATTGCTTGTCCAGGCAGCTTCACGTTTGCGAACTGCTGGGTATCACCGACGCAGCACCTAAGCTGCACCTTAACCAGATAGGATTCTCTCTCTTAGGTGGGCCTCAGTGTTAAATAGAACAGCTGTACAGCATGTGAGGTCTGCATTCTGACCCAGGAGCCCAGGTCCCTTCATGGCTTTGAGAATCTTCTTCCTCAAGAAAGAGGGAGTTCCAAGCAGTTCTTCTTGGTACTAATTCCATGGAGACAGTTTCATTTTTAATTGTCTGTAAACATTCAGCCTTGTAGGAATTGTAGAATTCGCTTGTGCTTGAATTAATTTCCTTCTAAAGTGGTAGGTGAAATAGATTTATTTATTTATTTAGCTTTTTTTTTTTTTTGGCTGCGTTGGGTCTTCGTTGCTGTGCACGGGCTTTCTCTAGTTGTGGCGAGCAGGGGCTACTCTTCGTTGCGGTGCACGGGCTTCTCGTTGCAGTGGTTTCTCTTGTTGCGGAGCACGGGCTTCAGTAGTTGCAGCACGGGGGCTCAGTAGTTGTGGCTTGCGGGCTCTAGAGCGCAGGTTCAGTAGTTGTGGCTTACAGGCTTAGTTGCTCCATGGCATGTGGGATCTTCCCGGACCAGGGCTCGAACCCATGTCCCCTGGATTGGCAGGCAGATTCTTAACCACCGCGCCACCAGGGAGGTCCCAAGAGTTTCTTTTACTTATAGAATTTCTGTCACCTTTTCTGAATCCTACCTCTTGTACCTGTTGTATGATATTATAGTAACATGTTAGTGTATGTATCTGCTATAAACTTTCCAAGTTATCTGCAATATTTTTTCCAACATTCTGATATTTAACTGAATTCCTGAAGGTGGCGGGAATCTACCTGAAAGGTCATCTATTTTATCCTTGTTTTATTTGGCACCAAAGGTATATTTCTAGCTCCTTTATTACCTGAGCCAATTATTTATTAAAGTGGTATTTGGGGTCTTTGAGTGAATTTTATTTACTGTTTCCCACATGTCACCCAGCCTCATTTATTCATTAAAAATTTCCAAAGTGACCATTTATGTATTCTTCCTGTTGACTGTGATCTGACTCCTTTTTTTTTTTTTAATAAATTTTTTTATTTATCTATTTATTTTTGGCTGCATTGGGTCTTTGTTGCTGCACATGGCCTTCTCTAGTTGCAGTGAGCGGGGGCCACTCTTTGTTGCGGTGCACGGGCTTCTCATTGCAATGGCTTCTCTTGTCGCGGAGCTCAGGCTCTAGGTGCACGGGCTTCAGTAGTTGTGGCGCGTGGGCTCAGTAGTTGTGGATCGTGGGCTCCAGAGTGCAGGCTCAGTGGTTGTGGCTCACGGGCTTAGTTGCTCTGCGGCATGTGGGGTCTTCCTGGACCAGGGCTTGAACCCGTGTCCCCTGCATTGGCAGGCGGATTCTTAACCACTGCGCCACCAGGGAAGCCCTGACTCCTTTTCTTGAAGAAAGAATTCTGAGGCGCTGGTGAGCCTCACTGAGTTCATCCGTGTTCCAACCCCTCATTTCGTGGAGGCTTCTCCACCAGCAACACAGGAGGTGTCACTTGGACTAATTGTGTTCACGGCTCTCATTTCCGTTGGGTCGCTTGGGCATGTGTGGTTCATCTGGTCCTGCTTGGGGAGCCCTGCTCTGACTGTGCTGTGTGCTTGGTCGCAGGGCCACAGGAGGATGGTGTGTGGCTCGGCCTGGAGCGAGGACCATCCCGTGTGCAACCTGTTCACCTGCGGCTTTGACCGGCAGGCCATCGGCTGGAACATCAACATCCCGGCACTGCTGCAGGAGAAGTGAGGGCACCGCTCTGAGGCTCCTCGGCAGCCAGGGACTGCGACTGCCGGCTCGCCTGGCGCTGGGGAGCCGTTGCTGTGGGTGGTGGATGCTGAGCGGGAGGTGTGTGCTCTCTCCAAGCTGTACCCAGCCTGCATGAAGCGTCCAGAGTGGCCCCTGTTGTTTATTTCTGTGTTGTGTGTGTTGGCATCACGGGCCGTAGAGGTGGAGCCCCTCGCGCGGCTGTTGGTGTTGAGTCCCTGGGTGTGTTGGGGTGACAGGAGGGCGTGGTGTCTGCGCAAGTGAAACATGAACCCTGTTCTCACTGGGAGGTGTCAGTGGTCTCCACGTTTCTGGAATGATGATCCGCTTCTGCCTTGTCCTGGCAGGAGCGAGCAGGGACCTCACGCTCAGGTCTGCGTGGGGTTCCAGCGTGTGTTAACTCAGCTTCATGTCTGTGTTCTGTTACAGTTCTGTAAAGCCAACTTGGATTTTAGAAGTTAAAAAAAAAAAACATAGAATGTTGAATTTACAACATTTGGATAGTTTATTTTGAAAAGAAAGTTTCTGCTCTTTTTATAGAAAATCATTTCAGTCTCCTGAAGTCTCATGCTAGCAAATTCTAAAATATAATGATTCTAATCACTGATTCCAGGTATTAAGCAAAATTTAAAGCACTTTAGTTTATAGCTATGGTTATAAACAGTTTTTAGAAGTTTCAAATGACTTGTCCATTGAATGTGACTTGACCTTTTTAGAAGGCCCTGCTACCTGAAAACAGACCTTATTTATTTTCTACACCTTGGGTTTGCATGTTTCCAAGTGGGTTCACTTTCTGGGTGGTATTTGAGAGCCAATAATGCAAATAAATGAGTACTACCTCAAAAGCAAAGTATTTGGAAAACTTGGGGTGTTACTGTTACCTGGTTCATGCACTTTTTGATCTAGAGCTGGGACATGAGTTCGTTCAGAAGGCAGGAGAGGCCAGCGCAGCCCACGTACCTGAAGAGGAAAGGCTCCTTCCTCACTAGCTGCCAGCTCCCAGGCGGCAGGTGGCTCTCGGTGCCCCCTCTACCAGGGAGTCTGTCAGTCTCGCCTTCTTGGGACTTTCTACCTGGTGTTCGTGAACCATGTTTCTTGTTGAGTTACAGTCTGATAACGAGACATCTCAGTGCCCCTCTCACATATGTAACCCTTGGAGGCCAGCGCTGGGACAGGCACCGGAGGGTGACATTGGAAACTATCGTGATGACCCAGTCCCGGTCACCGCTTCCGTTTTGTGGTGTCGCGGGCAGAGTGTCCCTAGAGATGGCACCTCGCCCATGGCTCCTTCGCCTCAGGGCCTGCGGTAGACCACCTCAGGCCTCTTGCCCTGGGTCATCGGGTCTGGTTCTGAGATGACTCCTGGCCGGGTAGGAGGGTGGGGCCAGGGAGAACCAGAGCGAGGGACAGACAGCAAGAGTTTTAGGGCAGCTTTATAACAACAGCAGCTCAAGAGCTGGTTGTTAGAGTCTGCCGTTCCCCAACGCCAGGGTCAGGACGGCGCAGGCTGCCGCCTGCCCTTCTGGGGTCTCCACAGCAGGGCTGTCCGCACATGCCGGCTCCTCTTCTGCTTCACTCTCACATCTGAGTGTCTTAGAATTACTTTTGGAAACGTTGGGAAATGTCTGCAGGTTGCTAAGCCAGGTTTAAGAACCAGATCTCTGCTGTATTAAAAAACTGGAAGCGTGTAAACATATGTGTGTGCGGCCATGTGGCCTGTGCAGACGAGGCTCCACTCGCAGCCATGTCTCCCTTGCCCCCTTCCCGTTCTTCCCCAGGGCTTGGCCCTTCTCAGGAGCAGGACCCGCCACCATGGCTGAGAGGGACGTGTTCAGGCATCGTGAAGGAGATGGGGGTAGTGAGTGTGTGTGTGTGCACGTGTGAGTGTCCGCGGGTTTGTGCATGTGTGTGCCTGAAATGAAGTCGTGTGACCAGCTGCCTTGACCATATCTGAAATGGTGTTTAGAAGTGGAATTGGTTTTGTCCATGTGCCGACATGTCCAGAATTTCATTTAATAACAGAAAGAGATGGGTGGTTACTGAAAACCGTGTTGGTGGAGAATTTCATGAGAGGTATGTTGTTGGATGAAGGGGCGCCCTTTCTCAACCACTGCACATCAGCTTATGCAGAGCCAAAATTCTGTACCTGTTTTGGAATCTGAAGAATCCTATGTAAGTCATCTGTTGCTTAAATCTGTGAAAAAAGTTTCTTTTGGGGAGAAGGTGTGCGTTTCCATCAGTGTTGTGTAGAAGCAGTTGTTTTTGTTGTGTTGATGTAATTGTTTTTAAGTGTTCAGTGTCTTCAATGCAGTATGAAATTCATTAAAAATCCATGTTCTGTAACTGCTGTTGTAAAAGTGTTGTTATTAGGAGTCTCTTTTTTTATTATTTTGCCTTTTTTCATGTTTTTGCTTTGGTAAAGCATTGTTAATGGCTATTGAACATCACAATGATGTAGAAGGTAAACAAATTAATTATAGTATTGCCCACTTAAAAAATTTTAATTTTAGACTTAAAAGCTCAATTGTGTTATATTTTCTATCTGTTATACTATAATTTAATGATCCACATTACACTTCTCCATTCCTGCATCACCACCCCAAAATTTCTGAAGGGAGTTAACAATTTGACAAAATACAGGCATTTGTCAAAGTTCCTCAGAGTTTCATAAGACGCTTGTCCTGTTCTTACTACAGTTAAGCTTGTTTGAAAGTTGAAAAAAAATTGCGGTAACAGAACGTAGGCCTGTTTTCCATGGGAGAATGCAAATTAGGATTGGCTGCAGCCGCCTGTTCACCATTCTGTTCTCACCCATGTGGATGGAGCCGTGCCTGTGCTGGGAGCCCTGGCAGGTGGCAGGGCTCTGCCCGGTGTTTCTTGCCTGCCCCAGCCCTGCCTTGGACCAGGAGGCCTCGCTGCCCACCTTGCATGGGCCTCGGGGGCACGTTCAGTCCCCAGAGGGCAGAAATTCTCCACGATTACTCCCTTACCTTACTCTTCAAAAACATGTGAGTATTGTCTAGATTTCATAATTATATCTTCAGTTACATTTAAAAGTTTGCATGTTAGTGTAAAGAATTAAGAAGGCAAGACTTGCTTTGATTTCATCAAAATGCCATTAAGACTTGTCACCCTCATTATCCATAGGTGTTCTGTTTTGCCTTAGTAAGTTAGAAGTCAAGGAAATTATTCCAAAAATTGGGAGCACCTCTGTTTTATATGCAGCATACGATATGTAGTCCATATCATGGGAAGAGGCTGAAAAGGAAATCATAAAAATGCTGTGAGTTTAAAATCAAATTTATTAAAACGGTCTTTAAGCAGCTTTTGGTCAAAATGCAAGTAGATTGAGCAGCCCTTTGGCGCCCCGAGGGCTGTGTGCCATGTGGGCTGGGGCAGAGTCACAAGGGGCTGCTGCACGCAGTTTGGTCCAGGAGGCGTTTCCAGAGAGGTGACATTGAAACTGGAGCCTGAAGTTTGACAAAAGTGTCAGGAAATGAAGGGCGGGGCGAGAACAAGTGGGGGAGGGCGCCCCTGATGGAGGTCCTTGAACAGGCCTTGGGAAGAGCGGGTTTACTCCACATGCGCCAGGCACTTCAGCATGATGGGGCGAGGGTCCAGTTCATGGGATTTGTGCTGAGGAGTGAGCTGGGGCAGCAGGGTGGGGAGGGCAGGGCTCTTTATCCCACAGTTAGGACGATTCATGGGCTCCCATCATTGCGAGCACACAGGCATCCCGCAGTACCTAAAGGACGCTAAAGTGAGTGACAAGAATCCCCCACCCCCACCCCCAGTGGTATGGGAATGTGTTGGGAAATTTCAGCCACAGTTTAGAGACTGAGGTTTGTTACTCCCTACTGCTGGGCCCCTTGTCACCACTGCCCCACAACCGTGTCCTCCCACCTGGGTGCCAAGCGAGCCGTCGTTTTATGCTCCACTAACCCAAATGGGGCTGTCAGGATCCCTCCTGGGAAATTTTGGAACTAGAACTGAGAAAGTCCGTCTCTCTCCAGTAGTTCGTCTTCGTGAAAATAATGCCAAGTGCTTCAGAGTGTGAAGGGAAAATAACTAGAATTCTGTGCTCGGCAAGACTTCCTTGAGGAACGTGTGTGCAATGATGGCTTGGGGAATAAACAAAAGCAGTTTTCACCAGTACTCCTTCCCTAAGGGAACTTCTCAAGGAGGAACTGTAAGAAGAAAAAGTCATGAAAGAATGGTTCAAAATGGGCCAGTGCGCTGGCAGACATCTGTGCCAAATTACACCTGACCGGAGCTTGTGGTTTAAATGTCCATCTTTGTTTGGCTGGGGATTTGAAAGATTAAGTCTCTAAGTTATTAAATATTTATAGAGACATTTCAAGGGTAACCACAAAGAAAAAAAACACTTTAGAAAGGTAAAAAAGAAATGATTAAAAGTTACTGTAAGGGGCTGGGAAATGTAAATAAGAACTGGGCAGAAGTGACTTTTTAACATATTTCTTTTTGTAGTTTTAAAAATTTCAGAACCATTGAAATATATCACCCAGTATCTGAAAAGTTGCCATTTTATGCTAGCAACAAAAACATAAGGTACCTATTGGGAAAAATGTGACAAAAATAAAAAGAGGCTTGAAATCATCCATGGGAATATTTTAAAACTTTAACATAGACATTAAAAAAGACAAATACAGTGACAGATCATCATGTTCATTGATAGGAAGAGTCAGTATTGTAAAAATTTCAGTTCTCCTCATACTGGCAAGTAGATTCAATGCAATTCCAATCCAAATCACCCCAGGGTTTTTTGAAGAATTGGACAATCTGGTTCCTAAATTTATTAGAACAAAGGCAAGAGTTAACAAGATGCTCAAGGAGAGAAAAGAGGTGAGAAAGGAGAAGAAAAAAAAAAATGATTTACCTCAAGCCTGGCAGGGCTATAGTAAATACACGGAGGGGTTCACACAAGTATGGGGAATTGACCAGTAGAGCAGAAAGAGATCAAAATCGATTCATGCATATATGAAAACCTGTAATATTTCAGCTCATATAATCACAGATCAGTGGGGAGAAAGTGGCTATTTAATTAATGGTTTTAGTACTACTGGTTATTCATGTGGAAGAAGGTAAGGAATTTGGATCCCTACCTCACACCAAAAGAAAATCAATTCCAGCATTATATGTTAAAGGCAAAACACTAACATTAAAAAAAAAGAATATTTTTATGACTTTGTGTTTATTAAACAACTACCTAAAAATACATTAACGATACCAGAAAAGATTGATACATTCAACTACACGAAAAATGAAAAGATCTGTGTGTTAAAGGACTCCTTATAAGGGTGAAACAGTAGGCCACAGAGTGGTTGCAACATATAATTCACAAAGGGTTAGCATCCCAGACAGCGCACAACAGAATCCGAGAGAATGGGGGAACTGGGTAGCAGACGTGAATAGGTACGTCACAAGAGAGAAAACATAAATATTGTTGGTTTGGATATGAAAGGATATGGCAAATCAGAAACACTCTCTTGTAGGTCTGGACATGTGCAGTCACTCGGTGTGTAGTAGGGACATAGTTTATTAAAGTGTCATGTCGGGAGTCCTTGCCTGTCTATTGAAATGAAGATTCCTGGGTCCAACCCCAGAGCCACTGACTCAGAATCTCTTGGGTTAGGATTTAAGAAGCTGCATTTTACACAGGCTTTCGTTTGTTTAAGCTCCTGTGCAGTTTGAGAGCTGCCGTCCTGGAGAACCTTTTGCACTTGTGCACCAGGGGACATATGCAAGGTCGTAGCACCAAACACGGGACAACCCAACACACATCAACAGGGACTGGCAAGCAAATCATGGTATATCTACACAGCAAAATATTACATAACAGAAGATGAGTGACCCACGTGCAGCTACGTGCAACTGTTGATATGTATGAAACCTTGTGAGGCACGAGTCAGCCCAGCCACACGCGTGTGATCATGGCTAAGTATTTCATGTGATGAAAACCCAGTGTTCCAAATGGTCGTCTCTAGGCCAGGAGAGGGGGTGGAGTAGGAGGAAAGGGTGGGATCAGGAAGAGCCCAGAGTTGGCAATGTCCAGTTCCTGATTTGGACAGTGGACACACACGTGTGTGTTCCAGTTTTCACACTTATAACTTAAGTATCTCTACAAATATTCCTATAGTGTATCTATAATTTTTTTTTTTTAATATTTATTTATTTATTTATTTATGGCTGTGTTGGGTCTTCGTTTCTGTGCGAGGGCTTTCTCCAGTTGCGGCAAGCGGGGGCCACTCTTCATCGCGGTGCGCGGGCCTCTCACTATCGTGGCCTCTCTTGTTGCGGAGCACAGGCTCCAGATGCGCAGGCTCAGTAATGGTGGCTCACGGGCCCAGTCGCTCCGCGGCATGTGGGATCCTCCCAGACCAGGGCTCGAACCCGTGTCCCCTGCATTGGCAGGCGGACTCTCAACCACTGCGCCACCAGGGAAGCCCCCTATAGTGTATCTAATATCATATAATCAAAAGAGTAATATAAACAATTCTAAAGAGACAGTGTGTGCTATTCCAGAGATGGATCAAGTGAATGCTAGTAAAATGGGGAAATTTGGAGTAATATTTTTGACTGTGTCAGTCTCAAGCTTATTGCATAACCCTATTTTCTTTTTTCGCTTACAAACGTAGTTTTATTCTAAAATGTTTGATTTTCAGTCAGTGTGTACCTTCCATGGGAGGAAACGCAAAGCCAATTTTGTTCCAAGATAATGTTCTTGAAAAAAAACCGTCACCAAGGAAATTGTCAAAAGGCAGAGTGTTATGCTGTCAAAATTGGGTTGTTGTCAAATACATTTTGGAAATCCTGGCTTTAAAGTGGGAAATGTAATAAGGATTTCATTTACCAGGTGTGATCGTAAAACAATAAAAGTTTTCTTATGTTGCTCATAAAATGGGGACTGAAGGTAATTTCAAATCTAGGAGACAGTCCAAAAATTGTGTTGAGCAGGGGCCACATGTCAGAATAAGAATTTTTATTCTCACAGTCTGTGTTTTGGGGAAAGCAGCATTTATTTGGCTAGGTGGATAAGTTCTGGTATATTTGTTGAAATATAATCAGTTTATAAATATAATGTATATACATTACTAATATCTTCTAGCTCTGAATTGATTCTCAATAAATAAAAATGTCCTACTGGTGAACTTATAATTTTCTTTTTCAGTGATAAAATTAATTGTATATATTCTATAACTAATCCGTCTCTAGTGTTATATGAACCTGATTTTCCTTTTTTTAGAAAAGATTTTATTGTGGTCTAACTGTGTAAAATACACTGAACATATTTTGACATATTCTCCTACAAAATCACCACCACAATCAAGGTAGTGCAGTTATAACCCAAAAAGGTTTACTCATGCCTATGCATTCCCTGCCTCCTGTGCCTCCATACCCCCATCCCTCTAGCCACTGGTCTTCTTTCTGTCACTCAAGATTGGTTTGCGGGACTTCCCTGGTGGCGCAGTGGTTAAGAATCCGCCTGCCAATGCAGGGAACAAGGGTTTGAGCCCTGGTCCAGGAAAAGATCCCACAGGCCGCGGAGCAACTAAGCCTGTGCGCCACAACTACTGAGCCCACATGCCACGACCACTGAAGCCCACGCGCCTAGAGCCCGTGCTCTGCAGCAAAGAGAAGTCACCGCAATGAGAAGCCCGTGCACCGCAAAGAAGAGTAGACCCCACTCGCCGCAGCTAGAGAGAAAGCCCGTGTGCAGCAATTAAGACTTAATGCAGCCATAAATAAATAGGAAGGAAGGAAGGAAGGGAGGAAGGAAGGAAGGAAGGAAGGAAGATTCGTTTGCATTTCCCAGAATTTTATATAAATGCAGTTACATGGCCTGTACTTATTTACTTATTTTTGCCTTTCATTCAGAAAAGTTGTTTTGAGATTATTTTGTGTTATTGCCTGTATCAATAATTTATTCCTTTTTATTGCTGAGTAGTAGTTCATGTATGAATGTGTCACATTGTTTATCCATTCAGTTTCTAGCTGTTACAAATAAAGCTGGTATGAACATTTATGGTAAGTCTTTGTATTCACATATACTTTCAGTTTTCTTGGGTAAATACCTAGGAGTGTAATGGCTGGACCATATGGTTAGAATATTTTTAGCTTTTTAAGAAACTCTCATGCAGTTTTCCGAAGTGGTTGTACTGGAGACTCTGGTTTCTGCTCTGACATGTAAAGAGCTTGGCGATTGTTATCTCCTTCCCACATAGCAAGATAAAAGGTGAACAAACAAATCATTGATATTTCTTAGGTCTCATAGAGGACTGAGGGTCAGAGGGCAAACCACTGCTCCGAAAACTGGAGAGACGGGCGATTCAGAGGATCACAGCTTCTGAGAAGCAGAAGCTTCTGGAGCTGGACGAATCGGGCCCTTAAGTGGTAACCTGATGAACTGCTGAGAGTGGGCTGACTTGAGATAAAGACCCCAGGGGCCACCGCATTTCACCGGTTAGGTTTCCACGAGCTCCAAGTTCCCATCGTGAAGATCAGAGGAAAGTTCCCTAACCTTTGGTCATAAGCCCAGAGCTAGCTTCACCACAGACACCTCCTAGCCAAGGGAGACGCTTCCCCAGAGCCGTGTCTGACGTGGGGAAGAATGACTCGGCCCCAGCCCCTTCTATCCCTCCTGTCCCTTGTGAAGGTCACAGCCCAAGGCCCCAGGCTCACTGAAAGATGGACCTAATCACAGGTCTTCAGAACACTTCCCATCTCCCGGCCTGACCACCACATCAACTGGCTCCTGCAAAATAGCAGTGGACTTGGACATGGCAGAGATGCTAGAGTTATCCAGCCAGGATTTTTAAACAAGTGTGATTAACATGCTAAGGGTGAACAGCGTGCAAGAAGCGAGGGGAATGTAAGCAGAGATGCGGAAACGCTAAGAATCAAAACCCCCAGGACAGACATGAAAAATGCCTTTGAGGAGTCTTTCAGTAGACTGGACCTCAAGAAAGCTTCAATATGGGTCAATAGAAATGTCCCAAACAGGAATGCAAAGAGAAAAAAGAATGAAAAAAAGAACAATATCCAGGGGTTGTGGGACAATTACAAAAAGTGTGACATCTACATATGGGAATACCAGGAGAAGAGAGAAGGGAGCAAGGAAAAGATTTAGTAATAGTTGAGAATTTTCCAAAATTAATGACAATGCAAACCACAAATCGAAGAAGCTGAGGGGATACCAAGTGCATAAATGCCAGAAAATCAACACTTGAGCACATCATGTTCAAACTGTGGAACACCAAAGACAAAATCTTGAAAGGTGCAGAGAAAATACACCATACGTACAGAGAACAGTGATAAGAATAACATCAGATTTTCCATCAGAAACCAAGCAAGAAAAGAGTGGAGTTGAATATTTAGTGTGTTTGTGTGTGTACAAAACAATCATTTATTATGCTCATAGATTCTGTGGTCTGGAGTTCAGAAAGGGCGTATCAAAGATGACTTTTTTCTCCTCTGCAATATCTGGAAGACTGAGCTCTGGAATTATCTGCAGGTGTCTTCTTGGGTGTCTGGCACCTGAGCTGGATTGACAGAAGTTTGGCTCAGCTCAGAAGCTGCATACCTGTGTGGACTGGTCTTACAGCACGATGCCTCAGGGAAATCAAACCTCTTAAATTGCGGCTTGAGGTGTCAACAGTTAACGTCCCAGTCTATGAGGCAGAAGCAGGAATTGGCTGCACAGCCTGTCCCGGACACTGTCCCGAGTGCTTTGTGTATTAGCTGCTCATTGAGCCTCATGACCACCAGGGAAATAGTGTGATTATCATACACGTTTTATAGGTGGGTTGGTCCTTTCCCGGTGCCTCTGCAGATCGGAAGAGGAAGAATGAGGTTCTGGCTGCGACAGTTCAGCTCTGGGGTTGGTGCTGACGGCGCTAATAACCCGACCCTGGGGTCGGGTCTCTGCCCACCTGGCCCCTGGGGCTCCCGGGCTGCAGCCGTGCCTCCGGCCGCCCCTGGTCCCCACACCCGTCCTGACGGGCACGAGCTCAGAGCCCTAACCCCTGCTCTGCGGAGCTCCTCCCTGACTACGTCCACATGTGTCACTCCCAGGGGACAGGGTGGGTGGCGTCTGCCTCGAATGGGATGTCTCCTGCCCCTGCCTTGGCCTCTCTGCTCTGTGCTGCCCAGAGTACCCCTGCGAAGCTGCCAGACATGGAAGCCCTCCCCACCTCGAAGTTCTCTCTTGCTTCCAAGGACTTTCACATTTCCCACCCCCTGAAGTGTCCCTCCCCCAGCTCTGGGGACCACACCTGAGCATCATGGGCTGTTCCTGCAGTCATTGCTGGGTCCAACCTGCAACCTGGGCACAACCGTTCTGTGGGCGTCTCCCCTGAGCTGCGGGGTGTCCAGGAGCAGTACAGCACCCCCCTGTCCCAGGGTCCAGCAGCAGGTACACAACACAGGTGAGAAGGGCAGTGAATGTGTCAGGTCTGGTCCCTTTACAGTGTCTGTGACTTTTTCTCCAAATCTCTGTGCACTTCTCCCAGTGGTTGCCTCTTGAAATAGTTCTCCTGATCTGAAACGACAAGCATTTATAAATCAGGGTTTCTGACATCTCTCCTTGAGGCAGGATGGCTTGCATTTCCCTTTTCTGTCTGCAGAAATGCTGTGGTCTCACCTCCTGACCCTCCCTGTTGATGGACCCTTGCCCAGGGTGATCTTGGCCTCTGACTTTACACCATCCTCACGTCCCTGCCAGGTGCCCTTACCTCCCCCTGGTTATTCAGTCCCCCGGGCACTGGGTTTGCCAGGTCATCCTACTCTGCGGCCCCCTTGCTTCAATTGAAAGCACTGCTGTCCAGCTGCTAATTATGTTCAACCTGGTGACCACTCTTAACTGTTGTTGACACTGTTTAATTTCTTTTAAAATTGATTTGTGTTCGGTTCCACCAACTAGCCCGTCAGCTCCTTGGGACCAGAGATCGTGGCATGTGTGTGGATAGAGTACAATGACTTGCTCATAACAAGTCTCAATAAATATTATTTATTGAAGAACCTGGAGAGAGTGATCACTTTGACACTCCCTCTCAGTGAGCGGCTGAAATCCCAGTAATGGTGGGAAGGATGGAAAAGCCTTCCTGACTTGAATAAATACCAGTTATTACCAGTTATTACCAAAAGTAAGCACTTTCCCCTTTACATACTTATCTCATTGAATTCTCATCACAGTCCTTCACTGCATGTATGATTCTGTTAAAAGATGAGGGATTGGGGTTTAAATGCAGAAGCTGCCTTGCTCAGAGCTGTGGGGTGAATGTGGGTCTTTCTGATGCCAAAATCTCTGTGAAAACAGCCTCCACCCACTAAGAAAACCAACTCAGCCAAGCGCCCAGATGGGCTGAGATCAGGGCAAAGAGCTTCTCGGATCCGCAGGGCGCCCGGAGTGGGGCGGGCAGCCGGGGCCCTTGCTGGATGGGTCAGCGGCAGGACCTCATCAGGGGCAGGCTGTCCGCAAAGCAGCCCTTGTTTTCAGTGAGCTTTCAGTGTCCAGAGTACTTTTTTCTTTGAAATGCAAAGTAGTCCTCGCTAAGGAGCCGGCAGTTCTGAGACTTGAGTCTTTGGATTTATGTGGAGAAGCTTAGTGGCTGGCAGGGCGAGGGCGGCGCTAAATCCCTGCACGAGGTGCCCGACGTGCTCCTTCAAAGAGAGAGCGTGCAGTTTGGATGTTTGTGGGAAAGGAGATGAAAACCAGGCATTACAGCCAAGGTGGACAGAGGTCACTACATCCCGGAGCTGGAACGTAGCCTCCTTCCCAGCCATGCCCTTTCCTCCTCAGCTCCGGCTCCACCCGCTAATTCGGGAGATGCAGCCCCTTCACAGTCGTCTTGGGGGTGGGGGGAGGCTGCTCGGTGCATCAGGCAAACGTTCACAGGAGCCCCCAGCTGCTTCCACTGTGAAGGTGCGAAGGCTCATCGCTGGCTGCCTCAGATGGTCCTTCCGCCATGTCCAGGCCGTGTCCAGGAGGCCTCAGGAGTGTCCCCTTCATCCCGGGCTTGGTTGTCCGGGCGTCAAAGCTTCACTGCTTCAGCCCAGGGAGTAAATCAAAGGCTTTTTAGTGAAGATAGCAATTACAGTTCCCTTCTGCCTCCCCCTCTGTCCCCTGTGATCTCCCAGGGACGGGGGCAAAGGTCAGAAGTCACGCTGGACGGAACTGACACTCGGTTCCTCAGCCCGAAGCAGAGTTTGGGACAAAGCTTGGTAAGGAGAGTCCGCAGGGTCCCTGCCTGGCCTCTTTCAGACACGAGTGTCTGAGTCCCAGCAAAATGGATCATTCATCCGTCTGTGACTCCTGCTATGCTGAGAATCCAAATGCAGAAAGAATTCCAAATGCAGAAAGAATGTTTCCTTTTTCAAATGTCAACAAACGAGTCCTCAGATTTATCCACAGGTAAATAGCAAGTGCAGTGGACATTTTTATTCATTTTGGCTGCCGAGTTTCTGAACCCACTTTTCTGCGCAGCCCACCCCGTCCTGTGCCGAAGCAGAGCCTGAGGCCAGGAGCTGTGCGCCTGGGTCACGGAGGAAAGCGGACCGAGTTGGGGGGTGGGGTGTGGTCTCCGAGGGCGAGTCCAGCCCAGCCCCAGCCTGCGGGGACTCAAGGCCAGAGGGTCAGCCTTGGTCCGACCTCTGCATTGTCAGCTGTCAGTGTGGCTGCCCCTAGGGCAGGGGCGGTTCTCCGAGACACGCCCAGCAGACACCCAAGAGGCAGACGACCCTCCTTCCCGCCCCCTCGCGTAGTCACGACAGTAAGGGTCGGTTTCCCGCTTCCTGCGTGTCCACCGCATGGGGAGCCTGCAGTGACCCAGAAACAGCTGTTGCTTTGGGAACAGTGCGGCTCTTACCACAGCCCTGGCTGAAGCATCCTCCCAAGTGGCGGTTTGAGAAACGCGAATTCTCCGAGTGCCTAAGGGAATCGTGGAAGTGGGTCCACTTCCTCTCCCTTGGTTTCCAGAACCTATTTTCCCCCCATGGGGACACGGCTCCGTTGGTTTACAGTAGGTACTACGTCGTGAATGATAGCATCCCACCTGGGGGTGCCTCCCGCTGCTGCCCCTTCCAGGCCACCTCACCACTCCGCGGTCTGGTCCGTGGTGGGTCACGTAGTCACCGTCCTACCTCCTGTGACGTCAGGGGGGTCCCTCGGTCTGAGATGTGGCACTCAGTGCCTGGGTGGCACCAGTGTCCAGACTAAACGCTCTCATCAGGCCGCCTCTCCGGGAAGAATGACCCTGACCTGATCCACTTGCTGCTGGGTGCCGGCTGGTCTCGTGCTGGCAGGTGTGATCACCCAGCTCAGCTTCGGCTGCAGCAGCCTTGGGGGAAGGACCCACACCCTGTGGTCCATGTAATGCCTCCATCTGCACCCCTGTGGCAACTTTTCTGTGAGGCCCCAGAGTGTCAGAGGACAGAGGGACAGGCTGTCACCTGCCTGCCACGGATGCTCTCGTGGCCTCACCTGAGATACCGTGATGGTCACCTTCTGCTTCCAGCCTGAGCCCCACCCACCTTCCTCCCCGATCCTCCAGCCTTTCTCCTTCCTGGTCCTGGGCAACCAGGGGGGCCATTTGTCATCCCCTTTAGTCTGTATGTGTCCTCACCTTTGGCTCGTTTTTCCTCCAGACTGAGTGGGCCTCCAGACCTATGCTTGAAGCCTGATTACAGGGGGAGTCTCCCCTCACAATCTCACGAGCCACTTCCTTAAAGTTAATCTCTCTCTATGTTCACATCCAGTTGGGTCTGTTTTCTGGAGACCCCTGGCTGGTAGGTGTGGCCCTAAGTGTCCTCTCTATTTGGGCAACTGACCATAAGACTTGAAAAGTGAGGAGCTGCCCAGCCCTCCCCACCCCCAACCTGAGGATGAAGGAATCTTCAGAACATCCCGTCCTCCCCTACCTCTGCCCCCACCTCCGCCTCCACCCTGAGATCTCACACCCTTGCTGTGCTTAATGGAAAATAAATACAGACGGAAAAACATTTTAAGAAATCCCCACCCTGCCCGGGAGGAACGTGTGTTAGGATTTCAGACTCGGATGGATGAGGCTCTTTCGGATACGAAAGCTCACCTGCGACCATCACACTGCAGCTCACCAGCCCCGTGTTTGGCTCCAGCGCTAGGGTGACAAGCGAAATAGTGAAGTCCCTTCCGCCAGCCCGTGGACGGGCAGAGAATGTTGTTGGGAGACGCTCAGTTGAACTCTGGGATGTCCAGCCCGTGCTGAGTCCTGTAGGACTGGGACCGTGAACACCCCTGGGTGATGCTCTAGGTGTTTCCCATGCCCGATAGCCACCTGACTTAGTATTCTGCGGGAAAATGATGGCCATGCCTACACTCATGTGCAGATGTGGGGGGAGCGCTCAGAACACCTTAAGTATGTGCAGTGTTTTTTGAAACACTGAAATATTCCAACTTTCCCGGTTCCCTTCAGGGGAGGCCCTGGGCACCAGTGGGAAGAGGACGCGGCAGTGAGAAAACGGAGGGAAGGTCCCAGGGACTGAGACGCTGAGTCGGGGTATGGGGGCGTCTTCCACTCCCGGCCCTGGGATACTCTCCGTAGTTCACTGACAGTAAATCCATAAGGGCAGCACCTGGGCCATCCACGCACAGGCGCAATCATTGTAAGGAGACAAAGGTTTTGGAGTGGACTATGCCATTTCCTTGTGGGGGGCAGACCCTCCGTGGACTCTGAACCCCTAGAACTCTGCTTGATGAAAAAGGCCCAACACCCCAGGAAAGCACAATTGTACTTGATATTTTTATTCTCTTAACAGAAACATTCACTTCTCAGATTTCACTGAAGTGCAATTTACAGAACTTAGAGGTAAATTAACATGTGTAAATTCACATTTTAAGGTTTTGGATTTTTTTTTTACAAATATACATCAGTTGGTACAATATTGCCATTCAATCATGCTTTTCATGTACATACCTTCACTTAAGAATTACTATTTATTAAGTTCATTTTGCTTTAAAAAATGCTGAAAATTAACTGGGCACTGCTGGGGAAGTTTTTTTTTCTCCCTTTTTTACTGATGCTTATACAGCAGAGTGATAGAAATCTAGTGCCTGTGTAAAAAGAGGCCCTAGAATCCAGATCGTTTGTCTTTATCTTTAGAGGATATTTCATCTCTCCAGCTTTGATTCTGAAATGAGTTGGGAGCTAGGTATTTCCTTCCCCAGGGATTGATGCTGCCTGCATGTCACTGCAGGAGAGATATTGTTTGGTCTAAATTTCTAGAGCTGTGGCATCAGTGTCCCTTTCGGTGGACAGGCTCCAGGGGTCTGAAGGGACTTGTAGGTCCCTCTAGACAAGAAGTCACAGGAACACGCCAGGACCTTCTAGTCCTGAGCAAAGGCCTGACCTCAGGTCAGTGAAGTGGGGCTCAGGGGCGGACACGGGCCTGAGACTTAACGCTCGGTCGTACCAGGAACCAGGGGTTTAGGATGGGGAGTCAGCCAAGAAAAAAGGAGGAGGAAGGGCAGGGAGAGGAAATGCAAGAAAGAAGAGGGAGAAGAGGTAGGTTGGGGCCGTGGTAGCGGTGGCCCCATCGCTGCAGTTTTCCAGAGCCGTCCCTCGATGGCTGCTTCTTCTGTCTTGTTTCTGCTTCCTCATCCCCCCACCCCCCGCCATCCTTTACTTGATCTGATTCAGAATTTGTGGGGGAGTCTTGTCAGGAGCCGGCAGTGTCCCCGCGTTCCCAGAACCAGCCATGCTGCAGCTGGGGGTGATTCAGCACCGCGGACAGCGGCGGGTACCTGGCAGCCGTGAAGTCCCCACCGCCCTCTCCGCGAGCGCCCGTCACTGTGCCCAGAGGGGCCTCGGAGCGCGGGTCTGTCCCTCCTGAATCACAGAGCTTTCGGTATTTCACCCCACCCCTGACCCCCGCAAGGACTCAGCTGGGACAGCCTTTCGACATGTGCGGGGCGGTGGGTCCCTGCTCCTGGATGGGGAGGGCGGTGGGGAAACCAGCCAGGGTTCACCCGGCTTTGCTGGGTGTTAACGAGGCTTCTGCCAAAAGAGGTCATAGCCATCGAATCGTGGTACATAAACAGAGATTTTCCTAACTTTCCTTTGGTCTTATTAGAAAGTTCTATTTATTGTATTTTGGACCAATTCAATGATTTCATTAGAATGGCTTCTTAAAAATGGGTATAGAAGTTTCTCTAAATTAAAAATGTCTACTTTAAGTTTCAAATGTCTTTTAAAATTTTTTTAAACAAGATACTATAGACACATCTTGAAATTTTTAATCTAAAAATAGGATTTCATCAAAATACTCTATTCTATTCTGGGCATTGATACACCGTGTATTTACTATTTATGGCTCTCCAGACGTGATAAACACTATACCAAAGAAAAAAAGAAAGAAAGAAAGAAAGAAAGCATTTATCTTTATTGATAAGAACAGAATTCTGTGAAAAAAAATTATGTGGGAAAAATATGAGCTGTGTTTCCTTGAAAAGCAACTCAAGTCAACGTTTCTGAGGAACAGCAGACATCAGACACTGTAGTGGCCAGATGGGTACATACAGACTTAGAAAGGAACAAAAAGGAAACAACAGTTATAGACCTGCAAAATAGACCTGCAAATCATTTGCTCAGCAAAAACAAAACCCAAAGATAATCCTAAACCCAGTAACTTGCTATCACACGTTGTGGGATCACGTGCTGGGAGGGGACAAGCGGAGCCACTGACCTCCTGACCCTCTGGGGCTGGGTCCTGCCAGGAGGACCAGGTTGGGAACTGTAAGTCACTTACGTTTTTCTGCCTGACGGGAAGTGCTGTGGGCTTGGGAGGCAGATGGAGGTGCTGCCGACTTTATTTGGATGTTAGTGGGAGGGCAGATTGTGGGAGGGTGGATGCGAACACGGAGCAGGGCAAGTGTGAAGCACGGAGACGCAGGATGGTGGTCGAGTCAGGTTTGGCAGGTGGGGGGCCCTTTTGTTGGCTCCGTCCTGCTTTCAGGGCAACTCAAGTGTTTGTTCTCCTCACAGAGACCCAGGTGGGGAGGTGTGCGGGCTCCTCTGGACTCGAATTCCCCCGATTTTTCTAATCGAAAGATGCAGGTGGACCTGCGTAAGTGCTGCTGGTGCTCCCGGGGGCCTGGAGCAAAGGGAGATGCACCTCTGAGCTCCGGGCTGCCCTGAGCCAAGCCCTCCAGCTACCCTGGTGCCATGTTTGAGCCCGGGGCCCCCTCCTCTGGCCGTCCCAGCCCTCCTGTCCCGTCCCCGCCCGCTGTGCCCGGAGCCCGGGGTCCCTCGTCCCCAGCTCCCTCTCTGTTTCCCACTCACTCGCGGCAAAGCTCCAGGCCCTGAAATGGACTTCCTGCTGCCGTAGGGACTCTTCTCTCATCCATCTCTCCCTCCGAGAAGCGCCCTCCTGACCCGACAGACAAGTCCCCACGCCGGTGCTAATGGGTACCAGGGCGCTAGGGGTGGCTTTCTCCAGGAGCAGATGTTTATGCATGAGGAAGTTTGTGTGGTTCTGGAGAGCCAGTGCCTCGAGCCCTGTGGGGTGCTCATCATGGGTGGGTGGGCGCCTTCCAAGCCCCTAGAACCAGGTCCCATGGGCAGTGCCCTCTGTGCCCCTTTGTGGGTCGGCCCCCCCGCATCTTCCCTGCCGTCTGCTCCCTGTAGTAGGAGCTCGTTCATACAAAGCATGGACCACGTCTCCAAGCAACAGCTCAGAGTGCTGTGAGCTGAGCTTCTGGTCACAGATTCCAGCCAGGACTGGACTGTGTCTCCCGCTTTCAGAGCAGGGCTCCAGACATGGGGCTCAGAGCGTCTGAGTCCCAACCAGCCCTGAGGCCTCTGGTTCTCTGAGCTTTGTCCTGATGACACGTCAAATGATCAGAAACTAACATAAACTGGCCTTTTGATCCTAGCTTTTGTACTGAATTAAGATTTTATTTCCTCGATTTGTATGAAAGATTAATACGAGTCATCTATTTGCAAAACCATTTTTATCTCTCTTGAAACTTTATGCTGGAGAAGTTGTCAAATACCCGGCCCGTTTTCTCTTATAAAAGAACTTGAGGGCTTCCCTGGTGGCGCAGTGGTTAGGAATCCGCCTGCCAATGCAGGAGACACGGGTTCGTGCCCCGGTCCGGGAAGATCCCACATGCCGCGCAGCGGCTAGGCCCCTGAGCCACAACTACTGAGCCTGCGCGTCTGGAGCCTGTGCTCCGCAACAAGAGAGGCCGCGACAGTGAGAGGCCCGCGCACCGCGATGAAGAGTGGCCCCCGCTTGCCACAACTGGAGAAAGCCCTCGCACAGAAACGAAGACCCAACACAGCCAAAAATAAATAAATAAATAAATAAATTAAAAAAAGAACTTGAGTAAGTTTGCCTTTATATTAAATCCCAGGAAAAGCTTCTCTCCATACTTAGTATCTCTACTTCTTGTTCTCTTGTGACAATACCTACAACTCACTTTGTTTTGCTTTTGCCCCGTTGTTATGAGATCTCTGTGATGCTGCACTTGCCTTTCTTGGGTTAAGTGAGGTGCCCAGGCTGCTACAGAGCTTTGCTATTTATATTCTGGACGATGAATCTCAGATGCGGATCTTTTAGATGGAGGAACGAGAGGCTGGTTAACCAGCATGATGGAGCCAGAAATGAGTCCTCGGCGGTGAAACAATTCAAGGCATATGATGGACTCAAGATGTCACGGGGGTGCCACCCTCCTGCATGGACAGGAGGCCAGGATCCCGCCCCTCACTCAACCCCGGATGCCCCGTGTGCTCGGGGGAACCTAAAGGGGGCAGAATTCTGCCTCTTGCACTTTTGCAGCTGCTTTAAGTGAATTTTTTTGTTGTTCAGGATGGAGATCAGAGAACCGAGATGAGAGAGCTGGAGGCCCCTCAGGCCTAAGGGGAAGGTTCTGTGAGTTTCTGTGCTTGCTTTCTGATAAAACTCAGTTAAAAAGGCAGGACTTGGTCTGGGACTTGGTTTCCTGATTGATTCCCTGGGGGGGACCCTATCAGCTCAGACCTTGTCCATGTGGTCGGGTCATCATCTGCCAGGGAAGCAGCTGCGTCAAGCCATGGGCGTGGGGCCCGGGGCTGTGCATCTGGGACCCTCGTCACCAGGATGTGTAGCAGTGGTTTCTTCACGCCCTAAATCTTGGCCCCCGGGTGCTTTGGAAACTGTTCCTTTGCTCTCTGCAAGAATGGTCTCACTCTCTGTTCCTCTTTTAGGGGTTCTTAAATATCATGTGTCTCAAATCATTTTGAAAGGAGGTGGAGTGAAAAACTTAAATAGTAATGAATATGATAGCTCGTCCTTACTGGCTTCTTTGGGGAGGAGCCCATGGCTTTTCTCTTCACTTGTGGCTTATCCTGAAGTCTCACACACGCTGTGCTCGTGGGAACCCCTCGCTCAGGAGGTGCGTGGCGGGGAGGGAAGCGTCGGGGATGGGCCTGGTTGGTTCTCACCGGCCAAGCCTCGGCACTGCTTTTCAAGGCATCCACTCAGACCCTCTGGCCCAAATGGAAATTCCCTTGGACACACGGAGGAGGGAGAGCCGTTTGTGCGTAGGCGGGTGTGGTGGGCGATCTCGGTCCTGGCACCTTGGGAGCAGCCATCGGAGAAGCAGCATGTCCCTAACGCAAGGCTATTTGCTCATCTGAGCTTCAGACACGCGTGTGTTTCTGAACACCAAAGGAAAACGAATGCACAGCACAGATCAGCACCGTCAGGGCATGCCACACCCACACACGGCTTCGCCTGCTGCGCGGGGCCAGCCCGGGGCCTCACAGCATTAGTAGGAACTGGTCTTGCTCTGGCGGCTTCCTCACCCAGGTGCCCAGGCCGGCCTTCTGGAATGCTCTGAACAGCTGCTGTTTGACAGCCTGGTAGGTGCGTGACCCCCGCTTGGCCTCACAGTACATGGATGGCGTGTCTCCGTGGCTTGGGATCCGTGTGCTCAGCTGTGGGACAGAACGAGAGAGGATGGGTGAGCCCTCGCCAGGGACGGGCCCCGACCAGCAGGACCGCTCAAGCCTGGCAAGCAGGCACTGGCCCTGCCGGTCACTTTTCCTTCTCTCTTCCTTTAAACAGAAAAGCAACGAGATCATCACGTGGGCTTGGAGTTTGCCAAGAGGGTGGATCTCAGGTTAAGTCCTCTCACCACATGGATGATGGGAGGGGCTGCGTGAGTCAATTAGTGCAATTCTGGGGTCATTTCACAACGTATCAAAATAGCCAGTTGTGCACCTTAAATATATACACTGTTCGTATGTCAATTATGTCTCAGTAACAAAGAAAAATATCTATTCTCTCTAATTTGATCTATTGATAAATAAAATTTCATATAAAATTCCAAAAAAAGAAAGAAAGTAACAGTAGAAATTTCCCAGTTCTATCAGGCAATTCTGTGATTCCCTGAAAAACCTAGTTATTAGGGAGACTTTGCTTCACAAGAAGTGTGAGTGATTAATGAAAAAAATAAACACAGAACTTGTCTGCTATTAACAACACAAGCTGTGCATAATTCTTTTCTTTTTCGAGGAGGTTTAGGGGCTCAAATCGGCGTGGGTGGTGAGGCCGAGGGGGCCGTGGGAATGAAGGCAGCGTCCATGGCGGAGTCGCCTGCTAGCCCACTGGGAGGACGGGGACTGGCCCCTGTGTCCAGCGGGGCAGGACCCGGCCTGGCTTCACCACCCGCGCGCCAGGGTTGGGGGTGCGGTGAGCGGGGGAAGTTGTCGGCGGGGGGCGGCACCTGCCACTGGCCGGCCAGTCCGTCCCTGACACTCACCGCCGTGTAACTGGGGGAACACCTAACTTTTCTGGGCATCCATTTCCTTCCGTCTGAACTGGAATGACATGGACTCTGAAGTTTCTATGGACTTTCTCACAGGCTGCACTGGCCACAGCTGTTCACCAGTGAGCCCCTTTCCACCTGTTGCTGGGGCCACAGCTTGAGACCCTGCTGCGGGTCGGGGGCCCCACTCGGAGGGGCCACACCTGGGGTTGGCGGGGGGGGTGGGCAGGGACATGGGGGCTGGTTTGCGTGTCCCGTGTCACCCTGGCTCTGCCCAAGCGGCAGCTCCCTGGGCCCCGCTCGTGTCCAGCCCCACTGACCTTGCCGTAGAGCCGCGCCCACCGGGCCGAGAGCCTGTGCTTGCAGAGCCTGGACGAGCGGCCGCAGCTCCGCTTGCCGGTGGTGGCGTCGATGACCTCCACGTCCGCCGTGCCCACCACCCAGTTCACGCTGAAGTGGGGCGACTTCCCAGGCTGCCGCGCCTCGGCCTGACTCACTCCTGCCGGGAGAGACGGGGCGCCGGGCGTGAGCGCTGCTGGCCGGGCGGGTGGGCAACGGTCCCCACGCTGGTGGGACGGGGTGGACGGCCGGCCCGAGTGCCATCACGGAGGCTTGGATTCGAAGGATTTTAAATGCAAGGCTGTCCTGTAATAACACTCTGCCCACGTTTCCCCCTTTCTCTGGATGTTTGTCGCGTGGACTGGTGAACAGATGGGGCCGCATAAAGGCCAGCTGAGAGCGTGCGTTTACGGGGCACCTGCTGCCTGCCCGCTCCCCACAGGGCAGACGCCAGGGTCACAGTCTGGCTGACGGGATACGAAATGAGTGAAAACAAGCGAGCTCTGAGGGTGCAAGGCGCCGACCCGGCAAGGTGACTGGAGCCCAGTGGGGACTGGAAACTGGGCCCTGGTTTGAATTTAAGGACCGCAGAGCGTTAAACCGGGAGTGGGTCTTTCTAAGTCCCGGGGCTGCCGAGGATGCTAAACCATGCGGGATGGTGGCCTGGGAGGAGGGGCGCTGACCCCGGGGCCTCGGCCACATGCCCTCCATGCCCCCCGACTCCCTGCGCAGCTGACGGGCTGGCTCCACCCCCAACCCTGGCTCCCACTGGGGTCACGCAGGAGTGAGCAGAGAAGGGCCTTGGTCTCATGTGTGTTCACGGCCACAGTGCTGCAGGATGTTCAGCCTGGGCCCCCACCCCCCACCCCACCGTGCTCCTCCTGACGCCTTCCCTGGATCCAGCCCCCTGAGCAGCTGCTCCCATCCACACTCTGCTCCTTCCCCGCCTCCTGCTCCCGAGTGGACGGATTGGACGGCTGGATGGGGCCTCTCAGGGCCCTGGGTGGGTGGGCCCAGGGGCCCCGGCAGCATCTCACGGGGAAGCAGAGCCTGGTGCTGGGAAGCAAGTTGGCAACCCAAGGAGCTGGACACATTGAAAAGTTGTCACCTGACTCATCCACATAGATGGAAATTAAATTTAACTTAGACACCCAAGAACTGAACATGTGCTTTTAGCTCCACACCAGGAATTCTAGGTCTTTGGGGGCCACTGCAGAGCTGTTTCTGCTGCTCAACCACAGGAAGTCATTAATCTTCAACATTTTAAGAAAGAGCAGGAGAAAGAAGAAAAGGGAAAGTGAAAGACATTGAAACTGGGCCCAAAGTGATATTTTATCAGAATTACTGAAATTATTGACCGTTTAGAAAATGACTCTGGTTTCATAGACATTGAATTTGAGGCAAACCTTCCCATCCCCTGCTTGACGATGGTGAGTCAGGACTGACCCCTCGGAGACGGGCGTGGGTCTCAGGCTCCCATCCCCAGCTCCCACGAGGTGGATGTCGCCACCTCTTCAACTGGTCTTGTTTGTGTTGTTAATTCTTATGTGGTTAAGAAATGGTGCCGTTGCCACGGGTCACAGTGGGTGTGTTGGGAGAACTTGGCCTTCTGGTTAAACGGGGTTCAAATCCTTGCTCCATGCTGATAAATAGAGCATCTTCACACTTAAATTCCTGTGAGTCTATTTCCACATTTATAAATGGAGGTAACAGCAGCTGTCGTGGTTGGTGTGACAGGGTGTGTGCCTCATCTTGACGTTGACGGGGGTGGCTGCTGGGTTTAGTTAGGTCCCTTCCCTGAATGGTGGAGCTGTTCTCTGGGAGGGACTCGTGGAGGGTGAGTAGCTGCACCGTGCAGACCAGGCCTCTCTGGGCACCCACCCCCGAGGAGAACCACCCACAGGCTGTACGTGGCCATCACCTGCCGGGCTCAGGCCGTAGGGCGCCACAGCCATGGGCACAGCTTTGGGTCAGATCCGAAGGCACCGTTCATGGCGAGGACGGGGGTGAGGGAACCCCCTCCACGACAGGTCGGCCCGAGTCACGGGAAGGGAAGGTGGGGCTGTGGTCCTGGATGGGCACTGCGACCCCTGCTCCCATGGCCTCGCTGTAGTTTGCTGAGTCCCCTCCCTGGACGCTGGGAGCCCCTGGAATCTGACGTGGTCCCCGGATTTGGCAGAGGGTCTTAGATTTTAGGAACAGGATCTGGTGTGTAAAGAAACCTGGGGCATAGCCACTGAGCCCTGGGCGGTCCCAGCCCCACTAGGAGCATCCTCTTCCGCCCTGTCTGAGCTTTGGGGTCCGTGATGCTGCCCTCGGCTGGTGACTCTCGTGGGAGGGTTGAGGGAGTGGGGAGGTGTGTTCTCTTGGTGGCTGGCCTGGCTGAGAGCTGTCCCCGCGAGTCACCGCCACCCCGTGGGCACCATCGTTGCCCCTGGTTTTCTAACTGAGGACAATCTTAGGGTCCTGGGAGTAACTCTTAGGCCTGACTCTTACCACAACCCTTGACTGGCTCTTTGATCTTCTCTCTCCTCTTTTGGAGGATCTGGTCTAAGCCCCGGACGGGCCAATCTTTGTGGGTCTACACGTGCCCACCCCCCCAGCGCCCCCCACCGCAGATCACGGCTTGCAGCCCCTTCAGAGACAACGCACCACCCAGGAGGGAGCTGCGGTGGATTACGGGGATAATTTCGGGGGTCACAGCGGGTGGGGCTACCTCCCCAACACCCCCTCCTGCTGAGCTGAGAGCTTAGCTGCTGCCAGAGTGGTTCACGGCTGCGTGACTCCTGGTCCTCACGACCCCAGGCTGGCTCTGGTGGCCTGGGGGCGGCATCCCCCTCCCAGGTTTGGTGCTGGGGGAACATTCAGGAATTTGCTCCTGGATCAGGTGGGGGCGGCCTGTGGCCCTGGGTCCCCCCTGCCCCGTTGGACACGTGTGTTTATTGCCTGTATTTCTCTGGGCACCACAGACACTGCCCTGAAAGTGACACTGTGATGTCTGAGGGGCTCATCCTGTTACACCTTCACTCTGGAACGTCGTCCGGAGATGCTCCGCACCCGGCTGACCTTTCAAGTATCCAATCTCTGCAGTTCTGCCCGCTGAGTCTTAAATGGCCGATGGCCAGACTGGGAGAGCCTGCCTTGGGGGCCTCGGGGCGTGTGGACGGAGGGGTGTGTGCATTTGAGGACCTGTTCTTACCGCTGAGGAGGGGCCGGTTGTGCCGGTACGAGGCGGGCAGCTGGCCGATGTCCTCGGTCCTGTGGCTCATGACCCGGGAGAGGTGGCCGGTGTGGTGCAGGCTCCCCACCACGATGCTGTGCAGGTACACGGGCTCGATGAAGTGGCAGAGCAGCGCACCCTGCAGCCCCAGCACGTTCCACCTGGGGGGGAGAGGGGCGTCAGCGCCCTGGCTCACTGGCCTCACCTGGGGGAGGACGGGGGAAACTTTCTGCCCCGTTGTCCCCGAGGTGTCACTGTCCCCATCATGCAGCTGGCGGTGGGGGGTGGGAGCTGGCCTGGGGCTCGCAGCACAGTGGACCGGGCATGGCTTCGGCCTCGTGACCCCTGGTGACCCCGAGCCCCTCTCTGCCGTCGGGGGGATGGGTGTCGGTGGGTCTGCGTGTGAATAAACGTGGATCCTTTTCCTGGAAAACGAGTTGTCAGGTGAAGGGGAAGCTACATATTCTCTCAGGGACTTAAAATCAGATTTAAAAAAGACCCTCTGTCTCCAAAGTGAATCGGAATTTTTCTTTATGTTCGCTGGGAAATATCAGAAATTGAATTGATTGCAGTTTAGGGGAAAATACTCTCCCTCCCCACCCCTTTGTCAAACTCAGCAGTGGGCGGGACCTGCTGTGGTGACGTGAACGACCTCATTTGGCTCTGGGGGTGATTTGACTTCAGGAGCCCTGATCGGAGGACGAGGCCGTGGTCCTTGACATAAATGAGGCTCTGAGTGAGTGTTTGCTTCTGCCAGCAAAGATGACAGGAGCCTTGTCAGACATTTCCCCGTAAATTTGGGTGGAACAACTTTCCGTGTATCTGTTATTTACGGCAACGTTTTGTGGTTTCCACTCTAAATAACATGCTTAAAATCCAGCCTCCATCAGCACAAGCATTATGCAGTTAATTTCTTACATCATTATTCTTTTCATTAATTAACATTTCTCCACGGTTAGAGCAATTAATGTGGCGCCTCCATGCCGTACATTTCCTTTCATGATTAACAAGGAGTCATTCTATTTCCCTTTCCCGAAGCAGTCAATTAACACAGAGTTCTTTCCATTAATTACCGAGTGCTCAAACCAGCAGGCCTACCTAGAGATCAGTCTGCTCCGAGAACCTGTGACACCAATTGCCTTAAAAAAATTCTCTTTAAATTTTATTCCAAAAACACAAGCAATTTAGCTGGCGATATTAATTTGCCTCAGAAGCATTGAGGTGAGTGAGAAACATCTTCTAATCTCATGCAAGAAGAAGCAGCCATCTGGCTGGCGAGGATTGAGGAACGGCCCCCCCCTCGTTAAGTGTGGGTCGTTAAAGTAATGTGCTCACCCACATAAAACTCAAGTGGAATATAAAAGGTAATATTTATATACAAACAGTTTAGTCCTACAATTTAAACAGTCATTGGTTTTATGAAACGTTTACTTTAGTCTCTCAGATTTGCATAACTTCACTTAAAAAAATAATTGTGGTCATTTCTGTAAGTCACATCCTGTCTCTCAGAAACGAGTGGAGAATTGCCCTTGGGAGCTAGTGTGTGATTTTCCCAAAGAGTAAGCGTCCAAAAGTGTTGAAGGGGAGCACATTTCTGGAGGCGTGAGAAGCAGGGGAATGGACATTCCCCATCGATAACAAAGCCCTTTCTCCAACCATGAGATGAGTATTCCAGAGGGGACGCCCCTGTGTTTCAGGCTGTCCATGGACTGGCTTTGAACAAAACTTCTGGAACGTACCTGAATGGCTCTGACTCTGCAGGGAAGTCTAAAGACAAACAAATTCTATATCTGGTCTCCTCCTAATAACCTTTACAATAAAGAGACAATCAGCCTTCTCCTTGCCTGGCTGTAGGAGTTTAACTTATTCAGCCAACACCATCAATAAAACCAAATGTCGCCCTGAATACAAACTGGAGAGTTTTCAGCATTCCGGATTGAACGGAAAAGTGCCTCTCCTTTTATTCAAACAGCTGACATGACTGCAGTGTTGACAGAGAAAAAAGTCCCAGGTCTAGTTTTCAATATAGATAATCCCTAAATAAATATATTTTTGTCTGTTTGTCAATCACTGAAATACCAAAGATAAGTGAGGGAGAGATCTTGGAAAAAGGCTGTTTTCTTTAACTGAGAGACAATCTCTGTACCTCGAGGACTGACGGGGACCGTCCCAGGATGGGCCCCACCTAAGACAGGCCGGGCCCGTGCACCCGGGGCGTGAGACCGAGAACCGCGGGCACAGGTGCGGGGACTGTGGGTGGTCGAGGTCCCTGTCTGCCGTTTTCACCCCCGAGGCACGGCCGCCGGGAGGAGGTGCGGGTCCAACATGACAGTGAGGTCTGAACATCACCAAATCCATCCTTACTTCACTTCCCTCCTTGTCGGTGGGCAGGTTTGCCCGTGACCTGGAGGCACAATTACACCCACTGGGAAAGGTCACGGTGCAGCTGGGTGACTCAGGCTGAGGCACAGCTGTGAGTACAACGCCATGCGCCCTGGGCTCATCTGGGGGGGCTTCGGGAGCCTCCTGCTGCTAGGACCCCCAAGGCCGGGAAGGAACTGGTCTGGGTGCAGCCGGCATCAGCGTTTCCAGCGTGCCGGGCAGTTCCACTGTGAGCCGGGTGATGCACAAAGCAGGCAGCATGGACTTGGGAGTCAGTCTACCGGGTCCAGGTGACGTCCGTGTCTTTTGTTGTCACTTAGCCCCTCTTCTGCTTTCCCTCAATGTTCGTGATGTCTCCTGGTCACCTAATTTCTAGTTTGTTTTGCAGCAACGGTGCTTCTCAGCCCTTTGCAGTGTCCTGGGGGCTGGACAGGGGGCTGGACCGGGGGGTGGCTGCTGCCTCAGACCCGTGTCCCCGTCTCAGCATTGTTGCAGGAGTAGCAGAGGCGGCAGATGCGGGCGTGTCATCACTGTTACCACGCTTATGTTGGACAAATATTCCTGAGTTTATCACTCACTACCTTTGAAACAGGAGGGAGAGGGGCAGGGCACAACTTTGAAAAGAATGACATAGCCCAAGGACATGACATAAACTGATTAGAACCAAATGGGTCCAAGATGGCAGACACGTCGACTTCCACTAGACCTTGAGCCTCAGTATATGCTCACTGTAACACATCAGCAAGCTAAATGACACACCCACAGGCGCCAGGACAGTTCTAAGGCCAGACCATAAAGGTCAAAAAGTGGGTGGTGGCCCAATTTTGGGAAATCCCCCCCAAAATAGCTGGAATACTCCTCCCACTCGTTAGCCTATGGAATTACCCATCCCTGTAAAAACTGACAACCCCATACCCTGGTGCCTTTCTCACCTTCTGAGATGGCCCACACTCTGTCTGTGGAGCGTGTTTCTCTCTAAATAAATCCACTTGTTACCTATCACTTTGTCTCTCACTGAATGCTTTCTGTGACGAGACTTCAAGAACCTGAGCTTCGTTAAGTCCTGAAACCAGGTGTGTGATCTCAGTTAAAAGACCGTGGGTTTTGGCGAGGTTCGAGTCCCAATCTGAGATACACGGTTGTACCTTCACCACTGGAGATGGGGTGAAGTTTCCCCTAAAGGCTGCAGTAAGGTGACCACGGTCTTCTGTAAAGGAAGAGCAGTGGTTATTACACCAAGCTGGGAACTTTGGGGCTGGGCGTTTAGTAAGAGCAGTGGTTTTAAAATGACCCATATTTGGAGATTGGAAGTATGAACGCATTCCCTCCTGATTTCAGCAGAGCTGTAGGTAACACCATCCGGTTGCCAGGTGGGCTGGGTGTGGAGCCAGGTCCCCACTCTCAGAGGGGGGAACTCTTGCAGCCTGAGATGTCAGTGCGGGGAGTCAGATGGGGCCTCGGTCCCCGGAGAGCAGCCGTAATTCTTTACAGTTCATTTTTATGGAGAAAGTTTTAATCTGTTCATTTAAAGACACATTGCAATCAATAATCAAGCTCTGGTGCTTAAAATTAGAAACCATATCTAAAGGAACATTAGTTCCAGAAGATTTAGATTTTTATATGCTACTTGCCTCTTGATTCTTAGAGCAAAAACCCCTCCCTGTTTCGCCTGTCCTTTCAGGTGGCCGGTGTTTCCTGTTAGTGACAGTTCAGATCGGCTTCTTACGTCCCGAAAGCCAGGCCATGTCCATGGGAACATGGGCCTCACGGTGACACTTGTCATCTGTCCTGGGCTCACAGAGGCGCAGGGCTTGGTCTGTTTTATCCCTGAGCTGCAGGAAAATCCAACCCTTTGAGGCGCCTCCAACCTTAACTCGTGGGTTGAAGGTCGAGTTTCCTGGACCTGGTGAAACAACCCACATTCTGCAGTTTCCCTGGGTCTGCACCAGCCTGGCATGAGCGGTGGCATTTTAGGAATAGATTTCACTATGACTTTGGTTCTGTAATTTTGCAAAGACCACATGAGTTGAGCCAAGTGAGTGGTGTCTCCTACGTGGTTACATTGGTTTCCCGGGGCAGGGGTTGAGGTGGGTGGGGAAGGGCTTAAAACATCGGAAATTTACTCATGGTCCTGGAGGCAGAGGTCTTAGGTGAAGGTGTGGCAGCCCGGGGGCACCGGGGAGACCCCACCCCGAGGCCTCGCTCACCTGGCACTCAGAGGCTTGTGGATGCGTCCCCCTGGGCCCCGCCTCCGTCTCTGTGGCCTCCCCTGTGCACCTGCTCTGGGCATCTGTCCCCAGGTCCCCAAGGCCTCGCTCACGAGGATACACTAGCTGCATTTAGAGGCCACCTTCTCTCACCATCCTTGGCTTAATCCTGCCTGGTAAGGCCACACTCACGGGTTTAGGGTCTGGGGACAAGGATATCTTTTGGGGCCACCGTTGGGCCCATGCCACCTGCTATGGGGCATTAGCAGACCCCACTGCTTCTGTTTACCCCATACCCGGGGCTCCGTAACCCCACCCTGGGGAGTATGTCCTAAGTCTGTACTCGGAGATCTGGAAAAACGCTTCTGCACAGAGATATTTCTAGAAACATGGTGCACGGAGCAACCACTTGTGAGCACCCAGGGATCCAGCAGCAGGGAGGTGCCCCCAGCCTTGCACGTGGATTCAATGCCCCTGACTTTGAAAGGAGCCAGGATCATAGTGTTCAGTGATGGACTGCAAGCAAACTGCCCGAAGCAGCGAAATCCTGATGACAGGAAAAAGCCTGCGTTTAGGAGAAAGGTTAAGGCGATTATAGCCAAGGTGCCTGCTGTTTTCGGTGATGGCTGGGATACTGGCTGGTCGTCTTTTTTACTTTTCAAGTCTCCTAATGTTTCTTACTGTCTTTTAAGTGTTAATGGGGGGTGAGGGGAACTTCAGATGTGTGATGCCGCTCCCTGTGGGCTGTTTCCACCAGTCGGTGTGACTAGATGGTCCCATCACACTTTCCCTTTATCTGGAGGCATGAGAACGTGTAGCCTTAGGTGCATTTAGGATCTTGTGGCCACAGAGTCTCAGGTTTGGTTCTGTTTTGGATGGAAGCCATTCACCCAAGGGAGAGGTATCCACTATCCCTTGAGCACTGGAACCAGCTTTTATCTGCAAGAGAGTATTTTGCTCCAGGGCTTTAACTAAAATTCCTTTTCAGCCAAAAATCTCACTTTCAAAAGACTTTCATGGCCCAAGAATTTTCCTGGGAATTCCAATGACTCTGTTCCAAAGAGACGAAATTAGATTTCGTTTTCTGCTATGTCAGCATCAAAATTATTTTTAAAGGGAAAAAATGTAGCTGGTGTATCCCCACTTCTGGCCTCGGGTGTTTTCTTCCATGGAAGGGGGAGAAAGCTCTCTCTGCGGCCGGGGTGCTCTGCCCGCATCCCGTCTGCTGTGCTGGGCATCCTGGCTTTGATGCTGGTCCGTCAGACTCTCCAGCCTCCCGGTGACGCCCCAGGTGTGCTTGCACACGATGCTGAGCGTGCTGTGCCCCCAGGAGCCTGGGGACCTGCGTGCGCTTGCAGACTCTGTCGGCTGTGCGCCCGGTTTAGGGAGGGGCGCAGCCTGGGCCTGGTTCCCACGTCTTTGGAGTGAGTTTGATGATAATGACATTCACATAACGCAGCCCTTTTCCCTGGGAGGCCACCCTGACCACTGGACTCGTGGGAACATTGCACAGAGCTTCCGTCCATAGGGTCGACCCCTTCCACATGCTTGGGTCCTGGGCCAGGTCTGGCCCAGCCGCTCAGCCTGTGTGAGTCCCGCCCACTGTCCAGCATGATCGGGGGCCACCCCTCCACTGCCCCGTCCACGAAAGCCTCTCCCCGACTCCGCGTTTCTGAGCACGGCCGTCATCACGAAGGAAACCCCACGCCTGCCCCATCTCCGCTCCAGTCCAGCCTCGCTCGGCACCCTGCAGAGCTGGATGTCTCTGCTCCCACCTCCCGTTGGGCGATGGATGGGTGCCCACCTGCAGAGACGGGACCCTAACCTGCACGTGCACCCCTCACGGTGGCACCAGCAATCCCCTGAGGGTCAGACCTTAGACGCAGAAGCAGATGGTGGGGGTGAATAGGATTCCAGTGCAGGACACGGGGTGCAGGGGGAGGGGAGGCCGAGGAGGGGGAGGGCATCACGGGGGTTGCAGGGAGAGAGGCAGAGATGGTGGGCTTGTCCAGGGAGGAAGGCGGGACAGGGGAGACAGAGAGAGAGAGACAGAGACAGAGGAGAGTGAGGAGAATGCTCAGGGAACACCTGAGGAAAGTCCTGGGAAGGTGGGCTGGGCTCCCAGGGGACTGAGTGGGGGGAGGGGACCTGGTGCCATGCCCCCCAGGCCCCTCCTGCCCCATTGTGTCCCCCACCGTCTGGGCCACCAGATTTGGGGACTAGACAGGTGACTGGCAGGGCTACCCGTGAGCTGCATCAACTCCTGGATGAATTTGGGGCGGCCCCCCGCCTGCCCAGAGCCACGGGCATCCCAATGTCCCCAGCATGTCCCCCCTCAAAAGCAGTTAGAATCCTCCTCAGCCCAGGGACGTGACGTGGACTGTGCTTTCTAAGTAGACTTTGTTAAACAGAGCATCACTGGTGGGAAGGAAACCAGGGGTCTGTGGGCTCCTGGGCACGAAAGCCTTTCTGTCCCCCATTTCTTGTCTCTAGGGAACAGACTGCAGCCTCCATGACCTTCCCTGGGTGCCAAAGGGCAGATTCGAACAGTTGGTAATCAAGAGAGGAGCAGCCAGGAAACCACCCGAGGCGAGATTAAAGGGACCATAGAAGCCCATCAAGGTTAGGAAACCTGACCACCTAAGACCCTGCACATGGCCTAATCTCGTCAGCAACCCCCCTTGAAGGATTGTTATAAACCCCTCATCAGATCCTCACGGGTGGGGACACATAGTTCTTCGAGGCAGGAGCCTGCTGTGTCCCTCTTTGCCTGGCAAAGCAATAAAGCTATCCTTTCCTACTTCACCTAAAACTCTTGTCTCCAAGATTCGATTCATCACTGGTGCAGAGATGCCGAGCTTTCAGCATCAGAACTGTTGACGCCCCACATCACCCGGGCTTTGTAGCAAGTTTAATTCTCTATCAATTGACATTTAAGATCCTAGAGACAGTGAAACTTAACTTCTGTATCATTGATTCACTTCATTTTCTAGGGAGTCAGAATTAATTTAGAGACCCAACGCGATCCTGGGAGAGCAAGAGAATTTCCGTTAAGGTGGAAACTGCTGCTTCTCCCCACTTCATGAATAGATGAAAACATTACAAAGGAGGATACGTTTCCTTCTGAAAGATGAGCTAGTTGACGACTACGGGCAGTTCCCTTTGATGCAGAAATCAGTGCTTTGCTGCATTGCAGTCAGGCCAGGGGCAGTCACTCCAGGGGAGTAAAAGGCCGTATTTCTCCTGCAGCTGTTTGGTAATTTCCCTCGAGATTTCGGATCCCTGTTCACCAGGGCTGAAGTTTTACCTGCCCTGTAGCCTAGGGAGCCTCACAGAGGCACCGAGTGCACCTGGGCCACGGCCCTTCCGCATGCAGGCTCGGGTCAGGGTTGGGGTCGGGGCTGGGGTCCCCGCTGCCCTGGCTCCCGAGTCCCTGGGTGTCTGCCTCTCCTCGGCCCCGCCTGCCTCTCTGACGGCTCTGTCCGGCTTCCCAGGGAGGCCGTGATGGTACAGAAGGCGCCTGGCCGGTGCACAACTGTGTGTGGGGCAGCGGGCGGCCACGTCCCGTGGCGGGTGTGGAGTTCGGGGGCGACAGGGCGGAGTCCGGGACCTCGGAGTGCACCTCAGCACCCGGCCAGGCCCCCCTCTGGGACCACAGTCCCTGTCCCTCCCCCCGCCAAACACACCCCCAGGCGGCACTCGTGCAGAGGACAGAGGGGCCGTTACCTGGCGATCTTGTCCGTGCAGGACATGGTGACCAGCTGCTCGCCCAGCAGGACGCCATCCCACGTCTGCACCGTGCCTGGGCCACGCACGGGCACTGTCCCCTCCCCGGACTCGATCTTCGTGCGCAGGTGCCCCCGGAACTTCCTGGCCAGGTGCTTGCTGCTGCTCACTAGGGGATGAGAGCTGCGTGAGACAGGGGGGCTGGGGACACGGTGCGGGGGGGGACACATGAGGGGCGGGGGGACACAGGGTGGTCACGGGGGGGCTCCGAGGGGAGGGGAAGAAGAGGGGAGCTCATTGGGAAGCAACTCCAGTGACCCCGGTGCCACCACCCGCATTCAGGATGAGCAAGCAGCTTTGGAGGTAAGTGCTGGGCGAGGCGGACTTGTACAGACACGGGAGGAGCTGGGACACAGCAACCCGTCTGGTCCAGGCTCAGCCAGCGTCACAGCAAAGGGCTGGAGAGTGACCATTGGAGGCTCTGCAGCCGTTTGGTCTCGGTCTGATCCCTGGACCTGCGGCCCAGCTCTCAGCACAGACGGGCCAGGGAAGGAGCTGCATTTACAGACACCGACTTTTGGGTTCCACGTCACCTTCATGTGTCAGGAGATGTTCTTCTCACCCTTTCCAGCCATTAAAAAATGTAAAAACCATGCTTAGTTCTCAGGTGGCTGGTGGGATCCGGCCCAATTGCTGGGCTGCAAACCTCGTCTAGATTTTAGTCCTGGCTCTATGGTTTCCTAGCTGCGTAGCCTTGGAAAAGCTACTTAAAACTACTGTGATACAGTTAGCTCGTCTGAAAATGGGGTAGTGGTGGTGCCTCCCTCCTAGGCTTAGGGACTAAATGAGATGGGACCTGGGACCCCAGAGCTGTTCCCGAGAGTCCCGGTGAGGGGGCGTCTGCTACGCCCAAAGACCGGCCCACGGTAGGGGCACCTCGATGCCCTGTTACTGCTCTCCTGCCTTTCCTTTCCGGAGTCCCCTCCACACCCACACACACCAGTTATTTGAAGAGCTAGCTTGAATGAGAGGAAGATTAAATTTATTATTTTTTTCTTTTTTTAAAAAAAGCTCTGTACATTTAGTCAGGATTATAATGTGTTATAGAAATGCTTAACTGCTTTGCGTACAAATTATATATGAACTACCATAGTGATACCAACATTGACACACACGATGGTGGGATGAACACTAAATGCCTTTTTTAAAAGGTTTCTATGTAAGTTTTAGAATTTGTGAAAATATGTTTCTCCTTCATTTATCTGCACTGGAGTGAGGGTAAATTATTAATGTAAATTATTACCCAAATAATTAATAACATTTGGGTTTATATGGGCACGTTCTCTTACAGATCTCGAAGTAATTTCCAGTATATTTTCTCATGATTTCTAAGAACTGAAGTTCCTTTACTATGTATTCATACTACCTAGAGGCCATCTCTTGGGAAGAAAATTGCTGTACTCCGTGGAGAAAGTAAACTTTTGAGAGGTTTTAGATTGCTTATTGACCGTACTACTAACCAGGTCCTTGATGAGATCCAATTTGGACTGGCCTATGAGTCATCTATGGAAGGAAGAACCAAGCTGAGAGACTGAGCCTGGCGGAGGGAGGGGCACAGCCAAGGGATGCCCAGCCCTCCCCCTAGGTAGAGCCTGAATCTCTTCTTTGCAGATTTAAATGGCACTAGGAATCGGATGACAATGACGCTGCTGCTGCTGGTGATGATGGTGATGGTGACAGGGATGGTGATGGCGGTGATGATGATGGTGTTGATGATGCTGATGATGCTGATGGTGATGATGATGATGGTTATGACGGTGATGGTGATGATGGTGATGATTCTGGTGATGGTGATGATGATGGTGATGGTGATGATAATAATGGTGATGATGATGGTGATGATGGTGAGACAATCGTGATGGTGATGATGACAAGGAGACAAAGATGATGATAGTGATGATAATAAATTGAACATAAAATATTTCACCTGACTCAAAAATACTTGAGCAAAACTTTGGTTTGACCTGACTTTTTACACTGTCCAGGTGAGGTCTTTATCACATCAACTTCCTGTGGCAGGTGGCACTGAGGGAAAGGAGGGCCGGCGTAGCTAACAGTTTCCACAATTTACCACAATGTTAGGAACTAAAGTCTTCTGTGTGGGAATACTTTCTTAGGAAATACGGTACTTGCTGTCCCTCTCTTTCTGGTAATTATATTCAATAGTATCCTCACCATTCTCCCAATGCTTCAACTATTGTGTCATTTTCCAGACCTGGAAAGTCACCTATTACATTGTAAGGCTCTTCTGAATTCTTACCCAGTGCTTCTGTGCAACTAACTTTCCCTGAAGCAGACTTTGTAGCCTGTTAAGGCCATGACAACCCGGAGCCCTGGCTTGAGTAACAACTGGTTTCTAGGAGTTAACCTAAAGTTTTCAGGTAGCTGAATTTTTCCTGAAGAGCCAGGTGCATGAGATGCTCCTGACGAGTGTTTATTTTCGGAGGTGTTGAGTCTCGGCTGCCTCCTCCAGCTCCCCCACCAGTGTGATCAGTCCCAGTGGCTCTGAGTGTCGCAATCTTGCAGAGCTCGTTTACCCTGGCTCTTTCTTGCCTAATTGCGAGAGGCAGGAGGGAGTTGAAGATGCTGCTTCAAGCAGAACGAAATGCCAGTCCAACCAGAAACTGCGGGGAACTGACCTTAAATCATCTGCAGTGGATTTGTCGTGTGCCCTAGACAGTGGAAGTGTGGAGCATTAAGACCCTGCCTGCGTGGATACATAAATGCTCCCAAACCCATAAGAATGTTCTCAGCTAATTCCGATACTCCATCTCATCAGCCTCTTCAGTGAAGTGTTTGTTCATCTAAAACCCTTACTTTCGGACCCTGATGTCAAGATAAAGTGTGGCTGGTAATATGCTTAAGAAAATTGTTCAAGTGAATATTCTATTTTCAGGAGAGAATCAGGTGGCGACTGAGGAAGTCCACCGAGGGGGCAAAGGTCTATCTAAAATGTGATGCATGTTTGCTGCAGTGGTGCAGGGGAGAGAAAGAAGCAGAAATGGGAAAAAAGTATAGGAAAGAAGACAATATTTTTAAACCCCAAATAAGCTTCAAAAGGTATATCCCAGAAGATATACCCATGATGTGGCCTACCATTTATTGTAATAATGACATCTACAATATTTGTCATGTGGTCACGTGGGTGTTCTTGTCCTACCTGGTGAGGATGGTGACAGTGACGATGTGAGTTAGGAAGCCATTTAAATCCATCGACCCTACAATGCACGGATATTATCATGTGTTGCGTGCTCTGTAGCTCAGTAGTCACATCAGAAGACGGGGCGTCAGGAAGTGTATTTTAGATTCCCTGACTTCCTATGGGATTTTGGAGCAATCTCTTGAGCTGCCGTCATGTACAAAGAATAGAACTGGCTCAGACACACAGGCATTCAGTTCACACTTGTAAGATAGCTGTGTGATGTAATCATGCTATTTCTCATGGCTTCTTGTGGGAGATAGATCGGAGATTTGAACTAAGTTGTTAAACTCTTGTAAAATGGCAGTAAGGACTGAATTTTCTAGGTTATTTAAAGAACCTGCCAAGCAAGAGGAATTTGCATTAGAGTGTTGGTGAGTTGGAAGGAGAACGGTCACCCAGCCACCGTGACCAGCCCGGGTCTTTTCATTAATCTCTTCATTTAGGTTCTGATCAGAACTGCCGTTGGTCTATCTCGGGCCTCCCAGAGCCACTCTGGAAGTGGACTCATCCCCGTGGGTCTGACCCCCTGGGACGGAGCATCTCTGAGTTGGGTACGACCTCCGTCTCAGAGCCTGTGGTCAGAGGACTTTCTCCCATGTGTGGCCTCCTTCTGTCCCCACCAGGGAAGCCGCATCTGCCCCGGCCCCGCCAGCAACCCCTTCCGCGTCTGCCCCCCCGCCCCCGTGTCTGCGGGCCTTGCAGACGCTCCACCAGTCTCCCGTCTGCACGCAGGCCCGCCCTCCGGTGGGAGAGGATAGGAAACCAGTGGGGCAGGAGACAGGTTAGGGGGTTTTGAACCTGGGAGCTCAGAACATGGCTGATCCTCAGAATCACTGGGGAAGTTTTAAAAGTACGGCCCCTCAGACCCACTCCATCCCGAGGCACCAGAATCTTGGGAGAGTGGGCGCAGGAACCTGCATTTGTAGAAACTTCCTGGCAGTGCTGTAGGTAAGTCGTGTTTGGAAACAACCAAATCTGTGCACACCTGCTCACAGGCAGCACGCCTCCCCAGACATCTCGGCCAACAGACACTGAGTCCATTTCTAAGGACGCTAGGAAGGGAGAATCTACGATCTGTCCAGGTGAATGTTTTTGAGGCAAAAAAACCCCAGGGACTTTAGAATTTCTGGAGCCACAGGCGTCCCCGGGGGTGGGGCTGTGTGTTGTCCCTTAGCTGCAGAGCCCCTGAACTGGGCCTCAGGGGTCTGGGGCTCCTGCAACTCATGGAACCTTTAGGGCTGTGGCGACAGCTGAGGCCAGAGTCCCTGGTGGACAGCGGGGGCTCTGTCACAGGCGGGTCAGACTTGGTTCTCTGCTGGGGTTCACTCTGCCTTCCTTCCCTCTTAAAGGACAGGGGGCCATCTGGGCAGGTCTGCTGAGAACTTCCCTTAGACCTAATCACTGAACAGGTATGTCCGCGGTCCCGTACGTCAGGCACCTGTTGTGCGTGTGTGCTGTGTGCTTGTGTTCATGTGTGTACTTGTGTGTGAGAGAGGGAGGGGTGACCCCCGGCACCATGGCTGTGGGTTGTGCAGAAAGATGTACAACGGCTCCTGCAGACCAAGCAAGGGGTGACAATCAAACCAGCCAAAGTGACCAGGACCGGCAGGGGACATGCTGGCCGGTAGAGGGGTGGCTCCCGGAGCAGCTGCGGGTGAGAAGCTGGAGGCCTCGGTGTCCAGGGCCAGAGCTTCTCCTGGGTGTGACCCCTCTGGGGAGAGGATTGAGCATGTCATGCCCTGCATCTGTGGACACGAGGACATTGCTGTGACCTTCAGGGTCGGGTGCCCTGGGCCTGTTCAGGAGCGTGGACCCTGAGGCTGTGGGGCAGTGAGGCTGGGCTTCTGCAGGGGTGACTTGCAGGAGGCGGGAGCGCCCATCCCTGCTAAACGCCTCTCGGGCAGGCCCTGCCTCCAGGGGGACTGTCACTGTCACCTCTGCCCCGGAGGGGACCCCTAAGGATCCCCATCACCCGCACCCCTTCCTCCGAGGTCCAGCGAAGGAGGCACCCTGAGAGTGAGCCACCAGCAGCGTCACCCCGTCCCCACATTAGCCAATTCTCTCTAAAACTAAACAATTCCGGGGTGTTTGTGCCTTGGGAAATGGAGAAGGCTGAGCCACCTGTAAAGGTCCTCCACCTGAGGGATGGCAGGCATTCGGGGTTTCTTGCCCTGGCCAACGAGTAAGGAAGGTGATGCAGGACACTTGGCTGGCTGTCTGAGGGACAGACCCGCCAGGTGCCCGCTTGGGGCCCCTGTGGGAACCCTGGGGAGAAACACCAGCCGAAATAACCTAGGAGCAGCTTCTCACTTCTGCAGGCACATCTGCAGCAAAAATGTGAGGAAAACGCTTTGTTTTGTCCCTTCTACCTGCACCTGCCACTTCTTAAGACACCACAAAGTAAAAGACATCTGTGCCTGGAGGAGAACCCCAGGGTGCACTGAGAACGTATCTGCTTGTTTTTCTAAACCACCGGCTTTGCAAGTTGGAATTAAGGCCGGGGAGGCTGATGAGCTGGAACCGTCCCTGGCAGAGCGCGCAGTCTCGGGGGGGCGGGGCGGGACGGGCTCGCCGTCCTCACTCAGCCACCCCGACTCCGGCCGGCAGGAAGCTGGTGAGTCAGGGCCTCCCCAGCGTTCTGCGGGACTTTTCCTCCTGGAACCGGAGGGCTCCTGGCTGGGTCTCCATGATGCCAGGTCTTCTGAGAGAAAATGGAAGGATAATTCCAAGTAGCTAATGGACCATATTTCACAATTTCATGTGGGGAATTGGTACCATGTAGATCCAGCCTGACGAGCGCCTCCAAGAAAATGAATTCTCACGTTTTCTCCTCTCTCTCTCTCTCTCTCTCTCTGAGGCTGCACGGTCAGAAGGAACACTGCACAACCCCAGGGGCCTTTGGAGGGGCCAAGCCCACTGCTCACGTTGCCGGTCCCCCAGCCCGCTCTCCTCCTGGGGCAGCTCCTTGGAAGTTCCCTGACACTGAATAGGTTTCCTTTCGTGACTCTCTGTTTGACTTGATTCTCCCACTGACTTTCCAGAGGTGGGTGTTATGGTCTGAATGTGTGGGTCCCCAGATTCTGTATGTTGACACCTAACCCCCAAGGTGATGGTGTCAGGAGGTGGGTCCTCTAGGAGATGATGAGGTTGTGAGGGTGAAGCCCCCATGATGGGATCAGTGTCCTTATAAAGAGACCCCACACAGCTCCCTGCCCCTCCCTCCAGGTGAGGACACAGCGAGAAGACGCTGTCTGTGAACCAGGAAACGGGTTCTCACCAGACACCGAATCTACCAGCACCTTGATCATGGACTCCCCTATTACAGGGGACTCTGTCCAACCATTCCCCAAAGGGGAAAGCGATGGGCTTGGAGGAACATTGGTAAAAGCAGAAGGCATTGTTTTGGACCCGCATACAATCTGAGTATTAGAGAAATAGGTTAAATTCATGCAGGGTTTTAAGGAGAGTGATTTCCCTGCACGTCCTTATCTTAGGCGGAGGCACTCACCGCAAGCCGGGATGCAGCCGGCATTCAGAAAGTGCTCATCGCTCCTTCCCTTGGTAATTAGAACACAAGTGGACCTTCCGTGGGGGGTCAGGGCCCAAACACGCCTTCAATAACTGTGTTGTCTGTTTCTGCTGTAGGTTCCCTCCGAGCACAACGAGCCGTGGGTGCCTCAGCATCTTAAGCAGGGGCTGACCCCTCATCACACACAGATACTCCATTTCCCCGCCCCCGTCAGATTTGCCCCATGCTGCTTCTGGAGGGGTTCACGTGTGTCTGCGTGGGTGTGTGTGTGGTGTGTATACGAGCATGTGTAACGCACTCACGTAGCGTCAGTAACAGACTTTCCTAATGGCACCTGGGGAGACACTGACCCCCTGAGACCTGCACAGAGGAGGCTGCGGTATCCTCCCCCCAGGACCATGGTGTCACCTCTTGGGTGGACGCGACTGCGTCTGTGGTCACCTGCTCTCCTAAAATGCCCGAGAGGGCAGGTCCCGCCCAGGGCTTTCACACCCTTTGTGGGAGAGGCCAGGTGCCTGGGGAGACGTCTTTATCCTCCCCCATGTGCAGACGGAGGCAGACGCAGCCCTGGGGTCAGCTCCACCTCCACGTGGCCCGCCTCTGTGCTGCTTCAGCCTGTTCTGTGTCCTGGCCACAGGCTGCCTGACCTGCTGCAGCGACGGGGCCCCAGCAATTAGAGAGCCTCTGTCATGTCTCCAGCTACGCTGTCCCCAGAGATGTGGGCCCTGGGACCGAGGTTTTAGAGGATGCCATTCCGATGCTGCAGCTGCGCTCGCCTGCCTCTCAGGGCCGCGCCACCCAGGCAGGCAGGCGGTGTCTGAGCGGACAGCGGGACCCGCCAACCAGGGAGGAGAGTCTCGGGCTGTTTGAACACAAAGGCAGAAAGCTGGGCGCTTACGGTCCGTGGTGAGCTCGTAGGGCGAGTGGAGCCGCGCGTCTCCGCAGGGGGATGTGCTCACGTAGAGGTGGAACAGGACGCCCTCCCTCAGCCGGTAGCCGCCCTCCTGCAGCCGCACGAAGATGGAGCGCTCGCTGTCCTCGCGCCGCTTGCTGGGGACAGAGAGGGGCCCTGTCAGCTACGGGAGGCTGGCCGGGGCGCCCGATCCATTTCCTGCATGAAACCTTCTGGACCAGCCACGGAGCAGCTGGGTGAGAGCAACCGGCCCGCAGAGGCTGCATCCTCGCCCTTCCCGCCGCCCGCGGTCAAGCCCATCCTTCACAAGCCCAGCGTCCTCGGTACACATGACCCCGAACGTGAGCGTCTGTAACACGGCCGTCTGTGGGTCACGATGCTCCCTGTGTGCCCGCAGGACACTGCGCTCTACACGGCCACCCTGGGCAGGTGGTTCTCTGTTAGACGGAGAACAGGGATAGAGGGGCAGGGCTCGGCCGCAGCCCAGTGAGGAATCCGGCGCAGGGACCCCTCTTCTTCAGCCTCGGCCGTGCCCTGGGGCTGTCCTCCCCACACGACACCCCCTGTGCCCCCCTTCTCAGTGGTGGTGAGGGGCACCCCCTGCACAGAGCGGGCCTAGCTGGGGCCCCTCCCGGACCTGTTCTCACCAGTCACGGGCGGCTCCTTCCTGCCAGTCTTGCTGTTTTTACACGTTCTGCCCCCCGGGTGATGGATTCTGAGAGCACGCAGGCAGCAGAACAGACATTTTCTCCCCGGGAACCCTCGAGGCGTCCCACCAGTCTTCCTGCCTCCCTGACTCTGCTCCTTCTGCTGCCCGGCCCCCCAGCCCCTCCCCAAAACCTCGGAGCAAACGCCTGGCCCTGGTTTTCTGCAGCCGTTGCTGGCCTCCGTCCCCTAACGCCGACCCCCTGAGGGCAGGGGCCTGGGTGCCCCCGGCCTGCAGCTTGTTGCCAGCACACAGCCAGCCCTAAACGTCAGCCTGGGGCCACGGTGACACATCCAGAGTTAGGGGTGTTTGGAAACACTTCTGACCTGGCAGTTGGATATTCAGGAGAGAAACCCTTCCCACATTTGGAGAGACTTCCAACTCCCTTCCCCACATTCCACCCTGGCCGCACCATCCGTCAGCCTGAAACCAAGGAGAAACTGCAAATCAGGGGCTCGGACAGAAATTAACTGAGTGTATGAAGGCATCGCTTTCCTGAGTCTACTCAGCACCTCTGGACCCGCCTTCCCGTTGTGTGGCCCCTGCACACGCCAAGGGCAGGCGGGAGTCGCCGCCTGAAGCCCCCAGGCCCCTGTTGCTAGTGGGTTTGAGGAACGCTGCTCTGGAGGGTGTGGAAGGACAGCGGTTCTGGCAGAGACACACGCTGTGCCTACAGCCACCCGTGATTCTGCTACTGCTCAGGGGTTCATAGAGGGAGACGCCCCCCAGGGAACAGCCTGCTGCTTCCTGATGGCTGCCCAACGGCACTAGGCATCCCACATCTGGGCACGTTGCTCAGGGTCTTCATTACAGACATCCCCTTTAAGATGCAAACAAACAGGGAGGAGGAGGAGGCCAGAAACGGGGAGAGAGAGCCCATCACTGGCCGCCTCCGTCGTGGTGCCTGGGGACCAGGTGCAGGAAGGGTTCTCGCTGCGGGGCGGGGTGCAGGGAGAGCCCGCCCCGCACAGGAGGACAGGGCTGAGAGCTGCTGGCTGGGCTCGTCCGGGCAGTTGAGCCTGGGGGCCCCAGGACGAGGCCTGGGGAGGGAAACAGACTTGGCCTGGAGTCTGGGAGGGGCTGGTGTGCTTTCGGGGCGTGGCCATTGGCACGTCCAGGGTCAGCCGGGATAGAGGGACACCAGGCTTGGGGGCTGCATGGCCCCCCAGGATCCCCGCTCACCTCAGGTGCAGCTCCAGCTGTGCATACAGGAAGTGGACCAGCGCTCTCCTGGCCACGATCTCCGCGTGGCAGTCGTTGACCACCAGCCCCTGGTCATTGATGTACTCGCCGCTGATGCACTTGGTCCCCGAGGACAGGACGACGACCTGGGCTTGCCTGACGTCCAGGCCTGGTGGACAGAGGAGGCGTCCGAGCCCTGCGGCCGCTGCCCTCCCCGTGGGGCAGTGGGTCTGCTCTCCACCTCACCTGGCACCGGCCCCCCGCCACCCTGCATCCAAGCCTCAAGTTCACCTGTAAATAGCGAGCCAGTGGGGCAAAAGGTACTGGGTGGGGGGGTGGCGTATGCACACCTGGCTCAGTTGTGAGGCCGGAGTCACGCCCAGAACTCTGTTCACTCCCCAGTCCCAGCCCAGTGGGGCCCCGAGTGTGTGAACCCCGATTCCTGGCCTCATGGACCTGAGGGCCGTGTCTCCCCACGTGTGTGTGACCCAGACGGGGCGGGACACGGGCCTGTGGTTGAGGAAGATTCGCCCCTTAATTGGAAGATTCTCTGACGGGAGGGCCTTGTGCTCGGGACGGGAGGACGTCTGTGAGGACAGATGGCAGGCCAGTCCCCGCCCGCCCGCCTATGCCTCTGAGGCAAACTCAGGACCGTCGGCCACCTTCCCTGCGTGGAGCCAGCGCCCCTCAGAGCCACCGGACCAGGTCCCGGATTCCTGCACGAAGGGACACTTGCTTCTCTGCTCCGCTCACCTCGGCGGCTTTGCCCTGAAGCTGGGGCTTGTCTCTGCGTCTGGACTCAAGGCCCAGCCGTGGAGCAGCAGGGGGTCTGGGCACCAGGCAGGCTGGGCCCTGAGGCTCCTGTGAAAGTGCAGCCTGGGCCAAGGGCCACTCTCGACGCCCCCAAGAGGCCAGCAGGGACAGCAGGACGCCCGGGCCAGCGCGTCCCTCTCTGGAACCGCCTCTCACAGGAGGTGCGGGGGTCCTGGTGGGGCGGCCCCTCCCTGGGCCCAGCGCAGAGCAGGAGCCGCCTGGGAACCCGGACTCGCTTCTGGGGCCGCATTTCAGGAGCTCCCGAAACAGGCTGACACCTGAGAACAGCGGCAGCAGTGGGGAGAGCGTGCCGAGCTTTCTGATTTGATGGCCCAGGCTCTCTGTTTTCCCTAAAGAGCAACAGGGCAGATGGGAGGTAGGCAGTGGCAATACAGCCTCCCTTCCATCCAGCAATTTCCATCCTGAGATCCTTATGACCCCATGAGAGGCATAGGAGGGGCCATGCCCCCGCGTCCCCCTCTGGTCCCTTCGAGGGCTGCGCACAGCTGCTTCCTAGCAAAGCTCATGGTTTCATGGTGAGAACGAAGCAACTGGCCTTCTGTTCGGTGTGGCTGTTGTATCTCTGCACGTGTGTGAAAGTGATGTATGTAAAAGTGATTTACTACCGCGATGTTTGCAAGTGAAATAATATGAGTGACCCAGTACTGACCCACCAGTAGGGGACTGCTTATAGCGGAGTATGTTCATCTGTATACTGGGCCCCTGTAGAGAAGTTCTCTGGAGGAATAGAAAGATTTCTAAGGGGTATCGTTATGTGAAAAAAGCAAGGTGTGGAGCAGCGCGTGTACACCTCACGTTGTGATGTGAAGGGCAGGGCTGTGGGTCAGGGCTGGGATCCACCCGCCCGCCACCAGCTGTTGCTAAGTCAGTGGCTTACAGTCTCGAGGACATGGAAGACACGCGATCCCTGGACCGGAGACAAAGGGCATTGTGACTCGCAGCACCGCCGATGGCAAGAGCCTTGCACCAGCTTAGGTGCCCTTGCCCATCTCAGGCGGTGTGTGCAGGGGGCTTGCGGGTGCTGCCCGTGCTCGGGGGTCCCTGAACTTGGGGATGGCACCTCTCCATTATCAGTGGTTAGCAAGTCCCAAAGGAAAACTGTACCTCACCCCTTGAGACTGCTCCCTGCAAACACAGCCGAAGAAACATTCCAGGGAGAGTGACCGCCCCTCTCTGGCTGGCCTCCTGCATTGCCCTCCTCAGCCCGAGGACTGGTGTGCTCATGCCCCAAAGGACTCAACCCCACCCTCTCTCCCCCACCAGGGAAACTGCCTCCCAGGTCGTGCGAAGGTGACTGGGCCAGCTTGCTCTCCAGCGGGCCCACACCTGATGCATGGAACTCCCACGCCATGCATGCACCCTCACCTCCAACACTGGGAAATCTCTGTGAATGCACTCTTATTTGTTTAGCCGGGACTAAGCAATTCTTAGCCTCTTCCAACTCTGAATAGATTTTCACAATACTACATCTGACTATGGAGGAAATGATTACCAAATTTCTAAGAATAAAACTGAAGGTAAAATATACCAACCAGTATCAAAGAAACAAATACCCAAACTATAGAAACTAGAGACAGAAAGGAACGGCATTCACCCTGCGTGCAGACCGCCCGACGCTGTGCTGTGTGATTGGTCCTGACACTCTGTTTTCTGGGCCGTGTCTAGTGAGTGTAATGACTCAAGCATTAGCATTTCCACCACCCACTGGGGGAAGCCAGGCTCTTCCACCGTGTGGGCTCGGCGTCAGGAGACCCTCTTCCACGGTCCGCTCGATGCTCCTGCACCGTTTCCTTCTCACCCAGGTTCCCAGCCCCACTGTGGTTTGCACCCTGAGTATTTGCAGAGAATTTCCTGCAGTTTCACATCTAGTCATTATTTGGTCCAAGTCTGTGTTTAATTCTCAGTCTTTTCCTGCAATTCAATATTCTACTCTTCTCAGCTTTCTATTCTCCAAATTTCCTCGAGTCAGTTTGAAAGCAAGTGGATTTAAAAATGCCGGCTCAGACGTGTCTGGTCTGTGACGGATGTGCTAGGACTGAGACTGACAGGAAAGATTTTCACTTTTGATAGGGGGTGGGGGACTTTCTCCCCCTGGGATCTTGATTTATGGCGTCTCCACAAATCGGAAGGCAACAGTGTCCCAGGGCTTTCAGTCTCTAACCATTGCAAATGCACCAATTTTAGGAGGGCAGTTAGTTATGCGTAGAGATTTGTGCATTGCCCTGTGGATAAGGAGCTCAGAGGGAACCCCATGCAGGCCCTAGGGAGTCGGCTCTCCCCACGTGCCCTGCTGCCAACCTCCTGATGCGGTCTAGTCTTTTCTGGACTGAGGGACGTGAGCTACTTCTGGCTCCAGTGACTGCTGACCATCTGGTTGGTTAGTGAAAACTCTTTTGCTCACGGCGACGACGCAGGTATGAGCCCCTGTGAGATGGACACCCCCTCGCCTCCCCTCTCCCGACCCTTTCATCCGCAGGAGCCGCCTTCCTGCTCAACTTCCGCCCCGAGGTCCCTGACCTGGGACTGACCCAGCTCTACCTGCCTCAGCTCCAGGGACCGTCCTCTTTCCCAGGATCCTGCTGGCGGGGTGTCCAGAGCCCTAAACTCTGGGGATCATCAAGCCCAGCAGAGCAGGACACAGGACTGTTGAGAGGTGCCCTGAGCGGACCTGCCGGGAGGGGCCATGGTGCTGGCGGCCAAGCCATTGGCAAGAAGCCAGGACCTCGCTTTCCCCCGTTAAACCACGAGGCCTGGGTTTCCTTACGGTGACAGCCCCCCACTTGGGAGGACACCAAGTGCTCCTCCGGGATTTACATCCCAGCAAGGCCACCTGAGCAGGTGGATGAGTCTTGAAAATGTAAATACAGGGTAACTGGGGGAGAAAGGAGTATAAACCAGGACCCTAAGTGCACGTATCTGAAAATCAAAAGCGCGTCAAAGGTACAGCTTTACCCAGCTTCACATTTGCTCATTAATTAGTTCTGACCCTTCAGAATATTGCCGTACCTGCAGCCATGTGGGGTGGGGGGCGATCCGAGCTGATTAAATTCTCGGCTAACGGACAGGACTGTGGCCAGCAACTTTGCTCATGCTTCTTCCTTCCTCCTGTCCTTCCTCCCTCCCTCCCTCCCTCCCTCCCTCCTTCCCTTCCTTCCTTCCTTCCTTCTTTCCTCCCTCCCTCTCTCCTCTGTCACAGGCAGGCGTGACCAGCATGTACAACCTGACGCTCATGATTAGGGAGAATGTGGACTATTTTGTTGAATAAGATGACATGGTTTAAACACCCCAAAACAATCCCTGGCACAAAGACAAACAGTACATATTAGTGTCTTCTTTTTATTCTTTCACTAACAAACTTAGTGTTATGTTTCCACTGGGAAAAAAAAATATTGTAGTTTAAGAGTTTGGAAAAAAAATGGGGTTAGTTTTATGGCCGCGAGATAAAATAGTGTTGGGTTTTTTTCCCCGGTGAAATCTTTTGGGCAATTAAATGCTGGGTTATGTCTTGATGATCATACAAATGCAGAGCATTTGAGCAGCTTTGATGAGGGGATCTGATCTCAAAAGAATGCAGCGCAAACTCTGTCTTCCTCCTTTCTTTATGTATTTCCTCACATGCACCTCCTTCCCGAGAAGGAGGAACTAAGGCATTCCGTGGGGGAGTGGTCCAGGGTCAGGGCTCTGACCCATCTGCACCTGGTGATTTCTTCCAGACTAGACTACCGCTCATCTCTACACGAGTCGGGAGTGGGCTGGCTGGGCCTATTGTTCTTTTCCCCTCTATTTTAAGGAGGGACATTTACCACAAACAAGTCAGCATGCGTGCTACGCGGGGTCAGTGGTAAATCTATCCTGCATTTTGTGGTTTAAACCTAACAGTTTAAACCCCAGATTTAAAATCAATTGTCCATCACACTCCTTATTGTGGGGGACGTCAGCCCCCATGGATCTTAATGCTTCTGAGCCTGTGTCCTGTGACTTCACGGAGATGCTGCGTCAACTTCACGTTTCTCGGCATCCACTTAGCAATCATTATGATTAATTCCTTGGAATCCAGATGATAATTTACCATCTTTCATCAGAGCCAGGGCTTCTATTTAGGATTTCTGTCCAGTTCATTTGCTGCTGCTTATCTCCCTGGTGCCCTACCGGGCATAAATAAAAGAGCCTGCTTTTAATTTTATGATGAAAGTAATTGCCAGTCACTCAGGGAGAAGATGGAAAGAAAGAATTTTGGAATATGGGGAATAAAGTCCCTGAATCTTGTTTCTGCGAGGGCTCTGTGAAGATGGACTTTCCCGAGTGCTCCTGGTGAACTGAAAGAAGTTTCACCTGTATTTAAACTGTCAGGATTTATCGAGTGCAAGTGGGAAAACAGTGTTTAAGTGCCAATTCTTCTCAAGCCAGAGCCCGGCATGGACCCTGCAAATGAGATTCTCCACCTCCCGTGCTCACCTGAGCAAAACGCACGCAGCAAACACCTCCTACAACACACGACTCAGAAAAGTTTGTTAATGTTCCACTGCTGAGTTCATCTTTACGATTAACTTTACGATTTTCCCCCATAAGACAGGCCTGACCACTCTGCCCAGAGCGTCTGGCGTTCTGGATGGGGTTGTTCTGGGCTGTGTTCTCTCCTGCCCGACTTCAAAGGAGGTGCACTTCTTCAGGGCACTTATAAATCTCAGATGTTCGTGTATGTTTAAAGCTGCACATTAACTTAAAAGGGAAAGAGTGTTTGTACAAACCATAGCTTCTGCATATGTTTTGCAGGCCAGGCTAGCAAAAGACAGGTTTAAATGTAAACTTCTAAAAATATACACTAGGAAACTCTTTTCTTCTGGCTGTTTAATAACCTTAGAAATAAACAATTACATGGACAGATCTTCAGTATCACGCCCAGAGCAGCGTCCAGAGGCAACCTGGGCAGGAAGGACGGGAATCTGCAGCCGCATTTTAGTGCCGCCCCCCCAAGATGTGAGGGTCACCCGGCCTCTTGGTCTTGGTGTCTGTACATCTTAAAATCGACAATAAAGATTCCCACCTTTCCCACTTCTCGGGGTCGGAGCAATCAACTGATTAGTGCATGTGAAAATGTTATCAAAATTATAAATTTCATATCAAATAAGAATCATTATTAACAGCCCCTCAAGAATCGTTTCCTTGTGGAAATGCCGGGAGCAGTCAGAGCCATCGCTTGACAACGGGCTCAATAATGTGGTCCAGGTTTGGGTTTGAGAGGGTGGTTTGCTTCTCCTCCCTTTCCAGCCCCCATGGGAAGGAAAGGGTTCCAGAGGGAGCAGATCTGTAACTCTGGCGCGATTGAGGAGGGTGGCTTGACTTCCACAGTCTGCTGGAGAAGAAGCCCTGGGGGTGCAGAGGAGGGAAATGCAGAGGGTAAAAAGGGGCCCCGAGTTCCAGCACAGACCAGCTGCCTCAGGGGCTACTCGTGTCCCAGAGAAATCGTGATGCTCCAAGTCAGGGCCAAGGGCAGGCGAGAGCCTGCGTCCCAGACAGGACTCGTCAAGTTACATTTTAATTAAGTGGCTGCCCCACTGGGCCAACCTCCCAAGAACACAGAGTAAAAGGTAGATTAACAACAAGGAAGGAAGGTAAAAGCCTGGAGATTAACTCAGAATATTAAAAATTTGACAAAAATGTGAATGAAGGAAGGAATTTAACAAATAAATGATATAAGGAAAAACTGCACAAATAAACAGCTTAAATATGTCAGGGAAGGACTTCCCCGGTGGCACAGTGGTTAAGACTCTGCGCTCCCAATGCAGGGGGCCTGGGTTCGATCTCTGGTCAGGGAACTAGAACCCACATGACACAACTAAGAGTTCGCATGCCACAACTAAGGAGCCGGCGAGCCACAACTAAGGAGCAGACCTGCCACAACTAAGGCCCGGCGCAACCAAAAAGAAAAAAATGTCAGCGAAGGTGACTGGCTGACATCCGCACAGTCTTATGAAATTATGTAGCATTCAAGTAAAAAAGACCCTTCCCTTCCGTGGGCAGCGGTGGGGCGACCACTGCAACTAAATGTGTCAGACAGGATGTTTCTAGTCAGAGATACTAGATAAGAGATCACAGAAAAATCCCTTGAAAATACTGAGAGCAAGTCAGCTTGAGCTCAGCATCCCCCAGCAAACACTTCCAGGAGCAAGAGAACCAAGTCAAGACACCTAGGGAGACGTGGACATTCAGTTTCTCTCCTGCGCATTTTAAAGGTGTTTCTAGAGATAGAAAGAGGACGGCGTGGATGCTGGGGATGGTGGTCCAGGCGGGAGGTGCGGGCTCCCCTTGGCTGGCTGGGCAGAGGCTCCAGCAGCGGGGGAAGCTGGTCTGCACCGCGGGTGAGAAGGCTTGGAGGTCACGTGACCTCCCAAAGCCGTTTAAGAAAGTCCAGCTGCTGAACCCGCCTTCAGCGTGACATGGTTTGAGCTGGTGGTGGGGGCAGGGAGGACAGATGTGACCCCATGGGAGGACGTGCTCTTTCTGCAGAGACGTTCCCGCCACTGAGAACCGCGTGCTTCCAGGAAACCACCTGGCTCTGCCGTGCGATTTACAGTGTCCTGAGCGGTGGACGCTGCTCAGTGGTTTCACCTCTTGGACTCACGGCACAGGGCAAACAGAGAAGACAGTTATGGTACAGAACTGAGTATAAATGTCATTGGTGATGACAGTATAAAAATATGTTCATCGTGCAGAGAAGTCGGCTAGGAAAGATGAGGGTGACTGACGGCCGCCATCCCTAACTTACAGAACAGGAAGTGAAGATGCACCATCCAAACTCGGCAGGGTGAGTATACACTCAAAGGTTTAAGTGTATACTATAGATACAATAACGAAAAATAAAAAAGTATCTAATTTTAATAGTGCAAATCGATATTTAGAATAGAAAATCTAGAAATATAGAACCAGTATAGTATTCAGAGTCACAAGAACAAAAATTTAAAATGATTAAAATGTCTGCTCCTGAGTTTGCTTGGGGCCAAGGGTAAGGTGGAGATATGGCTTTTTATTCGTAAGTTCTCTTCTGTTTGAGTTTTTACCAATGGCTGCAGTATTTTCATAAAGTAAAAACTGTTCTGTTCATAAGTATGTATTTTTGCTATCATATTTCTCAGAACAGCTACAAAATGCTCTTAGCCTCATTCATGAGAAGGACCTTACATGAGCTACTTGATGTGGATGAATTGGCTTCCCACCTAAAAATGAAGGGGGCAAAGAATCATGTTTTACTTCAAGATAGGTTTAATTTTATAACATTGTGATATATATTATAAAAACTAGAATAAGACACATCACCCCCTCTTAGAGTTTCTTAGGCATTTGCTTGACTAACTGAACAAGAATTAAGATTAAATTGCCCATCAATTTTAAGTAAGTGAATATTTGAAAATATTTCTATTAGTAATTTTGCACAATCCTCCCTAATCTCTTTTTAATCAACATGTTTATTAAATCTTCTCTTTATAACAGGAAAGTAAATTTCAGCAATTTATCCTTCCATGTTCATAAATTACTAATTACTATAAGTTTACCTTTTAAAGTCTCACTTTCACGTAATACATTTAGTTCCTTTAGATAAATTGCCTGCACGTAAAACAGTGTATTACTGGCCACTTTTAAGTATCGTTTCCCCACCAGTCTTTGTAAAACATCACTGCTTTCCAAGGGAAGTCTGAGAGTAGCTTTCCAGATTTTCTGGAATTGAATTTCCCAGAAAAGTGGAAAGATGTTGGACAATCACAGCTATAGAGCTGGGAAATATTGAAAAACTACTCACTAATCCTACTGACGTATGCGTTTGGGGTTGGAGTACATTGCACAACAAAGAAGAAATGTTGGTTGGTGCCTTTGCCCCCTCCCTCTCCCCATCCTTCCTTCTCTCCTTCCCATTCATCACTCAGCCCAAGCTAATTTAAACTATGTTATCCTGGAATCCGTGCAGAGAAATGCATGTGACACTCCAAATCTTAAAATTTGCCAAAGTTTGTGGCTGTGACCCTCCAGCCCTGCATGTAACTTCTTTTCACGTCGGATCTAAACTCTAAGAGTCAGGAAGGCAGCGCTGGATCTGTTTTGTTCTCTGCTGTTTGCCCAGAAGCCAGGAGGGCCTGCGGCCGCGGCAGATGCCCAGTCATAATCTACGGAGGACACGGACCTGGCACGTCTCTCTAAGTGCTGTATGTACACGAGCACACTTAACCTTCCAACGACCCCCAGGTAGGTTTGACCATCACCCCCTTTCAAAGGTGAGGAACTGAGTCCCAAAGAGGCCGGCTGGCCCGGTCACAGCACTAGTCACAGGAGTTGCTGGGTTCAACCCTGGGTGCCACCCCACTGCGTCCTGGATACCGTGTCCCCAGGGGGGGCCGTGTCTGTCCTCTGCACTCATTACGCGTGCAGAGTGGAGCCCACGTCTGGTTAGTGGCTGCCGTGGCTGCGTGGATGGAGCGCCGCCTCCAGCAGTCGTGGTCTGGACTGAGGGGGCTCTTAAGCCCTCAATTTGGGACATTTCTTATTCTACAAAGGGGCAGGTGTTACCGAACGCGAGTGGATCGGGCGGGATGCCTGCCACCAGATTCAACAGTATCATTGATGGAATAGAATTGCCTTTGACTTAGAACATTATAGAGTAATTTTTACATTTCAAAGTTTTTCATGTACTTTATCCTAGGCACCAAGTTACACTGTGAGGAGGCATTTTTATTTCCATTTTACTAAGATGCCCAAAGTGGAAAGGTTAAGTCATATGTCCTGACCCCAGTGGCCTTGCACTTGACACTGCAGGAGCCCCCGGGTGTCCAGAATGAGGGGAAAAAAGGGCCAGTCGTCTGGCTGTTAGTCGACTTCTAACATCCATATTTTTGGACATCAGGTAGATGTTCTTTTTCAAGTCTTAGACTTGGTCTACACTGGCAGAGAAAGTGTGTGTCTTTGAAACCTAACTAGCCCAAAAGTCAATTATTTTTTTTCAATAATCATTCTCTGGTAGGTCATTACCAGTTTGCCCCAAACTTTGGAACTAGTTACAGTTGAATTCAAATAACCAGCTAGCTAGTTATTATTAGTAGGTTAGTAGTGAGGTGTTTTCACCAAAAGTGACAGCTTAAAATTAAGCATCACTTTCTCCCAACCTGGCTTGTAAGAGCAGCCACGACCTTGATGGTTGGATGGACTGTTTCCTGCCCGCTCTGTCATCCTGAGAAGGGGACTCCATCAGTGAGCAGTTAGGGGTGGGGGCAGGGAGGAGCGCGTTCAGTCCTCTGTGTGTGTGGAGGCGGCTTTGGAGCGGCTGGTCATCTACTTTGTCACTGAGTCTGGGTCCTATCTCTGCTTTTCTTTCCGTGTCTTCGTGGGGAAGAGAGTCCTGGTTCCCAAGCTCAAGCCCACGCTAGGCTACACTCCTTCCTGGTGGGTGAGGTGCCCGAGGGGAAAGCAAGAGGCATTACCTTGGGTCATGACGATCCCAGCCAGCGCCTTGTGGCGGGCGTGCGCTGACGCCAGGCCCATGGCCAGCTCGTGGAACTTCTGCGTGACCAGCTGGGACACCGTGTCAGCGAATTCCTGCAAGACACAAGCAGCAAGCCTCTGTGACGGCTGCGCCGCTGCCATGTCCTCCAAGCTGCGACCCCATGGGCGTCTGAGGTCCCCCTGCCCTGCGGCACCCTGCCACCCAGGCACCGTGACCCCCCCAAGGCCTCGGGACATCAAATCTGCGGCCTCGATTCTGAGACTCAGCCCCCGGCGTGGCCCCTGGGCACAAGCCCCTGGGCCTATGCAGAACCTCCGGGTGGGGGGACCATCCCCTACATCCCTCCCCGCCTTGCAGAGGCTTCCTGCGGGGGGTTTGCACACACACATCGAGCAATCGGTTCCCACTTTCTTCTCCATGTCACAGAACCAATTCTAAACTCCCCCGTGTCCAGGGACCGCTCCCCACAGCTCCTCCACAGCCTGCTCCTTTCACGTTTCTGCACAAGTGCATGTGTACAAACACACACACATAGATATACACATGTGCATGCACATGATACACATGTGCACACACACATACACACAGAGAGACCCATGCACATGGCACACGTACCCATGCACACCTGTGTGTACATGCATACATGCACACATACATTCAGACATTGCAGCCACACACAGGCACACACATGCTGCACACACATACCACACACACACACACAAAGATACATGGGACGTGTGCACGCACACAAACACCAAGGTGATGTAATCCCGGTTGTTGAGTTTTCTGAAATGACCTGTGTTTCTACAACAGCGGCACATGTGAGACTTGCAGGCCCGTGTTCCCCAGAGAGCGAGGCTGTCGACTCCTGCCTTCCTCCTGGTCCTGCGGCTGAAGCACCTGCAGTGGCCCCATCACCGCTTTTCAGTCGACTTTCACAGGCTTGGAGTCGGAGACCCCGGTGTGCATCCACGTGGGCCCGGTTTCACATCCTCTGACCTCGCACGGGGGTTGGGGGGGCAGGGGGCAGGGGCCCCATCCAGCTGGAGGATCGGGCCGCTTCTGCCGGTGTGAGCATGGGACCCATCCCCCCCACCCGCCGTTCCCCCTGGCAGGGTGGTCCAGCATCCGCGGGCCACGCCGCAGGGCGCCTCCGTCTTTCGCTCTGGAATCGGGTTCTGGCGCCCTCGTGTTGCCTCCCATCCCCAGGAGTCGAGGGAGGAGCTGGTGTCCTTTCCTCCTCCAGTAACTTTCCAGGCGCTTCCCCCGCACCTTCAATGGTCCTTTCCCTTCTTTTTAAAATGAACTTTCTGGATGTGCAGGAGGTGATGAGACCAACATGACAGAGGAGACATCTCATCCCTCTGCGTCCATTGCACGGGGCCCTGTGGGGCCTCAGAACAGGACGCCCCAAATCACTGAACAATGACATAAACTACACAAAAACCGGTTTCGTGCGGAAACCCAGAGGCCAGTGTGCTTCACCCAGGGACGCAGAGCAGACCCGGTGCTGGTACCACCTTCTCGCTGTCCCCGCTTCAGCCTGCAGGGGGTGCAGGCTCACCCTTCTCTCCACTGAAGCCCCGTCTCTGCCAGGATGTGGCGGGGATGGCAGGGGTGGGTGTCAACCCAGCAGCCTTGACTCAGACCCGCCTCTCGAAGCCCCACTCCCTGCTTCTGGGGAAGTGGCTCTCTCTCCTGCGGAGGTTCAGCGGGACCAGCCCGTCTACAGGGGGTCGGGGCTGAGCACTGGGAGTGAGGAGGCGCGTTACCAGGCGGCTTCATCCTGGGTGCCTGGCGCCCTGGTGGAGCCATTCCAGGAAAAGTTGAAGCAGAACAAATCAGAGCTTGTTCCTGACTCTCTTGGTTACATGGATGAAGGGTCCCTCCCCTCCCTCCGCCTGGCGAGGCGGGTGGGGCAGTGGACGGAGGTGGGTTGCGTTGTCCAGTCTCTCCAGGGGTAATGAGGACCTCTGCTAGTGGACATGACCTCGGACCTAGCAAACCTCCCGTGTAAGGGCTGCACCCCCAAGGGGTGACTGGGGTTGGGGGGCTGCCCCACCGGCCGGTCAGGCCCCTGGCCTGTCCCAGCAGGCCTGACCCTGGGGTTGGGCTCCTGGCCTGCATCTAGTCCATTGTGCCCCGTCTCTTAAAACCGTCCTCGGCTGAGGACACTGCTTTCCATCACCACAGCCCTCGGCGCGGAGCTGGTCCTAGAACCCCGTGCAGCGTCTGTTTGGGGCTTTGTCTGTATCTTGTGCTTCCCCAGCAGCTCCATGTTTTTAATGACGGAGCCCCAACTCCACGCACATTCGAGGTAGGGGTGTGGCTTGTACGCATCTCACACTTTCTTCGTCCTGCCGTGGATGTGTGGTCCCGCGTGTGTCAGTGATGATGCACGTCTCAGATGGATGACTGCCTGCACCCACGACTTTTTCAGGGATGGCAGAACACACACACTGGCTGGTGGGAGGGTAGACATTTCAGGAAAAAATTAGTGATGTTTCTTCACCCGTCATTCTGGTATTTTCTGACTCTAACATGCTGTCTCAGTCGGCTGAGCTGCCGCCACCAGCGCCACTGGCCCTGCGCCCTCGAGGGCTTCCCTGGTGCCCCACCTGGGCCCAGGTTAAGGGGACCATGGCCGGGTGCCAGAGCTGCCCGCCTCCACCTCTGAACCACCCATGCTCCATCAAGACCTTTTTTTTTAAACATCTCCTCCCCTTTAAACCTTTTTTCTTTACCTTTTTTTTAGGGGTCTTGACATTTATGTTAAGCATGTTTCTCAGTTAACATTTTATAAAGATGAATTGAAAAAGAAAAAAGCAAAGATTTCTTTAACTTTTCTTACTTTGGGTGAAGGACAATCTAATTAAGATGTAGAGGGGTATTTAGCTGGTTAAAATTTATCTCTGGTATTTAACCAGTATTACTTTCTAGGACTGCTTTGAAAAGTCTTGCTTACAGTTTTGCCAGGGGGAATTTTATGGAATGTTTATATATTGAACTACGACCCTTAGTTTTTCTGGGTTTAAAAGTCAAAGGAAGAGAATCATGAATAACCATCTCCATCGGAAAAAGAGCATCTCCTCTATTACAGGGACCCGAGTTGTCTCTTTACAGACCTTCTGGAGTCTTTGGGAAATGAACAGTTTTTGGTTTTGGAAAAGACTGAAGAAACGCAGTCTGCGAGCTTTTCTGCTCCGAGGCCCCCTTTCCCCCAACAAAGTCCGCCCCTCTCCTGCCTCTCCCCGGCACCCCATCTACTGCACCACAGCTATTTTCAGTGATTGGCTTTAATTAAATCACATACATGATTACAGCTGTATGTAGTTCTTCATAGTTGGATTTGTGTATGTAAGTGACGTTGTCATTGATTACATGGGGTGTTAGAAGCCAGGTAGAAACTTGGAATTCACGTAGGGAGATGCAAACTTACCGTCTAATTTAACAGTAGGAATTTTTTATGTTTTAATCGCTTGGGATTTAATATATACAGTCAACTCTGGTTACTGCGAACCCAATTAATCAAACCCTGAGATAATTTGATTTTTCCCCACCTGGCACTTGGTTTATGATAGAAGCAGCTAAATGCTCAAAAGCAAGCTTGCATCGAGAATTATTTTTATAAATTCAAACTCCAGGACAGGTCTGTGGGCTGTGTGGAGTTCCTTCAGTCTCCTAGGGTGGAGACGTGCGTCCCAACTACCAGCAAACTACTTAAAGCATATTTTTTGAGCCCTGGGCTGAGCGGTCCTGCATCACTGCTTTCTGGTCTAGTCCGTCCTGGGTGGGAGAGGAGGGATCCTACAGAGATCCCACGTCTGGCTTAGGTCAGCCCTTGGGCACAAGCACAGTGAGAGTCATGGTGGTGAAGCCCCCCCTGGAAACCTCAGGGTGGGTGGTCCGCCCATCAGGACAGTGAACAGGGGAGGGCCTGGGTGGGGCCTGGGTGGGGCAGGAGAGGCTGGACCTGGGGACAGTTGAGAAGCCAGCTTTGTTATATCGAAAGCCCTATGCAGAGAGTCTCTAAAGATGCACTCCAAAAGTCCCGAATAATGAGCTGAAGTGTCATTTGCAACATAAATTCTTTGTTAAATATGAAAAAGAGAGACATCCAGTTGTACTCATTACTGCTGGTGATTTAGCGATTTAGAAAATGCCTCTGAAGGTCCCCTGGTAGCAGGAGAGCATTATTGTGTCTTCCACAAGTTGGTCATGGCCTCCCCGAGCACGTAAGTGGTGGGGAAGTGTGATCCCCTGAAGGCCCCTCCCTCTGGAGGCCTCAGGACCCCACCCCAGCTTTTCTCAGGGCAGGAACAGATGGGGTGGATGGGACTGGGGGCCGTAGAATCTGCAGTGCTGCCCCAAGTCCCTGCAGGGGCCCTACGAGACTTGGTCTGAAATCGGTCGATGCTGTTCATGCAGAAATTGGCACAGGCTGGACATTTGGACCAGAAATGATCAGAGGAGACAGAATCTGGCTTCTGGTTAAATCACGGTGATAATCAGGTGCTTCTGCTTCCAAAGGTTAAGTGGGGAAGTTGGCTCCGCATTTAATGAGCTGTGTGTTACTGTACTTAACAAAAACAGGAACGCGAGGCTACCTAGACTTCTGCGTGTTGTGGTCTGCACGCTGCCTGTCGGCCCAATTACCACGGCAAATTAACAGCATTATTTAAATAGGAAAACAAACTTTAAATAGGAACACCAAAAGACTCAAACTCTACTCATTTCCAACACTAATATTTTGAAAGGCTTAAGTAAATAAAATGTGTTCAGATTTGCAGTAGCAGTCCTCAGGGTAAAATTGACATTCAGCCAAAGTGGTGAGGATATTAAAATCGATAGATTATGAGGGAGAGAGCCGTCAGTAAATATTTTCCTGTTGAAATCCCGTCTTTGGGTTTATACTGCTGAAATATCAGAAAGGTTAGATTTGCATATGGACGGGGCCAGGCGGGACCTGGGACACCCTGTGCCCTTCCTGTCCGCCTTGTCTGCAGCACACGACGGTGGGCGGGCGCCCTGGAGGTGGGCGTGCCAGGGGCCTAGGGAGTGGGGCCATGTGCCCCCGCTGTTGGGACTCATTCTCCATAAAGCACGGCCAACTTGTGCTCCTTCTTGGCCATCCACGCGGCCAGAACCGGGAAGGCAGGAGAAACGCTGGCAGGATGGTCGTCCGGCCACCGGACAGCGGTCCACAGCTCAGAGGGATCCCAGTGCATGGGAGAGGATCTTCCCCAGCCTCCATCTCAATACTCCTTCGTGTGTCCGGGGAAAAGCCCACCTCCAGGTCTTGGTAATGACTCCTGTTTGTTGACAATGGCAATAAAGCCTCAATCAATTTCAAAGTCAGGGACTGGTGAACACGTGTCCCACTAAATAACTCAGGTTACCTGACTAGTCGATTATTCTATATCTCAAATTACTGAGAGGCCAATAACAAATTTGAAGGAAGGCATGAAAGATGGAAGCCCTTTATCCCCGCTTCCATGGCATCGTGGGAAAAGCTCTGAACTTGGCATCAGAGGACAGGCTTGCGTTCCTTCACACCCTCTCCGAATTGTTCAACCACCACGGGGCAGTTAGCAGCTCTGAGCCCTCGGTCTCCTTTCTGTAAAAGAGGCACTGTAAGAATTACCTGTAAAGTCCACGATCCTGAATCTCAGCGGGGAGATCCAGGCCTGCAGCATCCGCCTAAAACACTTCTGGATGACGTTTTCTTTCCAGTGTTGCCAGAAGCAGTTGCTCCATGGGCACCAGGGGCTGCGTGGAAGCGGAAGTACACGGAGGCTGGAGGACCCCTCTTCAGGGTTGGCCCCCGCCTGTCGTGGGCAACAGGGAGGTAACTGCACGACACTGCCCCTCAGTGTCCTGTGGCTGTTCCCAGCTCAGGTGTTTCAGTGGGATGGCCCCGAGGCTAGGAGGTACCGCATCCTGGCAGACAGTGTTTTCCAAAGACGGCTGCGCCCTTGTCTCCCACGCTGCTGGCTCTTCTCACCAGTGATCTCCACCTGTCACCTGCCTCCTATCCAGTAGGCTGTGCGTCCTCTCCTCGGAGACGTCTCACCCGCAGAGTGAGAGGGACGGTGGCCCGTGAACACACGCATCTGTGTCTGGGTCCTGGATGTGACCTCTCGGGACGCAGCTGGGCGTAGCCCCATGGAGAGGCCGCGGGTGAGCTTCCCTGGGAGGGTCCTTGGCCCGCAGTGACCCATGGAGCACAGCCCAAATGACAGCGCAAGAGCAAGACTCACGATGATGTGGTTTTGAGCTGTTGGGTTTGGTGTGGTTTGTGACACAACGACAGCGCCTAAAGCAGATGTGGAGAAGGTGCTGCTAGACCGTGATGGGCAGTTTGGCAGAGGGCTTGGATCGGGCCACTCCTGGCGTTGCTACCTAACAGCAGCCTGACTTTGCGAACATTATTTGGCCTGGACGTTCTCACCTCTCCAATAGGAATAGCGCCTGGGTCATGGGATTTTTATGGGGTGAAACGAGAGCCCAGAAGTAGATGCTGAAAATAGTACCTGGTACTGAAAACTCAGTGTCGAATCCACCAGCATTAAGTGTTTTGTTAGTATCGTCCAAACTGTGCGGACACAGTGCTTCCGGGAGACGGTACAGAGATACCTCTCCGCACTTCTCTGCACCACTGTCTGCTCAGCACGAAGCTGTTTAAAGGACACGTTTGATGCCATCAGGCAGTGTTGAGCGGTGTCTGTTGAGACAACCGTTCCCGAAACACTTCTCGTGTGCCGAGTGGCTTCCCTGGGCCATCCCCCCCTGCCCGCCTGGCCAACCCTGAGCCCTCAGTGCACCATCTGCCGGGCACGCTTTCAAAGAACCCGGATCACAGGTGAACAACGAGGAACTGGGAAAGCTGCATGTTGACTTAATCTAAACCCCTGGGCATGGATGCTGTGTGTATTTTGGATCCAAGTCCAATCTTAAGGAGAAATCACATACACGTCAATGTTTCATGCAGTCATTTTTTAGTGAAATCACGACAATTTTGGGTGAGGAGTTGCTCACCAGTTAAATTATTTGCTTGACATTTTATCAGCTTTAAATTTGTTATTATTGTTTAACCTGGAAGACAGTCTCTTTAGTGACAATGCATCTGAACATTAATGTTTGGAGTCAGGTTGACCGGCACTGCAGGCTACCTGGCTTGTCCACTCATTTTTCTGACTTCAGTCCACCCTGATTTCATCCTCGGGCCACAGTGTTCTGTGGTTGGTCACCGATGAGCATCATGCTCATGAGCCTGACACCCGAGGACCAGAGCCCCGTCTCTGTCATCCTGGCAACGGCAATGTCCCTCCCCCCAACATACACCCCAGTCAAAGTGTGCGTTTGCCTTTGGGGCCTCTGGAGCAGCCCCCCACCCCAGGTAAGCTGGAAAAGGATTGGGAAGGGGTCTGTTGGAGCTGTTGCTGTGGAAACCTCGCTGTATCTAGAAAAGCCGGGGGAGAGGCCGAGTGGAGGCTGTTTCTCAAGCATTTCTATTCTTATTTCGTCTCTGAACCTGTCCCCTGGGGAAAAGAATCAATCAAAATTTATTGAGCAAGACACTAGTGAAATCCAGAGACTAATCAGACAGGGTCCTCTGTATAGAGAGGCCCGTGACATGACGTCTGCCCGGGGCTGGGAGCCCGCCAGGTGCTGAGTGCCTGGGGCAGCCTGTCCCCTTAATCCAAGGGTCCCCAGCCCCCAGGCCGTGGACCAGTACTGGTCTGTGGCCTGTTAGGAGCCGGGCCACACAGCAGGAGGTGAGCGGCAGGCGAGCCAGCGAAGCTTCATCTGCCGCCCCCCATCGCTCCCCATCGCTCACATTACTGCCTGAACCATCCCCCCACACGCCATCTGTGGAAAAATTGTCTTCCACGAAACCGGTCCCTGGTGCCAAAAAGTCTGGGGACCACTGCCTTAATCCACATCATCGTCCTGGAGGTGGTCACTGTTGCTACCCTGTTCACAGACCAACAAGCTGAGGTGGAAGAAGTAGACTTCCCTGCAAGTCTGGTTGGACCCCCCACAGGTGGGAACCACTGTCCTGCCTGGAGAGGGCTGCTGGGGTGGGGGGCGGTGAAACGCTGCCCCTTACACCAGTCTGGGTTTCCTGACTGCCTCAAGTCATGAAGTGACCTCGGTTATTGGAGACGGAGGACTTCCTAGAGGAGGCAGGAGGCCCCTCCCAGTAGGAGAGCTGCTCAGGGGCGTCTGTGGGTCCACAGGGCCTGTCGCGGATGCTCTGAATCAGACTTCCGGGCAGCACAGCCGGAGCGCAGATGCTTCTAACACACAGCACATTTGACAACATGTGACAAAGATGCTGCCCCTGAACAAATCGCACAGGGTCCCTGAGATGATTTCAGCCACCACGGCCCACCACCCCGTCCCTCTCTGCTTGGTCCAGTTTTAGTGGGGGTCCTGCTGAGTCGGCTTAGCCAGACCCCTCTGACCTGCTCTTCCCTCCTAGTGGTTTTCCGTCCGCTGCCCCACCCGGCCCTGGGCTGCAGCCCCACCGGCCACGCCGTGATCTGAGCTGGGCTCCATGCCTCCCTGCAAGGCCATCGCAGGGGTCTTTACCTGCCGCCACTGTCCTCCGCATGAATAAAGTCTTCCTGTTGGTGCTTTAACAGTGACACTGAATATTTCTTTCCTTAACATTGTCTAAAAACTGGCGAGGATCAGACACAGCAATGGGGTAGGGTGGGGAGGGGCAGGAAGCCAGATGTGGGTGGGGACGGTGGAGCTGGGACAGGCCACGCGATGGTGACAGGCAGGCCAGTCGCTCTGCCCGCACCTCCTGGGGCCAGAAAACCAGACAGACGGACACCTCCATGCGAGAGTGCTGAGCTGAATGTGCGTGGTGGGACTTTAGCCCTTGCTGTCATCCCTGGTCTGCAGTCCCCACGCGGCCCCTACACAGCCGGCCGGCCTCCCCTTCTGGGCTCCAGGCTGGGCCCCCTTCTCTCTCTGTCCCTTTGGTCTACACAGGCCTCACACCACCCGGGGCTACTGCGAGTCTCCCACCCAATTCAGCCCTCAGAGGAAGCCTCCTGCCCCTCTCCTGCCCCTGGACACGCAGAAACCCGCCGAATGAATCTTGGAGCAGAACAGCGAGGTTCCCTCCGATCTTGTCTCCCCGCCCCCGGCGGGGGAGCAGTGTCTAAGCTACGGGTTTCTTGGTGAAACGGGAGAATCCTTTGTCTGTGGACAAGAGGCCCCTCAATACCTATGATGGATTCACAAAGACGGGTAGGGAGCTGGTCACACTCGTAAACTCCAATTTTATCAACATGAAGGCATTTAAAATCTTGTACTGTTGGCATTTAAAAATTCTACATGATTAGTTACATTAAAGAAACGGGAGCGACTAAGACTCCACGCTCCCAATGCAGGGGGTCCGGGGTCGATCGTTGGTCAGGGAATAGATCCCACATGCGGCAACTAAAGATCCCGCATGCCTCAACAAAGATCCCTCATGCCGCAACTAAGACCCGGCGCAGCCAAATAAATAAATAAATAGATAGATAGATAAATAGATATTTTTTTAAAAAAGGAAACAGGGGAAATGAAGAAAAGAGGATTTTTGGATAAGTTTTTTTCCCGTAAGATGTTATGGAAAATACCGAATGAATCTTTTTGGCCAACCCAATACTGTTGCGGGAAACGGGACTCGTGAAACAGCCCCAGGGCCAGCAGGCCGCCAAGTGTAGACTGTGGGTGAATTAGCCGGCTGTCGGCTGTCGTTAGGCTCTCAGGCTCCTCCCTCAGAGAGTGAGTGCAGGGCCAGAGGGCTCAGGGTCGCTGGGTCACTGGGAGCAGTGCAGGTGGGAAGGAGGGGAACCCAGCAGCTACTGCTGACCTGAGGGGGTCCCCTCCCTTGGGAACCAGGTGCCAGAGGGACCAGCACCTCAGGGAAGAGGTGACCCTGGCTGGGAGAGGTAAACCGACTTCCCACAGGTGACCCAGTGGCAGGGTTAGGATTCACATCCAGATGTTTGAATTGTAGCTCTAATATTTGGGCTCCTGACTACAATGTCAAAAGTGACTTCCAAGGGCTTTTTCATAATCGAGGATTTCAAAAAAGCCCAAGATAAAGATCCCATGTTCATTAACTTGAAAAATTGAGAATTGAAGTTTGTGTGCACAGATACCTGTGTATCTACACACCGATTAAGTAAATTTGTAGCTATTCACAATTAAGCAAATTGTTAGATACCCACAAGTTTGTTTAAGCATATTAATAGCAGTTATTGCTTTAACAATTAATTTCAAGTTGGAATACAATAAAAATGTAGATAATGAACTAAAACCGCATTGGAAATGTGATATGTCTTTTTTGTTGAACTGGTGCTTTCTTATGTACTCAGGGAGATATTTTGCATCTGGGTTTAATTAGAATCTTTAAATTCTCATTAGCGCACTAACACGAAGATGCTCACAGATGAGGGCCTCTGTTTGGGGTTGATTCATGGCTGTTTGAGTTCATCTGGATTTAAAAAGATGTAAACAAGAAGAATCATTTCAGCACATCAAGAGAGAAAGACTCTCAATAGGTATCGTAGTTGTTCCTCAAAGGAAGTAATATTTACTTTCTTAGCTTTTGTTACATTCAAGAACAGTTGTTTAGCTATTGCCTGAATAATAAGGGATGCTAACACCTGTTTTGCAAAATTATCAGTGACGTCAATGTCATACTTCAAACATAAAGGACGAACTCTCAGCCCCCTTTGTCTCATGACTTTGGCCCCAATCTGCTTTCTTTACCCTGAAAAGAGTTTCCACAGAGGTGAAATAAAGTAGGTTAAAATTGCTAAATAGTTCCAAACAGTGCATCTGCAGTGCTGACTAAAGCTGTGGCCAGGCCATTGCTGTGCATTTCTTCAAGCTCATGGAGACCTGAGACCAGAGATCCGCCACCGCTCATTTCCTGTACGTGACAAATGGGAGAGAGATGCTCGAAAGGTGCCTGTTCTCTAAGCTGAACCTCCACAGTCAAGAAAGTCATTGCCCTCATGCCTTGGACTCAGCACCGCTGTGCACACACCTGGGACCTGGACCTGGTGCTTCTCGCTACTGGAACCAGTGCCACACCAATGGTCACCACACATGCCACCCAACTGGCACGCTGTGCCACCAGCAAGTGAAGGTCTTTTCCCGTTGAAGCCAGTCCTTAAAGTCTGGAAGGGGCGAATGTTCAAATGCATAGATACCAATGCAAGGCTACAAGGAACATGAAAATCATGGAAACATGATACCACTGAAGTACATTTCCAGTAAACAACCCTAAAGCATTGGCGATCTATGAATTTCCTGACAAAGAATTCAAAACAATTGTTTTTAAAGAAGCTCAGTGATAGACAACTCAACAAAATCAGGAAAGCAATTTATGAACAAAATGAGGAGCTTAACAAAGAGACAGAGATCATAAAATAAAACCAACCAAATTCTGGAGCTGAAGAATACAATGACTGTGATGGAAAAAAAAATACAATAGAGAGCTTTGCCAGCAGACTTGATTGAGCATCTGTGAACTCAAAGACAAGTCACTTGAAATTATCCGGGCAGAGGAGAAAAATAAAGAATAAAGAAGAGTGGGATTTATGGGACACTGTTAAAGGAAGGATGGATGCATTATGGGAGTCCGGAAGAAGCAGAGAAAGAAAAAGAGGCAGAAAGCTTATTTAAGTAAATAATGATAAAAAAGCTTCCTAAATCTGGGGAAGGAAATAGTCACACAGACTCAAGAAGCAAAGGATCTCAAGTAGGTTAAGCACGAAGAGGTCTACATCAGGACACACTGTAATTATATTGTAGAAGTCAAAGACAGAGACTTTTGAAAGCAGCCAGGGAAAAGTGACTCATCACATATATGGGAACACCTATAAGGTTACCAGTGGATTTCTCAGCAGAAAGCTCGCAAGCCAGCAGAGATATATTCAAAGTACTGAAAGAAAGAAAAAGGCCAATCTTTAAACATGAAGATGAGAGAATGTCTTTCCCAGACAAACAAAAACTGAGGGAGTGCATTGCCTCTAGGCCTGCTTTACAAAAATGCTTAGGAGTTATTCATACACGCACACACACACACACACACACACTGGAATACTGTTCACCCTTTAAAAAGGAGGGGATCCTGCCATTTGTGACAACGTGGATGAACCTGGAGGGCACTATGCTGAGTGAGATAAGCAGACACAGAAAGACAAACTCGGCCGGATCTCACTTACATGTGGAATGTACAATAGAAGCGGCAGGTGACATTGCAAACTTGTTTAGAACAAACATGACATGGAGATGGCTCCTTTGGGTGGGTGTATTCTGGAGGAAGCACAAGATAACACTTTGGAGTGAACGGTAGATAGGTTCTTATTAGATTTACGTGGGGAGGTGAAAGGGGTTGATGGGGAGCAGCCTAGATGACCAAGGAGCTGGGCTGTTTTGGGGACGAGAAGCCGAGCTGTTCAGGCAGAGCCTCCCAAGCCCTAGCCTGGCTGGCACAGTTTCCCACAACTGGTGCTGGGGTCTGCCCACCTCCAGGGAAAGCACTTGTGAGCTGTCTAGAATCTATTCGGTGGTTCTGCCGCGTCCTTTGCTGTTACAGATGCGGAGTCTGAGTCCACAGGGGCGTTTGCTACGGTCCACCCTGACTTCCCCTGGGACCGGCTCAACCCCACTCAGCAGCCGTGGGTCTCAGGTGCTATACTGACTTTAACTTTGTCTGCATCAGGGGTGTCCAGTCGGTCTAGGTGTGGGGGACTGTGGGGGTGACCCTCCCTGTGCAGTTGCTTTAAGGCTATCAGCTCGTCTGCCTCGGGACAAGCCTCTGGGTTGGTGGGTGTCCACCAGGCGCCTCGCCACCGTTCTCTCCCCAGGGAGGCGTGAGACAGAGCCGGCAGGACGCTCGCTCGGGCCAAAGGCACCTGGACTCTGAAAGGAATCGGACTTACACCCCCACTGAGGGCCTCTTATGTGCAGTGAAAGGGGAGTTTGTCTTCACGTCCCCGGCTTCCTCACGCGGGATGAATGTCCCTCAGAATCGGGAGGAAGGATAAAGTGCCCTTGTTGTAGACGAGGTCCGGGCCCTCCAGGCTTCCTCTGAGCAGAGCAGACGTCCGGTAGCTGCTCTGGGGACAAAGGGCCCAGGGTCCCCAGAGGCCTGGCGGGCGTCTCAGGAGGGTGGCTGAGCTGTCAGGGTCTCAGGGTGGGGGCCGGGGGAGACACTGCATGACGATCAGTGTCTGCCTTGGTCTGGCCTGGCCGCCGAGCTGCCTGGCCACCAGGCAGGTGTCCAGGCCCCGCAGGGCATCCGGCTGCACCTGCGGTTGGCCTTCCTGACACTTAGCCACTTAGCCCGGCCTTTGCCTTGCTCCCCTGGGCACAGACCGGCCTCCCCAGGGCCCCCGGGGTCAGGAGCTGCTCCGATGGTGGCTTCCGGCCTTTTCCACCTGCACCTTCCTGCTGGGCGCCACTTGGGCCCCAAGTGGATCCTTGCTTAGGGACGATCAGCTGACATGTGGAGGCCCTGAGTGAGGGTCACGCCCCTCACTGGGATGCAGAGCTGCCGAGAGGGGACACCGGCCCAGCTGCAGGAAAGGCTCACGTGGGGCGAGGCGGGCCGGGTGACCACGTGCTGGACCAGCACCCCACCATTCTCCGCAGGAAGCGGGACCCACAGCAGCAAGTCAGTCCCACGTCATTCTGGCCGGATGTGACGTGTCCTTCCTCTCCTGTCACCACCCCCTTGGCCTCGGCACCCTGCGGGGTCCTGGGTCCTGTCCACAGGCCTCCTTGTTGGGGCCACCATCCTCGGGACACTTTGCCAGGTCGGGGCGCTGAGCCCAGAGCACGGGGTCCAAGCTGCGCCCCGAACCTTGGCCACACTCCGCTCTCCCGTCCACACCCGCTGCCCGTCCTGAGATTCCTGACCTGTCCCAGAGGGAATTTCAACTAAACTACGAGAACCTTGAGCACCAGGGCCCGCACTTTTAGTTCCCACACAGCCTGGGAACAGAGCAGACAAATGTCAAAGAAAGATGTTTAGAAAGAAATGAAAAACATTACATAAGTTACTTTTTCAACAACCATCACTTTACCGTGAAGCCTATTTATTCCCCTGATTAGACAAAGGGCTTTGCTCTGAGGCTGGGCTGTGGTCCTTCTCTGTGAAGACATCTGAAATCATAACATACTTCGAAACCCAGCAGTTTTCTCTCTTTTTCCTGATACGATGAAGTGGGTGTTTGTTGGTGCTGCGTTGCGTCAGGCATGGAAGAAGCCTCTGCTCGTCTTGAATGGGTGGTGGCAAAGCCTCATGGGACTGGTGACTGCACTGCAGAGTGAAACGCGGTCACTCCCCCTGGACATTGTGCACCTGGGGGGAGGCAACCCAGGTCCTCTGCCTGAGGTCTCGGCCACAGCTACCCCGGGCTGTGAGCCCACTCACAGCAAGTCTGCTGCCTGAAGGCCCAGATAAAGGACTGAGCGACCGAGGTGTGCACCAGGGCCATAGCCTATTCTCCAAGATAAGGGTCCTTGTTAAGAGGATGATTCTGACACGAGGACCCATCCTGGATTTTCTTCAATAACTTGTGGGGAGAAAAAACCCAAAGCCTTTTGGGAGCAGGTATGTTGCTAAGAAACCAATATTCTTTGACTGAAAATTTGAACCTTTTTAGAAAAGTCTGTGTCACATCCAGAGAGAGAGAGAGAGACAGAGACAGAGACAGAGAATGAGAGAGAGATTTCAAAGCTGCCTTACTTTTTGAGGGGTTGGTTTTGTTCTCTTCCCCTCTGTCTTTCTTCTTGTGCACATTTAAAGAACTGTTAATAGGTTTTGGAGAGCAATCTTGCCTTTGTTGTGAACATCTCGGATTTCCCCTTTGCATTTTAAGGGCGCTCCTTGGGAAGGCTTGGAAATGCCAGACAGACTATTATGCCAATGGAGGTCTGTCCAGTTTCTGATAAAACCAGAACTAATTTATTTTTTGTTTATCCTCCACTGCATTTGACAAAGCTTCCTCTGGAGATGTGTATCTTCATTCTCTGTTCCTTTGGTTTGTCATCTTTTTGTGCTTTGTTTTGCAACTGACAAGGGAAAAAAATCTGACACCAACCTTGGAAGATGGTAATGCGTTCAAGATTTTGTTTTCCTCTCAGATCTGATAAAAATCTTGCCTAAAACCATGTCCAACCTTTTCAGCAGGAAGTCCAGATGGCTTTGCAGCCTGGATAACAGACTGCAGTCACTGACGCTTTGCAGAGTGTCAGCAGGGCAATGTCTTTCTTGAAACATAAATGCAAAACAAAAGACAGCATCTGTGCTCCAGGCAGGGCTGTGGGCAAAGGGGCTGGGGGCAGAGGGGCTGGCGGTTGTCTGGGAAGGGAAGAGCAAACAAAGGACAGATCTTAGACCTTCTCAGAAGACAGTCTCCTGCGAAGGAGAACTCCATCAGGTGGGACGGGGAGTGAGGGGGGAGACGGCTGAAATCAGCTGCAGATGGCCCAAAAAATGGATGATTTGAGATGAGGAAGAGCTGAACTTCCCTCCCACTGCAGGTGAGTCGTCGCTGATAGGATCAGCTGAGTGTGTCTGCCGCATCCCTGCACCCGTGTTCCTGCAGTGTCTGCTGCGGGAGATCTCGTTTCCGACGTCCACTGGAGGCTGCCGTGCTGACATTTATCATCAGCGTGAGTGTGGGGCTGGAGGCCCAGGAAGAACAGAGATGGCCCAGGCGCTGCGGGAGGGCCGGCTTCCCCATCTCCCACTCGTTAGCAGAGCCAATGACGCTTCCTTCTTGTCCTCAGCTGGCCACATCTGGCAGATTATGGGTGGATGACATCGTTTGCAAACTTAGCTGATGAGACCTTTGGCTCTGGAAAGATGCACTGTAGGGTTGACTTCTATTTTGCAGCTGGAGAAACGGCCCCAAAGAAGGCGGCCAACTCCTAAGTGACTTTCCCTCGATGCCAGGCCCAGGGGTGCCTTTTCCTACAGTATCTCCAGCAGCCTTCCTCCTTTACACTAATGTCTCGCTACCCCATCCAGCAGCGATACCATGGAGTAAAGCTTCCTTGCCTTCTTCTTTTCTCACTCCCAATTTCAAAGCTTTGTGAAGGCTCCGATGGCATCCAGCCAGCCCATATCCTGCCCTCTGTCGGGTGTTTCCTCTACCACGGCCAACCCTAATTAGCTCCACCCGATCGACCGCCGTGTGTGCACCCTGGTGTTAAGCGGTGGGTCTCCTCCTCGTCTGCATATTATGTTCTCCTGGGGAGATTTAAAAACATTCCAGGGCAAGGCCCCAGCCTGCACGACTATAACGGGTGAGGGCGGGACAGGCGGCCCGTAATGTAATACGGAATGTAAATAGCTCACGTTCGCTTCTAGTGGAAGCACTTTGAATGTCTTCATTGTGTGTGTCCATCTCCTTTCAGCTGTTTACACCTCAGTGTCCCAGGAAGGCCAGCACAACGTCTTCCTGTTTGGGGTCACATCTTAACATGTAGGACGCAGCCCGGACACAGGGACGCCTGCCATGCTGACTGGCTGATTGCTGGGGGCTGGAGGCATGGATATGATCCAGGAGGGAGAAAAGTCAGAAGAATGAAAAACCAAGAAATGACCTTCAAGCATGTTACAAAGTCTTGAAAAGCCTATGAGGCAGTTTGGAGCAGGAAGCTAGGTGGGGATTGCGTGTCATTTGGACACCAGTCAAGGACGCTGAAATGAATTGGTTTGTACTTTTTGGCCTCTTAAAACAACTTAGGAAACGCTAAGATAAGGTTCTGTAATTTCATTAGAAGAAAGCGGGGACAGTGTGAGAGATCACAATGCAAATAGGAGACAGAAGAGGACCATGAACAGGGTGGACGCACTGGTCTGGGTTGTCAGGATGCTGGGTGCCTTTGCTTCTACACCTGCTAAGTACTTTGATGGGGCTGGTTCTGTCTCTAGAATTCTGGTTTATTCAGAGATCAGAAAGTATGTGAAGGGGCTCGTTAAGAATTTTTGATTTTTAGAGTTACCTGACTCTAAAATGTGGAACAGTGATAAATGGCTTCTTTTGTTATTTCAAAATATTCTTCAGAGGAATAATCTCTAGTGTCACCTAATATGGGAGAACTATAGCTTCTTTAAAACTTGGTTAATTCACAGACTTTAGTAGCAACAATGGCTTTATGTGTGGTGTATCAGTAAGTGCTCTCTGTGTAACAAAACATCCCCAAACTCAGTGGCTTAATCAATGAGCATTTATGGTTCATTCCAGTGACCGATGGAGGCTGGGCTCTGGGGGCCTGGTTTCCATGATCTCTGGGGTCATGTCTGCTCCACACATGTCTTATCCTCCTTGGTGAGCAGCTGTCTGAGACATGTTCTCATCACAAGGATGGCGGATGGGCAAGAGTCTAGTCCAGCTGCTCAAACCAATTCAGGTCTCTGCTCATCAGGTCCCCAGAATCCCACTGACCTCATCAAGATACACATATGGGACCTACATCAGTGGGCTGAGAAAGCATTCTCCTTCCATGGAGGAGGGAAGAGAAAGTCAGTCCTCACTGACTTATAACCTGATCTGTCTCTACAGGCTTAGCTACTGTGGAGTGTGGAATAACATAAGGCCCTGGCAAGTTGAGCTAAACATTTCCACCCATGGCTGGCTCTCTTCTGGGACAGACATTCATTAATTTAGACTTCTTGCAACACCGTTACCAGAGGAAAGATTCAAAAGGGTTCTGGCTACTGGTATCTCCTTAGTCTTTGTATATTTGGGGCCTTTCCAAACAGCTACCCAAATGGGACACCAACTGGGTGGGGAAGGGTTGAATGACAGGTCTAGTGAAGGAGGTCCTCTTGTGGCCTTTTGGGGTACACAGGGTCAGACCCGCGGTCACATGGTGGGGGGTAGGTCAAAGCAGCTGTCCAAGTTTGCCTGGGATTTTCTGCTTTTAGCGTCTTTCCGTTCACGACGTATCTGATGATGTTGAAACTCCCTGGGTTACATGGTTGGGTGGAGAGCAGGGCGCCTGACCACCTCTGTTTCAAGCTGAGAAGCAGAACTGGAGGAAATCATGGTGCCCGGATGGTTGGCTCCACTTGAATGGAACAGGTCCCCAGTGCTGACCCAGAACCACCTTAGCTGTCCTTTGGGTCTAACTTTTCAAGTCACCTGGGGTCTTCAGCCTCAGTTTTGTTTTGTCTAAGTGAAATCACAATCAGACGGGCTTTTCTGACTTTGACTAAATTCTGGGTAATGACTCTTTGGGATTTTTTAGGATGCCTGTTCCTCGCTAATCTCCCCAACGGGGTAGGTGATGGCTTTTCTCATTCTCATGACCCCACCGCCTCCTTCATGGAGAAGCACTCTTACGAAGCATATGTTTCTAACTCCCCTTATTTTACATCAAAACTGCCTCTTTACCCCGCCCCCCGCCCCCACTGTCAGAAAATCACTCGTCTCCTCGTCTCCTGTCCTCTGATTCCATCCTCTCCCATCTCCCCCACATGTAAATGATGCCCATCTTTCCTGACTTCAGGCTCTCTGGCATTTTGTCTGTTTGTGTATCTTTTGTGGTCATTTCTTGTTTTCCTCCGGCACAAAATACTTATCTAAACAAACTGTATAGTGAATAGTATCCCTCCCCACCTTGGACTTGGAGCACAGCTGATGCATTACCATTTTCCACCCCCAGAGGAGCTGCAGTCAAGGACTCAGGCCCCGAGTTGGCCGGCTCGCTCCCGCATCTGCAAGCCTCTCCCAGGCACCTCCGTCCAGCCTCCTTGCTGGGGGCCCTGGCCTGGGCGCCCTTCTCCACTCTGACTCGGGACATTTTCCCACTGGGCTCCCCCTGCTGCCTCCCCTGCCACTTGGTCCGTCCCCCCACCTCCTGCCCCGCACTGCACGTGATCTGACTCTTGCCTGGAACATGGGGGGCCTGAGCCTCCTCCCTGCCCATCCTGCACTGTTGGCAAGTGGCCTTTATCCCCAGGATCCCAGTGACACCTGACAACAGACCTAAGTGCCCTCCTGCCAGGCTGTGCCGCCGCAGGCTGACCATGCAGAGTGGCTGTTCCCGTCTCCCCAGCCACCTTGCCAGGTTCCTCTCGTCCTGTATGGAGGGATCTTGCCTGTCCTGCTGGGTTTTCATTCTCTGTGCCTGCCAGGTGTTTAAAGAGGATTCTGCCCCATTTGGGTCTCTCGGAATTTTCATTTTTGTTCTCAGAAGAGTGGTGATATAATAGCATATACTAACTGTAGCCTCTTCACTCATCTCTCTGCTTCTCATCTGACTCCTGAGCCCTCTTAGCTTTGCTGGAAGATTAAACATTCTCAGATGCAGGTGTAATGTGGTCTGTAGATCAAAGTTCCTGGGTAAGCTGTGGGCCATGGGGGGAGGTGGAGGTCGGGGCCGGGGGCAGGTCTTGCATGACCCGTCCCTCCAGGGTCGCTGCTCCTCCGCCCTCCAGCAGGTCCTCCGGTCAGGTTGCTCCTGCCACGCACTGGACTCTGAGCCTCAGACCTGCCTCTGCCCAGGGCCCCCTCTCTCCTTCCCCCCAGACCCAGCTCCCACCTCCTGAAGACCCAGCGCAGACAGATGCCACCTCCTCCACTAAGGAATCCCCTCCACTGTGCCCACGACATATAAGAATTAGCTTTGTTGTTAGGTTACCCATCACATGTGACCGTGTGGTTTGCTCATTCATTCAATAACTATTTACTGAATACTTATTCAAAACATTATTTTAAACAACAAGGTCTTACTGTATAACACAGGGAACTATATTTTAAAAAATACTATTTTAGGTGCCTCCCCGAGGGCAGCAATTTTGTCTTCTTTTAAAAATTCCTGGTGCCTAAATCAGTATTTGTTGAAAAGGCAGCCGGGTCTGGTCAGCTCTGCCAAGCTCCATCTCTGTGGCTTTATACAAAATTTACCCTTCTGCTCATCCACACAACGTGCGTAACAGCCCATCTCCTCCGCCTTGATCTGGACAGTAGATCAAAGAGACAGATACAGGCAGAGGTGTCTGGCAGAAGGCAAAGCAACACGCACGCATGAATCCTTCTTGCCGGCGGGTGGGTGACGAGCCATGGAATCAGGGCTCGTGGAGACCAAGGTCCACTTCGTCCCCAAGCCATTTAAAGCCACTGGCTCTGATGGAGGTTTCTCAAAAAACTAAAAATAGAACTACCATATGACCCAGCAATCTCACTCCTGGACATCTATCCAGAGAAAACTCTAATTTGAAAAGGTACATGCACCCCAATGTTCACAGCAGCACTATGTACAGTAGCCACGACCTGGAAGCAACCTAAGTGTCCATCAACAGATGAATGGATAAAGAAGAAGTGGTTCATGTATACAGTGGAATACTACTCAGACACAAAACAGAATGAAATTTTGCCATTTGCAGCATGGACGGACTTGGAGGGCATTATGCTAAGTGAAATGAGTCAGATAGAGAAAGACAAATACTGTATGATATCACTTATATGTGGAATCTAAAAAATATAACAAACTAGTGAATAAAACAAAAAAGAAGCAGGTTCACAGATATAGAGAACAAACTAGTGGGGATCAGTGGGGGCAGGGAAAGGGGAGGGGCATGATGGGGTAGGGGAAGAAAGGGTTATTATGGGATTATGTGTAATCAAGTGTGTGAAACTTTTGAAAATTGTAAAGCACTATAGAATTTTTAAAAAGCCACTGGCTCTGATGTCCAAAGCACATATCCCAGGACACTTAGCACTTGGTGGAAAGCCCACGCCTGGTGGTGACAGCGTGAGGGCTCACAGGCGCTTCCCCTGCATGACACAGCCATACCAGGTGCACAGATTACAGACCCTGCGCTGGTGTTAGAGACACAAGACAAAGGCACTGAGCTATATATCTAATTGCATTAAAAATTGAAACCAGAGCTATTGAACTTCTGAATGGCACGGACACGGACAAAACTAAGTGGCTGAGCAGAAGCTGTCAGCTCTGGCTGCCGACAGACAGAGATAGTTCTCCGCACGGGCTGAGTCAGAGTCGACAAGACGGGCTGCAGAGCCTAAACTGACGACGGAGAAAAGCTTACATGTGTTATTAAGGCAAAAACTCTAGGCTATAGAATACCAGCGTGTAACATGAAATGATCAAGACAAACAACCTAACATGGACATGGGCAGATCCATCTTTTCTTGGTGTTTCTCTCTGTCTCTCTGTATCTCTCTCTCTTTCTCCTCAGGGTTCATTAGTTTGGCTGATTAAATACCAGGGTGACTGATTAGAATCTACAGTGAATATCAGGTAACCCTAAGAAATCATTATAGAATTTCTCTTTTTAAAATATTTATTTATTTATTTTTGGCTGCGTTGTGTCGTCATTGCTGCGCTCAGGCTTTCTCTAGTTGCGGTGAGCGGGGGCTACTCTTCATTGGGGTGCGCAGGCTTCTTGTTGCGGTGGCTTCTCTTGTTGTGGAGCATGGGCTCTAGGAGTGTGGGCTTCAGTAGTTGTGACATGCGGGCTCAGTAGTTATGGCTTACGGGCTCTAGAGCGCAGGCTCAGTAGTTGTGGCACATGGGCTTAGCTGTTCCACAGCATGTGGGATCGTCCTGGACCAGGGCTCGAACCCACGTCCCCTGCACTGGCAGGCGGATTCTTAACCACTGTGTCACCAGGGAAGCCCTCATTTTTTTAATACACTTTATTTTCCAGAAGAGTTTTAGGTTTACAGCAAAATTGAGGGGAAGGTGCAGAGATTTCCCATGTACCCCTCCTCCTCCACCATCACCACCCCCCCCAGATGGGACATCTGTTACAATTGATGAACCTACATGGACACGTCATCGTCACCCAAAGCCCATAGTTTACATCAGGGTTCACTCTTGGTCTTGTGCATTCTATGAGTTTGGAAAAACGTGTAATGACAAGGGTCCATCATTATAGTATTGTACAGAGTAGTTTCACTGCCCTAAAAATCCTCTGTGCTCCCCAGTCCCTGGCAACCACTGATCTTTTTACTGTCTTCATAGTTTTGCCTTTTCCAGATGTCACAGAGTTGGAATCATACAGTATGAAGCCTTTTCAGATTGGCTTCTTTCACTTAGTAATATGCACTTGAGTTTTCTCCTTGTCTTTTCATGGCTGATAGCTCGTTTCTCTTTAGCTCAGGATAATGCTCCATTGTCTGGATGTAATCACTTATTTATCCATCACTTACTGAACGACATCTTGGTTGCCCCCCAGTTTTGACAATTGTGAATAAACTGATGTAAACATCCATGTCAGATTTTTTTGGTGGATATAAGTTTTCAACTCCTTTGTGTAAATACCAAAGGAGCTGGATCATATGGTAAGAGTATGCTTAGTTTTGTAAGAAACCACCAAACTGTCTTCCACAGTGGCTGTGCCGTCTTGCATTCCTACCAGCAAGTCCACATCCTCGTCAGCATTTGGTGTTGTCAGGGTCCCAGATTTTGACCATGCTAATAGGTGTGTGGTCGTATCTCGCTCTCAAATTGCATTTCTAGGTAACTAATTTTTGAGCATACCATTTATTTTTGTGGGTGATCTCTTTAGCCATGGGTCACCTCTTTTAATTTTCTCTTTGGAAGAGCAGGATAGAGAGAGAGCACGGGAGGCTTAGTCTTCTCTCAATTTAATTTTCTCAGCTGGGGAAGTTATAAAAGTGGTTTTCTAGGACAAATAGATGTGGTTTATTATAAGCTGGTTTTGGCAAGGATCGATATCTATCAGGCCCATGACTGAGATGTCCTATGGGAAAAACAAAACAGGCAATAATTCTTTTATAAAATTAGGTTATTTCACTGACTTAGACTACTTGCCCCTCTCCCACAGTAGTAAACTCAACAAAGTTTTAGTGATCGTAGGGATTTGACTGAGGGAAGATGTTTGGGGAAGTTTCCGAGGTTGCCTCTAGGAAGTTCAGGGTGATAATAAATGCTGTCTCTTTGGAGATACTGAGCAATGAACGTAGGAAAAAAACGGAGCCATTGCCGAGCACTGTGGAGTTGATTTCAACTGGGTCCTTGACTGCTCAGTCTTATTTTTGCTCACAGACCACCTACCTGTCTGTGGTCATGGTTGTTTTCAGCTGGGTGGGTGTGGAGGTCGCTGTGGTTCCCGGACACGTGTAGTGGACCTGGGTCTGCTCCTCAGACAGAGAATATGCCAACCTGGCCCGTGAGCCTCTCACAGGGGTGGTTGTGCTGGGGTCCAGTGGCACAATTAGGCGCAATTAGTAGCGATTCCTTTTTTGGTTTTTTTCTGGCTTAGATTCAAAATTTGAGAAGTTTTTTGAAACGTACCAGGACCAATGACTGTCGTTCCAACAACAGGGATTTTGGTAAAATGACACATGATGGGTTTTTTTCTCTGAGCACATGCGTTTACGGTTTAGGATGTGGGAAGTGGGCTGAACTGCTGGGCCCTGGGCTCCAGATCCAGGCCGTGTTTTGCAGTCATCCTAGATTTTGGCTGCGCAGCTGGGGAGGTCTTGTCTGAGGTGGCCTCTGCTTCCCTTTCAGGCACTGGCCCTCAGTGTTTCTCATTTGCTGTTTTCAGGCCTGTCTTCTTGTTCTATTCCTGACGTCCCCGGCCTTCCTCTAGGTCCTACCTTCTGCCGGTACCTGCTGCTCTGACTGGACGCACCATCCCTCCCGTTCGTCCAGCCCGTCTGCCCTTTGCACCCTCGCTTCACTGTGGTCCTGTCTGCTCTCGTCTGAACCCAGTGTGTCTCTTCATTAACGTCTACCTGGTTCTCAGGCCTTGATTTCAGGACCCCCCCCACCCCATGTTTTCCTGCGGCTCTGTCGCTCATTCATTCTCTAAGCAAGTGTTTATTGGGGCTTATTTTGGACCAAGTGTTGTACCAGGTACTGGGTACAGACAGAAATAAGATGTGGTTGGTGGTTAGGCTGTGTGAAAGATTTGAAGCTGTTTACGTTTACGCAGCGGAGCGAGTTCCCATTTCCTCGGTACCTAGTGATGGAAACACTGACAGATATTTGTACTCACCAATCCTCAATTTCAGCCTCACGTAGGGCATTGTCTGCACTGGAGGGTAAATGCTTCTGATAAAGTCTAAGGACCAGTTGGGGGGAAAACTTCTTACTGTCTCTGTATGCGTATGTGGACGGCTCTTAGAAATCTCCTTGAATGAAAGAAAAATGAGGAAGAAGAAAGAAAGAAGAAAGAAAGAAAGAAGAAGCTGCAGAGGCATTGTAAGGCAAGTGACAAATGTGGGGCGAATCGGAAGATCTGAGCTCAAGCCTAAGCTTTGCCTTTGAGGTGGTGGGCCGGGTGCAGGCGCTGTCCACCATGTGAACCCCAGTCTGTAAAGGGGGGGCGTGTTGGAGGGTGTGGCCTGGGTACCCTCCGTAGAGCTGTCCCCGCCTGGCTTGCCTAGCTGCACACACCCGAGTGCCCACCTGGTCTGCACGCTGTGGCATCGCTTTCGTTTCCGGGGTCGGCTGTGATTTGGCGCCCCACTCGGGCATCTGGACCTGGGGCTCTCATGCTGGAAAGGGCTGGGGCCCGAGGTGCCCCTCGTGCTGTGCGAGGGGAGGGGTCTGCCCAGCACCCCTCCTGCAGCTGCTCTCTGAGAGCATGTCAGCGAGCCCTCTGGGAGCTCATGGAAGATGAGAGCAGTCACGCCCAGAGCTGTGGTTTGTGATGAGGATTCGCGTGCCCACACTGTGGACATTCAGCCCCGGGATCCCTGCAGACACGCTTCCCGCCAGACGCGGCGAGTCTACTGCCAGCGCTTGCCGCTCGGTCCAGCAGGTGACCGGGACGGAGTGCGCGGTGCTGGCAGCCGGCCCGTTACCTGAGGCCGGAATCAGGCTGAGCCAGCCATGGAGGGCAGCTGTGGGGCAGTGAGGCCCGGGGGTCTCTGAGCCCGAGGTGTGGGTTTGACCCGATTCGTGTCCAGAAGGGCAGCAGGCAAACGTCCCTGGGAGAGTGGGAGTCACGGCCACCGGTGTCTGTTTAGCCGAGGGCAGACCCTTTTCAGCCAGGGGTCAGCCGGAGCTCCTTCCGGATGTGAGGAGGAAGAGAGGAACCCGTGGAGGCCAGTCCCACCCACTGCAGTCACATCAGGGACTCAGCGAGAGCCAGCCCCCCACCCCCATGGCCCCCCAGGCCTGTCTCCCAAGACTTGCCCTGTGTCCTCCACTCCCGGGACCCCATCCCCTGGCCCGGGCCCTGCTCCCCCAAAATGATGGAAGCGTGGTTAAAATGAAGTTCTTTCTGGAACCAATGGGCTGGATCTTAAGCCTTCCTGAGAACTGAAGTGTAATTTAAGAAACTGGAAGAAATGATTGAGTCACTGTCCTAATCCCCCGAGAGTCTGTTCTCACTCCAGCGAGCAGCCTAATCCCTGCGACTCCGCGACGCCGGGCAGAATCCTTAATTACCAGCATCTCATTTCTTCCTCGTGGGCGCTGCCTGAGTAGCATCTGTTGCTCAAATGAACTCATGTGAAAATAAAGTATTGAAATCAATAATTCAACTTGGAGGTGAAATGGAACAGAAAAATAACTTTCCTGTTTGCCGGCTCCTTTTCATGGATGTGGTGACCTCTGCTTTCCGTCCGGAGCTGTCAGAGCCCGGGTGGCGAGCAGGTGACTTCACGGTGACCTGGACGCAGGGGCAAAGGCAGCTCCTGCCAGATGTGGGCTCTGCGTTGTGGCTTCTGTGCTTTTGTGGAAACAAAGGCAACGCAGTATGTCTTCCAGGAGCCGAGGCGCCAGCACCCGGGGGGAGCACTGGCCAACTCTCAGTTCCAGATGGGAGGGGGGCTATGGTGGGAGGGGGGATACAACGGGAGGGGGGATATGGTGGGAAGGGGGGCTATGGCGGGAGGGGGACCACGGCAGGAGGGGTCTATGGCAGGAGGGGGGGCTATGGCGGGAGGGGGGCTATGGCAGGAGGGGGGCTATGGCAGGATGGGGGCTATGGCAGGAGGGGGGCTATGGCAGGAGGGGGGCTATGGCAGGATGGGGGCTATGGCAGGAGGGGGGCTATGGCAGGTCTGGGCTATGCTGCTGCCTTTCTCTTAACTTCTTCACATTTCCGTTTCAATCCTGATCAGATGTCAAAGCTTTGTTGACACTCGATAAGTGGCACTAAAGCATTCAGTCGGTCTCGTGGATTCCGGGGACGCAGCAGTAGCCCCTTTCCCGAGGTTCCTCTGGGAGATCAGTCACTTTGGTGGCACGTGGATTTGTGCGGGTGGGGATGGTCACAGGCCCTCCTGGCTGCATCACGAAGCACTAAAGTGAGTTGTCACCTGTTGACATGCAGGAAGTGGCGCCTGGACATGTCCCTCCTGGTGCAGGGTCCCTGCTGTCCAGCAAAGGCCACGGGCACTTCAGCAGGCGGGACGGACACACGCTCCCCATGGCTTTCGTCACTGCTTTTTAGGAAAACAGGAGAAAGACAAGCAGACGACAAACAGGTGACGGCCCAGCGCAGGGCCTCCTTCCAGTGCCAGTCCAGGGCAGTGCGCGCGTGGAGGTCGCGGAGCAGACACCACGGGGGGGCTCCATCCAGGCCCTTCGGCTGGGGAAGCCAAACTCCTGTTTATGCGAAGCTTTCACAAAAACGTGCTTGCTGTCTACTTCCTTGCGGGGTTTGTAGATATTCCAAATCCCCGCGGCGGTCCCGCTGCCTCTCCAGCCCCCTGGCAATGCTCAAGACCCTAGCACGACCTTGGCTGGTAATGTTTCTGAGATGGCGGTCTGGGAACCAGCAGTCTGGAATGTTCCTCGGGGCAGCTTCTCGAGTCAGCTCACGACGAAGGAAGGAAGGACGGTGAGCGTAGAAAGGACACAGGGGAACTTCAGACGAGGGGCTGCTGACTCAGGGCTGATTACAAACGCGACACTCCGGTCCTGCTACAGTCGCCGCAAGGTCGCATGTGTGGCCACAGACTGTGGTCCAGCCTTTCAGCAGCACCGAGAAGCAGCCAGTTCCTCTGATTGCCCCCCTTTCCACAGTGACGGCTCCCCTACGCGCCCGGTGCCCACCCTGCCTGCAGCCCGCTCGTTCCCACGTTTGGAGGCCACTGCTGCCCCGAGGGAGGCCTGGGTGGAAGTCCTTACAACTGGGGTGAACAGCTGACCAGGCCTCCACCCCAGCGCCGTCCCTCCCGTCACAGCCCCCTTCCTTCCGGGACACCCTCCCCTGCGTGGCGAGGCCTGAGGAGCAGGGTGTGGTGCTGCAAACTCCAGGCGCAGACGTGCAGTGTGCAGACCGCCCCTGACCTGACCTGAGCTTCCCTGGACGTGTGGAAAACCCACTCCATGGGGACGAATGACGCCCACCCACAAACAAGAAAACAGCTATGGAAATTCCTTCAGATCTTTGAAAGTTTCAGAGGTTCTCAAGGAAAAACAAATGAAACCTCAATGGGATCCACACCTGGTCTGCTTCCCTGTCCTGCTCAGAGTAAACCTCATGGGCCTCTTTGCGCTTGCGTATTTCACTGTTGGTGAATTCTAGAATTTTCTAGAATAGGTTTCGTCCTCCTCATGATGAAAAGAGACAAAGGAAAGTCCACCTAGGAAGATGAAGGCAGGGAGGCTGCAGGACATCTGTTCCTTAGACAGCCTCCCTCTCCTCCCCATCTGTCAAAATCACCCTTGACAAGAGCTGACCAGTCGCTCCACGACGTGGAAAACTCCAGAGCAACCCCACCCAGCTCTGCTCCTGGGAGGGTCCCCCCTGCAGTCCTGGCTATCTTCCCACGGGGTCTCCGCACACGCGAGCTGGCGGGGAGTGGGACCGTCTGAAGAGCTCTGCTGGCGTCAGGCTGGCCCGAGCGCAGGGTCCCCTGGTTTCCAAGCTCGCTGACCACCGCCCAGGGTGAGGTGTCCTGGACACCAGCGTCAGCCTGGCCCATGTTCCTGCAGCGCCCAGCAAGCAACACGTCATGAAATATTGATATGGTTCCACCAGACTTCCACCTGACATTTGATTTATGGCTTTAGGTGTTCTTTTTTAATTCTAAGTAGTCGATGAAGGATCAAAGGAAATGTCATATTTGCAGCACTGAGCCCAGAGGGGCACCTCCGCAACCAGGAAGGGGCTGGCCCTCCTGCCATTGGTGGTGTTCCCAGCGGCCAGGGGTCAGGCCTGAGCCCCTCCCTGGTACCACCAACGTTTCAAATATTTATCACATTAAATATCAACCTCCAGAATATTGCCTTCGTTTAAGCTTTTCACGTCCCAATGATTTTTTATTATTTCCATCGACCAAAATAAATGAAGAAAATGTTTTAGACTACACTTGAAAGCATGTAAAAATCAATAACTGGATTTTAAAAGATTTAAAATGTCTTGAATACATTCATTTTCAAACATTTGCCTCTGATCTTTAAATAGCTTTTCTTGGAGCATAACATTTTTTTGAAAAGTCAAATATGGAACATTAAGGGTATAATTACCATTTTAATTATAACTCAATTATCCTATCTGCTTTGCATAGAAATTAAAGCTTTTATGTCAGGATTTTGGGCACTCACAAATGTTCAGGAGCAATTAATGTTAAAAGTTTAATTTTTTTAAAAAAATCGAGTACAAACTTTGCGGTTCTTAATTTCATTCTTGCTCAGACTGAAAATTACAGATGCTCTCACTTGTTATTTTATTTCTAAAGTGAATCCGTTTCCACTTATGAGTCCGTTCCTGCGTCCCTCCCAGAGGCAGGACCACGATGGTTAAGGGGCTCTGAAGACATGCTGTCCCTGGGCTGGGGGCCACTGCTCACCTAACACACAGGCCTGCCATGTGACACACGTGGGTGAGCGGCAGACGTTGAGAGCAGCCTCAGGCTGGTGCACACCCTGAGCTAGTGGGATTGTCGCGTGAGCCCCTGTTTGCCGTAGGATCTAAAATCATCCCAACTGCTCTGAGAGTTATTGATTTTCCTCCTGTCCCGAATAGAAGTGTTTAAAAATTGGTTGTACCTTTAGATCCTTTGTATTTGGGAAGCAGAGGGCTGCTTTCATTAAATCACAGAACAGGACAAAGCCTCAGAAACCTCAAGGACCAGGGGTTCCCCGTGAACCCTGCTCTGGGCTCAAAGAAAGTTATGGGAGGGGGCTTCAAAAGTCTCCAGTTTGCATTAATGAAAAACACTGTTTGGCTAAAACTCAGCTAGATTTTCGTTGCATTTAGCCCCGAAAATGAAATACTGAAATGACAGCTTTCCCGTGGTTTTGCTGCAGACGAGTGGCATGCTGAGCGCCGCATCCCGACGCCCAGGCTGCAGGTCTGGGCACGCATGCACGCTGGTGTGCAAAGTGCAGTCTCACCATTTTTCTCCTTGTTAAACCCCCATCTAAGATCTGGCCCATTTCCTCCTGTGCTGGAAGGAAAATCATTTTTCTGGGCATTGCCATGGCAAAATAAAATAATTCCAATTTTAGAAAGTCTGTGGACGGGTCCCTTCCTCTCAGCATTTTTTGCTGACTGCCTTGCTCCACTTTGTTTTTCCCTGGAGCCTATTTTTGTAGTTTGTATTTTTCTTCCTTGTGCTTACATCTTAGTTTTCTGCTTTTATTAGGAAAAATGGCAATGGAGGCAGGCAGACATGATTTAAAAATGATGATCACACCACGTCCTGTGTACCTGGGATGAGACAGCGCCCGGAGACCTACTACCTGACCGTGGTCACCCACTTGCGTGGTCCTAACAGTCACACCACCACTAACAGCCCAGAACTAGGGGCAACCGGCTTCCGAAGTGCGCACACAACCTGGACGCTTCCAGCAGAGGGGGGATTTCACATGATTTTATTATTTCCAGGGAGAAAAAATTTAAAAATCTGAGTAAACATGACTGAGATTTAATGTCTCTGAAAGACTTTTCGTATAAATCAGTTCACCCTTCAGAAAACGTCCCTTTCTTGGGCGTCCTCTTCAGGTTTGGGTTCTACAGGAGTTCTCGGTGCCCTCTGGGTAACCTGAGTCCCCAAGCATCGCCGGGGGCTTCCATTTGCCCTCCTCCGTCCCCTGGGGGCTTCGGCAGTGGGGGCGGGCAGAGCTGGGGGCCTGGAAGAGGAGGGGGTCTGTTCCTCCCCCGGCTCCGGCCCCCGTGGGTGGACAGCACCCCGTCCACTGCAGCTCCCCCCCTACCCCCGGCATCCCCACCTCCACAGAATGTGCTCTCCCTGTGGTGTGGCTTCCCCAGTCCTGGCCACGCCTCGGTGAGGGCCTGTCACGCTGAAACTCTCCACCAGCCCGAGGACAGTGCGGACTTCCTGCTGACCCCCATCCGGGAAAACGTGAGTATCAGGAGGGGGCCCCACCCCATCCGAATGGGTTTGAAATGTTTGCTGCTTACACGTCTACATTCTGTCTGGCTGGGCAATGAATTCGGTGAAGAATATACCATAATTTTGTTAGACAAAGTGAAATGCATGTCACCTTCCAATGTTTAGTATTGTGAGAGTTTCCTGGGAGCCAAAGAACAGACACAAACCCGTCCCCAGAGCAGGTGTGGAGTCGCTGCTGTTGCCAGGGACATAAAGCCAGAGGCAGGAGGCGGGGCCACTGGCTCAGCTCCGCAGCCTCGAGAGAGCAGACCGTAACCCGCAACCACTGTGAGGCCCGAGTACCGGCCGCTCCGGTGCAGGAGGGGAGAGCGGTGTGCTTGGGCTGGGCGGTGAGGCGGGAACAGAGCCTCCAGGGCCATGGGTGGGACGCCTCATCATCCCTCCATCCCCTTATTAACCGCAAGCTCAGCACACACTCGCCCAGGCTGCTGGGTGTTGGCACCTTTCCTGGCAGGAGCAGCGCGGGTGGGCCCTCTCCCGCACGGGTCCCCCGTTGACAGGATTGGGGGGCAGGCTCCCTCACTCCGCACAGCTTGGTCCCTTTGGGAGAGACTTCTGTGGATTCTAAAGTATTGCCAAGTGTCAGAAAGAGGGACAAAGCGAGGGGACCCTCCCGTTACCATGTGCAGAAGAGGACAACCCGGGTCCCACCCTGACCACGGAAGAGTCTCCCCATCACCCCTGCCAATCCCAGCGTGGCCGACAGGTACTGCAGCCTCCACAGACACCTATTTTAGCAGAAAATCATCAAGAATGGACAGGACCAGCTCTAACAGCTTAGAAGCATGGCAAGTGACCTTGACTTCTGATGCCTGCCATATGGCTCCATCCCAAATACTGGTTGAAGAATAGAAAGAAAATCCTAGAAACTAAGAATAAAGAGGGACAGAGGCTGACACACCCCATAAAGTAATAGCTATTAAAACAATGTGAAACTAGATCAAGAATAAGCCCAGATGCATAAGCCAGGACTGTTATCCTAGAACAGACTTTATTACGTATAAAAATGCATGAGAGGGGAGGACCATCAGAAACAGGAAGGAAAGGATTATTCATAAAGGTTTTTAGGATGACTGGTAAGCAAGCATAATCTTGCCTTTGGCTCACACCTCAAAATATATTACAGGTGGGTGGAATAAAATATCAAAATAGCAGAAGCAAACCGCAATGAATGTTTACTAAGCTTCTTGAGGAGGGGTGGAGGAGATCTTCCAAAGCAGAGAAGCAGAAGAATAAGTCAGACATTCAACAGATTGACTACAGAGAATTAAACATTTCTCTGTTTCAAAAACCTTTCATCATAATCAAATTAAAAACTGGAACAAAAGATGTATGCAGCCAATGACGATGGATTAGCAAACAAAATGATCACAAACATAATAACTCTGCTGATAAGAACTCACTGCAAAAATGCCTCTCACATCTGGACTTAAGAAAAGCATGGGCTTCCCTGGTGGTGCAGTGGTTGAGAATCTGCCTGCCAATGCAGGGGACACGGGTTCAAGCCCTGGTTTGGGACGATCCCACGTGCCGTGGAGCAACTAGGCCCGTGAGCCACAATTACTGAGCCTGCGCGTCTGGAGCCTGTGCTCTGCAACAAGAGAGGCCGCGATAGTGAGAGGCCCGCGCACCGCGATGAAGAGTGGTCCCCGCTTGCCGCAACTAGAGAAAGCCCTCGCACAGAAACGAAGACTCAACGCAACCAAAAATTAAATAAATAAATAAATAAATAAGAAAAGCGTGTTATTTCTGATGAGTGGATAACCGGTATTTTTCCCTTTATGGAGCGCTGGCAACTACGTTTTCCCCTCTGCCTTGAACACCAAGCCGCTCTGCGCTTGGTCGTTGCACCTATCTTTAGCTTGTTTTACTTGCTTCCTGGCATGTCCCTGCCCTTCTGGGAATTAGAGTATACATACAATCTAATGGTGTGGTTGAATTCCTGGCTGGTTAGATAGAACCGTCTTGTCTTTTCCTTCACCAATATGAATCATCTCCTTTGGATGGATTCCCAGGGTGGAATCACGGCACAGATGTGTATGAACGTCTCTGAGATTATTGACCACGGGGCACCTCACCCTTGGTGGGTGCTGGGCCCATGCAGGCTCCCGCTCTGTCCCCTCCCCCCACCCCCCAAGGAGAACAGAGCAAGTGTCTGTTAATAAGTAAATGTTGTCGTTAACGCAGCAAAGGGTGGCTCCTGAAGTGTTTGGATTTTAAAAGAGAGAAGGCAGTGATCTGTCCAAGTAAATAAATCAGCCAGACTCAGGGGCTGGTGCCTGCATCTCTCCGATGACATCGCACAGGTGTCATTTTGGTTTGGGGTGAGACCTTTCCCCGAGGCCAGTCTCGGAGCCCAGGCACGGACTGACCTAAGTGAAGGCAGAACGCCTTCGCTCAGGCCAAGAAGAATGACCAGACCAGGTACAGCTGACCGTTCTTAGTTGTCAAAACTATACCAGCTCAGTCACCGCCTGTGAAGGGGGTTTCACGGTGAGATATTTGGTCACTTTGTTGTTGACTTTGTAACTGTCCTTCTTCCAGATAAGATGAGGTTTGCTGACAGGCTGCTGGGTCCTGTACACTCATCCCTTTTTCCATGACGGGAGAAGATGACAGGTGAACTGCAAAGCAAGAGACAGATGAGAAAACGGTTCCCCGAGGGAGACACGGGGCACAGAAGGGCTGGTGTCCGTGTCCGGGACTTTAGGCACTGGGGTAATGCGTCGTGGATGGCAGGCAGTGTGCACATGGGTGCGGTGTTGCAGCCACGGGCGTACCGAGCTGCCTGAGATTGGACGCTGTGACAGCACAGGCTTGTGGGACTAGTTCTTCAGTAGGAACGTATTTTACAGTTAAATGTTCCAATGACCCTGAAAAATGTAAAATCCCATCCCCTAGACAACAGGCTTCATTTCGACTTCCATCTGTCAGACTGATGTGTCACATGGCTGTGTAGTTAAAAACCAACATGAATCATTTGGAACCAAAACCCATCCCCTGGCTCTTTACAGGTCTCCCCATGTGACTGTGACCACGTGGGGCTCTCGTTTCCCCGTCTGCAGGGTCCTAGTCATCCTTCCTTGGAGTCAGGGTCAGTCATGCAGCGGGCCAGCCCTGGTGTCTTCCTTATTTCAAAGGCCGCACCCCAGCCTGCAGTGCTTGGAAGGTCCCACCATGAGCAAAGACTCAGGCACCTGCCTTTCTCAGACACAGGGTAGGGCTACAATTTTAATACCTCCTTGTAAACAGAAATATCTCACTCTGTTCTCTGGAGAATTTCCCAGCCTCCAGGACCTTCGTCCAGGCTTGAGAACAGCACAGGCCGGGAAGCCCAGGGCTCCACATGAGAGGAAGCGGGCAGGGATGGTTCGCGGGCCAAGCTCCAGTCTGTGCACGACTGCATCCAACGCGTAGCTGTGGGAGTGGACGCCGGGCAGGGGAGGAGAGAGGGTCTGTGTCCCCCACAAAGTGGGACGAAGGCTCAAAGCAGAAACAGACTCTCCTGCTTTGTTTCTCTCTCTCCTCAGAGCAGCTCAAGCACTGGGCTCAAATGGATCCCTGGTGATGTTTCTAAGTAACTCGGTTCCAGAGGAAAGTGCAGCCCAGCATCCCTCAGTCTCTTTGATGAGATTCTTTGACGGGTGGGGAGTGGCGATGGGAGGAGATCATTAAGGATGGGCCGTAAACCTGGTCTCCTGAGTTTGGTGCTAAATCTCACTTTTTGCTAGTGGAAAGAACTCAAAGCCATTTGATAAAAACTTTGGTGAACACTGTCTGTCTTGGAAACTATTTTTTTTTAATAAATTTATTTATTTACTTTTGGCTGTTTTGGGTCTTTGTTGCTGCGCACGGGCTTTTTCTAGTTGCATCGAGCGGGGGCTACTCTTCGTTGAGGTATGCAGGCTTCTCATTGAGATGGCTTCTCTTGTTGCAGAGCACGGGCTCTAGGCGCGCGGGCTTCAGTAGTTGTGGCACTCGGGCTCAGCAGTTGTGGCTCATGGGCTCTAGAGTGCAGGCTCAGTAGTTGTGGCGCACAGGCTTAGTTGATCTGTGGCATGTGGGATCTTCCCAGACCAGGGCTTGAACCCATGTCCCCTGCATTGGCAGGCGGATTCTTAACCACTGAGTCACCAGGGAAGTCACTGTCTTGGAAACTATTTTGCCTTTTTCAAAAAACTCAGTGTAGGGTGGAAGAAAATGCCTGGGCTTCAGAGTGGCTGGACTTTTGTTTGAATTCAAATTCTGTTCTCGCTTTCTCTCTGTCTCTCTCTTGGTCTCTCTCCCTCTGTCTGCTTATGCTTTTTCTAATTCTTTAAACTATTGAGCATTTGAGTTGATTTCTTCATTGCTTCCTACACAAATTTTCGGTTTAGGCAATATAATGATTATTCTAGTTAGTTTAGGGAGCTTCACCGAGTTGAGGAATGATGAGAAAAGAACAATGTTATTTATTAGGCTAATACTGAGGGAGGAGAAAGAAATGTTAAAGAAATAACAGGCAAGGAAATTTAACACATCTAGCCACTTGGGACCTTGTGGTCCCACAAGAAACAGTCAGGCAAATAAGAAACAGTCAAACAAATCATAACAGCCCTGAGAGCTTCACTTGATTGTAACAGAATATCATCTTCAAAGTCCAAAACGATGGAAGCTCTGGAAACAATATAATTGGTACACTCCCTTTAAGAAGAAAAGGCACTGCATTTATAATGATTCCTATCTAAATTACTTTTAAAAGTTTGGCATTTAAAAATATAATTTTCAATTATTTCAAAATTCAGTGTTGTAGAACTTTTCATTTTTTCATAATGTTGATAAATACGATAGCACCAGTAGTACCAAGACTTGATTCAGCTTTCTCGACCATATTTGGCACAAAGAGAAAGAGTTAAGACTCTGCTAAACTCATAATAGTGTGAGAATCAAGAAAATACTATGTCTGTTTGGTCTGATGCTGGACAGTGTTTACAAAGTAAATCAGGGCTTCAAAAAGTATTGAAGGTCAGTAAAGGAGGGAAGCCCTTTTCCAGAGGTTACTTTGTCTTGTTAAGTGAATTAATACACTAATACATGTAGAAGAGGGCTTAGCACCTAGTGTGTGGTATATAAACATCAGTTAATATAGTCATCATCATCTTTATCACACCTCACAAATTCTCTAGGATATTTCAGATCTGTACATTGAAAATTATAAAATGTTAGTGAAAGAAACCAAGGAAGACCTAAACTAGTGGAAAGTCATGCTGCTTATGGATTGGAAGACTCAAGCAGTGAAAGTGTTGATTCTCATGAAACCGACCTCTAGGTCAGTGTAATACCAGCAAACATGTTTGTAGAGGTACATAGCTTATTCTAAAATTTATATGGAAAGGCACACATACTAGAATAACTAACATATCCATTTTATAAAAAGCAGCAGGAGGGGCTTCCCTGGTGGCACAGGGGTTAAGAATCCACCTGCCAATGCAGGGGACACGGGTTGGAGTCCTGGTCTGGGAAGATCCCACATGCCACGGAGCAACTAAGCCCATGCACCACAACTACTGAGCCTGTGCTCTAGAGCCCGCGAGCCACAACTACTGAGCCCACGTACCACAGCTACTGAAGCCCATGCGCCTAGAGCCCGTGCTCCGCAACAAGAGAAGCCACTGCAATGAGAAGCCCGTGCACCACAACGAAGAGCATCCCCCATTCGCCGCAACTAGAGAAAGTCCCCACGCAGCAACGAAGACCCAGCACAGCCAAAAAAAAAAAAAAAAAGTGGAAGGAATCACTACTCAATATTGAGGTTTTCTAGAAAGTGATAGTAATCAAGACTGTGTGGTATTGGTGAAAGGACAGATGCATAGATCAGTGGAACAGAATAGAGAGCCCAGAAGGAGACCCACACAAATGTGACCAACTGTTTTTTGACAAAGGTTCCCGAGCAATTCCGTGGAGGGAGAATCGCCTTTTCGACACAAGGTTCTTGAGCAACTGGACCTCCATAAGCACTGCCCCTCCCCCCACCAGACCCCCAGACCCATCAGTGTATATCTTACACCTTGGATAAAAACTGACTAAAAGTACATCATAGACTTAGATTTTTAGGAAAAACCCAGGAGAAAATTTGGGGGATCTACAGCAAGACAAAGAATTCTTAGACTTGACATCAAAAGCATCACCTGTAAAAGGAAAAATTGAAGGATTAGATTTCATCAAAACTGAAAGACTTTGCCCTGTGAAAGGCCCTCTTAAGAGAATGAAAGACAAGCCACGAACTGAGAGGAAATATTTGCAAATCGCAATCTGACAAAGAACTAGTACCTAGAGTATATGAAGGGCTCTCAAAACTCATCAGTTAAAACACACAGTTGAATTCGAAAATGGGCAGAAAACACTAGGAGACATTCTAGCGAAGAGGATACACAGATGGCAAACGAGCACACGATAAGATGTGCAACTTCTGGGAAATGCAAGTTAAAACCCTGTGCGATACTATTACCACACATCTAGCAGAGCGGCTAAAATAAGAAATAACACCACCACCAAATGCTGGTGAGGCAGTGGAGAAACCGGATCACCCGTACGCTGCCGGTGGGGATGCAGAATGGGGCAGCCACTCGGGGAAACAGTTTGGGATTTCTTTAAACTAAACACGTGGCTACCACCTGACCCAGCAATGACACTCCTGCGCATTTATCTCAGATAAATACAAATTTATGATCATACAAAAGACCCTGTGTGCTGATGCTTACAGCAGCTGTATTTGTAATCGCCCCAAACTGGAATCAACCCAGACGTCCTTCACTGGATGAAGGTTAAAGAAATTGTGGTCCATCCACACCAAGGAGCAGCAGTAAAAATGATCTATTGATACAGCAACCTGCCTCAGTCTCCGAAGAACTAGTCTGAATGATAAAAACAATCCCAAATGCACACCACATGATTCCATTTATATAATATTAATGACGTGATACAATTATAGAAACAAGGACGGGACTCGTGGTGGCCAGGATGAAGGCGAGGCGGGCGTGGCTCTAAAAGGGCAGCAGGAGGGATCTTCATGCTGATGGATGTTCTGTGTCTTGACTGCAGCCTTGGGGACAAAACCCACACATGTGATAAAATCACACAAACCGAAAACACACAAATAAGTACAAGTGAAACTGGGGAAACCTGAGCCAGACAGGTGGATGGAATCGGGGCCAACATCACGGTAGTTTTGCAAGGCGTCATTGTTGAGGGACGCCAGGGGAGAGGACCTGCAATCCCCCTGGACCATTTCCTATGAGGGCACTTGGTCTATGACTCAAAGTGGATTTCACACACACACACAAGCACACACACGCACGCACTCTGGGCCTCATCCCATCTGAGTGTTTGGGGCGTGAAGCCAGGTGTGCGTCTGCTATGCAGGGATCCTGTGGAAGGACCCAGCCGGACACTGACCCTCAGACCACCTGGGACCCCAGCCGGCAGAGTCCTTCCAGCCTTGGGTCCATCCTGGTGCGTGAACCCCGAGGGCAGGGCAGTGACGATGCCCCACATAACATGGCGACTTCACTGCCTCTTGGGAGGACCTCTGACCCATCACAAGCCCAGCATGTCGATCCCGCAGCCCACCTCCAAGTGCATTCTGTTCTCCTCCGAATTGTAAGCGGTTTGAGGGCTAATGTCATTACATCCAAGCAGGACCGCCTCTTAAAATGACTGCAGATCACTGGGGTAGAATTTGAAGTGATAACCTGAAGTTGAGTTTATTTAAGTATTTCTCTCATTCAGGAGAACAAATAAGAAAAGTGCAATCCAGTAGCAGCACAGGACCCCGGGTCCCCTTGCCTCACGGGCTCCACCTACATCCTCCACTGTGGCCACTAACCCGGCATCTTCCTCCAGAGAAAGCCTCTGACAACCCCACTTGGCTCTGTGCTGGGGACACCACTCGAATTTCCTTCTCCTCGTGGAAGGAGCACCGGGCCTTCCACGAGGCCGGTGGAGGGTGGAGTCTTCTAGAGCCTCAGGTAATGTGATTTCTGTAAGTTTAATTTACACTGTTTGCTTTGAAGACGTAGTTTACCAATCAAATCTCTCCCAGAAAATTATCAGAACAGGAAAGGCAATAAAAAGTTAAAACAGTAGATATGCAAATGTTAAGAAATTCTAATCTTGGGGAATTGAATGCAAGTGAATTTGACTTCTTCCATTTGGTAAACTTACCCATTTGGTGTCTTGAATAAAATCAAAACTACGGAGAAGAATAAATCACTTCCTTGAGTTAAAAAGTACACTTTTAGGAGCTATTCAACATGAAAGGCTAAACAGATACCAATCCATAATTCATTAATTGTCACGACTGAAACAATGTTCTTGGTAGTTGCTTCAGTTTCCTCACTCGAAAAATACCAAAGTTAACCAATAACCCAAGTGAACCCATGGAGGGGCAAAAATAGAATTATTCTTCTGTGACATTGGCAAAATGATGAGGGTGACCCATGATGAAGATACCCCATGCTCTAATTCCACCTCAGTCACTACTTTTCTACAGCCTCTTTACTGTACTTTTCTGTACTCTGGATTCCACATGTGCAATTGAACTGTTCTCACGAAAGCAGGAGGAGGAACAGGACAAGAAGAAACAAGAGAAAAACAAGAACCAAAGGAGACTTAATCCCCTCCTCCCGAAGAGCCTCTGTTGAGCCCACATTTATGCTAAGAAAGGTGACGGATGGTGGGCTGGTGAGGTGGGAGAGATAGCCCCCCTCCTGCCCGGAGGACACAGGCAGGAAGGCGGGTAGTGATGACGCACAGGACCAGAAAGGGATGCCGAGGGGGTCCTGGGGGCGATGGGGGTGTTTGCGGGCTGATGGGCAGGTGACAGGAGGCAGGTTGGGAGTTGGGAAGGAGTTCCGGGTGGGGACAGGACCTGCAGTGTCTGGGCATTGCGTCTGAGTCAGGGGGACACGGGGCTGGGCTCATTACCGTGCAAATTCATGGTCGGTCTAGTTCAGACGCCGCACTCTGATTGCCGCCGGCCCGGCGTTCACGGGAGGCTTCGGCTTTGTGATGAGAGTAACAGGGAGAAACGGAAGGATTTTTGAGCAGGTGAGAAACGTAATCAGGGTGAGATCTAGAAGATTAGACCCTCAGCGTTTGGCGAAAGCAAGGACGCCCTGCAGTAACTGAGTCCTGGAACAGTGGGGACCCACACGCAGGTTCCCGGGGTCCCGGAAAAGTGGATGCCATGTTGCGGACATGGAGATAAGCCCTTGTGGCCACAGGTTTGCCCCTCATGGGGTGGGGTCGGGGACCCCAGGAGTCAGTGCGGGGCTTGATGGATGCCAGTAACCCTGATGAGGAAGGAGGGCTGCACACGGCTTCAACCTCAAAGAACGGTTCCAGGTTCTGATAGGGAATTAGCAGGCACCGACCCTTTGTGTCCTTTCAGTAGTTGGAGCTTCGTGAAAGCGAGGCCTGCGCTCGCAACGCTCTCTGTAAACAAACCAAGCAAGGCTGAGCTCTTCACTTCAAGACCAGCTAGTGTTTTTGTTGCTGTTGTTGAACAGTTCAAACCTTCTTATGTATTTCAACGATTACTGTGATCATCCTTTTTTGCAGATCTTCCTGGAGCAGGGCCTGGCTCCTCCTGGATTGTTCGTAACATGAGGGGAATGTCTTATCACCTTTCCCTGCATTGTCTGTGTCAAAATCACCCCACAGAGCTTTGCACATAAAACTCTTATTTCGCTTTGCTTATCAAGAAAGAGCGCCGGAGAAAGGGGGTTCCAGAAGTTGTCACTGTGCTAATTTATGACCCGTCAAGTTCAGACCCGTGGCTTGGATTCGGTACAAAGTTCACACTCTCACGCTGCAGCCGGTGGCAGCTTTGTAGATAAAGGATTTAACAAAATGCCGCAATATTGCATTTCAACGTGACAGAGAGCCCTTGGCAGCTGCCTCATATCTTGTGCCTACTGCCAGTTGAGATGTAAAAATTGTCAGACTATTTCTAAGTGGAAATCCAGGTGTTCACGATAATGAAAGTGTAAGTAAAATAATAAGAAAACCTCTGCTATTAAATCTGTTCCAGTGATTCTTAAGAGTTTAAAAAATTAAATCTATTAAAATGTATCATGTGTTCAAAATATTTCAGACTGGAAACGGAACGTCCTGACATTTTCCAGTGTGAGAGCCACTGTCGACTTGGTGAGGGAGGTCGCGGCTCCAGGCAGCAGGATTTTCTGCGAAGACCCCGCACGCTGACCCAGCCTCTCCTCTGCCCATTCTCCACGCCACACCTGCCCTGTCCTTCTGGCCGTGGTTCCTGACCCCCGAGCTCGCACCTGAACCCCTGCTCTGCACACTTGCTTGGAAGTGTGTGCCTCCCCCGCCCCCTGGCACTTCAGTGACTGCCCCCCTGAGCACCGCCTCTTTGCCCCCTTTGAGATCCACACACGGCAGCCTGGGGCAGAGAGCGTCCCAGCCACCTGCCGGCCCAGACTCTCGGTGTCATGGGCCAGCCCAGGCATGCGACAGAAGTGTTCCCAAGCATGGGGAGTTGGGCATGTCCAAGGTTCAGAAGGCCCAGGATAGAGGCCTGTGACATGGGGTCTTAGAACTTGTCAGGCTACTTCAAAGAAAATACCTTTTTCTTTTGTTTGCCCCAAACATATGTAGATATGACTGGAGTGTTTCCCAGGACTGAAGGGACATGATCGTGTCTCTTCCCTGGAAGGGCACTTTTTTTTTTTTTTTTTTTTTTTAACAAAGAAACATCTTGCCTGAGTTAGAATTCAGGCTTCCTTTTTTTTTTTTTTAAGTTTGATTTTTATTTATTTATTTATTTATTTATGGCTGTGTTGGGTCTTCGTTTCTGTGCGAGGGCTTTCTCTAGTTGCAGCAAGTGGGGGCCACTCTTCATCGTGGTGCGCGGGCCTCTCACTATGGCGGCCTCTCTTGCTGCGGAGCACAGGCTCCAGACGCGCAGGCTCAGTAATTGTGGCTCACGGGCCTAGTTGCTCCGCGGTATGTGGGATCTTCCCAGATCAGGGCTCGAACCCGTGTTCCCTGCATTGGCAGGCAGATTCTCAACCACTGCGCCACCAGGGAAGCCCCTGGAAGGGCACTTTTCTACTTGGGGTATTTCCCTGGGGTAAAAGTGGGGAATGGTTGGATAATCGCTGAATCTTATCGCCATCCTTTTCTGTCCTGCAGCCAGGAGGGGCACGTAGGGTCTGTTCAGCCACACGCTCACTTGGTTTCCGCTCAGGCGCTGGACCAGAGGTTGGCACAGTCTGAAGTGTGTGACTGGAGACGGCCTCCCTGGTGCGGGCTGGTCACCATCATGGCCTTGAAGGTGCTGTGTCTGAACCCAGTGATCTCCAAACTTTCTGACTGTATACGATTATGCCTGAAGTCGTTTTGACCATTCACTCCCCATGTGTGTATCAATTCATTTATAGATGATATAAACCACTCTATTCATGTAGCTTGTACACAAATATGCAAATTAAAAAATAATGAGATACACTCCACAAATGGGGGACAGAAGGGAACTTCCTCAACCTGATAAGGAGCATCTACAAAAAGCCCACAGCTCATATCAGACCCATTTTTTTTGTGGACACATCTTAAACTCAGCAAGAAAAAGACCCAAATAAAAACAGTTCAAGAATTTGAATAGATATTTCTCCAAAGAAGATATACACACGGCAAATTGCACATTGAAAGATGCTCAGTATCCTTAGTCATGAGGGAAATGCAAGTCAACACTACAGTGACATAACATTTCACACCAGCTAGGGTGGCTAAAATAAAGACGACAAGGTTGTGGAGAAATCGGAGCCGTCAGACGCTTCTTGTGGGATTGCAAAACGATGTCGCCAATTTGAAGAGTTTGGAAGTTTCTCAAAATGTTAAATACATTTTGAAACAGCAATTCCACCGCTAGGTATCTACCCAAGAGAAATGTAAACATATGTCCACACAAATAGGCGCACACAGATGTTCATAGTGTGCATTATTTATAGTAGCCCCAAAGTGGAAACAACTTAAATGTTGAATGGACCAACTAACAAATGGATAAATAAACCCAGGTATATCCATAAAAGTGGAATATTATTTGGCATAAAAATGAATGAAATACTGATACATTCTACAACATGGATGGACCTTGAAAACATTAGGCTGAGTTAAAGAAGCTGGACAAAAAAGTCACGTATTGTATGATTCCATTTACATGAAACACCCAGGACAGGCAAATCCTAAGAGAAAGAAAGTAGGTGGGTGGTGGCCAGGGCCTGGGGAGGGGGAAATGCTAATAGGTTTTAAGGGAGGATGAAAATGTTCTGAAATTAGATAATAGTGGTGGCTGCAGAACTCTGTGAATATACTAAAAACCACTTGAAAAGGAAGAATTTTATGGTATCTGATTTATATCACAAGAAAATTGTTGTAAAATGATGAGATTAAAATACAAAGTTCTAAAAGGTCTAGACTGTCTTCTCTCTTTTATCCAATGAATCATCTACACACTCCACACTTTGGGGAGTTTAACACACTGTGCTAATCAATTATGGACCCATAGACCTATCTATTTGGAATTATTTACAAAGCTTTTAGGGGTTTTTCTGAAATCTTCTTTCCCAGAGACGTGGTGGTCGCCATTTGGGCTGTTTGCTTTCAGAAAAGCTACCCTCACCAACATCAGGAGGCTGCATAAGATGTGGTTTGATTAGACTCGAATGTCACTTACTGGTTTCTCTACTTAAACACATTTAAACATTAAGATTAGGGACCCTGAGAGTTAAAATCCTAAATCTGCAAACAGGCAAGCCTGGAAATGCTTGTAAACCAGTGGCATTCTTTTTGGTGTCTAATAGATGTCAAATACCTTTTGCTGATTAATGAAAAAATACTCCAGCCAAGAATGGTGTATTTTTGATAGTTTGACATGGAATTCAAAGGACTTTAAGATGGCGCAGGTGTTTGCCCATTGAAGGCAGAGGATTCACTCAGTTAAGGACCAAAGCCTTCCACTCACCCTGCCCCCTCTTTTATACATTTTTGTGATTTTGGTTCTGTGATGGTATCTGTTCAATTCAGGAACAACTAACTGGTTACTTTAGTGAATTGAAACAGGACTAATGAATTTATTTGAGAAAGAATCCCAGACCTTCAAATGATTTGTTTGGCGAATTTACTGATTGAAAGTCATTGATCTGATTACATAGTTACTGTTTCCCTCTCCCTAGATTTTGGGTTTTCCACAGGCACTTTTGTTGGTGGCAGCAGGGGGCCCTCACCCCAGCAGCAAGTGAGCAGCTCAGAGCTCAAGTTCAAGCTCATTAAGGAAAGTGCTGGCTCCGTCTCTCATCTCGCTGCCAAGCTCATTAGATGTGTCCCGGGCTTAGCTGAGTTTACTCAATTTTTGCTATCCTTCTCCATGGTTTTGATGAACTTTGGTGCCATAATTGCTCAGTTTGGCGTTGCCCTTTTATACAACACTCCACCGACCAGCCTTGCGTTGCCACTCATGTCCCCGTGTGCACCAGGCGCCTGGATTTATCCTCACCAAGCCCCGTGCCGTGGGAGCCCCTACTTTCCCTACCTCCCAGGGCAGCGGGAGTGGGCAAAGGTCCTACGGGCATGCAGACAGCATAACGGGCAGAGCAAGAGTCAGACCCGGAGGCCGGGCTCCTGGGTCCACGGTCTTGACCACCGTGCCGACCCCGGCACCCTGCACAGCGGACGAGCCTGGAATCATTGAGGGTGATTTTGGTCTCAGAAGGTGACTGTCCTCACATCTCTGTGCTTTTTCTCATCATGCCAGTAATACTTAATACTTTTGAACCAGTAGAGCACGTGTGTGTTTAACAGAGAAAAGCTCACAGGAAAACACAGACGTGTGCAGCGAAGGAGGCTGGGCCAGGGGAGGGATGCAAGCAGGTTACCGAGTGCAGAGGGTAAGACTCGTCAGAGAGAGGGGGGCTGAGCTGTCTGCACAGGACGACGGAGATGGAGAGACGGCGGTCAGAGGCCAGCTGTCCCTTGTCTGTCCCCTCTGTCTGAACTGCCACTCCCTCACGCTCAGCCAAGCACTGCAGCGACTGCCCATTTGCAGGGGCATAAAGGCAGCCAAACCCCCAAAACCACGCCTCCTGCCTCTGCTACCCGACTGGGTGAAAGAGGAAAAACGGACCCCGAGCAGCCCAGCGGTCCTTTTACAAATGCAGATAAACCTCATAATGGACATGTTTATCACTTGAATAAGTGGTAACAAGTAGACGGAAGCATAACAGAAGTTATCTCTGTGCGGGGTTCCTCTCTCCTGCGTCAGCTGTGGAGTAGGAATATTTGGGGGAAGAGGGCCGTGATACTACAAAGCAGTTGTTCGGTGGGTCTCCAGCAAGCAGGCTGCTTTTCTGTTTCTTACTGATGAGTAAGTTAATGACATGTAGTATTAAAGAGATCAGGCCCTCTTTTGGGTCAGGCATTTGAAAATATTTTATCAAATGCCTTGATTGCTGAGACTGGCCTTGGGTGCTGTGAGCAGTAATGTAATGTCTGAAGCTGTCACGTGAGCCTCAGGGACCAATCCCCAGGGCTTCTTAAAGAAAAATGGGCTTCAGGAAAGGAAGAATGTGTCCTTGCACCTGTGTATACACACATATAATATAACTTGTATCTTCCATATATGTTTATATATATAGTTATAGTTAGGATTCACATCTGCCAGTCTGGCTACTTCCATATGGGTTAAGATTTGCAACCTTGGGACTTCCCTGGTGGTGCAGTGGTTAAGAATCCGCCTGCCAATGCAGGGGACATGGGTTTAAGCCCTCGTCCTGGAAGATCCCACATGCTGCAGAGCAACTAAGCCCATGCACCACAAGTACTGAGCCTGCGCTCTAGAGCCCACGAGCCACAAATACTGAGCCCACGAGCCACTACTGAATCCTGTTCTCTCTAGAGCCTGTGCTCTGTGAAGAGAAGCCACCGCAATGAGAAGCCCGCACACCACAATGAAGAGTAGCCCCCGCTCACCGCAACTAGAGATAGCCGAACGATGACTGAACACAGCCAAAAATAAAAATAAAAAAAGTGAAAAAAATTTAAGATTTGCAACCTTAACAGACGAATCTTTAAGATCTCAAGGTGGATCATCTTCTGTGATTTGGAAGCTTTCCTTTTATAAGAAAGGTTTTTTTTTTTCACAAAACCAAACACGGTTGTAAAGAGTTAGTTAGAATTAACTTCTTATTTTACTGTTTTGAGTTTTTACAGGGTGTGAGGACTTTCTTTGTGCAGCTCCTGTGTGTAGGATGCAAGCTGTGCTATCGCTAACAAAGGGTCTTTATTTCGGGGGATCCGAGTTAGCCCCCTTTCCTCAGCTTGTACAAAACTCTTAGCACATCTCCCCGGCAGCACGATAAAATGTAATTGTTCTCATTTAAACCCTTCCCTGAGTTTAATTCTGAAATTTTAGCAGGACTAAGAATCATTTGGAGTACTTGTTAAAAATGCAGCCTGAGATATTCTGATTTTGTAATTCTAGAGTAAGTGCCCAGGATCTGTTTTTAAACATGGTGCCCAGGCAAATCTTACTCAGAGAGTTATTGGGTCACAACTTGGAAAACCCATCGACTAGCTCTGAGTAATTCTCAAGGGCAAGGGCTTTATCTTATACACTTCTGTGTGTTCCTAGCACCTGGCACATTGCCTGGGGCAGAGTACTGCTCATTAAATATGTGTAAAATGATGGATGAATGGATGGGTGGATAGATAGATGGATGGACAGATGGGTGGATGGACAGATGGACAGATAGATGGATACGTGGAAATCAGTGTCTTTGCCAGTGGGCCTGCTGTTGGCAAGCCGTTGGTGGCACTATGAACAAACGTTGGCAGTCATTTATGCCTTTTCTAAACCTCAAGAAACATTTTGAAATGTCTTAAATAAGAATAAATAAGTTTCTGCCTAAATAGGAAAAACTCTGTCACTTTTCTTGGATTTCAAAATCATCAAAGCAGAATTTGCAGATCCTGATTATCTTACTGTTTTTGCAACTAGCTCATTGCTTGGTTTATCCTATTTAGCACATGCAAGTCAGAGATGTGTTTGCATCACAAATAAACTGCCTTCCGTGCCCCAACACTGAATTTGGATTTGAATAATGCTAAGTAGGTCTTCACATTTGGCTGTTATGGTTAATATGACCATTCATAGCATGTTTCCATATATCTTCATTACAAACGTAAACATAATTAGCTCTTATTCAAAAACAATTTGGTTGTAAAATCCAGTGATTTCTAAATGTGCCCCCCATTTTAAGAAACTCCAATATGCAGTCATTCAAATTCATGGAATGCATAAATTCAGCACCAGTTCATTTCAGAACTATTCTTTGCTTTACTGTAAGATCCACTGAGGAGGCTTCCAAACAATGGGATTCTGTAAAGCATTTAAAATGTTACTCCCTTTAATAATCAGACATAACCCCAATGGAATGCTGTAGCACCTCCATTAAGGCAATTATCTCATTATTGTGACTATTTTCATGTCTGTCTCTCATGCTCACTGTGATTTAATGAATTTTATCATGTTTATCTTTGTTTATTCACGTCTTAAATACTTGGTGCCTATTTAATGCTCTAAGCATTTAAAGGACATTATTGGATTCCTGCCCGTCACTGTATCCCTTCAGATTCCTAATACATTGTGGGAACTCCCAAAGTATTTACTAAATGAATGTCCTTGCTGTAGGAAGGCAGATAATTCTATATTATGATGTATGGGTACTGCATGGCTGTGGAAGGAAAATGAAGGGCTTGCAGGTTCCTCGGATATTTCTTCTTGTTATAAAATAAGAATGACCTTTGCAACTCCATTTAGGCTCGGCTGCTTATGAAATTATGAGGTGTTCCTCGTGGAAAAGACATTTCCTACAGCCCATTCACCCTCTGAAGACCACAAAAGTTCTCTGTAGAAAAAAATTACACATTTTCAGTCCACGGAGGGTTACCCATGTCAAATTGAGTTTTATTATTGTCCTTAGTGCTGGGAAGAATTACTTTTGGGAAGTTTTAGCTCATTACTTCTGGTCTTCATCAGCTGTTCTTGGGGTTGGTGGCCTTAACCGAGCACGGCAGCACCCCTCTCTGTCGGGTTCCCCCCCATTCCCCACGGAAACAGAGCAGGTAGCCTGACAGCAGAGCGAGACTCAGGACACCAGAGGCAGCAGACAGGAGACTGTGGAGCTGGGTGATTTCAGAAGGAATTCCAAGAGATTTATCTCCCTTTTATATTTAAAGATCTGTTTTGTGAGTTTTATATATAACCAAGAATTGATTTTACAAAGTCAGTTAATTACTGGGAGAGAAAAAAAGTAGATTTATGTAGTAGTTTTATGAGCACGTGGTATAGGGGAGTGTGTGTGTGTATGTGTGTGTGTCTGTGTACTCGTTTGCAAAATAAATCCCAATACTTGCTCAAATAATCAAGAATTGGGAAAGACAAAATACCCAGAGTGATTTTCACTCAGGACTCAGACTCTTAACTAAAAACTCTAAAGGCACAACTGTATCAACTCAACTGGGTGGGCTGGCTGAGCGTTGGGGGTCAGCAGAGGAGTCTGGGTTCTCTGAACTGCCCAGTTTAGGGGATGCCCTTGAACCCGTGTGCTTGTGGGCAGGAGTTTACTGCCCACTCCCTGTCCCAACCTCCTCAACATTATCCTGGACGGGGAGGGAAAAGGACAGAGTGAGATCTGACACCCATTCTTTTGTTTAAATCATCCCAATTATCCAGGCCATTTTACTATATTGATTTCATTGGTTTCAATTCCCATTTTCTAATAGCAGGAGAAGTGAAGGGAGTGAGTGAGAACCTTTCCCGGTAACTGGCTGGCTATCAATGGGGCACACCCTACTCTCAAGGCTGGGTGGCCGTGGAGTTTGCCTCCCGGGTCACCATACAGTCTTCAGGCCAATCACACACGCGGTGAAGCTACACAGGCCCCACATGGGCTGGGGCTGACGTGTGCTTTGCCTCCGCATTATTATTTTTGGGCATCATTGTTATTTAATCTTGCTGTGGTACTTTGCGAGGTGAATCAGGCTCACTGGCATGCATCATCATGTCCCGAAACAAAAGCCTCTATTTTAAATGAGAGATACTCACTGGACCCCACACAGAGGGGACAAGGGGTTGGAGGGGATGGAGGGGAGGAACCACAGTTCTCAACTCCCTGGGCTTTTCCTTAAAAACAGGAAGCACATTAAAATGCGACAGACATTTCTCTTCCCGCCATGCCAGCTGATAAGTACTTAACCGAACACTCCTTCAGAAGTCCAGCCCTACGTATTTAAATTCATTCAGCCAGAAGCTCAGCTATCTTGGGCTGCAGAGTTTCAATTGACTGTTTCCAGTTCACTGCTTCTCGTTCCTAATAACGACATTGCAGATAAACTACATTTTTCTTTTTATCATTCTTTCCCCATTTCCAATTTCTGTTCTTCAGATCTCTGTCAAATAAAATGTGCAATTTTAGCCATTCTCTCCCGCCCCTCCCCCCTCCCCCCCCACCAAAGCCCCGCATAGGGAAAATACTGAAACAAGAGAATCAGGTCCAACTTGTCATCCAAAGTCTTGTCTAGAATGATGTGGAATTTTTACGTTGTGTGAATTTCCCATTCAGGGTGGCCTCCCTGGGAGCTGGTGACGGTCCAAGCCTCTGGGATGTCTCCTTCACGTTTCCCGGAGTGGACAGTGCAGTGGAGCCAAGGGGTTTCGAGGCTGGAAGCAGACAACTCTGCCTTCCTCTCTTCTCCCCGCCAGCCGCCCCGGGGGTGGCGGGTGGGCTGCAGGGCTTGGAGGCCGCGGGCCCGCCAGCTGCCCACCCCGATGGCCACGTCAGGCCTGACTCATGTCCAGTCACCGGCAGGCTCTGTGGCCCCGTGTTCTGGATTTGAAGTGCTGTTCCCTCCGGAGACCCTTTCCGGTTTTTGGTTGGAAGGCTCATGGCTTTGCTGTCCATCAGGGTCCCTCTTTCCCGACAGCCCAATCCCACCCCTGCTGCCCTGGAGAAAAGTGGGCCAGATCCAAGTCTGCAGCAAAGTGGACACGCCCTCACGGCCACGCCTGCTGCTGAGCTGACCCAGGAGAGCAGGTGGAGGTTGTGTCGTTGGGTCACGTTCTTCTGGGAGCCAATCAGAGCCTCTGTTCATTTGTTTCACAGTTTGTGAAGATGCCCACAAGGCCTCTGGGCTGTATTCTTGCTCACTTTCCTGCTTGCCTCCCATCTGCTTTGATTACAAAAGGGGTTAAAAACAAACACCACCAAATGAAGCAAAAATACCAACCAGTCCAGGGTAGAGTGGATTCATGCCAAACTTCGAAAATTCTCCAGGTCAACACTTCCGTTAAGAAAGAGGACTTTCTATCGACACAGGGTGTCCTGGTCCTTTCTAAGAGGGATGGAGAGTCCATCTATGACAGGTGCACGCCGTCCTGAGTGCACATGTGGCATTTAAAAAGTATTCCTGGGGCTTCCCTGGTGGCGCAGTGGTTACGAATCTGCCTGCCAATGCAGGGGACATGGGTTCGAGCCCTGGTCTGGGAAGATCCCACATGCCGCGGAGCAACTAGGCCCGTGAGCCACAACTACTGAGCCTGCGTGTCTGGAGCTTGTGCTCTGCAACGGGAGAGGCCGCGACAGTGAGAGGCCCGTGCACCACGATGAAGAGTGGCCCCCGCTTGCTGCAACTGGAGAAAGCCCTCGCACAGAAATGAAGACCCAACACAGCCATAAATAAATAAATAAATAAATAAATAAAATTAAAAAAAAAAAAAAGTATTCCTAACCACAGAACAGCAAGGTTTGGAATGATCCGCTTCTGACATATATTGTGTTAGCTTCAGATGTGCTCTTGCAGCACCATGATTGCTGTCTTGCTCTAGGACAGAGTCCCCTGAGAAAGCAGGGATGTTGATGGCCAAGTAGAAAAGGAGCAGGTCATACGTGTGACTGTTGACCTTCACGTGTTCTGTGGCCCAAAACAGGCTGAGCACCAAATTGGTCTAGAATCCAATTAGCATCAACCAGAAGACCACCTGTCCTCAGCACTGTTTCTGGGGGTGACATGTCACTCTCTTGCAATCAATTATTTCCCTGTGACACCTTCGCCCTCTAACTGCTCCTCCTGCTGTCTGCATCCCAGGCTCCTTGATCAGGTGGTGCTTCATGCTTCTTTCAGCCAGATTTTGGCCTGGATTTAGCTGGAATTACATACCCACGGGCAACAGGAAGTGAGATTTGCCAAGGACGCCGCACATCTGGGGGGCCCTCCCAGCAGGACCCAGTTCTCTGTGCTCCGTTTCTCCTGCCGACTCTCAAATATGGTTGTTAAAGAGAAAATATATAGTCAACATCTAACTTGTCATGAAGGCTCACCCTTTGCATGATGTCTCATTTATTCACTAAAACAGCCCTACAATGTGGCCCCTTTATCAACATCCCACTTCACAGGAAGGTAGGTAATGTGTCCACTCACACCAATGGTCACTGGCAGGACCAGGACTGAAATTCTAAGGTTTGACCTCAAAGGTGGTCACCACATCGCCTGTCGCTCTGCGTTCTCCCCTCACGTTAAATGTTGTGGCATCCAAAGTCATTCAGGGCACAACTGTCCCCACTCCTGGACTGTTCCCTTCTCACGATGGGCTGCAGTGGGGCCACTGCCCACCTGTGTCCTCCACAACACCTCCTGGTGAAGGAATGATTCACCTGATCGGAGGTCCCGGGGCTGGTCTCCCCTTGCTCTCTGGGATCCCAGGCCTGAGAGGCCCGTGCTCTCAGACGCTCTGGGGCTGGCGAGGCTGGAAGGGCGTCTGCAGGGTCCAGTTAGGAAGCCCGGCATCGGGGCACCCAGGCCGCCCTCCCCATGTCCCCATCAGTAACCAGATGACGTCCCGATCCGTCTACCTGGCTCCTGTATCTCAGTGGATGGGAAGTTGGTGGGAAAAGAGGTATCTTGCCATTACTAATCCCCTTCTCTCCCACCATTTGTTATTCTGACTTTTCCATTGGCCTTTTTTTTTTAAAAAAAAATTAAATTCTCTCTTTTTCAACAATAAGAGTCTTGGTTGTGTTCATGAAGGGAAGTGATTCCAATTCACAGAATCCACAAAGCCATCCACTGGAAAATGGGAGGAAAATATTAGAACTTTAATTTAAAAGCTTGTGTGATCAGAAAGATTTGTTTTTGTAGTTCTTGCAAACACAGGATTTCAGTTGGCTGTGTTCTTGACATGGGTCAGAATTTGGGTCTCAATTTTGTGGATCTTGGGTTGGACAGAGAAGGTTGCCATGGGCATAGTCTGCATGACATCCAAACACAGGGTTAGTTATGATCTGTTTGGAACCTAACAGCACAAAGGGTAAAACCGAGGGTAGAAGATACTCCAGGATTAAGAGAAATGGTGTCCACACAGAAGACATAAGTCAGTTGATGGCTCTTCTCACTGCACAGTCATCGAAAGCTTCCTCATAAAAACCAAGTTGGCAGGAGGACTCCTGCTATGAGACGGGCACTGGGTCCCCTTCCTCCCATCAACCCAGCCTCCTCAGGCAGGACTCGAGCTTCCAAGTGTTTGGTGACCATTTCTATAAAATAAGGGCTGGGTTAGCGCTTCTAAAATTCTGCAATCATCTGATTTACCGGCCAAACCAAAAGAACAACAGTGAGTAGATTCACCCTCGATCATGAGTGACCCCTGGAACCAGGGTGACTGTGGGGGTCAGATGAACGCCTCTGGACTTGGTCAGCCAGTGTCGGAGGGAGGCCGCAGGGTGGTGTGTGCACCTCCACCTCCAGAGGAGAAAGGCCAGTGGACGGGTCTTCAGGACTTTCATGGGCCTTCTTCCTAGGGACATGGCAGAGAATGGAGGTCAGGAGACTCCGAGTGTGTTCTGTGCACCTCCAAATCACCCGTGCGGTCAAGGCCACCAGCCCTGCTTCACGAGAGGAAACGGGGTCTCGGACACTGGCTCTTGGTCGTGCTGGTGAGCGACAGGTTGGGACCCAGACAGAGGGCCACCTGCCGCCCTCTCCACTCAGCCCCTATGTTCCCAACTCCCCCCTCATCCTTTCCAGGGTAAGGGAACAAACAGACGGTGGGTTCCGTGGCACTGAGAAGGTGCACGGCTTGTCCACTCCCCGCTGTGCCTGGGAAGATGCAGGTGGACGTTGACCACAGTTGGGGGGAGGCCCCTCTTCACCCCAGACCCAAGGTCATAGCAAGATGAACTGAACTTTCATGGACGCCAGGTCACGTGAGTCTCACAATTTCATACCCTCAACGCCGGGGGGAGCTCAAGGCCGTTCCTTCCATTGGGGAAGCCACCCACGTTGCAGACCAGAAACCAGAGGCTTGAGTGAGCTGCCCAAGGGCACCCAGCTGGAAAGGTGGGAGCTGAACTTAAATTCAAGGCCGCCGATCCCGACTTGGCTCTGGTGGCAGCAGGAAGCCCCACGTGCTTGTCCCACGTGTATCTCAAATTTTGCCTGAAGCCAAACTCGTGATTTCTGGCCACTCCCCACACACATCACGCCCTGGCATGGGCACTGCAGGTGGGGAGGCTAGGGGGCAGCCTACAAACAGCTTGTATTTCAGGAACCACCCAGGCCCGCTGTTGCCTCCCTTCCAGCCGCAAACACGGCAAACTCGGGCTCCTTGGCTGCGACACAGCTGCCCCCTACTGTCCTCCTGCGGTTCCACCCCCCTGCAGAGGCTCCCCCCCACCCCCACCCCCCCCCGCCCCGAGTTCCATCAGAATCCATCCACCCCGACTGGCTCTGCTTACGGCCCCATCACACCGTCCTCAGAGCCCAGCTGCTGCTGTCGCTGTGATGCCGAGTCCTCCAAGGGCACCTGCTTCCTGGTCCCGGGGCTGTTCCTGGCTCTGGGACCTGGATCCCACGGCCTGGCGTGGCTAGGCCATTGGACACCTGACCGAGAGCTGGCAGGAAGAAAGTGCCTTTGCTGAGATCCGGGCGGACTTGCCTTCCTGTCTTCTTCCTGTCTAGACGCCTGGGGCGAACTCTGTGCTGGCAGGAAGGCCACGTTGCCGAGCGCCTCTGCCTCCGCCTGCCTGTTCACTTCACGACCCTGTTGTGAACCCAAAATGACATTCCACGGATGCTGCAGGCCAACTCGTGTGCTTTACGGAGGCACATGCTCTCTGATTTCTCCAACTGAATAAAACCTCTACCCAAGACCAGGCAACCCAGAGTCCTTTTTCTGAAATGGTCACAAATGAAACATGGTTAAGATGCGGAGAGACTGACGCCGCTGGCAGAAGATGACTTTTATCACTGATTCGCTGTAATCACGACCTTGGGGAAACAGCCCTGTATTAAAAAGAAGTTTCTCCTGCTTGGTGTTTGTAACTTTTGTCCTGTAGGCTTATAATTTTGAGAATTTGAGTAAACTCATAATTCCCCAGAGGGCATTAATGTAGAAAATGCATTTTAAAAATGTTTAATTGTTGAGCTATTGCTACAAATGATTGTTCCTCTTTTCTTGCACCATTTGGGCTCAAACATGTGGGGATGAGGGGTGATGAGACGGAGGGGGGAGGCAATGAGGTCTGGGGACGTGAGTGCATCTCTCTCCAAACAGAGAGAGCCTCTCTGCCTCCTGTGTCATGAAGGATGGTGATGTTTCGAACACAGGTCCCAACGCAGCTGGGAGAGAACTGGGGAAGCCGCTGCATTTGCCTTAAAAACACGGCCGAGTGTAACAGGGTCCTACAGCACAGCACAGGGACCGATATTCAATATCTTGTAATAACCTACAATGGAAAAGAATCTGAAAACAAATTATATGCATATATGTGTGTGTATAACTGAATCACTGTGCTGCACAACCTAAACGCACCTGGGAAGAAGCGGGCGTTACAACTATGAGACAGCAACAGCGGGGATCCAGGTCCTGAAGGGCAACTTTCAGACCCAGTTTGCGCTCCAGGCCACGTGTCAACCGTGTCAGAGAAGCCGCGTGGCGGGTCTACACTCGGCACCCATGGAGCCTCGACATCCCGCGCTCTGAGGGCCCTCAGCACAAGGAGCCACCCCGTGTGAGTCCTGGGGACCCCGGGGGAGCAGAGGGGACCAGTGAGCCCAGCCCCAGAGGCCCTACAGGGCGAGGACAGCACAGCCGCCTGGCACAGCTGGGCGACGGAGCTGGATCTGTGTGGGGATGGGGTCTGCAGGGCTCCCTCCCACCGCCCACCCCTGGCATGTCCGTCCCTCGGGCAGGCGCAGAGGCAAGCGACCACGGGGAACCTGCCCTCCTTCTTCATCCTGGGTCTCCCCCCACACCCCGCGGCTCCTTGGACTGGAGGCGCTTTCCCCCCGGGATGTTCCTCTTCGCCTCCTCTGCCTCTTTCTCCAAGTTGTCATCTCTTTTCTGCTGTCTCTCCTTTTCACTGTAACAATGTGTCCCCAAGGAAGAGGGGACCTGGCCATCCCGACAAAGCCTGTTGTCTACACGGCCAAGGGCAGCCTCTGCACTGACAAAGGCGGTCTTCCCGAGAGGGAGCTGGCGAGCTCCCCGCCGCCCTGCCACCTCAGTGCGGGTGCCCTTGCCCCAGGAGCCCCATTCCCCCTGCCAGCCCTCCAAGTCGGCTGCTCCCTCCTGCTTCCTGCCCACACTGTGTCCCCTGTGTCGCTCCCATCACCGGAGGCCACGTGCTGCCCCGTTTCCTCGACAAAGCTGTAAAAGTGCCAGGGCCTACGGGGAGGGCAGCCTGGGGTCTGAGGGAGGGTCTCTGCCCCCCTTGGGACCATCCTCCCGGCTCCACCACTCACCAGCCAAACTTTGGCCGAAGGGCTGAGCTTTCCTGCCCCTCGGCATCCTTGTCTGTACAGGGAATGTGAGTGGTGCCACCTGCCAGGTTTCTGTGAGGCCCGGATGCGCTATTATACGTAAAGCGTGTAAAACAACACATGACACAGGAAGTGCCTGATAAATACCAGCTCCTAGTATCACCACGGATCATCACCGGCAACACCAGTGTTAGTCGTGGCTGTAGAATAATGAGGCAACTGGGGAAGCTTGGTTTATAGCCTCTGCTTAATTGATCAACAGTCATGTTAACTAAGACACCAAACACGGTATTGGGAACATATAGGCTTAAATACATATTTAACTCTTCTAACTTAAATTGTACCAAACTTCTTTTAGTAGGAATTCAGATGGTGGGGGCTATTGTATAAATGTATATGGTACATTATATCCATCATGTTTAAGTGTACGTTTATAAGTGCGAGTTGTGTACGTTGAGTGTACGTTGTACAAATTGTATCATATAAATTATACTGTGTAGACATTGTGTGCACACGGTGTAAATTGTAACGTATAAATTATATTATGTAGACATTGAGTGTACATTGTACAAATTGTGTAAGTTGTGTATACATTGTGTACACATTGTACAAATTGTATTGCGTAAATTATATTATGTAGACATTGTGTGTACATTTTATAAATTTCACCATATAAATTATATTGTGCAGACATTGTGTGTACATTGTATAAACTGTATCATATAAATTGTACTGTGTATACATTGTGCACACATTATACAAATTGTGTCGCATAAATTATATTGTGTGGACATTGTGTCAGTGCGTAAGTGTACTGCTAGCATCTACAGAGCCTTCCACACCCCCGCTGCAGAGGGATTTTTGGAGACTCCTCCGTGTGTGGCAGCCGTGAGGAGACCCATCTCTCGCATTTGGCCATCAGTGCCTCTACCGAGGAGACGACGTGGGGAAGGTCAGGGCTGGCTGGACGGGCGGGTGGACGTCTTCCTTCTGTAAAAGGCTGCTTTTCCCTTCTCGTGGACCACCAGAGGGTGTGTGTGGCCACAGAACGCAGACAGAGCTGAGGTGTTGAAAGGAAGGAGGCTGCCTGAATAATCACGGTCTCGCCTTGAGTAAGGGGCAGAGTGGCCATGGCCGAGCAGCAGAACAGTTACAGGGTGGCGGACAGGCTGCCGGGACCCTGGGCACCTGGGCACCTGGGCACCGCGTCATGAGAGATTTAGACCTGGAGCTGGAGTCCTGAGCCTTGCTGCAGGGGCGGGACAGCCCAGGGCCTGCTGGTGGGAAGTAACAACTTCCCCTGGAGCTACTGCACCCTGGGCACTGGGGTCCAGGCCGGCTCAGCCTAGACAGGCCCTGCCAGCGTCTGCCCCAGGTACCTATCTGAGCCAGGAGGGCCCCCATGATGGGATTAGTGACCTTACGATGGAGACCCCAGAGAGCTCCCGCCCCTTCCTCCAGGTGAGGACACAGTGAGAAGACGCGTCTGTGAACCAGGAAGCAGGCTCTCACCAGACACAGAATCTGCGGTCACTTTGATCGTGGATGCCCAGCCTCCAGAGCCATGAGGAATCAATGCCTGATGTTTATTAGCCACCCAGTCTGTGCAGTTCTGTTATAACAGCCTGGCTGGGCTAAGACAGAGATATACTTTTATAAAAACCCTGAATTGCTAAATTTCAACTTTGTGCACGTTGAAAGTAAAACGTGAATATTACAGTTTCTTTGTTTCCCCACAAATTCAGTAGAAATCCTCACAGGCAAGTGGCCACCCTCCACCCCGGCTCTCACCAACCACACCCTCTCCACGCTGCCTGCATGGATTTCTACCTGTTCTTTATAACCAGCATCACCAAAATTAGCCTGGTGTTGAGATCACCTGTCCAGTGATTTCCAAGGGAAGAGACACATTCGATTCCCTGACGCCCGGGCTTTTGGGGCAACGTGGTGGTGAGGGTGCACATTCGGGTGGAAAAGGGGAAGGACAGGGAAGGTAGGTGGGTTCTGTACACCACCCCACCCCCAGACCCCCGGCACCTTCTGCCAAAGCCTGCAGGGCTCAGGGAAGGTCCCCAGAGACCAGGCGTGTCGCTCTGTCTAGAGACGCACAGGAGCCCAGCTCCTCAGCTTGGGGTCTTTGTGGCCAGAGTCGCTCTAAGTCGGGGTCTGCTGTGCTGGTGGGTCTCAGGATGTGGTGGGGTCCCGTCCTAATCCCAACCCCCCAGGGAAACAGAAGGTAAACAGCCAAGAAACTGTGGCCATGAGGAACGCCTTGCTGAGGCAGAAAGAAATCAGCCCTTTTCAGGAAAATAATTAGGACCCAGGACTGTCCCTTTCTGCTTGTAGGACCTGTAAAGCTGCAGCTGTCTTTCGGAGGTCATTCTGGAATTGCCGGGGCTGGACATGCGGCCAGGGCAGAGCCGACCCAAGCGTCTGGGAGAGTGAGGCCCCCGGGCTCATGAGGGGGACCCCGCAGGCGTCTGCTGCAATTTCAGGGTGTCCTTGGGTAGAACATCTCGGACAGTGTTAAACTGTCTCAAAGCCAAGTAGGTGTGATTTCCACACTGTCTGTAATCCAAGCCCATTTAAAATCTGGAGACAGCTCCAACGCTAATTTGTGGCAGCAATATTAACAGTTCTGTGTTACAGCGGTTAAGGTGCTGCCTCTGTTGAAGGAGACAGACCGGCAGGACTGTGAAATTAGAAAAACAACCTGTGAAGTGTCCGGGGCGGCGGGGGTCACCCTGGCTTTTGGGAGAAGGACAGCAGGTCTGTTTGTGTCCCAAAGTGCAGCTGTTGAGAACGAGGTGACAGTCAAGCCCCTGGTCTAATTCTGCAGCTAATTCTGGGGGCAGATTCCATGAAATGGATTGCGTACGGGAGCTCTGATCCAAGTTTGCTATAAAATGCTGAACTCTGAAAACACTGTTCATTTCCATTATGTTATATGCCCCCATGGTTCCCCCCTCCCAGCAGTGAGAGCTGCACCACCAGGGAACAGAGTAGGTGCGGGTTAAGTGTGCCGAGTGCCTGACAAATGGCCAGGACAGGCCTGGGGTGTCCGCTCCCTAGAAGGACCTGCAAAGGGCTTGAGAAGCAAGCAGTCTTCATGGCTAGTTTTAAAGGCATCCCCCTCTTACTCTCGGGGAGAAAGTGTTTTAGTTGCTTTGACTAAATCTTTGAGACACTGTTAGTTCCACTGCAGCCTGACATGGAAATTAAAAAAACAAAAACAAAAACAAACAAAAAAAGGGAATCACTGCGGGTGAAGAGAGACTCAGGAACAAGACAATAAACCTGGTAGTTTTCAAACGAGGGGCAACGTGTCACCACCTCTTCCACTTCCTGCATCACCGTAACTTTTAGTCACTTTCTTTCTTCTCTCATCGCATGGGAGCTCTTCTGTTTCCACGGAGCCAAAATGCTGAGAGATAAGCCTTTCTGGTTGAATTTAATGCTTTTATTAATTAACTCTTTTCCTGCTAGGGGTGGGAAGTGAAGACCACAGAGATCTAGATTTTGTGATTTTACTTTTGTTTTTTTTTATAACAAGGATTTTCCAGGTAATGAGCATTTATATTCTGACATGGTCTTGTTATTGCTTCCAAGTTTCCCGTGAAACTAGAGGAAATCTGAGGGCTGGCTCTCCCGCCAACCCCTGGGCTCTGCTTTCACCCTATCAGCTGGTGTTTGCAGAGCGTCCATTCGCTTGGGCCTGCGCCGTTAGAGAATTTAATAAAGTCGTGTTCTCATCACTCTGGCAAAGAGACCTGAAGTCAGATCTCATGAAATTGAAGGAACGAATCAGCCTGGTTCTGAGAAAACCCCCAGGTTGAGGAAATGGTGGAAATCTGATACCGCAGAAATCCACACCTGTGATTTTAATCTTTATTGAGAATGTTATTCTTCAGAACTGTTTTAGAATGGAGGCTGAAACTTTTTACCTCAGCCTGGCCGGGCAGACACCTCCCTTGTCCACAGAAGGTGATGTCTGGGCGCCGAGGGTGGTGGTCCTTGGGGGTCTGACCCGAGGGACGTCTGGGGAGCTGTGTTGCTCAGAGCTGTCCTCACAACGGGGCGAGCGTCCGACCCACCGAGCTGGCCCTGCCGTGATCTGCTCTGTGGCTGAGGCCGAACAGCCCAGGGCCCCCGACAGAGCAGGTCCTGTCCCACCTGCGTGGGGATCAGCACGGCAGGAGCCTCGTCCTGGATTTCCGGCAGCTGGGCCCGGAGTGGCGTTTTATACACGCTCCCCCAACGACCGACACCTTAGAAGTTTTTTGTTCATTTTTCATCACTTAAATAGGGGAGCTCCCCCAGGGATGGTTCTGACACTTCACTCCGAGGAGACTGAGCCTTTGGTTCAAAGCCCTGAGCAGAGGCGCCATCTCTTCATTTGCTTCTGCAGCGCAGGAGCCGGCGAGCGAGCCTTAGAAGCAGACCCCTGGTGTGTCCTGCACACCAAGCCCACCCTGTGGGGCAGAACCCAGACTGCGGGCAGACAGCGTTAAATACTGAGCTTGAGACCCAAGGTCCAGAAGCTGTGTCGCTTCAGCAGTGACCGCTGCTGCCACCCCCCGCCTCTCCTCCCACCCAACCCGGACTTGGGCAGGGTCCCTCACAGCTCAGTGGTGGGAGCTGCCCTTCCTGGGGGTGTGGACGGCAGTTCGGGGGGCCCTGCCAGGGCTGGGGGGCCTGGCTTGTCTCCTGGCACAGGTGCTGATGGCGCAGTTAGACAGGTAACAAAGGTCGTGCCTCTGGCCACCAGGACCTGCGTGAGCAGGAAGCATGCGGTGTAGATGGCGCTGCACAGAGGAGGAAAGCAAAGCAGCATTTACAGGGATGCTTGGAATCTTTTTTTTGAAGCTCAGTCCCTGAATCCAGACCATGTACAAGGTGGGATTCGAATTTAATAAAGCCGCAGAGGGCGCCTGGTCCTGAGCGCCCAGCATGCCGGCCCCACCACCCTGCTGCAGGGGCGAGGGGAGTAGGTAATGAGCCTCCAAGACGGGTCTGGTGTGATGGACGGGCTGCGGCCCTCCCGCTGCTCCGCTCTCTCCATCATCCAGTCTGGGTGTTAGCGGACTGTCAGGGAAAAATAATTTAGTGGCTGTGGCTTTAACTGATGTGCTGCATTCTGGGGTCAAATGACTGTTACAAAGTAGTGGTGCCACCTGGTTCCTGCATCGTGAGAGCTCAGGGTTGACAACATGAAAGGACAAGGCATCATGGCCGGAACTCACTGACATCATTCAACTCATGGGGATTGGGGTGGGGGGGCAGTGGGAGCTGGAGGAAGGACACTTCTTGCTAAACAGCATCGGGCAGAGGAGGAAGGGGCGCCCACAGCCCGCGGGGAGGGGGACCTTCCAGGGACGGTGGCGGGAGGACACGGGCCAAGGGCAGCCTGGGGTCATCTAGGCCGCGGGGGGCAAAGGGGCTTCCTTGGGAGCTGCTGGTGGGTTTGAGCTACAGACGGTGGTTGGTGGGTGGAGACGCCAGGCAGGAAGCAGGAGGAGAAGAAAAGAGGTGGGGTGGAGGAGTAGGGAAGGGACAGCAGGGCTGCAGTGTTTCTGGCGGGGACTCATGTCAACACCACACACCCGCTTTTACCTGGATTGTGTATTATCTGAGGGTGGGTTGAAAGGCAAGACGCATGGAGGTTATGGGCTACCCCCCTCCAACCCGCTCCTAGATGGTGCGGTAAATATTTGAAAATAAATGAATGAATTGGGGGCAGAGGTAGCAGGAGAAACAGCTGCCCCCCGCCATGGGGTTCCCTGTTCAATGGAACCTTCACACGGCCAAGCTGTGGGGACCAGACCAATGTCTGCTGTGCCCGTTTGTGCTCTGCACCTGCCAGAGTCAAATAAATGTTTGTTGGATGGATGAATGGATGGATGGATGAATGGATAGACAGGTGGATGGGTGGATGGATGGGTGGATGGGTGGATGGATGGATGGGTGGATGGATGGAAAGATGGATGGACGGATGGGTGGATGGATGGACAGGTGGGTGGATGGATGGACAGGTGGATGGATGGATGGAAGGATGGATGGATGGATGGATGGATGGATGGATGGATGGGTGGATGCTTGCTCCTGGTTTTGATTCAACATAGGGTTCTGTCCTAGTGCATTTGTTTGGTTCACTGTCCAGAACCTCTCCAGTTGCCTGAATCTGGGTGGTGCCCTGGTTTCTCTAGTGGACACGTGACCTCCTGAGGCAAATAGTGGATTCTACCTGAGGTGCTGTGAGGTAAAGATGCCCTGATCTGAGCAATGACTTACAAGTGCCGAGTTCTGACTACGGATCCTGAGCTGGGCTAAAGGCCTTTAACTGTAAAACCTTTCTCTCCTCCATTGATGCCAAAAGTGAATGAGAATAACTTCCTGTAACTAATACCTTAGAGATGCCCACAGATAGTTCTCAAAATGGTAAGAGAAAAGATAATTTGCATAAATAAGCAGTTACAAGAATCGGAAGGAAGAGCTTGCAAAGTGGTACAAGAATAGTTCCCGACACAAGGACGGTGCACGAAATACTTCCTGAGTGAGGGAGGTGAGCTCTGTGAGAAGCACGCGTGTTCTCTTGTGTGACGAGGCCCTGGAGGCAGCATGAGGCAAGGCCCAGCCCGGAGCTCCTCCCTCCGCCTGGCCCTCTGCTCAGGCAGCGTTTTCCAGCCTCCGGAGCCAGAAACTCAGCCCAAACCAGCACCGAGCTCGCGTTCCCACCGCAGGCTCCCTTGGCCCAGCCACAGATAGTCACTGAGGGGCCTTCCTGCCCCTCAGTCCTCTCTGGGGTCAGGAACCCTGCCGCCCCAAACCCCTGCTGCCCCCACTGCCTCCGCACAGCCGGTGTCACCATCACCAAGGTGACCAGTTGCCCAGCTCTCCCTTCCCTTTGCTAAGTCGGGACCAACAGTTTTTCCATTCACACGCTTCCAGGCTCTCTCTCCCCAGAGCCGGCACACGGCTCCGACGCTGCAGTGGGAGAGGCAGCGCCTGGCTTGTCTTGGGGGGGGGGAGCGGGCGCCCCCCCACTCACAGGGAGCGAGCAGGGGGTCCTCTGCTGCCCCATCCCTGCTCCCAGGCACCCCCGCACCCCAAGGACGCCGCCCACCAGCAGCTACCGGAGAGCTCTCACCTGAGGCAGGAGGTGACTTTTACTCCTGCTGGGGACGTGGCCGGGCAGCCGGATGTCGAAGAGGGCCTGCAGGGCGGCCTGGGCCGCCTGGCCCTTGGCCAGCTTCTTGCTGCGTCCCGAGCCTTCGAATGTTCTCCCGTCCACGCTCACGGCCATGACGAAGCTCTGGGCGCGCCTCTTCTCGGGCTCCGAGAGGCAAACGTAGCGCAGGCCCGAGCGCAGCTCGTTCAGCAGCACCACTGGGTTCCTTGCGCCTGGAGCCGTGGGGCCCCCCAGGTCCAGGTCCAGATCCAGGTCCAGCGGGTGGCCCAGTAGCCGGCCCCGCCGGCAGGCCGTGGCCAAGCGCTCGGGGGCGGCAGGGCGGCGGCCCGGGAAGCCCTCGCTGGGGGCCGTGGGCTCGAACCGCTGGAACAGGGAGTCGGGGAAGTCGGCCTGGTCGGAGGTGAAGTCTGGGGCTGTGCCGCCTGGGGCCGGGTGGGCCTGGCAGGCGTTGGGGAGCTGCACGAAGGACCTGAGGGCCAGCTCAGCCGCCCGCATCTTGGCCTTCTTCTTGGTGGGCCCGGTGCCCTCGAAGGTGAGCCCATTCACATCCACGGCCACGGCGAAGACGGGCGCGTGCACCGGGCCAGTCTGCGACACCGTGCGGAACTGCAGGCCTGGCCGCAGCTCGTGCAGCTGCACCAGCGCGTTCTTGGGTGCCACGGACCACGCGAGCCTCCTCCAGAGGAGCCGCAGCTGGCACAGGTGGCCGCCATTGCCCTCCTCCAGTGGCCGCTTCCTCTTCAGGCCAGGTGCGCCCCCTCGGGCCCTGTCCCCGGAGGGTGGCAGCCTGGCCTCCAGGTTGCTCACGTTGCGGTTTTCCTTCACGTCGGCGCTGCTGGTACCTGGAGGTGAGAACAAACAGCGTGACCCGGGGCTGTGGCCCAACTGAGGGCATTGTTGCAGGTCACCCCCTGCAACACTCGGCCACCAGACACCAGCCGGCCTGGCACCCTCTGGAGGCCATGGGGAGACCACATGGGCAGCACCTTGGATCACAGGCCCGCAGAACTGACCGCACCCCTGCAGGTGGGGGTTAGGGCCCAGAGGAGGGGACCCCGCCCCGTGAGGTGCCCGGAGTGCACTGAGTGGGGTGGACACACACGCGGGGAGCGTGTCCCCACTCGGGGCTGTTCCCATCTGCCCTCTGAGTGCCGCTGGGTCCCTGCACAGGCCCCCAGACCCCCCAAACCAAAGGAACACGTGGCCTCTCTCTCCATCGGGTTTGGGCGACGCGGAGGTCAGGGAGGCCTTGCCCTCGGGGTGGAACATGAGGGAATTGTGTGCTCACACCCTGGACGCTGGGTGGCACTTAGGCTTAGTGAACTATATCTAGATGCTTCTCCGTAGATGAAGCTCTGAAATATAATGTTAGATGATAAAAGCAACTTGCAAAATAAGACACAGAGGCTATGGTTAATAAGTTATAAGAACACAGAGGTTACACAGCATTCATGCCTCCACACAGGTGGTAAAGCTCAGACACGTCCCAACTCCCTTGGGACACAGGGAGGAACACAGGCTCAGAGGGTGGCTTCGTTTGTATCTGTGAGGTTTTCTGTCTTTTGCACAAAAAGGTATGAAGCAAATTTAGCAAAATCATCATTTGCTAACTGTATGAGAGGAAGGCGGGTAATGACAATTTCGTTTTCTGGTCCGGCCCTCTTGGACCACCCTCCTCCAACACAGTTGTTCCATTTAGGGAACCTCAGCTGTGGGTCCCCACATGGCCACAGACGTGCGTCCCGCTGCTCTGGCCGACGTGCTTCTAGAACGCCCGACCCTTGGGTTTCCCGAGAGGCTCTGAGGATGACAGTGCTGGGCTGTGGGTTACCCTTCCCTGACCTCACTCACACCTTCACTCTGGCCCCTCACCCCTAAAATGCACTCCAGGGTGGGTTATGGCCCTGTTTTCTAGGAGAGGAAACTGAGGTCCCACGTGGTGAAACAGCTGCCCAGGGACACACAGTCGGTTAATCGGGGGAGGTGTGACTGCATTCAGGAACGTCTGCTGTGGCCGGGAAGGCGATTTTACGGCAACTCGGTCACTTTCCTGTCTGTTTCACAGACACGGAGCTGGAGAGAGGGGGATGCCGAGGGGAACTCTGCTGACAGTGTGGATGGACGCGGGAGGAAGCAGCCAGGCTCGGGGCCACGCAGGACCTTGATGCCCGCAGATTTCTCCGTAGGAACTCATTCAGCAAGTGGAAACCCGAGGGGGTTCTACCGTCAGCCCACAGCGCGTAGGCAGACTTTGAGCGTGTCTCCCTCACCCCAGCCCGAGAGCTGGCAGCGGGAAGACACGCTCGGTCAGTGACCTGGTCCCGACGGTGCAGCTGCTGGATGGTCACCACGAGAGAAGGACCGTCTCACAGGCACGCAGGACACGCTGAAGACCGGCGCCCTCGAGAGGTGTCCTGGCTCCAGCTCGGGGCCAGCCCTCCTCGACCACGTCGTCCCCAGCAGGTGTGCTCCGCGGAAAGCGTCAGGCTCCGACTTCAGAGCGCTGTTTGCTGAAACCTCAGCGGCTCTGAGTTGCGAGGTGGGCTATCAGCATTCCTCCAGCAGTTTGCTTCTGTAAAACAGTTGGTTTGCAGACGTCGTTTTGTTCAAAGGGGTGAACCTGAGCGTTTTATAAGTTAGAGGTGGGCAACATTTGTTTACAGTCTATTTCGGTAGAAATAATTACCTTCCAAGTATCCACACTGAGTCTCAGCCTCTTTTTTTGGTCACTGTGCATATTGGGTGCACACACAGCAAGGAGTTCTGCCATTTGGGGTATTTCAGGCCAAGGAGTGGTAGATGGGAATAACCGTGCAGTTTCCCAAACCGAAGGTAAAGATGGAAAAAAAATAACCCAATCCAAGAAGCCCACGGCAGATTGCCCAGAAACGCACTGGGAGCTCTCTAATTTCTTATTGATTTCCCACGACGTGGGGATTGAGTGTGGCTGTGAGTGTAATTAAAGTGGCTGGCGTGTCAGATGCCCTCTGAACCTTCTGAGGAGAAGGTTTATCTTGGGGGAACAGCCCGGCAGACCCAGGTTCCCCTCCACTTGCACTGAAACTGCTTCCACACTCTTCTCTTCGACATCCTAGGACTGTCATCCTTAAAGTCTAAAGTGAGCCACGGAGATCCGAGTGTGGGTGAAGACCCCTTCCTCGATAATCAGTAATTAATAAAAGTTGATGGGAGTGCAGACTTCTGGGCTCCATCCTGATATGCTCTCTGGGGGTGATGTCACACGCTGGTTTTTGCAAACGAGCAGATTAGGGGTTCTGCTCCCACAACATGGCCCAGATGCTCCGTTTAACTGGCCTCCTGAGTTTGCGTGAGGTCAGGGAAGCTGCAGGGTGGGCGGTGGTCACTCCACGGCTCTGGGGTCAAGCAGGTGAGAGGTCACAGTCTCCCCCGACCTTGGTGTGTATGACCTTGGGCAGTCCCTCCACCTGCCTGAACTCCATTTTCTTAAGAGGATAAACGTGGGTTTTGTTAGCACTTGCCTTAGGGCTTATTATGAGGTTGAGCTAGAGAACACCTGTAAAGGACTTAGCAAAACCCCTGACACTGAGGAGAGTCAACTGCATTTTTGAAAAGAGCGGGAAAAAGGGAGGCAGACACTTCTAAGCTGCATCTTCTTGTCAAGGCCCAACTTCCCTGCTTATTTCATGAGTTGGGCTTCCAGGACCCCCAGAAAGAAGGGGTGGAGACACACGGGCTCTCGTGATGCAGTCTTGGGCCGAGGAGGGGTGGCGAGGGGGGGACCCTGCCCTGCTGGTCTGGTGCCACTGAGGTTTGCCAGCCTGGCTCTGCTGGACCCCACGCCCCTTCACCAGGCCCCTGCCAGGTCCATGCGATCCTCTTACAGAACTGTAGCTCTGATCCCACAAGTTCACATTTCCTTCTTCTGCAGCCCCCTCCCTGACCCAGGAAATGATTCTCATTTTCTCCTCCATTGAGTCGATAGGTTTCACACACCTGGCATCAGAGAGAATAACCCAGAGGTGGACAGTCTAGAGGCTGAGAAGGGTCACTCCTGGCAGACTGGGGAAGCTGCCCCCCACCTGCTTCCTCAGGTCCGGGCATTGCAGGACCCACGCATCTCCCAGCCCAGGGCTCTGCTCTTCAGCCCATGGCCGAATGCCGGGGTCACCCTGAGGCGGGGACAGGGCAGGGCCTAGTCTCCGCCTGCCCTCCTGGCCTGGCTGCTCCCTGGGGCCCCCTGGGGCAGGTTGCCGACCTTAACCCTTTATCTGGGTACGCCGGGGGCACCCTGGGCCGATCTGGTGTCTGCTCAGGACGTGCAAAAGGGAACTGGACGCAGCCTCACACAGCGGCCAGCACGACAGAGCGCCCTTCTCATGCACATGTGGGCAAAGGTCATGCTGATCCCGCGTTGTTGGGAGCCCGTTCTCGCAGGGGACGCTTTTCCCCAGCTCTCCAGGGGTGGGTTTTGTCCTGTCACCTGCGGAGGCCCTGCCGACTCCAGAAGGTGTTTGCACCAGGTGGTCCATCCCTAGAGGCGGGAGGGAAAAGTGTGGGCAGGACTCCGGGTGCTGGTGGCTGAGCGGTGTACAAACAGAACCGGCCACACGGGACTTTTCCAGGATCAGTGGAGACAATGAACAGAAACTTTCAGCGCCATCTGTGAACGTCGCAGGCTCCAGACCGAGTGCTTTGTGTTACGGTGACTGATCATGACCACTGAAGAGGGAACAGCTGCCATTGCCTTTTTAAGTCCTAGGCAAGAGTAGCCGCCCCGCTGCTGGGATGCTCCCAGGGTTCTGGGTGCAGGAGTTGGTCAGAGAATGTTTATGGTGTGATAAAAGCAATCTGATTCTGAAAATGTGTGCGTTGTACACTGGAAGCAGTTCCAGCGGACAGTTCATACGAGGATATAAGAATTAGTGGGTCCTTTAATCCCACTCTGGAATGCATTCCCCAAATAACTGTTATTTTCACCAGTCGTAGCTCAGAGGCTCATACATGTCAGAGCCGGGAGTAGCTCTGCAGGAAACCCACCTCCCACTATGTGTGAGGGGCCGGCCTGGGGAAGGCACATATTAAAAGTCAGCAGTGCACTGAAGTCCCCTTAATGGCTCACCTGCCGCCCCCCCGCCGCCCCCTCTGTTTCTGTCTGTCTCTGTCCATCTGTCTCTCTGTACAAGCACAGGGCGGGGCCTCAGCCCTGCAGGAGGCGAGCAGGGGGTGTGAGGGGTCCGAGGCCCACTGTGCCCCACCTGGGGCTCACACCACAGTCCCCGCAGAAAACGTCTGACTTGAATGCCAAGTGCCTTCCCTCAAGGCAGCCTCGGAGGCCACGTGTCCTGTGTGCCCCCGCGGGCGGTTGCGGCCTCGACCCTGGGAACTCTCCTGTCCTCGCCGAACCCGACAAGACATCCATGACCACACGTGTCGAAGGTCCGTGTGGGCAGCCTCAGTTTTCCAGACAGTCACACGTGTCCTTCTGTTGTGGAAATCAGGAAAAAAAGAGGCAAATAACCTCAAACGACATGAGATAAATACCACCCGTGGCAGTAATAGAACCATCGCTGGCAAAGTGAAGACCGCCAGGCACAGAGGGGAACGTCTGAGTCAGAGACACGGGAGGAGAACGTGAAACGGAATTATTTCCCTCTGCTTCTGTCACCCCGACCGTCTCCTGAGCCCCGGGAGCACCCACCCTGCTTGACAGAAAGCGTCAGCACAGGCAGTGCTACAGTCAAAGGTCCAATGCATACAAGAACTGCATTTTGTGGGGAAAGAGCAGATTTTTATATTGGTCTGGCTGTGGCTGGGCTTTCACTTTCCAGGTGAGAGACATTCTTCCCAGTCAACGTGGGCTTCCCGCTGCCATTGCTTGGACATGGACGGGCCACGCAGGGGCCAGTCCTCGGCTGTCGCCTCCAGGTGGCCAGGCCCCGGGTGAGTGCAGGTGCCTGTGTGTCACCAGCTGCGTCTCCTTCCTCGACGCCCCCTCAGGGCCAGCATCTGTCTGGTCATCACGCTGCCAGACTTCCCGGCACCACGTCCGCAGGTAGGAGATACAGAGAACCGGCCATTGGATCCACCACGTCCAGATCGGATGGGTCTGGCCGGCGGGATGGAGCCCAGGGCCTGGAGTCTCCACTGGCTCAGGAAGGAGGGTCCGAGGTGGTGCGCAGGGGATGGCTGTGGCAGCTGCGGCCGTGCGGGCTTCGGGACACCTGGTCCTGGCGTTGTGGTCGGGCGCAGGCCTGACCCCGACAGCTCCTGGGTCAGGCTCGGCAGCAGACAGGAGACGGCCTCTCTCCCAGGTGGGCCCCACGCGTCCTGGAAGGACCAGGCCAATGGGGCAGGTGGGTCTCCCTCCCTCCCTCCAGACCCCAGTGCTGTTCTGCGGGCCTGACAGGGAGTGGGCTTCTCGGCCCCTCCTCATGTGACCCAGTCAATCACGCCCTTGGGTCAGTGGTGGGCACGGAGGGGATGGGCTGGGGCAGTGATTGGCTCCTTCTCAGCATTCAAGGAAGATCGCATTCAGAGTTGCCCTCCTGGACAAGAAGAATGGAAAACCTGCATCTTCCCGTAGACTCAGCCGAAACCCACCCTGAGGATGGCTGGTCCGCGGGCGGGCTCGCAGGCACCACCCTCTTGCAGGCCGAGCCTCTGACGGCCCGACCCCGACCTAGCTCCACCCTTCACACTGGGGCTCAAGCTCCAGCGCCACGCAGAGATGAATGCGGACCAAGGACGTGAGGCTGCAGGGGGCGGACCCGGTGGTCCTGAGGGGTGAGGCCGCACGGGGAGGGGCAGGGCCTTCACTTCAACCAAACACAGGCGCCCCCCCTCAGGGTCTGAAGATAAAACAGGAGACTTCCAGGAGAAATCACCCTGCCTTCTGTCACCTCCCTTCCTCCCTGATGTGTGCACACACCACACACGCACACACACACACCACACACACACACCCCTTCCCCGACGTCCACGGCATCTGGATGCACATTAATAGCACTGCATTGGCAACGCTCATGAGAGGTATTATGACAAGTGCATTAATTTGGAGGTTTATCTTTGAATAATGTATGAAAACAGGGTCTTCAATAACAGCACATATTACAAAGGGGGATGACTAATCCACTGATAGAAAATAAGATTTTCCAAGCGTTTCAAAGGCACTTTAACATGTAATAAACAATTAAAAATCATTCTCATCTCTAAGTTTCCACCTCTCAGCCGTGAGCTGAGTTAGGGGAAGTGCCTTAATTACTAGCGTCAGCCAACCTGATCCACGTTCCCTGTTTCTCCAGGTCTTTGCCTAAAACGTCCTCGTGCATCATCCCCCTACTTGATTCCATCCTCAACTCTACCACCAGGCCACCCTCCCCGCCCCTCACACGGGCACTGATGCCCTGAGGGCTGGATTCACTGCCCAAGGCTGTGAAGCTGGAGCTTGGGGTCGCAGCTGTCAGGCTGCCCTGCCCTTGGATGGGGAGAGAGGGCTCCTACGGGGAGACTAGACTCAGCCAGGGTCCCAGCAGCTTGAGCAGGAAAGAGGATGAAACAGAGTAAGATTTTCTTCCTCAAGGCGTCTATTCCACATGCTTATCAAATAGCTTTGTCCACACGTTCAGGTCAGCTTGGGGGCGCGTGTGTATTTTTATAGGTATAAGTAAATGTGTGTGTATGTGTGTGTGTGTGTGTGTGTGTGTGTGTGTGTACATGTGGCACACCTCAGAGATATGGTGGGTTCAGTTCCAGGTCACTGCGATAAAGCAAATGACATGGATTTCCAGTTTCCCAGTGCATAAACGTTATGTTTACACTCGACTGCAGTCTATTAAGTGTGCAGTGGCATTACTTCTGACAAAACTATGTGCCGATAGACTTGCTCGATGCAGGGCGGCCCCAGACCTTCAATTTGTAAGAAGCACAGTATCCGTGAAGTGCAGTAAATAGAAGGGTAGTAAGACAACGTGTGCATGTGTGCTCCACATTACTGAAGTAGTTACCAGTAAGTTAACTAAGTTAACTAAGTTAAGTAAGTTAACTAAGTAAGTTAACTAAGTCCTAGAAACTTTCCAATTTTGGTCAGGAGAGAACAGAACCAGCCGTTGGAGCTTCACGGGACCTGCGAGGTCGGGCCTGTGGGCAGTGGGGAGGCCGCACTCTGACCCACTGGCACCCTGTCCACACCCTCCACGCTCGCCTCCATCTAGGAAACAAGGGCTCAAACCACAGGGTCACTGAGGTTGCTCAGTTCTGTGACTTTGCTTTTGTGGAACAGTCAGGGTAACAGCCTCAGCTTCCCATCTTGTTGGTGGTTGTGTTTTATGGGAAGGGGGTATTCATGAGAGCTTGTCGTGTTTCTTAAAATCTAAGGCTGAATGGACAACGTTCCAGGGCCAGTCCCTCCTGCCGTGGCTTCCCGGCCCCACCAAAAACCAGTGACCGGAAGCTAGCCTCCCGCTGCCCACAGGCACAGGCCTGACTCCAGCTGCAAAGGTAACCACCTGTCAGGTAATTTTGAAATGCAAGAGGTGCTCCTGTCATTTGGACTGTTTCATCCCCCATGTTTTCCTTCTACAAGCAAGAGGGGGGCGCACCACCCGACAGACACGCCTGCACTTTCCCTCACCGGCACACATGCTCCGTCTGCTCTGGGGTCTCCTCCACACTCCCAGCAGATCCACCCCCAACCGGCTTTTCAGTCCCCACCCCACACGGCTTTGTTGTCTCTCCGGTTTCATGAGCCAAAACATTGTTTCGACTGCAGGCACCCGGCCAGCTCTTTCCTTGTTAAATAATTGTACAAACTGTTCAAACAAGCTGTGTTCATTTTTCTTTTTCTTTTCTTTTTTTCCCCTTTTTGGTTTGGAGGGGAAAAAATAAAGGAAAGAGAGAAGGGATGGTCCCAGAGAACTGCGTTTTTTTCTTGAGAACTCCAGAACCTGGAGTTCTCAATCACATAGTCACTGCTAATATTTCCTACCACCCAGGTGGGGATGGGATCCTGCGGGTGGGGAATGGGATTCCAGGGAGGATGGGATCCGGGGGGATGGGATTCCAGGTGGGGATGGGATTCCATGGGGGGGGGGATGAGATTCCACAGGGGGAATGGGATTCCAGGTGGGGAAAGGATCCCGGGTAGGGACAGGATTCTAGCGAGGAATGGGATCCCAGGAGGGGATGGGATTCCAGGTGGGGATGGGATTCCAGGGGGGATGGGATTCCAGGTGGGGCTGGGATTCCAGGTGGGGATGGGATCCTGGGGGGGATGGGATTCCAGGGGGAATGGGATTCAATGGGGGATGGGATTCCAAGGGGGATTGGATACCAGGGGGAATGGGATCCTAGGCGGGGATGGGATCCTGGGGAGGGGGAAACGGGATTCCAGGCGGGGAAGTGATCCCAGGGGGGTGGGAGCAGGTCCTCCTGCTCTGGGAAGCCCAGGTGGTGCCCCCCACCACCCCAAGGGTCTCAGCCTTTGGGGTCCCCCTCTGCACGTGGGGCTGGGGCTCTCGGGGAAGGGGCTCTGCTTACTGAGGTTGTCCTCATCCTCCGTGTGCGCGGCCCCGGGGCTCACGTGCTTGAAGGAAGCGATGAAGGCGGACAGCATGCTCACTTTGTCTGGAAAGAAAAGAAGGACAGGAAATGCACTTTTGACATCGAGTTTCAGAAAAACTCAGTGCTTTCATATGTTCTTATTACTGAGGGTTTGGACATGGGAGGTTGAAAGGTCATTTTTGGTTTTAGCCACTTCATTCTGGTTCAGTCTTTTATTGAATTTCTGACAGCATTTTATCAAATTCCCCTCTCCAGTTTTAAACTTTATGATTTCCATCTTTCTTCTTTTCTTATTTTTGGCATCTCCATGTCACTCAAAACTGGAAGTCACCATCTGCAGGGCAGTCCCCTAGCCTGAGCCTGCATGGAGCTGGGTGGGCAGGGCCTGCAGACAAAGGACATTTCACAGAGAGGAGCTAAGGCCAGTGAAGAAATGCCTCAATGAAACGAGAGTCCTGCAAACAGAGCCAAGACTATTTCTCCCCAGTAGTGGAGAACCTGTCTGTGGGCTTGAGAAAATGAAAAAAAAGGACTTATGAAACCTGCAAAATACAGTTACTGTTTGTTTGAGCAAAAGTAGACGGAACAGGAGGAGGGAATGGACAAGGGCCCTAGAGGTTTCCCTGAAGTGGGGGCGGTAACTGAAGTGGGAGAGGAGCCCAGGGACCCCCTGCCTGCAGCCCCGGGGGCGGTCCCGGGTGCAGGTCTCCTGAGCACAGTGCAGAGGGGAACTCGGACCTGAGAGGAGGTGGCGCTTGGGACTAACGGGCTCAGCTATTTCCCTCTGAACAGAGACGAAAGACAAGTGGGTTGAAGCCCAGTTGGGAGAAATGAAAGAATGACTACTGAAGGGACCAGAAGGAAAGCTCCTTATATCAGAGCCCTAACCTTAACACTAACCCATAACCCCTAACCATAACCCCTAACCCTAACCTCTAACCCAAACCCTTAACCCAACCCTAACCCCTAACCCTAATCCCTAACCCCTAACCCTAACCTCTAACCCAAACGCTTAACCCAACCCTAACCCCTAACCCCTAACCCTAACCCTAACCCCTAACCCTAACCTCTAACCCAAACACTTAACCCAACCCTAACCCCTAACCCTAATCCCTAACCCCTAACCCTAACCTCTAACACAAACCCCTAACCCAACCCTAATCCCTAACCCTTAACCCAACCCTAACCCCTAACCCTAATCCCTAACCCCTAACCCTAACCTCTAACCCAAACCCTTAACCCAACCCTAACCCCTAACCCTAACCCTAACCCCTAACCCTAACCTCTAACCTAAACCCTTAACCCAACCCTAACCCCTAGCCCCTAACCCTAAGCCCTAACCCCTAACCCTAACCATAACCCCTAACCCTAACCTCTAACCCAAACCCCTAACCCAACCCTAATCCCTAACCTCTAACCCTAATCCCTAACCCCTAACCCTAACCTTAACCCCAACCAGAAGTGAGTCCACAGAAGAACTCAGCCCCGACACCCCCGGAGCCGCTGTGCACAGGCCCCTACCCCTCACGGCTCTGTCCCCTCGAGGCTGCAGTATTCGTGACTTTCCATGTGAACCTTGACTATGTTTAGAAAACCGCAGAAGGCAGAACCCTTGTTGCTCATCCATGGTGTCACAGGGTCGCCATGGGGTTGCCCTTGCCCTGCCTTTGGCTGGGTTGTCCAGGGTCCCTCGTCAGGAACACTTTAACATGCTCCATGCATCATGCTGCCTTTGTCTGCTTCTGTCGTAGGAAAGGAGCTCCTGTTTCAGGCTCATCTAAGTGTGATCTCTCCTGGAAACGTCAACTGGCGGTTTATTATTCAGTCAGCCTCCAGGTTTCCAGACCCAGGCTTGAAACTTACTCTTTTTCTTTCAATTCTGAGCCTGTTTTCTCTTTAGCCGAGCTTTCCAGAGGCCAGGGGAGTTCACACTGAAATTCATTCAGGAGCCTGTTAACAGCTGTTGTTTCCATTAGGGACGAGGAACAATACAATGTTCACTCGGAGAACAATAAATAACTCAAATACAGAAAGCCTGCTACCTCTTCATTCTGCCGAACACGAAGAATAAGCCCAGGGAAGGCCCAGTTCCCCAAACCCTCATGGCCGAGCTAATTTACTACACGAGAATGAAATCTCTTGCTTGAGTTATAATTTCATTAAGAGAGAACAATAATGTTCCAGAAAGAGTGTGAAGCTCAAATGATTTAGTCTCGAGCATCTCAAAATGAAATTACAATTTTCTAATAAAGCAGGGCTACCAGCCAGACACCCACAAAAACACACTAAAACAATTCATAGCTCACCTTAGCCAAACTGTGAAATACTTAAAGATTGTTTTCCATCCATCAGAGTTCTGGATTTCTAGGGTGGCCAGATTTGTCAAATAAAAATTCAAGACACCAGGTTAAGATTGAGTTTTGAATACACAACAGATACTTTTCTGTGTATATACATCTCTAATATCATGTGGGACATACATACATTAAAAAAAGTATTCATTGTTTATCTGAAATTCAAATTTAAGGCAAAGGACTTGAATAAGCATTTCTACAAAGAAGATATACAAATGGCCAATTAGCACATGAAAAGATATTCAGCATCATTAATCATTAGGGAAATGCAAATAAAAACTATAGGGAGACACCACCTCACACACATTAGGATGGCTGCTATCAAAAAAACCCTAGAAAGTAACAAGTGTTGGTGAGAATGTGGAGAAATTGGAACCCTTGTGCGCTGTTGGTGGGAATGTAAAATGGTTCAACCACTGTGAAACCCGCAACTCCGCTCTGGGTATAGACCCAAAAAGAACTGAAAGTAGGGACTCAAAGAGTTATCTGTACACCCACATTCACAGTAGCATGATTCTCAATAGCCAAATGTGGAAGCAACCCAAGTGTCCATGGATGGATGGATGGATGGATAAAGAAATGTGGTCTGTACACACAGGGAATATTATTTGTCCTTAAAAAGGAACGGAATTCTGACACATGCTACAACACGGATGAACCTTGAAGACATTATACGAAACTCAATAAGCCAGTCACAAAAAGACAAATGCTGTATGATCCACGTAGATGAGGTCCCTAGAGAAGTAGAAATTATAGATACAGAAAGGATAATGGTGGTTCCCAGGGGCTGGGGGATGGAGAGGGGGAGAGTTGTTTAGTGAAGACAGAGTTTCAGTTTGAGGAAATAAGAAAGTTCTGGACACAGATGTGGTGATGGTTGCACAACAATACAAATGTACTCAATGTCACTGAACTACATGCTTAAAAATGGTGAATATGACACATTTCATGTTATGTATGTTTTACTACAATTTAAAAAATAAAAAATAATTCAAATTTGACTGGACATCCTGTGGTTTTTCTGTGAACCCTATCCCTTCTTGCCCCATCCACTCCTCGGTGGATTTTGGATTTCACGGGCCGGCTTAAACCCAGCAGACAAACCAGGCAGGAAGCACCAAAGCTGCTGAGTCAGCCCAACTGAAACTCCAACTACCCATCTCCTACCATGATACTTCATGAAAGAGAAATGTTTAACCCTGAAGGCACATACCCTCTGACTGAGAAACAATTGTTCTTGAGAAAGGACAGACCGAGTATTTATTTATTTATTTATAAATTTTTGGCTTGTGAGATCTTCGTTCCCCAACCAGGGATCAAACCCACACCCTTGGCAGCGAATGTGCAGAGTCCTAACCACTGGACCGCCAGGGAATTCCCCCAGACCAAGTCTTTAGAATGTCATTAGGGAAAAGGGTGAGGAATTACATTTTCTATTTAGAAAAATTCTAAAAAAAATTATTTGCTGTCAATGACTTTTTCGGTAGTTGTTTCCTTGACATGCGCCTGTCAGTTTGGTATCTACGTCTACTGGCTCCAGGTGAGCAGAGCCCCAGTAGCCAACTGGTTCTGGTCTTTGTGTTTCTCATGGTCACCTTAGAAAACTTGGTTTCATGCCGGTTACTTACTGATGGAAAATAGAGGCCCTGCTTTTCTTTCTCGCAGTTCTGGTTTGGGTCCGCTGAAAGCAGCTGGTTAATAGGACTCCCAGCCTCCCACTGGAGAGTCAGAAGAAGGAGAGGGTCTTCCTCCAGGGAAAGCGGCTGGAAGGGCTGGGTGCTCCCTGCCCCGCAGCTGTGTCTGTGGCTCTCAGCTCGGGCCCAGGGACCCTGCGAACCAGCTGGATGTTGGCCTGAGTTGAGATGCACTGACCTGGACTGGTCCCTGTGAGGAGAGCACCTGGCATGGCCTCCAATCAGGGGTTGTTTCTAGGGAAGTTCTGGTCACCATCCATCATATTAATGGTGTTTTTAATGAATTACTTGGAATGATCCAGGGCATTTGTGTTATAAACCTTATTGCTCACTGCAAAATAAGTGGCTCTGGCCCAAGTTGATGTGATTTCATATATTTCTGGAGCAAGTGGGGAAGCATTTTCAGGGGCAGAAGCCGTTTCCTGGAAACGGATGAGATCCCATTGGTTGACAATATTGATAATGAAGAACAAACACAATTTGGTAACGACATAAAGATAGAAAAATGGAACAAAAAGGTGGGTTCAGAAATGGAATCATACCTGTGTGATCAACCGATTTTCAACAAAGACCTCAAAGTCATACACTGAGGTGAAAGAAAGTCTTTTTAACAAACAGTGCTGAAAACCTGTACATCATCTTGGAAAAAAGTGAATTCTGAGCTCTGTCTTGTATCATAATGAAAATGTTCACTAAATGGATCATAAAATCTAATACTATAAAACTCCTAGAAGAAAATATAGGAGCTTACTTTCATGGTCTCCATGTTGGCAGATTTCGTAGACATAGAAAGCACCAATCATAAAAGAAAATATAATTTTCATCAAAATTAAAAATTTCAGCTCAATGAAATACACTGTTAAGAAAACTAAAAGCAAGCCACAGATTGGGATAATATATTTACAATCAGGACAACTGATTTTTATCCAGAATAAAAGAGAACTCTTATAACGTAATAAGAAAGGACAAAAAATTCCAATTAAAAAAACGGGCAAAATACTTGAACAGAAACTTGACAAAGGAAAATATTCACATAGCCAGTAAACACATCCCCAAGCACTCAACAGTGGTATATGTTAAGGAAATGCAAACTAAAACCATAGAGAGATATCAACACACACCCTTGAACGGCTGAGATTAAGAAGACTGACACAGGAAAATCAGAACACTGGTCCACTGGGATGATAACTCTGGAAAATGTTTTGGCTGCTAATCTCTAGAACATTATGCTGAGCAAAAAAATTTAGGCAGAAAAGAGAACATGCCATGTAATTCCAGAAGAGGCAAAACTACCCTCTGGTGACAGATCAGACAGGGGCTGCCCCTAAGGGTCAGTGCAGGTTGGCTGGAAGGGGCGGGAGGGGTCTTTCTGGTAGGACGAAACCTTCTATATTAGACCGATATGTGTGGTACACGTGTGCGTGCATTTGTCACTGGACTGTAAGAGTACACTTTGTACTTTTCTCCGTACGTAAATTATACCTCAATTATTTAAAAATATTAAAAGATAAAAAAAGTGACTGGACAAGAAAAGAAATGATGTGAAGCCAGAGTCAGAGCATTATTTACTCCAGAAAGGAGAAAAGTGAGGACAACAGATACTAAAGGTAAACTGTAGGTGCAGTCAGGCCCCCTGATCGGGACCTGGGTTTGTCTTTTTCTTTTTTCTTTTTTGCTTACTTTATAGATTTGGAAGCTCAAATGTATTTAAAAGGCTTTAAGAAGACTCTCAAAGATAAGGCTCTTTGGAGCGGTCCTCGGACTCACATCCAGACAGCTGTACACATGGAAACAGAGGGAGCGAGAACTCATGTGAGCGGGATGGGGGCCACGGAAGGTTGCAAGCATCAGGCCCCGCCACACGCCCCGCAGCTGCGGAGACTCAGTTTACCCACGAGGAGCTGGAAAATGTCGACGTTTTGGAGCCTGCTTTTGTGAAAGCCATGTTTGCTTTACAGACTGTTGTGTTTATCAACAATTTATGAAACAGTTTTTACCAAGTAAGATGAAAATTTAAAAAACGCCTTGCAGCACGAGCCCATGTCAGTTACCTGGAAAATCCGTCCATGGGAAATAACATGTTTGCTGGAAATTTTAATAAAAACTGTAATTGCTAAAATACCTAAGGATTTGATCTTCTACTGCAAAGCACTAAATAGTTCACAGGTTATTTTTAAAAAATTAGATCAATCGCGCACTTGGGTTCTGCCCTATTTCAACCGTTTGGAGTGAGCTTTTGTGCTTGTGTCCTCTGCGTCTGTGGGCCAGGCGCTGCTCCGTCCAGCGCAGCTCAGCCGCGAAACAGAAAGAAGGTGACAGTTGGAAGCCACCGAGCGCAGTCGGTACCTTTGGGCTACAAACCCCAGCCTCCTTTACACGTTCCCTTCTTATGTTTTCCTTTTGCCAAAACGCACTCTGACAGATGGCCCCCCTCAGGCTTGACCCACTTTCCTTCCTGACTGTGTCTTCTCCCCCAACACAGGTATGTCTTGAACGGATGCTGCTTCTAGCCAAACACAAACGCAAATCAGCCTGAACAGGTGGGTGACCTCGGGAAGTAAGAAAATAATTAACCTCCATGCAGGCAGGAGAAAGGAATAATGTTTTGGAGGACAGGCAAAGATATTTTCTCGCAGATTTTCAGGAATCTGTGTTTTAAGAGGCCATTTTCAGGCTGCCATCTATGAACAAGGGAATTCAGGCGTAGAAAGACTCTGGGTCTGCACCGAGTTCTGTAACACCAGAGGGTCTGCTTCTCACAAGGAGTGAGGCTCTTCTGGTAACTTCCAGGTGCATAAAACTCATGATTTTGGTCTTGAAACAGGCAGCCAGCCTGTGTCTGTTCCTCATTCTTTGTATGGGCTGAACTGTGTCTTCCCCCAAAATTCACGTCAAGTCCGACCCCCAGGACCTCAGAATGTGACTGCATTTGGAGATGGGTCTTTAAAGAGGTGATTAAGGTTAAATGATGCCTTCAGGGTAGATCGTAATCCCATGTGACTTCAAATAAGTCCCTCATGGAGGGACCACCACGTGAGGACACAGGGAGAAGGCAGCATCCACACCCAGGGGAGAGGCCTCAGAGGACCCGACCCTGCCTACACCTGGATCTCAGACTCCCAGCCTCCAGAACTATGAGAAATAAATGTCTGTTGTTTAAACCTGTGTCTGTGGTCCTTTGTCCCGGCAGCCCGAGCAGACTAATATATTCACTCAACAAATCTTTATCGAATGCAAATTAGTTGTACCCCTAACCAATAATTTCACACTCTAATGCTAAGAAGGAACAGTGCTGAGGGACTTGGCCTGTCCAGGGGCACCCAGGAGGTCGGTGGGGGGGGGGGCATCTTGCAGGAAGTGACCTGATAGCTAATAATACCGTCCACCCCTTACTACGCACTGGAGGTCTGGCTCCAGAGCCAAGCGTACTTCCACTGAAAGGTGAGTCTGGGATGACCCAAGTTAGGGGAGGGGAAGGCCAGGCCGGCAGAGGGGCCACCTGTGCAGCTCTTTCTGGGCCTGGAGTCTTGATTCTGAACAGGGGGCTCCAGGGGGCTGGAGGGCAGCAAACATAAACCTTCTGGATTGTGAGGGGTGAGTGGGAGGGAGGGTGGGAGAGTGGAGAGTGGGGGAGAGGGAGAGAGAGAAAGGGAGGGAGGGAAGAAGAAGGAGGGGGAGAGAAAACTCTCATCCAAGATGGGTCTGAGGCCCAGACATGGTCCCCATCATCACCCCACACTTGCCCCCGGGAGACCCGACATTTGGAAACTGTTGCTGAGGGGACACGGGGGCCAGTTAAAATATCCAGTGGATACACCTCGACTTTGGCCAATTAAACAGAGATGTTTCCCCTTCCATCTCCCTGGATGGGCTCAGACTCGGTTATGAGATGGTCAACTTCCATCTGGGCTGAGTTTCACAGATTGGAAATAACTAGAAAGTTACGGGCCTGCTTGAGACTCACTGAGGGACAAAGAGGAGGAGGGGACAGAGGAGGTTAAAAGAAGAAAAGCAGAAAAAAGCACAATAACCGTCCATGTTTATGCTCCAAGGGGCTGAAATTTCCAAATGAGCCGGTGAGGACTCTGCAGCCGACACCCTGGCCCGGGTGTGAGTCTGGGGGTCTCTGGGCTTACCCGGGAGATCCTTTGTGCAGGGCTGGGATCGGGGTGGGGGGTGAAGAGGAGGAGACTTTTTCATCCAGTACAGACTCAAAGGAAGTCAGGAATATCCAATGCCTGAATTCCTCTTCAAAGCTCCCAAATTTCATAGGAAGAGATCCCCTAAGTGAGAGTTGCAGTAGCTCCTGCCGCTGGGAGGACGGCTAATAAATATGCGTATAAAATAGGACCTCCAGTGCACGGGAATTAGAAGCATGGCTCTCAAGGAGTTGTTGGAGCAATAAGAGGTCTCTTATGGAATCCACCATTTCCTCGTGGTTTAATTTCTCGGGCACATTGTTCTCCTCCTGGGAAGCTTCCCCTCAAAGTCATAGGCTAAGACCTCCCCATGCTAGTGTGGGCCACCTGACCAGGCCACGGTCCCAGTGCTGCGAGCAGCCTTGAGGACCACACAGACATTCCAGCTACACCTGGATTATTTTGGGAAGCGGGGGTAGGAGCCTAAAAACAAACCAGCCCCCACCAGATCATTCTACGTGAACAGCAGGCAAAGACATGGATGGCTGACAAGTGACTGACGGGATGGGACTCTTTGCCAGAAAGTGCATTTAAACAACAGAAAATCTGCATCTAAAGGTGTGTGTTCACACTTTGCCAGGGTGCTCAGGGCCTTTGGGAAGCCCTGCGCTCCCCTCTGACGCTCCATAGGGAGTGGTGCACGTGCCAGTGTAGACATCTCTCTAGATTCCTTTCGGGTCCCCCATGAACCTCGGGGTGCAAGGGCTACTTCGGGCTCCATCCCTCACACTGAGGACAGTGGTCCTGCTGGACAGTGCGTGGTGTCAGACCCGACGGCCCTGTGGCCGGACACGCTGTGCGCCACCTTCTCCATCAGGCGGGGAGAGGCCAATCTGGGGACGGGTGGTAGATGGCCTGGGAGGTGGGAAGCTGAGCTCCGCGCGACGCTGTCCAAGGCCTTTCCAGGCTCCGAGACCCTCCGGGAAAGCTGGAGTTGCTTCCAGGACATCTTCCTGATCCTCCTTCTGGCCAGTGTGGTCGAGGCCCACCAGCCACTCCTTCAGCAAACGCCCCTTGTCTGTCCAGGTGCCGAGTGCCTGGCCTGCAGCACCCTGGTTGGTAGCAACTGCCTAGTAGACTTTTCTGGGCAAAGTTTTTACCCAGATTGAAATGTGTTTCTCCAGTTAGGAAAACAGATGTGTTTTTGCTTCATGTCACTCACACAGATGTCTGCCGTGGGAAGCCCCCTCGGTCTGGGACGGTCTCCTCTGGTTCCAGGGCTGCTGGCGCTCGCGGCTGGACGGGGGGTGCTGTTGATGTCAGCTCCAACGTCCAAGGCGAGAGGAACAACCTGTTGTCTTGCGGCTTCCTGTGTTTGTCTGTGACACCGTGAGTCGTGCGTCCACCGAGGGGTCCCTGGTAGGGGCGGAGGGTGCTCCTGGTCACCTGGTCAGAGAGAGCAGGTGACCAAGGGCTCCAGGGGGAGGTTGAACTGCAGGGAGTTTGGGGCTGAAATCAGAAGCCTCCACTGCTCACCGGCCCTGAGGACCCGTGAGGCCTCGAGGGATGGTCTTGTGATTCGGGTCAGGAATTGAGTTAAAGAACCAGCTTGAAGCAGGAGATTCTCAGGAGGTAAGAATCTGACCCTAAAGACCCACGCAAGTCCTCCGAGAACTGTTGTCAGTGACCTGCAGATACGGTGACAGGTACAACCCTCTGCGAGAGGGGCGAGTCCTGCACAGGCTCTGTGATTCATGTCCCCAGAGTCCTCCTTCCATGTTGCTGGCTCTTCACACGTCTGGCGCTTCCTCTGTTGGCATCCTCTGGCCTCCCTGCCCTCTTCTCTTTGGAGACATGCTAACCACAAGTCCCTCTATTTTATACTTTTCCTTCTATTTCCATTTTGTAAAAAGGTTTCTCTGCCCCTTAATACCATCCAGCACGTCACAGGACACAATCATTCTCTGCAACTTTCTAGGCTTTGAGTGGATGCTGTCACCTCTTACATTCCCAAAGGCAACTGGATCCAGTATTATTTTTATTTTATTTTCTAATATTACTTTAGTTACTTAAGTACTGAGTTGAGCTCATTTGGAAACTAGAAACAAGACATGACAGAACCTCCCCGCAGGTCGCCCTGTCCTCCGCAGGCTTTGTTTAGACTGGTTGTCAACACCATTTTCTTCTTCAGTGCTGTTTGAATGTGGCTAATTTCTTACCTCTTACAAGAATTAGATACTCCAATAACCAAAAATAGAACAACTGATCACATAAGTAATTGTTTAGAGAGCAGGTCAAAGTGTTAGTATCTGAATTTGCAAGTTTAATTATTTCTCTTTAGAGTGGCGCTCCTGGCTAATGTATGAAATGATCTTTATTAACTTGAAGCTCCCTAATGGACTGGTCTCTTCATGCAGACCGTCTCAGGACAAGTGAGGGCTGCTAATCACCCTTCTGGAGCTGACCCCAGCAGCCCTCCACCGTTCTGACGTGTGTAATGATCCACAATGCTCCTCATTACCCCACGTAATGGGGTCACACGTATTGACAAACATCAGTCCTTCAGAGTGCTGAGAAGACCCCTCACTCCCGGTCCCCGATCACGCCTGCCCCTGTGTCTCTATGTCCTTCACATCAAGTACTGTCCCCGGTCAGTCTGGCTACTTGAACCCAGGGAGGAAACAGTTGGTCGTTCATTCCGTCATCTGTTTATTCAGCGAAGATTGATGGAGCACTTACTATGCCCCAGGATCTAGAATGTTCCAGAACATCCTAGAACAGCCTAGAACTCCCTCTTTCTGCTGTATTTTCTGCACAGCCTTTATCAGCATCTTCAACACTACGTGTCACACTTGCTTGACTGCCCACCTCTCCCGACTAGAATGTGGACTTCATGCAGGTGAGGATTCCCTTCTGTTTTCATGATAAGATCCTGCGATCTGCAGATGGGACCATTTCATGGGACGCGTGGGCGTTAGTCAGATGGGACTGAACAGAATTTTGGTCAACAGGGTCCTTTTCCTTTGCTCCTGGATTTCACCACAGTGCAGCCTTTCCCTCCTTTCTGAGTGAACTCTGGTCGGTTGGCAGGGTCGTCCACGTCTGTGGCTCGGGCCCCCGCCTCTCAGCCTCCTAGTTAAGTTGCTAACGAATGCTCAGGCATCCAGGAGGGGCTGCAGACAGCCTGCAGGAGTCATGGTGGTGCGGTGTGGATAATCGTGCCCTAAGACTGCCTTGTAAATAAATGTCAGTATTCACCTGCTCAGGGGTTTTGTGGTATCGTTTTGGAGATGCTCCAGTCTTAACAGTTGCTGTTGAGGAAACTGGGGAAGTGACCAAGCAGAGAAGAGTCCCTGTGTCCTGTGACCAGGACTATAAGGGATGCTTTAATAGAGAGAGAACTAGGCAGGGGCCTGCCCAGGGCGCAGGGGTCAGGGAGCCCTCCAGGAGGGGGCAGAGGTCATCCAGTGATATGACGATGTCCATTCTGTGTCACAGCCCAACGCTGCCTGTGTTTGGAGGCAGGTGTGAGGAAGAGGAAGAGGAGAAAATGAGCAGAAAAGGGAGTGTGTGCCGGACGAGTACGGGGTGAGGCCGGTGAGCACAGGCTGGCTGGGCACTCCGGGTGCCGGACGGGGCGGCCCCTGCGCTGGCCAGGCCTCGGGCGCGGGGCTCCCCGACAGGCCGCTCCCGGCTCCTTCAGAGCCAGAGGCCGTTTACAGAACGAGACACACTGCCTTGTGAAATATTAGTTTCTTATTACTTCTAGCAGTGGAGTAGAAAGCAGCGTGGTAGGTGGATTTTCTATAAGAGGCAACGTGTGTGTTCTCTATTAGATTCCACGAAAATCAATTTGCAACCCAGTTCAGCCTGGTAAAATTAGATCTAAAACTATTTAATTTTGTTTCAAGAGTGCTTTTCCCATCTGATGCCTGGCCTGCGGACATACAGTGATAAAATACCTTGAGTTATTGCGGGCTCTGTGCGCATCTGTTGGAGGAGACGCACCCGGTGTTACGCATCTTCCCAGCGGCCGGTGCCCAGGATACAACGCGAGTCTCCCCCATCACCGCGAGGCTCATTTTTTTAAAGATTTATTTATTTATTTATTTTATTGATTAATTGATTGATTGATTGATTGCTATGTTGGGTCTTCGTTTCTGTGCTAGGGCTTTCTCCAGTTGTGGCAAGCGGGGGCCACTCTTCATCACGGTGCGCGGGCCTCTCACTGTCACGGCCTCTCTTGTTGCGGAGCACAGGCTCCAGACGCGCAGGCTCAGTAATTGTGGCTCACGGGCCCAGCCGCTCCGCGGCATGTGGGATCTTCCCAGACCAGGGCTCGAACCCGTGTCCCCTGCATTAGCAGGCAGACTCTCAACCACTGCGCCACCAGGGAAGCCCGCGAGGCTCATTTTTAATGCTCTTATTTTGCGTTCCACATGGTTTGGTAATAAGATGTGGCACATGGATGTGTTTAATTTGCCTGAGGACGTGTTTTTGTGTTTTCCGAGTCAGGCCCTGTGCTAGAACTGTTTGGGGCAGCGGTGCCGGGGGTGGGCATGCTGGGCTGAGTCTGATCAGGTGGGGCTGACACTTAAACACAGGAGTGGGTGGAGGTTGGAACTGTTGCTTCTTCAACTGAAAGTGTCTCCGTTTTGGGCTCTGACAAGACCTGAAAAGTCGGAGGGTTCCAAGAATGCCTCGTCAGGCACTAACTCTGTCAGCTCCTGCTGACGGCAGAATCCACGTTACTCTTTGCTGGGACCCCAGGCCCTGCCAGGCTCCGAGTGTCACCACGGAGTGTCACCAGCGCTGACCGTCAGGCTTACAGGGCTGCACGGTGCTGGGTGAGGCAGCACCCGGCTGGGCCCGGACCTCAGTTTCCTACTTTCCCACGAGTTGCAGTGAAAGTGGTGCCGAGCCCGTGGGAGCAGGAGGGATGTGGCCTCAGCTTTCAGGGGCGATGGGGGGAGGCCAGACCTTGCCCTCTGCGTGGCAGCGGGACAGGCGTTGTTTCCCAGGGTCCTGGTGGACGGACGCCGTTGGTGAAGCACCATGCTCGGCACCTGCGGCATTGTCACCACGTCCTGCTTCGCAGCCCCGTCCACCTCCCATATCCACCGCCCCCTCGCCTCCCGATCCACGTCGGAGAGGAAAGTCGCATGGGGAGAAGTGACGTGACTCTCGGCAGCACAGTTACCACGCGGGTACCATGGTTCACGGGCGATGGTGCCGCGTGCGCCACACACGAGCCGCCTCAGCTCCCCTTCCAGCCTCAGCATCCTCCCCGATCAGCACACGGGCTCACACAGCCCCACCAGGCAGCTGAGCTGGCACCCTACGACCACACTGAATTGTAAATGCCTCTGGGAAACGGATTGTACACTATTCAGCGTTGTGTCCTCAATTTATCCCTAAGAGTTGAAGTTTCATCACGATTTGCTGGACCCGCCTGCCGGCCTGGATGCCACCCACCTGCCCTTCACTTTTCTGCACGTGGCCCGCCCTTTCTCCGAGCAAAGTCAGCATACGGTTGAGTTTGGTTTTCTTGTTTGTCTTTAGAGAATTGCAGTAAGACCTGGGGCAGCAGTTCTGCCAAACAAAGACAGGTATTATTACACCAAAACATTTCCATGAGCAAATACACTAGTGGAATCTAAGTTCTGTCAAGCGAAGCAGATTTCTTTACTGCAGGGCTTTGGAGGACTTCGAAGGCCACGTGCTAAGGTCACTAGGAAATCTCGGCCACGAGCGCACAGCTGCTCCCCAGCCGTGGAGCCCGTTTCCCCCAGCATCACAGGGACTTCTTTCCAGGAGACAGAACCTGAAAGGAGCTGACAGATGGGGCCGCAGAGCCTCACCACGTCCTTGGGACAGCCCTATGGGCATTTCCTAAGTGACGGCTGGGAACCTCTGAGTCTGGGGGAGGCGGAGGGAACAGGAACCTAAATAATTCTGTATTTGGTACAAAAGTGGGTGTAAATGAGTAAAGATGTGGTCTAGTCAGAGAAGATCTTGTCATGTTATTTCTGAAGTTCTGTTCATCAACAGCCATTCTACGTACGCCTGTTGAGCACTGGTCTGTGGGAGAGTCCAGGACAGAGAATGTTCTTTTTTTTTTTTTTTTTTTTTAAATTTTTTTTTTTAATTTTTTTTAATTAATTTATTTTATTTATTTATTTATTTATTTATTTATTTATTTATTTATTTATTTTATTTTTGGCTGTGTTGGGTCTTTGGTTCGTGCGAGGGCTTTCTCTAGTTGCGGCAAGTGGGGGCCACTCTTCATCGCGGTGCGGGGACCGCTCTTCATCGCGGTGCGCGGGCCTTTCACTATCGCGGCCCCTCCCGTTGCGGGGCACAGGCTCCAGACGCGCAGGCTCAGCAGCTGTGGCTCACGGGCCCAGCTGCTCCGTGGCATGTGGGATCTTCCCAGACCAGGGCTCGAACCCGTGTCTCCTGCATTAGCAGGCAGATTCTCAACCACTGCGCCACCAGGGAAGCCCCCAGAGAATGTTCTTTCTCTCTGAACTTACACTCCAGTCTGTTTAAGCTCAAGACGTATTTCCCTTGTCAACCAAGCAATGCAGATTTTGGTCCAAAGGTTAATATCCACACACACCTGAGAAATGATGGTAATAGTGTGTCCTTTACATGTAACCATTAAGTATAAACTATATTAATCGTTCACAGACATCTGCTGAAAGATAAGCTGGCATCTACGAGCCAGATAAAGGCCCCCCACTTTAGTAGGGTGCATTGTCACTCAGCACCTATTTTCCTTCCCCCACTTCCTTGGGGGGGCGCCCGTTCCTGACTCCTGGCCTACGGGTTGGGTAAGGCTGACCCCCCTCTCAGCTCCAAGGGGGGCTCTCATTACTTGATCAGCAGAACCCACCTCCTGGCCAGAACGGACCATGGGATCCGCTGGGCCCAGTGCAAAATGGAAACGTGGGTCCTTGTTCAGGGATCATTATGATTTCCAGATGAAGACAGCAGAGAATTAAGCCAAGGGCGGGCCTTTCAAGTGGGGCTGCATGACCAGGAAGGGTCGGGCCAGGATCCCCGTTTCTCTGATGGGCAAGAGCAGCCCCCTTCCCTCTGAGCCTGGAGCTGATCCCCTGGACCGTAGGAGAGCCCGGCCTCAGGCCACCATGCATGACTCACAGGGGAAGAAAGCGCTGGAGGCGGGGGGAGCGGTCACCATGCTGCCGGGGGACTTGGAGGCCAGCTGGGCCGGACCAGCCTGACGACCCCATTCCTCAGGCCCACAGGCTACTGCTGGGTGTCTGACCCCTGCAACCAGACACGTCCTAACTTACAAACCCACTCACCCCCTGCCTATTTACACGTTTTCTATTGGCTCATTTCCCTGTGAGATGGACCCACACTATATTTCTGGGTCACTGTTCATCCCAGGACCCACACATGTGAGAGGCTCCACGGGGGGTCCATTGGTCAGAAATGTCTGTGTCCCGATGATCGTCACCAGGGGCATCTGTCGGCTTCCATGTGTCCGTGTGAGAAGGACCCTGGCTGGTGTCACCCCCACCTGTTGTGGACGAGGCTAGAACCGCAGATTGAGATGCAGGGAGAGTCGCAAGCCCGGCTACTCTCCTTGAAATTGGGATGTGTTTTTTTTAAAGAACTTTGTGCTACTACAGTCAGGAGGGGCCACCTCCACTTGGGGCTTGTTCTTGGCACAGTGAACAGACTCAGGCGGCTTCTGGGGGAAGCGGCCGCCCGGCCCATCAGGGGACCTGGAGAGGTCAGGTGTTGTCACGGCGGCAGGCGGGGATTCACTTGGACTGGCACGTTTCCTCTCTGACACCCACAGCCTGTTCATTTTGCAGGGTATCTGGGGGTGCGTCCTTCCCCCAGGCTCCTGCAGCGCCTCGACGCCCTTCCGCTGCGGGGCTGCCCGTTGTCTGTGTCCTCCAGGTGGCCCGGGTCCCTCGGCTCCTACGCTCCAGGTGTGTCCTCAGGTGTGTTGTCAGGTGTGTCCTCAGGTGTGTCATCAGGTGTGTCGTTGGGTGTGTCTGTGGAGCTCCCGTCCCAGCAGAGCTGGTCGGAGACGAGCTAGGGGAGCAGTGTCACAGCACCAGCTGCCTGTGAGCTTGGGGTGCGGCTACCCTCAGGGCTCAGAGAGAACTCGGGTCATGACCTTCCTTTCCAGAGCTTGGAGGCCGAGGCCGACCAGGACGGAGGTACCTTCGTGCTAATGGGCTCTCGCTCCGTTCGTGTCTTCCTGATGACAAGCTCCAGAGTGCCCTATGTCTTATTTAATTAAAACATAAGTGTTTTCGTCCAAAAGGAGGAGGCACAGGAGGCAAATCCTTTCTTTGAACTAAGCAAGTGTTGCCGGGAGCAGCCTGTGAACACGGCCGCGCAGAAAGCCGCAGCTTGCGGATGCTGTATTTGAGATGTGAGAGGTTTGCGTGCAGAGGGCTCAGCCCAGGAGCTTCCTCGGGGCCCATCAGACTTCTGGGGACACATCTCCGAGACTCTCGCAGGCCCTGCCTCTCTGCGAGGTGCATCAACGGTGATGATGGGGACTGCGTCCTGGTCCCCGGGCGGCGAGCTGACAGCCTGCCCTTGAGTCTCGAGACAGACGATAACTCTGCAAAGGCAGAGCCACTCATCTGCGGGGCTGTCACTGCTCTGCTGGTGTGTGTCAGAGTGGGCCCGGCAAGGTCAGCGCCACGCCCGGGGGCTTGGGACGCACGGACTCCACTCCGGTCGCCTGTGCACCTGGTGAAGACACGTCATTGCAGGATTCAGCCATCTCCTCTCCTGGCACCCAGCAGCATCGTGGGCTGTGAGCTGCCTGGGACCCAGCGTCCAGCTCCAGCCCCCCCAAGAGACACTTGCATTGCTTCAGAGAAATCCATGGATCCAAAGGGATGCTGACCAGACTCCCAAAGGCTAAGTGATGGACAGTCTTTTTGAGATTCCCCCAAATTTGAGCTGGAATGAAATATATTAGGACCATCTCTCTCATCCCCGAGGAAGCAGTGGGTTAAGCCCCAGAGCACATATTTTCTACTAGTTCTTCTCATTAAAATTGTTCAAGAACTCGTATTTTGAGGAACCCTACCTCCCTTTTTGCCCAAATTAAACTAAATTAAATTTCAGTTAGAAGCTTCCTACATACAATTCCTGGTGTTAGAGCTGAGTGGGGATGCGGACCCCCCCCTCCTGCCTCCTCCATCCCCAGGGAGCCTTCCACCTGCTCCCAGCAGGTCCTCGGAGCCCCTGGGGTGACCTGGGGTACAGCTGCCAGCCGACGAGAGGACAGCCCAGCACATCCTCCCTGTGCCCAGTGCCTGTAATCAGCTCGGTGCTGGTAATCCGAGTGTTTATCGCTTATTGACTACGTCTCAAGGAAAAGGTATAAAGCATCAATTTGGTGTATTACCTCAACTGATGCTCACGGAAATCTTATGAGTTAGCTGCTATCATTATCCTCCTTCTCATCAATAAGAAAACCGAGGCGTGGAAGGATTAAGCGATTTCCTCAAACTCAGGTTCTCTGACTCCCGGCTTCCACAGAAAAACCATCTCCATTGAGACCTCCATTCATCGGGGTCCCAAGAGTCAGTGTGCTCTGGGGAAATGTACCGTCACACACCCAAACTTCACGATGCCTCAAACGAACCTGTTTATTAGACCCTCTGCCTATAGACTCTGATTACAATTTGCTCTTTTCAAAGTCGCCAGCCTTGATACAGGCATGGATTTTTATCCTGCTGAATGGACTGAATGTGTGGTCCGGATCCTGGTGCCGTATCCCGGCGGCCCCCACTCAGGGCGAATCAGCCGACGTGTGTCACTGTCTTCCAGGCCTGAGACCCCCCCTCAGCTGCTCGGACATGGGCTGCCAGACACCTCTGGACACATGGTCACACCTGCTTTCAACTCAATCCTGCAGCCGTGAGCACAAGCTCCCGGGACACAGGGAACGGACGAGGGGGGCTTCTCGGCAGGTGAGGGGAAGGTGACTGAAATCCACTCAGGCTCGTCTTCCTACAGGTCCCCTTCTCGTTCATCTCTGCAACCTCCGTCCACTGACACTGACCCTGGGGGTTCCCAGAAATAAACGTGGCCTTGACTCCCCACCCCCATGGATCGGTGGGTCTCTCAAACTTCAGAGAAACTCTTAGATAATCTGAGCCTGTAGGCCACGTTGACGTAGGGCAGACCAAGCCGGGTGTTGGGAAGTAGAATGAGATCAGGGAATGCGGATAGAGCACTGGCTCAGTTCTCTTGGGTTGTCTGAAATGAGGACGCTTCGGGCCGGACAGAGCGCGAACACCCTCTGTGACTGGTTCAAGAACTGTGCTCAGTCCAGGGCCCCCAGGGGACCAGACCAAGCCTCCTGCCATTTCTGCCGCCCCGTCAGCCCCATCTGTCCCTGCAGCCCGGGGCCTGTCCTGCCACCTCCTGGGCTGGACAATGGGTTTCTGGCTCTCTCGTTTGAGTAGACGATGGATGGAAGAGGGACAAAGAGGGTGCTTGGGAAGCTGTGCAAAACAGCGGGCGAGCCCAGAGCCCCCAAAGGAAACCCCCTCAGAAGGCTGGGAGGACACACAGGGACCCGTCCACAAAGCCCACCCGTGTCTGTGACCCTGCCTTGAATTAATGTGTCATTTCACACAGGCACTTACCAAGCCCACTGAACACCCACTAACAGGCCTGTCAGTCCCTGCTGGGGTAGTGGGGAGGCCTCATCAAATAAAGACGTACTGCTCCCATAACGGTGCTGGTCGGCCCAGCGGGAAAGCCTCTGAGACTGAACTGTCCCCTCTTTCACGGTCCCCCAGGGAGCCGGGGTGATGGCCTGTAGTGTCCCCTCTCTTCTGCAGGTGACACTGGAAGGGGCGCCCGGGTCCCTCATCCCAGCACCTCCGGGGGGAGGTTTCACTGCCTTTCATGAGGATGCTGTGTGTATCTGGCTAGGAGGGCGCTGGATCAGCCCTGAATGGACCTGGACGGCCAGGAATACCAGCTGCCCTTCCTTGACCTCCAGGCAGGATGGGCAGGTGGGAGGGGGTCCGGAAGAATCAGTACTTCCTGGTGCAATATTTTCCTAAATCCTACCTGACTTACACTAGGACTCTCGATATCTTAACCTGAAGCCAAGAATTTGATGCTTTTCCCCCTCCAGTAACTGTCTTCAGGTACCGAGGGTCCAGTCCTGGGCTGGGGGATGGGACAGGTGGGAATGGGGACCCAAGGTCAATGCAGCCTGGACAGACCGGGGGCGTCGTGGACAGTGCTGCATGGGGCAGCCCCCCCGCCCCCCCACCCCTGCCCCCAGTCTCAGCTGGGCCTGGGCGTGGGTCCTGTGTCGCTCGTGCTACTTACAGGCTGCTGTGTGCAGGGAGGCTGCTTACAGGGTGAGAAAGTGCCCGCATACGGTAAATGCCACCTACGTGCTCAACAAAATCCATTCTGCAGCAGAAGCTATTCTGTTTTTCTGCTTTTTCTACTGAAGTTTGGAAGCTGTCGCCTCATCTCTGTCAGTATCATTTCTCTACGTAAATACTCTAAAACTTCTGTTTAAAACAACTTTTACCTGGAATTGACTTAAAAACACGACAGCAATGGAGACTCCAATAGGGCTGATACCTTAATTTCTGCTTTGCTCTGGCCAAGTGACCAGGAATTTTGAGGAGAGCACTTGTTTTCTGAGAAACTGTCAAGGACTGCACGGCAGGCTTTTGGGGCAAAGGCAACAATTGAGATGAGGGTGCCTGGTCGAGGGCCATCCTGTCCTTGAGCCCAGCACCCCCCGCGAGCTTGGAGACAGGGGCGGTGGGGGGGGGGTGCTCACCCGAGGAGGTCAAACCCAGGCAGCTCTAGGATCTTTAAAGAAAGTTGCAAAACATTCTCAAGAGCTGGGCTTCTCTGTTGTTGCCTGTACCACCTGAAGCGTGTATTGAAAAGGGAGGTCAGGAATGTTTGCTAAAAGGAGAGTTTGCAGAACAAAGGAGCTTTAAAAAATCTCTGCATGCAAATCTCAATTAAACTTGAGCTTTAGCTCTGTGGGTTTGTGACTCTGCTCCTGCTTTAAAAATGCTCTCCGCTTTTCTTTAGAGCTATTATATAAATTCAAAGAAGTCCAAAACAGCAGAAAGTATTTCTTCTGAGCCCATGATGAAGCCCCCAGTAATCCCGCTCTCTGAGAGAATGTGGCCAGACAGAACTTCAGGGATCCACTCTTGAGCGCTGGAAGGATGTGAAGCGTCTTGGGCATGGAATCTGGCAGAGGAGCGGGTGCTGGGTGCGCCCAGCTCCAGGGTCTGGGGGGTCCGCTGGTCCCCATGAGATGCGGGCGCGGCTCTCGGTCCCACTGTGGAGCTGTGTCTCCCCTAGACCGCTCAGTCCTGGCAAGCCAGTCGCCCTCTGAACCCAGTCACCCTCTGAACCCCAGTTTTCTCCCCTTTTTACAGAAGGAGAAGCTACTCATGCATTATCATGAGCATCAAATACGGCAACGCCGTCCAGTGTGCAGGCGAGATTTGGGGACACGGACTGTTCCTTTTCCCCTGAGCCCATCACTGTCCTCCCCACTTGAGACCACCCTGCAGAGAGCGGGACCTGCTCACTGTCTCGTGACCAACAAGAGGGTGGATGGACCCTGGGGCCGCAGACCCTGGATTCTCAGCAGATGAGGCCGCAGGCAGCTTGGCCGAGATCCCACTGTTGAACAGTCTGGAGGCATCGGAGACTGCCCTGCTCCCCGCAAGGGGCCACAGTCAGGAGGGGGTGTCAGAGTGAACCTGGGGGACCAAGCAGGGCCCTGTGCAATTTGGAGGGTTGCTGGGCATACGGACTTGGGACGAGGTAGGACGGCGGGCTTCCTGGTGAAAACACGCATGAAGGGTCAGCAGGGGAGCAGGGGTTCCACCCCACACCTCATCCTCCGTCCACTGTCCTTCTGTCCATCTCCACTGTCAGCTGAGTGATGGATGGGTGGGGGTGTGGATAGATGGGTGGATGGATGTTTGGGTGGGTGAACAGATGGGTGGATAATAGATGGGTGGGTACACGGAGGGGTATGGGGATGACAGACACACAGACACTACACCTCGACAGAGCAGAAGAATATATTTGGGAATGTGGAGACTTTCCAATTAAGAATTAAATCACTCTTTCTGTGTGTGTTGCTTATATGTCACAAAATGATCGTTTGATTGGATTTTCCTTCACCATTTCATCGAGTTGGTTTTGTGCAAATAAGCTACTTCAATTGAGTGGATTAGCTGTTTATTAAAATTAAAAACAATAATTCAATTTCTGGTAAGGATAAAACTAGACTAGGAAAAGTTATTTGCTTGACTCAGTTGATGAAATGGTAAAAAGAAAATAATTGTCAGTTAATGTGAGAAGTTATGGCTTCCTTAAATGCCATCTCTTCCAGGCAGCCTTCCTGATTAACTCTAAAATAGTAGTGTCCCTGGTCTCTGGACGTTGATAGAACTCCAATGGCACTTATGTTATGGGGCCTTGTGTGGGCAATTCTGGTGTTGAAAGCCTGGATATCAGGCCTGGTTTCATCACTTACCAGGTGTGTGATCATAACCTGCTCAATGAGTGTCTCCAGACCTCAGTTTCCTGCTCTATAAGATGGGAAATAACAGGATCAAACTCAAGAGCGGCTGAGGGGCTTTAAGGGTAGCCCATGTCACAGCCCCTTGCAACCTGGAAGGATCTAGTTAAGTGTTAAGTGTCACTGCTTCAGGTCTCTTTTCCGTATCATGTGCCACATAGACGCTGGACTCAGCCCTGTGTGTGACAAGAGCAGTTTGGGATAGTACTGCTGATCCAAATTACTTCCTCCTCGGTGCCCTAGCTAGTTTTAGGTTGAACAACATGGATAAAATAGTTAAAAATAAAAAAGCATTCCACATTTCTGTAAATATATCAAGTCTTCCAAAGTTTCTCAAAACATTCAGAAAAACCCAACAGGATGCTGGCATTGTCAGTTGTTTATTTTCTAGTATCATTCAGATACTCTGGGGGAAAAATATCCACATCTCATTTTCGTTAATATTTTTTGGAAGAGTTCCCTTTTCTCTTGCATGTCCTTTATGCCACACACCAGGCATGTATGTCTACGCTCCTTTTGTAAGTGTAACTACATAGCCAGGGAAGAAAAAGATTCACCTTGAACACTGGCTTTTGGGCAAATAATGAGGTTAAGGAAATGGGCATGTAGACATACTTGGTTTTAAGAAGAAAAAGACGAAAGCAGGGGTTTATATACACACGAAAATGCAAGGTAACACCATTTGGCTACTGATCATTTCACCTTTTTGGCATCTGGGAATCTACTCTTGATATACTATATAATTTAAATTTAGAATCCAGTGTATGGAGAATGGACCCTCACTATAATACACTTAAAAAAGTCAAGACAGAATCAGTATAAGAGGTTTATCTGGGCTCTCACCCAAGTGGGCTGAGTTCTAGGGAAACCAAGAGCCGCTCTTTGGAAGGAAGAGCGACTCCAGAAGGTTGGTGGAGCACCCATCGCAGTAAATTACGGGGAATGCAGGGATACTGTTGGCACAGCAGTTTTGTTAACTTCTCATTACGGCTCTGGTTAGATAACCGGTGAATTACACTGTCCAAGGTTACCGCTCAGACAGCCTGCTGAAGCGGGCATTTTCCTCTTTCATCACTAGATCTACATGTTGGGTACATGCTCGTTAGCTTTCGCACGACGCTGGAGGGATTCATCAGCTCCTCCGTCTCTGGTACTCGCTTTAAGACTCTTTAGATTAAAGATGAATCAAAGTGATTCAGTTCTGTAAGTTGTGGACTAGAAATCAGTGTCTCTCTGGACATCATCCAAGTGTAAAATGTAACACAAATTGCCTTTAAAAATTAATAATTCACAAAAATCTATGGGCTAAGCCCAGTCTGGCTTGAGAAGATAAGTAAAATAAATATTGTAAAGTCAATTTTTAATAATCTGTGGCGTGGAATTTAAGCACAAGAGAAAACACTTAGCAATTAGGCAGGAGCATTCGGTGCATGATTAAATGTGAATAATCACGTTTAAAGGCCCCGTACCTCACTCGCTAGCAGGAAACATTGTCTGTAGTTCTAACCTAGCACACAGAGCTCACGCCATTTCTCTGTTTAATGAGGTCCTGCCTGGAGATGTTCGTGTTTGAGCAGTTACTTTTATAAGTATTTTTACATCGACAGCTCTGTGTAAGGGTGACAAGAAGTGGCAGAGACAGATGTTTGATGAGGGAGTGTCAGACCAGCGCAGTCATGGGAAATAATATAATTAGATCCGTCACTAGGCTGGTAACCAGTGCTCGGTGTATTTATCTAATTATTGAGACGGCACATTTACATCTGAGGGGATTTCATTATAAGAGGTTTATAAGATTTGGAGTTTAGGCTGATCTCCTGACTCTATCTACCAAAGAGAAGCTGGCCTCTGGGCTATGGTTTTTCTCGATGAAGAATAAAATCCCTGATGGCTGATGGCAGGTCCTCATTGTCCAGAAAGAGGCATCATCAGAAAAGGCAGAGGAAGTGAAATAGTGAGAGGGGTGGGGTGTTCTCAGACGTGGGGGCCGCCTGCTGCAGAGGAAGGAGACCAGGGCCAGACGGCGATCCTGGAGGACCGTGTCCAGAACCACGGCCCCGCGCCCAAGACAAACCAGAATACAGTCCTGAAGGACCGGTACTGAAGTTTCCTCTCTATAAGTTATGACGTCCCGGGAGCTTGCATTATGCGTCTACCCTGAGTGAGTCTGCCGAGGAGACGGGGATGGGAGTCTGGTCATCCCTGAACCACCCAGGGCCTTCCTCTCTGCTCTGCTGTGCTCCACGCCCCCTGCTCTCCACCCATTGCGCCAGGGAAGCCACCCAGAGACCCACACCCTCCACCTATGGTCAAAGCGCTGGTAAGAGTCAAGGCCAACAACACAGGCACATGAAAAATGCTCCACATCGCTAATTATTAGAACAAGGCAAATCAAAACTACAGTGAGGTACCACCTCACACCATTCAGAATGGCCATCATCAAAACATCTACAAATAATAAATGCTGGAGAGGGTGTGGAGAAAGGGGAACCCTCCTACACTGTTGGTGGGAATGTAAGTTGCTGCAGCCACTATGGAGAACAGTATCAAGGTTCCTTAAAAAACAAAATATAGAGTTACCGTATCACCCAGCAATCCCAATCCTGGGCATATAACTGGACAAAACTATAATTCAAAAAGATACATGCACCCCAATGTTCATTGCAGCACTGTTTACAATAGCCAAGACATGGAAACAACCCAAATGTGCATTGACAGATAAAGAAGATGTGGTATATATATACAATGGATTGTTACTCAGCCATAAAAAAGAATAAATAACTCCATTTGCAGTAACATGGATGGACCTAGAGATTGTCATACTGAGTGAAGTAAGTCAGAAAGAGAAAGACAAATATCATATGATATCGCTTATATGTGGAATCTAAAATATGACACAAATGTACTTATTTATGAAACAGAAACAGACTCACAGACACAGAAAACATACTTGTGGTTGCCACAGGGGTGGCGTGGGGGAGGGAAGGATTGGGAGTTTGGGGTTAGCAGATACAAGCTATTATATATAGAATGAATAAACAACAAAGTCCTACTGTACAGCACAGGGAACTATTCAATATTCAATATCATGTGATAAACCATAATGGAAAAGACTATGAAAAAGCGTATATATATATGTATAATTGAATCACTTTGCTGTACAGCAGAAACTAACACAACATTGTAAATCCACTATGCTTCATTAAAAAAAAAAGAGTCAAGGCCAACGATGGTGGCCAGGTCACTAGGGTGGGACACTGGGTGGAGAAAGAATGGGCTTGGACACCACCTTGGACCTGCCTTGATCTAATCTAGACAAAAGGAACCTTCTGCATGGAGGTGAGAGTCAAAGCTTCGGCCATGGACTGAGGGTCTGTGTCCTCCAAAAATTCATATGCTGAAACCTAACCCTCAGTATGATGGTGTCAGGAGGTGGGGGCTTTGGGAGGTGATGCGGTCATGGGGATGGAGCCTCCATGATGGGATCAGTGTCCTTATAAAGAGACCCCAGAGAGCCCCCTGTCCCTTCCTCCAGGTGAGGACACAGCAAGAAGACCCCTTCTGTGAACCAGGAAGCGGGTCCTCACCAGACACCGAATCTGCCAGTACTTTGACCTTTGATTCCCTGCCTCCAGAGCTGTGAGGAAGGATTCCTGTTGTTTAAGCTCCTGTCTGTGGTGCTTTGTTACAGCAGCTTAAACAGACTAAGACAGCCTTATGGTCAAGAGCAGCACACGTCTGCGCCCGTGTGTTCCGCAGTCTTTGCCTCCTGTGCAGATCTGCATGGGATACTGGTTTCCAGGCCAGGAGGCTTGTTAGGATTTGGCGATCTGAACTCCAGCTACACTCAACATAACTAAAATAATGGTGCTCAAGTGATCCCGGTTTTAATTTCAAGGTTGCTACCCAGTGATGTCACAGAAGCCACTGAATATTTCTGGGTAACAATTGGCCAATTTCTAAAAGCTGTGGGAGTGTGGGGGTCTTGGGAGTCATGAGGGGTTGGAACATAGTCTTCTCTAGGGTCTCTTTGATTACAGAATTTTATTCACGTATTGAAAAATATTTATTGACATCTCCGGGCCAGACACTATTCCAGGCCCTGGGGATATGGCAGTGAACTCACTTACCCAGCCATGGGTTCCGTGAGGAGTGAAGACGTGTGGTCCTTGGAACATGACAACAACACCCACCTTTCTGGTATCTACAGCTGACAAGACTCGCAGCTAAACAATCCTGAGCCGTGGGCAGAATGTAGGTGTCTCCCCGTCTTACAGAGCCCCAGAGAGGTGCCCTGACTTCCAGGAGCCTCCAGCCAGCGCCGGGGATGCCGGGACGAGGCCTCTCTCCGCTCAGCATCCTGCGCCTCCAGGGGCAGGTCCCCACCTCTGTCTCTGGCCGCCTCTCCAGCCATGCCCCCGCTGCCTCCGCCTAAGTTAGAGGCCCCAGCGCACACACGTACCCCCGGCTTCGAGCCACTGCTCACAGCGCTCATCGCCTCCCCTCCTACAGTTACTGCCACTTTCTCTTCCCCGCTCACCTGGATCCCACTCCGTCCTTAAGACCTAGTCTGATCCCTGTGTCCTCTCTGAGGACCTGCACGAGCTTGTAGCCACCTCTCCATCCTCCTCACTCCTGAAACACTTGTGGTCTCCAGCCTCCAGCCAGCCTTGTCAGAGGACGTTTTGCACCAGCAGGGCTTTCTCACGGTGTTCACCATCCTCGAGGTGATGCTCAGCTTTTCTAGGGAGGGGGGACCACTCGACTTATCTTTTACACATTTCTTCATACCTAGTGGGGTTCTGAGTATACAGTAGGTTCTCAAAGACTCTGTTGACTGATCTTAACTGAGAAACATAGGAGAATATTAAAATGTTTTCACGTGACTTGGGAGTAAGAGGAGTCCAGGGTTATTCCCCTAATTACCTACTAGTCTAGTGGACGCTTTGTCTGTCTGTCTGGGGACAAGAAGACATGCTGTGTGTCCCAAGTGGGGTCTACATTTAGAGCTGTGGTTCCAAACCTCACGAGAGGCAGAGCACTCTGCAGACTCTTCCTGGTGTTTACGGACTTGTGATAAAGCTTCATGTTCTAGTGGGGTGTTTACAAATGACTTTCATATGCCCCTGGAGAGCTCAATCACTGGCTGGTCTAATTTTCTTGGATCATCTCCTAGGAAAGTTTCAGACGTGGCAGTGAGGCCAGCTTCTCAATGTGTTCTTTTAGTGCACATGTAAACTCAGCACTTTGTGTCTCATAACAGTGCACCAGGAGAGAGAAAAAAGACAGAGAGAGAGAGATAAATAAAAAATAAAAGGCACAGATGGGGCCTGGACAGTTTCTCATTGCTTGTTCCATATGATAGAACTCAACACATCTGGTCTGCTACGAAAAGCATCTTTGCACTAATTTGTTTGTCAGTATCCATTGAGAGGACGATCTGTCATCCTGTCGTATTTCGGTTGCCCCGAGATGTTTGAAGACAAGGCTAGCCACAAATTGGAACCGTGGACACCAGGGAGTGGTAGAAACCACCAGCTGTTCTAAGTAACATCAACTGTGATATTTTTGAAGCAGAAATTTCAACCGTATCTCTCCAAAGGCATTTAGCAGCTGCAAGAAAAAAGCTCATCACTGTAACAGGGGAATGAGTTTATTTCCCCTCATGTTCCGGTGTGTGTGCGTGTGTGTGCGTGTGTGTACACGCACTAACCCTTATTATTGGCTGGAAAAACAATAGAATGGGGTGGTCAGAATTCAAAGAGAATGGGACCTCTGTTTTGCTCCTTGGTATTTTAAGGCTTTCTGGTCAAAGGAAACATAGCATCATTCCATAATTTGTCTTGATTTGCAGGAACCAGAATTGAGATTTCATTGTGTTGCTTCGTTTGATTTCACAATGGTATAATCTGGTCATGGCTCCCCGTCCTCTGACTCCACTGCACCTCATCACCACCTGCTCTTCAGGACATATTATGCGAAATGGCATTCATTTGTTTAAATTTCTGTCTCCCGTAGTTAGTTCTAATCTTCCCAGAGCACAGAGACTATGCTTTGTCCTGGAACACAAGGGACACTCAACAAATGTTATTTGGATTGAATTAATTTAAATTTCTATCTTTCAACAAGGTAGGAAGTGTGCCAACCTGTTTATACCTGACGGGCTGCCCGTCAACGTTCCAAAGATTCCTTTGCGTCCTCCTGTCCTGTCACCGCTCAGCAGGCCCCTGTGGAGAACCGCAGTGCGGTAGGTACTACGTTCGTTCTCCTTTGTGTCTTGTAGAGGACAGTTGGGGGTCTCTAAGAAGGAGAGGCTTCCTTTGCCAGTCTTCTGAGGTCTCCTACGGTGCCGACCCCCGACAGCTAGCTTTGCTCTTGACTTGGTAACCCTTCAGTTCCTGCCTTTCTCATCCTTCTCCATTTGTCAGCAGGTCAACGTGCAATCTGATTTTCATGATGCTCATGGTGTGTAGTGCACATGCTGGAACAGACCAGCAAACACCAGCTCCCGCCAACATCAAAGCCTTCCAACGGCAAGTCTGTTGCCAGAGAAAGTTGTGCAAAGAAGGAGGAGAGGACGGCTGGACGTGGGCCGAGTTGGGTGGGCGAGCTCCACAGAGCAGCGCTGCTCAGGAAGGCCGGACTGCCATATCGTTTCCTCCCTCTGTCCAGGCTGGTCCTGTGAGCTGTGCTACGTTTGTCAGGAGGCTGTGTTTATGTTTTATATTTGATACGAAATGACAAAACAAACTACTACAGAGAATGGGAGTCAAGATCTGACGTGTAGAAGAGCCTGTGGTTTAACAGATGGTGGTATTTGTGTTCCCGGGTCAGAAGCAATGTGGCAGACAGGTCAGTACCTCAGGACAACAAGTCTCCAGGTGCCAGAGCCACTAAGTGAGGGCTGCACGATTCTTCAAGACGTGCCAATTCTGTCATCTTTGAATGAATCCAGTATTTCACAGTAGAAAAACAAACAAGGAAAAGTCTACCCCACTTCTGGGCATCAACATTTGTAAATGCGTCTCCTTTCCGTTTTTATTTTATTTTATTTTACTTTGCTGTTGCTGCTGTGAAATGGAAGAGCTCTCCTGCACGGTGACTGGGTGAGCTACGCGCTCGGCCTGCACACACATTCACTTCTGCAGGTGGGATGAAGGTGGAAGTCCTTTCCTGTCCTCCCCCCATCCCTGCAAGCTCTCCGGTTCTGTCTTGCTCTCCCACATCGCCCCTAAAGCCCACTGTGCGGGCGGGGGAGGGAGAGGAGTTCAGCTCCGAGCCTGCACCCCGAGGAGAGGGGCTGAGTTTATTGCATTTAATACTGTGGGGGATGTGGGGCACAAGGAGCCGAGGTCTGAGATGGGTGGAGGGGCACACGGGGTCAAGGAGGTGGGAGCTGAAGAGAAGGATCAGAGGTCTGGCCGGGAGAAGCAGCATGGCTGGTGTGCAGGCAGACTGTGCTGCTTGACTGCCCACACCATCTGTCCCTTTAATACCCTCTGCACCCACCCCCCCACCAGACCTGGGGCAGAATCTTAAATAGGTGGTTTTGTGTTGGACAAAATACAGAGGTGGCCAGCAAACAAAGGTGGTAAAGAAAGAGCTGGAGCCCTGGTCAGTCCCCAGGAACTCCTGTCCTGAGTCCTGCCTGGTAACAAGAGGCCCCTCGTGGGGCTCCCAGCTCTGCTCTCCTGGCCCCTGTGGCCAGCCGTCCACTCTCCAGGCTCCAGGAGCCCTGAGCATGCCCTCTCCTGCTGCCCACGTAACAGTAAGAGTTACCAGTAACAGGGTAACTGCTACAGGCTGAATCCTCCCGCCAACCCTGTGAGGAAGGTATTATTACCCCCATTTTACAGATGAGAAAACAGACCTAGAGAGTCATTTGTTGAGTGTCACCAGCTAATAAGTGATTGAGCTGGGAGAAGACCCAGGTCACTTGAATCCAAAGCCTGCTCTTTTTCCATTCAGCCCCACTCCCTCTAACACATAGGGTGTTCTGTATCCTTATGTGAATTTTCTTCTAGGAAGGAAGCTCTGTCTCATGTGTGGAGCTCACGATTTCTGCCTTGTTCTTCAGCAGCTATCAGATACTTGACGTTTGTCAAGGAAGCCAGAGCTCTATCCCACGGTATCGGTGTGTCTCTGTGTGTGGAGTTTGGTTTTGCTGTTTTTTTGTTGATGATTTGCTTATGGCCTCACTTCACTGCACTAAACTATAGCTATTTGCTCACCCTGTTGTATTCCTTTCTTTATAGATGTACAACCCAGGTCAATTAAAATGGAATTATAATAAAATGGCAGACTTAAGCCCCAACATATAAATAATTACCTTAAGTATAAATGATCTAAAACACACTCAAACAGATGGAGATTAGCAAAGTGGATTAAAACAACAAAATGCCATGATCCAACAATATGCTGTTTACTTGAATTCATTCTAATTACTATGGCATAGAAGGTTAAAAGTAAAAGGATGGGAAAGGATATGTCATGTGACTATGATAAAAAAAAAGTCAGGAGTGGCTATATTAAGATAGGATAAAGTAGATGCCATAGCATAGAAAATTACTATAAACAAAGAGGGAAATTACATAATAATAATAGGATCAATCTACTGGGAAGACAAAACTATCCCAAATGTATATGTACCAAACAGCAAAACATTGACATAAATGAAGCAAAAACTGACAGATCTGAAATGAGAAAAACAAATCCAAAGTTGTTCTTGGTAACATCAACACCCCATTCTCAGCAACTGATAGAACTACAAGACTGAAAATCAAAAAGGATGTAGAAGAACAGAACCACACTGTTGACCAACAGGAGCTACCTGACATTTATAGAATATTTCAGCCAACACCACAGAACACACATATTTTTCAAGTGCCCACGGTCACCAAGAGAGACCATATACTGGGCCATAAAACAAATCTCAACAAATTTCAAGGAATTGAAATCATACGGAGTGTGTTCTCTGAACATAATGGAATTGAACTAGAAATTAATAACTTAAAAAGACAACAAGAAGGTGTCTAAACACTTGGCAATTAAGCAACACAATTCTAAATAATCATTGCATCAAGGACAAAGTATCAAAGAAAATAAAATACACTGAATTAAATAAAAACGAAAATACAACATCTCAAAATATGTAGGATGTGGCTAAAGCCATGCTAAGAGGGAACTTTATAGCCCTAAATGCTTACATTAGAAATGAAGAAAGGTTTCAAATCAATAATAACTTCCTATTGTAAGAAACTAGAAAAAGAAGAAAAAACCCAAACAAAAGGAACAGAATAATAAAGAGAAGAGAAGAAATCAATGCAATTAAAAACAGGAAAACAGAGATAATCAATGCAACCAAACTTCAAAAAAATCTGTAAAGCTGGTAAACATTTTGCAAGACTGAGAAAGATAAAAAGAGAGAAAACATAAGTCACCAGTCTCAGGAATAAAATTGGGGCATCACTACAGATCCTGCAGCCATTAAAAGTCATTAAAATGATTATAAGGGAATATTATGAACAACTTTATGTCCATAAATTCAACAACTTGGAAGAAATGGTTTTTAGAAAAATACAAACTACAGAAACTCAACCAAGATGGAATAGCATTAAAGGAAATGAATTTATAATTTAAAATCCCCCATAAAATAAGTATTTAGGCACCACCCCCCACAATACCTCAGATTCAGTCAGGTGCCTTTACTTTACGCCCTCATAGCTGCTGCTATTTTTCCTGTATAGCGCTTATCACAATTTACAATACTATATTTATTGATATGATTATTTTATTGAAGTTTCTTTCTCAAAACCTGTTGATTCCATGACTATGTTACTTTGTTTCTACATGTCCCCAGCATAATGCCTGATAGCTCATGGGAGATGCTTAGCTATTAACTGAATGAATGAATGAAATCTTTGGATGGTAGAAACATAACTGTTAGACTGACTTATTTACATTATGACATTACATTACGTTACTCAGAAATGACATTAATTACTCAGAAATTGCTTGAGAACATAAAAACTGACTTTGTTTAACTTGCATGTCTTTGTCATTGACAAACGTTAGCTACCAAGAACAATCAGCCCCTCCAGCTACTCAAAGCAAGAGTCAATAGAGGTAAGAACAAAGCATATGCTCCCTAATTCTCCAAATTTTTACAAAATACTGAGTTTGTCTTATTTATCATGAAGTCTTAGCTAATGACTGTGATTTTTACATTTGTACTTTTTCTAGGAATATTTTTTCCTTAGTATAATTTGATCTGGGTGCTCACTTACTTTTCCAAATGAAAAGTCCTAAAACACAGAGTTCCAAATCTCTCTAACGAAGGTCAAGATCACAGTCTATTTCCTTTGTCTGACAGAACCTTGCTCTCTGGCTCGTAGTATAGGTTTAAGAAATATTTACTCAGAAGTGAATGAATTTTGTGACCACCTAGAGGGGTGGGATAGGGAGGGTGGGAGGGAGATGCAAGAGGGAAGGGATATGGGGATATATGTATACGTATAGCTGATTCACTTTGTTATACAGCAGAAACTAACACAACATTGTAAAGCAATTATACTCCAATAAAGACGTTTAAAAAAAAAACAGAAGTGAATGAAAAGGTCCCAAGGATTCCATCTTCTCCTTTGTCTTCCTTTGTTATTGATTATTGTCCTCACTGAGTCAGTTGTCCTGGGGCAGGAAAGGCTGGGCTGACCATGAGGAGCCCCAAGGGCAAGGACGGGTCTCATGCTCACCTTTGTGCACAGCAAGTGGCTCTCCATAAAAATTCTTGTAAAAATGAATAAATGGCTGAGCAAACAATCCAATTTTTTTAACATGTTATTGAAGTATAATTGCTTTACAATGGTGTGTTAGTTTCTGCTTTATAATAAAGTGAATCAGTTATACATATACATATGTTCCCATATCTCTTCCCTCTTGCATCTCCCTCCCTCCCACCCTCCCCTAGCCCACCCCTCTAGGTGGTCACACAGCACCGAGCTGATCTCCCTGTGCTATGCGGTTGCTTCCCACTAGCTATCTATTTTACGTTTGGTAGTGTATATATGTCCATGCCACTCTCTCATTTTGTCACAGCTTACCCTTCCCCCTCCCCATATCCTCAAGTCCATTCTCTAGTAGGTCTGTGTCTTTGAGTTATTTGTAGTGAGGTGGATGGAGTTAGAGTCTGTCATACAGAGTGAAGTAAGTCAGAAAGAGAAAAACAAATACAGTATGCTAACACATATGTATGGAATCTAAGGGAAAAAAAAAAAAAGGTCATGAAGAACCTGGGGGCAAGACGGGCAAACAATCCATTTTAAAGGTACTCCTAAGTAGGGATGAAGCTGGCTGATAGACATATATAAAAAGAAAAAGCAAAGAAACAAGCAAACAAACCAAAAAAAGCCCCTTGCTTTCTAACTCAGCCCAAGTTTAAAAACATATTCTTTTATTTTCCATCTGGTCCATAACGAATTCAAGTCGACATTTCAACCCTGATGTAAGCTTTGAGAAAGGCAATTATCATAATCAAAGAGGGAGTAAAGTTAACAGAGAATAAAGGAAGAACTTGTGCAAGAGAAAGGGGAGCATCAGGAAAGAGAAACAAGGTCACCACGATCACAACATTCTCTGAATTGTGGCAGTTTGAGTCAAATCAAGATTGATGTACCTTATGTGTCCCCCAGAATGTTTTGCATAGAGGGTAATGCAGGGCTTTAAAAATGTCCTATTCTTTTTGCTTAATGAGCCCCATTGGAGACCATATGTGTGATGGATTTTTAAGTGATTTGAGGAGAAAAAGAGGGAAAGGCAGCAAACAGTGCAACCAGGGAAATGGATTAAATACACAGATAACCGGCTGCATCCAGGTCGTGTCATTCTTACAACCACTCCGTGCAGAAAGTCCTTTCTCCTGTTTCACAGATGTGGAACCCAAGTCCTTTGACCAAGTTCACCAGAACAGGTGGGCAAATGTCCTGACCCAACTCTGCCCGGCTCTCCCTCTCAACCTCTTCCCCCAGGACTGTGAGTTGGCATCAGAGCAGCTGCCCCATCACACTGATGGGCAAGTTCCCGGAAGGAGAAGAAGACAGAAGTTTGAAATACAACACAGAGATAAACTACAGGATGGGTAGCGGGCTATTCTATTGATGTGCACAGAATGTCTGACAAATTTAAAGGATTCCTTGAGAACCTTAGTAATTCTATAGAAATAAGTCTAAAGGAAATTTGGAAAATGAAAAAAATTTCCACTCAGACAAGCCTCAGTCTACCTTACATTACAGCGTGACTGTTACTCTGTTAACTATTATCCTGGTTGAATGTGCAATTGTTTACTCACTTGACTAGTCAGTGCCCACTGGACAGATACAACATGGCTATGGTAATAGTTAGGTACTGATTTTTTTGTAATCAGAGAGAAAACATTAATATTATTAAGAAGATGTTTTGGATTAAGCTGCTGGATTGTAAGTTGGTTGTGAAAGAAGATTTAAGATGACATAAACAGGTGATATTAACAGAGGTGGGTATCAGAAATTCCCATTTAAATGCAATTTGGAAATGTTTTACTTTTCACTGTTTTTATCTTTTTTTTTTTTTAAGGACTCACTATTCTTTTTTTTTTTAAATTAATTAATTAATTTATTTATTTTTGGCTGTGTTGGGTCTTCGTTTCCGTGTGAGGGCTTTCTCTAGTTGCGGCAAGCGGGGACCACCCTTCATCACGGTGTGCGGGCCTCTCACTATCGTGGCCTCTCTTGTTGCGGAGTACAGGCTCCGTAATTGTGGCTCACAGGCCTAGTTGCTCCGTGGCATGTGGGATCTTCCCAGACCAGGGCTCAAACCCGTGTCCCCTGCATTAGCAGGCAGACTCCCAACCACTGTGCCACCAGGGAAGCCCTGTTTTTATCTTTTTTAAATGAATATATTCAGCAAACGTTCATGAGGGCTTACTCTGTGCCAGGGTCCAGCCCCTGCCGGTGATTCAGAGGTGACCCAGACCTTGCTCTGCCTGCCTGGGTCCAAGGCTTAATCGGGGGCGAGAGTCAGACCCACGGGAAGTTAAAGCACAACCTCAACACTCCTGAGCTCCCCCGGAGGCCTCTGTGGTACAGGGGAGGGGCTCGCAGCCCACCCTGGGCCAGACGAGGGGTGCCTCTGGCGAGGGGCAGCGTGGGCCAGTGAGATGGCAGGCAGAAGTCCTTGAGGGGCAGCAGGGCCTGGGCCCATGGCCGGTGATGGTGGCATCTGAGTCACTGCCTTTGGGTGAAACTAACTTGAGCAAACTTTTTGAAGCTTTAATCCTCTCAGCTTATTTCAGGGGTAGAAAGCTTGTTCAAGACCACAATCTGCTGCCATGAAGACCAGGGCCAGGGCACCTCTGCAGAGTCCCCTTCCCTCCAGCTCCCTGGGCCAGTGTGTGGTCACCGTCCCCTCACGGTCGGATGGGGACGGGGATGGGCTGCAGAGAAGGTCCCCGTTCATATCATTCATACTAGGAGATTCAGTAAAATGTGTAATCATGCTTTAATTTCACAGGACGCCTTTATAACAAAGCCACTTGAGTTGGGACATGCCGCTAAGGACCACCAGTGCCCCCTCGATAATGTTTGTCTTATTAACAAACAAATGTCAGCCGAGGCGAACTGGGTGACCTGCAAACTTCAGACATCGGGGGATATTTCAGGGTCAGACCTCAGCCAGCGCCTCCTGTAATGTAACTTCATTTTATAAGAGAAACCACTTTGACAAGGTTCTCACTGCGTGTGTGTGTGTGTGTGTGTGTGTGTGTGTATGTGTGCGTGTGTGCGTGTGCGTGTGTGCGCGCGCGTGTGTGTGTGTATGGAATAAATAACCTTATTCATACGTAGCAGCTCCTCAGAAATCACTCACCGTTACCAACCATCTATTCATTTTCTAGAATTTTGCAATATGGAGAATCTTCACAAGGGAAGCCTATAACTTCCTAACAGCTATTATTTTTTTATTCCTCTTGTAATTAGCCCAGATCACTTTTTGTTTTAAAGAAACTCTTTACTGATTTTTAGTGAACACATTTATTTCTTGTGCTTAAAAGCTGGTAATATCAGTGGTTTAAAAGGTAATTATGCCTGGCTTTTCATTCAAAAGCTTCTTTGATATTACAAAATAATGACATGTGACGGTGTTAAGATTGGGATTGGGTTATTCTTCATGCAATGCTTTGCAGTATTGTAAACACTTTCATAATAATAAAAAAAGCATTTACATCCTGAACACTTAATTTTTGTTTTCTAAAAATTTCCACCTTCTGAAGCTTTTAGGGAATTGAATGTTAAAAGATGTTAATGCACACAGATGCATCTGAATTTCCCTTGGAGAGAAGCTGCCTTAACTGCCATTTTAAGTTTTACACTTCTGCTAAACAAATGATTTCATTTAAATAAAAAGTTCTCATTTTCTATGATGAAAATTCATCTGCTTCATGTAACTCTGAAGCATTTTGATTTAGTACTGACTATATTCTCTTTCAAGGAGATTATTCTTCTAAAGACATCGTGCAAGAATGCTTATATTTTGGGCTTCCCTGGTGGCGCAGTGGTCAAGAATCCACCTGCCAATGCAGGGGACACAGGTTCAAGCCCTGGTCCGGGAAGATCCCACATGCCGCAGAGCAACTAAGCCCGTGTGCCACAACTACTGAGCCTGCGCTCTAGAACCTGTGAGCCACAACTACTGAGCCTGTGTGCCACAACTACTGAAGCCCACATGCCTAGAGCCCGAGCTCTGCAACAAGAGAAGCCACTGCAATGAGAAGCCTGCGCACCACAACAAAGAGTAGCCCCGCTCGCCGCAATGACAAATTCTTTTTCAATCTTCTAGAAAAAAATGCATAAAGTCTCTTAAATTCTTAGAAATTGTTTCTGTAAAAGATGTAAATAAGGAAACGTTTTTCTACAAATTCGTAGGGGTATATACATAGGTATATGTATATGCAGTTGTAATTTATACATATACCATTGTTTTAGTTTATATGCAGTAAGAGTTCATATACATTTATAGTATGTATCTGTGTGGTTATAGCTCATATATACATTTGGAGTGTGGATACTGTACATTAGAAGCCCCTCTCCAGCAATAAGCAATAGGAGTCGAGCCGCCTTTCTGTGCAGCATTTGCGTGCTCAGCACTGAGCTGATCCAAGAGATGTTCATCTTGAAGATGTGTTGAAGTAATTTCTAGGCCCGAGGTGGAGCTGCTTCTGCCTGGTGCTACATCAGCAAACGGAAACTTAGGTAAACTTTGTGTCCCTGTGAATGTCCTGCTCGACCAGAAACGCAGGGCAGTCGGCCAGGCCCTACTGGCCGAGCGGCTCTGAGTCTTCCCATCGTCCAGGGTTCACTGATGGCCCTAGCCAGTCAGATATTGTCAAGTGTCTCTTCCTGGTTCTTTTCTTTGTCCTGTAAAATCTTGCTACTTCCCACCCCACTGTATGGTTCTCCGAGAACAGACCATCTGCCTCCTGAAGTATGTTTGCGTCACCTAAATTGCCTTCTTTGATAATTTTTAACACACTTATATGAAATATCTCCTGTCTTTAAGAAATTTGAACTTCCGAGCGCTGGGAAAGACCTTACCGTGGAAACATGATTTTGACAGGCCTGGGGGGAAGCAGGGGGTCTGAGACAATGACGCGTGTCCTGTGAACAGGCGAGCGTTTCAGGCTGGAGCAGCAACAAGGGCAGAGACTTGGAGGTGAAATGGACATGGAATGTGCAGGAAAACGGCAAAGATAAGATGCATGTTATACTTTAAGTAAATAAGAACCTAAATAACTCCATTTATTTTGAACAAAATTTCTATCTTTCTTTATTTTTGATGTGAGATTCCTGACCTGAGCTCTGATTTTTTACACACTCACATGCCAACAGCCTGGGTGGGTCCAGTCAACGCAAGAGAACTGAGATTTCCGAGGCAGCCCTGCCGTTCACTCTCTCCCCTAAGACTGAGACACTCTTCCCTCCTTTCTGGGGAAGGCAGGGCAGTGCAATGCCAGAGGTGCACATGGAGACCCAGATGAATATCAACTCTGGATTTGGGGCATATAATGTCTTCACCATTTTTTTTTTTTTTTGATGGATTGAGGCAATCATCCACTTTCTGATTCCTCTAGTCTTCACTGCACATTTACATCACTGATGAACATTAGAGTTTGCAACCACTAACGAACCACATAAAACTAAATAAAAAAGACAGACTGAATTCCAAACTGGACTTGGGCACTTGTATGCTGAATGACCTTGGGTCAGTCATTCTGATCCTCGTGGTTTTCATCATATCTACTCTATATGTAATATTCTATCTCATATCTCTAATATTCCATAATATTTTCTCCAATGCTTGAGTTATTTCCATTACTCTTTCTTCTCTTTTTTTTTCTTTTTTTGGTGCATATATTACATATCTTTAAAATATGTAGCTCCTGGTTTCACAGATTGCTCTTTGCAGCTCATCATCTCGCAAACATTTCCCCAAACTATAGCACAGTTTCAGTGTCATGATGATGAATGACAGCTATGGATTTTACTTTCAATTTTAATTTTTAGTTTCCCAGAGCCTAATTTATTTGTAGCCCATCCTAGAAGCTGCCCTGTACTAAGTTCCTAAGAAATGGCTACTGTCAAATGTAAATCAATCAAGAGTGTGCCACACTCCAGTCCAAGGTAACAAACCATGAACCAAATATTAATTGTGAAATACTAACTGTTGTATTTTCCAGAGTCCAGTGGAAGAAATAAGTGGGATACCAGGAATGGGATTCTGTTTTAAATCAAGAAATGGGGTCTTCAGGAGAACATGATCTATGAGAATTAGGTAAGTCTCACACTATTTTTTGTGCTTCAGCCGAGGCTGTGAAAGACGCAGCAATGAAATCTCATGTGCATACACTGCCCATCAGTCATTGCCGTACGTAAGGGAATGAATAGCTTGCAAACTGCAGAAATATTTTGTGATTATACTTTCTTCTTAGGTTCAATGTCAGACCATTTTTTCAGTTCACTTGATAGTATCAGCTGAATCATATTCCTAAGTACAGCTGTCAGGTAGACCATGATGTCAGCTCTTGGACACAGGCATTAGGTGCCTAGTTTCATTTGCTATTGGGTAGTTAATAACTTCTGCTTCCTGAATTGTCTTTTATCAACCAGTCAGAGGGGAATAGTTTAGATTCGTAGGGGGAAAAACAATAGGAAAAGAAATACTTCTAGAAAATATTTTTTCTCCAACAAGGTAAATTGCCTGAAAAAATTTGTTTTCTAGGAAAGCAATATTCCTGTCTACTGTGTTCATTATTTTTTTTCATATGCACTGCTTTTAACATATGCTTTCTAGCATCTGAAAGGAAGAAGCATTTGTGTGATTAATCTTTCAGAATAAAGAAGCAACTTCTCTAAGAAAAGTTGTTACAGAAAATTGTTTTCATAGTTCTTAATTTTTGAGGCCAATTTTAATAATAATGGTAATAATAGCTAACATTACTTTCCTAAGCTCCTTATACATACCACCTCAGGGAACTCTCACATCCAATTATTATTAGGTTGGTATTACTCTTCACATATGCAAAATTACACAGGAAGTAAAGCCAATCATTTGTATTTATTTCCAAGAAAATTTAAGTTGTACTTTTTTTCCCCTGTGGCAATTTATTAATGTTGTAATAATCAAAAGGGGTTTTAACATTTGTTGGAGTGCTAAGTGATTTGTACAGATGGTCTCCTTTAATTTTCAAATTTGACATTGACAACAGCATTTTACTCTCTGTATTTTACACAGATGAAGGGACTGAGCTCAGAGAAATTTAGTAACTTGTGCTAATTCTGTTATTCTGTATTCTCTTTTTATATTGTGGAAATGACAAGAAATTATTCATTTGATTTTACATTGCAAGTCAATTCATAAGTGAATGGTGTGGATACTCAACACACCAGCCCCATTAACATTGAAAAAATGAAACAAAATTCAAATAAGTGGCAGGTTCAATTTTAAGCAACGCATACTAAAAAAATTCTTGAAATAGGATCTTTCCATAGCTTTCTCATAACTGTGAAGTTAAATACTATATGGGGATATTATATTAAGCAACTGAAATTTAAATCATATCATTATACATCTCCTTACTGCCCTGCCTGGCAGGCACCCTGCTGTGTTCCACAAAGCCTTCTCAGGTGATCATAGGAGTTGAGGGCTTCTCTCTGGGGTCGCAAGTTTGCTGACGTCCTCTTGTCATTTCATCCCAGTTGTGTCTTGTCTGTGCCTTCACAACTAAATATGTGCTGATTTCATGTTTTGATCTAAGTTTCAAATTTCCTTTGTTTTACTGTTTGTTAGTGTTTCCTGTTTTAGACGCTAAGCTCCTACTGCAGGCTTAGTAGGGAGGGCCATGCAGTTCTTGAGCTGAACTGAAAAAAAGCAAACATTTTCATCTAATAGCAACTGTTCAAATGATGACAGTGTTATTCTAGGCTCATGCCTTTGCTGGCCGACCAACAACGAATATTTCCATAAAATGAAAGAACCAGTAGCTGCCCTCTTGAGAATGAGACACTCAGCCCTTATGAAATTAACTGAAAAGATCAATGCGAGACCAGTCAAACATTATATTGTACGTGATAAAAACAGAAAATAGAAAAGTTCAGTTTAATGCTTTGTCTCTTTTGTTTTTGTTCCTTACAAAACTTGGGAGGATAACGAAGAGAATTCTGATCTCTTGTGAAATGGAAATGGACTGAGAGATGCTCAAGGGAAAAATGTCCATGTGAACTGAAACGGACAACCAGGAAAATGAGCAACTGCACCCAGCCCAGCTGGAGAGTAAGTGGACCAGGCCGATGGAGGACAGCAGTGCAGATGAGGCAAAAATACAGCAAAGTGGGTGAAGACACTTCACGTGGAAATAATGCCCGTGATGGGAAGACCTGGTGAGAAGCATGTGGAAGAGGAAAACCCAACTTCCCAAGATGGGGCCAAGTGCAAACTAATTAAAAATTTTCCTCCAAGCAGGCAGAGACCCGGGGAAAAGAACTCCCCCAAACCAAAGCCAATCTCTCTTCTCTCTGCCTGGGACCCATTTCTTCTTACGAGTGCCCTCCTCTGACTCACGTGAGAGGCTTGATGGAGTCCAGAACCCAAAACTCACTCACGCTCTAGGGCTTCCTTTGCCATTTACTCCCCCTCATACATTCTGTGTCCTGCGCTTCCTTCTGTATCATACAAGCTGATTGATTCTTACATGTTAATAACACATCCCATTTGTGAAATGCTATATGATTTAGGGTCTGTCATATATAACAACAACTTTGGTTCTCCCAACAAACCAAACCAACAGTCACGTTTAACCGTGCCCTTCAATTTTCAATCGGTTCTCTATCAGAGGAATTGTTTGTGTGTGGGATCAGAGAGGGATGGAAAATTCCAACACTTTTCAAGTCACAGTGGTACGTTTTAAAATTACTGCAAATAGTAAGAAACTTTCTTATCATTTTCCAGATATCAGTATGAGTTGACCTGATTTCACAGCTTAGATTTAATTGGATTCAAAGGGGGAAGAGTAAAACTCCAATAAATGAGACTTATCTAAGAATACTAAGGAAGTCAATTGATGATAAAAACTCAAAATCAGTAGGTTATTTTTTCTTGGAGAATATTAGAAAAAATGGAGAAGTGGAAAAAGTTTTCCTAATTAGCAAGGGGGAATACAGATCTGCCAGTATATCTGCAGGTTAATCCAAGTGTTATTCATCCATCCGTCCATCCACCTCCCATCCATCATTTACACACTGGGTATGCTCACTAGTCAGTCACACACTGTGAGGAAATCAGATCCATGACCTTAAAGAGTTTTTTCTTTAGTTGAGAAAATTAAATTACCAATAATGGAAGAGACTATCCTTTGAGTGGTATGAATTCCCAGAATAGTGATGGTCAGAGAAAAAGACAGCTAAAAGGTGACTTCAGAGCTTAGGAAAAGAGCTTGTGGACCAATAAGCTGACCAGTCTGATGGAAGGAAGTCTGTTAAGAGGGAGAAGTAAGGTTGACTGCTTAGACAGGACACTTCAGAAATGTAATTGACAAAACCTGAGGGAAAAGATAAAACTGGCGAAAACCCCACAAACATTTTCTGGATATTATAGTCCAACATTACTCTGCATGAACTCTCATCACCCGAAGCCTGTGCTCCCTGAAGTGAGATTGCATCTTTCGATGGACATTCTCCACAACACGCGTGAAGACGGATCTCAATGAGGCACCACGCTGCTCCCTGAGACAGTGCTGTCAGGTGGGGGAGGGAGGGAGGGAGGAAAATGTGAAATGACCAGACCAATGCTGTGTGTCGTGGAACAGGACATGGAGTCTGAGACAGCTAGGGTGTGCCCGGCTGTTCTACTTTCTGCACAAAAAGGTCCCTTTGAGCCTCTGTTTCTCCACTGAGTGTTGTGAGAATAGGAGAGGGCTTTTCGAACTATCCAGACAGCACACAAAGTACAGTGATGGTGCAGGAAGAATAATAATGGCCAGTCTTTATCTGGCACCTACAACATGTGGGCTACTGTTCCAAGGACTCCGCGTGTGTTTACTTCATCATTACAATGGCTCTATGCAGTAGATACTACTACAACTATGATGATGATGATGATGATGATGATGATCTCTGAGCGGATGAGAAACAGAGGAGCTGCTGAACGGCGCCCTCAGGGCTGCACAGCTGGGATGGGAGTGCGGGGGTCCCGGCCTGGGGGGCTGGGCTGCGGGGGCAGCTCTGGGCCTGGAGGCGGAGGACTGGTTCCCTGCACTGCTCTGTCAGCTGGATGCTGTGCTACTTAGGGGGAGTCACTTGAACTCTCTCAGCTCGGGTTCGTCCTTTTGCTTAAAAAACAAAAGTGAGGATTTCTATCTCACAGTGTTCATGTGAGGGTTTAATGTTAATATGTGTGGGATCACCTATTACACTGCTGGGTTCATGGTGGATTTTGATAAATGCTGCTTTCTCGTGTATTTATGCAATCTTTTTTTCACTCCCTAATACTCCTTTCAAAGTGCTTGACTTCTACTCAGGGAAGGATGTTTGTCTCAGAAGGTTTCAGCCTATGCGGTTGTCAGACGTTCTATTTCATTCTTCGCCTTAATTACAGCACTTGGTTTCTTGAAACTCATGGCTTCATCAAGAAAATATTTGAAAACTGACTGTTTAATCACTTAATTGTAAAACATGAATGAGACTTCTTAGTTAACTAAAACTGGTGGGTAATTTTGTGTGCCAGGTTTACCCACGTGTCTTAATGGTGGATTGAATCCGGAATCTCTGGGTGAGCAGGTCAGTAGGAGCCTACTTAGAGCATGAAGAGGACAGTCTAGAGGGGAAGGCTGCAAGTTAGATGCTGACAGAGGGAACACTTGTTCTGCCTCTATGGGTATCTGAGATTATGCTGGAGAAAAAGTTACTTAACCTCTTTGGGTTTCAGTTTTCTCTTCTGTAAGATGGGATTTTTATACCTTTTTCCAGAAGGTATTGTGAGGATCAAATGATTTTCTCTCATGGTCCTTGGGAGTCAACAACCTACCCGCCCTCAGGCTGGATGAGAAAGGATGTGGCTGCAGAGAACGTGCCGTGGATTGAATGTCGTGTCCCCCGAAATCATCCCCCAAGGGGATGGTGTCAGGAGGTGGGGCCTCTGAGGGTTGATGAGGTCATGAGGGTGGAGCCCCCATGACAGGATTAGTGTCCTTCTAAAAGAGACCTCAGAGAGCTCACTCACCCCTTCCTCCACAAGAGGACACTCCACGTGTGAAGACTGCCATCTATGAACCAGGAAGCAGGTCCTCACCAGATACTGGATCTGCTGGTACCTTGATCTTGGACATCCATCCTCCAGAACTGTGAGAAATCAACGCCTTGTTTATAAGCAGCCCGGTTTGTGGGGTTCTGTTATAGCAGCCTGGATGGACTAAGACAATTGCCTCAAACAAACCTAATATGAACACACAAATAGGTTCAAAATAAAAGGACAGGAAAAGCTATACCGTGCGAACACTAAGCAGAAGAAAGCTGGCATCTCTACATTAGTATCAGACGAAGTGGATTTCAGAGCAAAAAATATTACCAGGGATAAAGAAAGTCATTTCCTATTGATGAAAATGTCAATTCGTTATGAGGACATAATTCTGAAAGTTTATGCAGCAAACAGAGCTTTGAACTAACAGCACTGCCAGGAGAAACAGACAAATTTACTGATGTGGCTGAGATTTCAACACCCATCTCTCAAAAATTCGTAGAACAGCTGGAAACAACCTTTGATCCAATCTTTGACCCAAGCTTTGACTCTTCCCCATGTGCTGGACGTGGACCAAGTCCACACGGCCAGTCGCAGGGTGTTGACGAGGACTCAAGGCAAGCCAAGCAGGTTCTCTCGCTGCGATGGAGCAGCACGAGGATCAGCAACAGGAGGAAAAAAGCCCAGACATTTGGAGATGGAACAGCGTGCTTCCCAGTAACCCACGGAGCAAAGGAAAAAGCGAAAGGTGAACTGGAAGTGTTCTGGATGGGGTGAAAGGAGAGAAGAATTCAAGAGGCTCAAGGAAACTCCTGGGGCTGCTGGTTGTGTCATCTTGGTCACAGTGATACTTTTGTGTGTGAATTCAGCATCCATCAACATTTACTAAGTCATGCACTTAAAGACGTGCTGCTGACTGTATATCAGTTATCCCTCAGCTAACCCGCGGAATCCACAGTCATATACATTATGCAATGAGAAATCGCAGCAAACTCACTGGAGTGGACAGAAAATTAAAGCGTTGACACGGAGAGAGGCAGTGGGCGTCTTCCATGCTGACTGGGTCGTAGATGATACAACCACTTTGGAAGAGCGTGTTGCCATCTGCCGTCAGCAATGCTTCTCCAGGGTCACACCCCACAGCCTCTTTTAATCATGTGGAGGAATATTCTGAATAGCATTGCTGATATTAACACAAAACTGGAAACTACATAAATATCCACGAACTCTAGAAGGGATAAACAAGCTTCTACATAAACTGGATCCTCTGTCATCTACCATTGGTATAAAATAATTCCGTGTATGTGAAGGTCAAAGATATGTGAAACTAAAGATATCCTTCAGGGCATTGTGGTCAAAAAGTAGCCTGCTTAGAACCCGGAAGGCGTGTCAACACTCAGATCACAGGGCCCAGAGTCTCTGAGTCAGTAGGTCACGGTGAGGACCCAGGAAATGCATGTGTTAAGTTACCAGGTGACGCTGATGCCGCAGGTCAGTGGGCCACACTCTGATGCATAAAATAAAGCAACAGAGATATTAGCAAAAATTCAAGATGGTGCTTATCTCTGGGAGAAGGGAAATCATGCAGTCAGGGCCAGCATGTGTGGCTTCAAGTGCACGGCTATGTTCTGTTTCTCAACCTGGCGGCACATTTTCACTTTATTAATTTTTCAGGAAAAACATTCTTTAGTAAACTTGTTTGCACCAGTATTATACTTCACAATAAAAAAATTAAAAATGGACTAAGTAATCATTGCAAAAGATGAGAAAATTAGTAGTACAGAAGATAGAAAGAAGCAGGGCCAGAAAATACTCACGATATACCCATGAGAGACAGAGTACTGGAAATGAAATAAGAAAAATAGTAGCATAAGAAGAAATTAATTATAAAAGATTTGGAAGTTATTAGGAAGTAAGATGGGCTGATCAAGTAGCTTCTGATGCCAATAATTTCCTTTGTCTTATTTACCTATGATTTCTTCCGGTGGGATATGTGCTTTCATAGATGGGAATCTGTTTTCAGTACCTAGGATGACTAGTAACATTTAATCAGAAGGTAACACAAGTACATCCCTTTGAGGGAAAAAAGATCTAGATATGACCCAAGGGAAATGATTTATTAGGTAACGTTTTGGTTTTCAATTTTAAGGAAGACAAAATACAACATTTGTGTTAACAACCATCACATTTAACTTGGCTATGTTAACAGTCTGGTGGGAAATGGCTATCTTGTTAAATGAAATATTTTGAAGACAGAAAGGAGCAACTGACAGTGTCGGAGAAACGGATAAAAATGAACATCTAGGGTCATGACCCAAGAGGAAAGGCAGCCGATATTTTAACAGAAGCTGTTCAAGAAGGTGTGCGCTTACAGAGAAGAAAGTGGTGAGTGGGGATATTCCAAAAATAATTAAGGGGAATGAATAATAAAAAGGGGGTAGTAAGGCAGTATCAGAATGTGACAAGGAGTCTTTAGTCTCAGACAGAGAACTGTAAGAAACGAGACCCCCAACCCTAATCCCCTCCTGGTCTTGAGGTTCTTGCAGGCTGCACAGGAGAAGCAGCTGGGCTCACGGCCCGGGACAGCGCTGTTGCCACACCTGCCTGGGGAGCGCGTGTGCACAACCTGCACCAAGTCCAGGTTTGTTTTTCTATTTTTAAAAACCTCCCCGAATGACTCCCGCATGCAGCCTATGGGAGTTACTGCTCATGCTTCCAGCACACGGCTGTCAGAGTTGCTGGGCTGACTTGGCCAGTAGGACCTGAGCGGCCGGCCACTGTTTTTCTCCAGAAGGGTCATCATTCCTATAGATAAACAGTAATTTGTTATTCCCTTCCCTTGGCCTCTTCTCACTTTATTACTATTATTATTATTATTATTATTATTATCATTTCCACCCAACATGGATGCCGTCTGTGGCTGGGATGCAGGCACCCCGAGCCGTGTAGGATCCTGCCCTTCCCTTGAGAAATTCGATGAACATTCCTGAGACTCAGTCTTCCTATCTATGAGGTGGGGGTGATGACAGTCAGACCCTCAGAAGTGGGGCTGAGCTGACACCTGCGATAAGCATGAAGGACCAAGCACAGCGCCAGGCGTTTGCAACTCGGGTGGAAGTAACAGCTGCTCAATCGATAGTGATTTCAGTATCAACAGCAATAACAGCTTTGCCGCAGAGTTAGTCTTCTTCAGGACACAACGCCGGGAAGAGCTAGGAGCAGAGCCAGTTTAAAATGTCAGGATTCAACTCGGAAGGGTGGTGTGGCTGGTCCCAGCTCACAGAGCTAGAACAAGGCAGGGTGGAGAGACAGCCAAGAACACTGCGGAGGGTCTCACGGAAGGGTGGCGAGGCATCGCAGTGGGGCACGTGCATGTGTAAATGGGTCAGAGAACTTGTCAAAAGAGTGGAATATGGAATAACAAGAGAAAGATGAAGTTGATAAAAGGAACATAGTTCAGAGCACTGGGTATAAGAGAAAATGAGATGCAAAATGTTACTTTGGATAAAATGTGTATGTTTGAATATGTGTGACCTGTAACTGCCTTTTTGTGACAAAGCGTATGAGAACCAGAGGAGAAGACAAGTGTAAATAAAGATATTATCACAGACTTGGAAGGGTCTGGACGGAAGAAGGAAGGAAGGAAGAAGGAAGAAGGAAGGAAGGAAGCCCCTCTGGGGCTGCTCCACCTGAAGCTGCTCTGGTGTCGACCACCCTCCTCCCTGGGGCGCGGGGCCAGGGGACCCAGGAGACATTCAAACTTCCTCCTGGAGGGCAAATTCCATCCAAGTCTTTGGAAGGTACATTTTAAGTAATTTAAGTATCATGGAATTTAAATCCCTACCTTAATAGTAAAATTAACATGGAAATAACATGGAGTGGAATGAAAAGGTCACACGGATTTTTTGGAGGCAGCAGATCTCAAAGAGACTTTACATTTGCAGCCAACTGGCTTTGGACCTGCGCCCAGACAAGGAGGGTCTGAGCTCATTTTCCTCTGCTGTTCAGAGTCCTTCCCGGAAGGTCCCCGTGGCCGGTGGGCCCCCCGCCCTGCACAAGCCGTGACCTCTGGGAGCATCTCAGTTCCACGGAGCACCTGTCTGGTGGGGTGAAACGGAGTCACCTTCCAACGGTCTCCCTGGTGGCACCAGGCTTGAGGATATCATATCTTCCTGAGATGTGGGACCAGAGATCGAAGTGGCCCGACCTCAGAGACTACCGAGAATGGGAAGCTTATGGTTGTACCTCTCGCTTCAGATCAGAAAGATACACGGATGTGTACACTATTAAGGTATCTGGAGGCCCAATTTTTAATCCCAGTTGATGACAACAATTGTGTTTGGAGTGAGGAAGATGGCCAAGAGTAGAAACCAGGAGCCAAACTGTTCAGTTTACTGAACGACTTTTCACTTCATTTTCCTGTTTCAAGCATCCAGCCCCCACCCCAGAGCTGTGATGCAGAAATACAACTGGTCTGACCACACACCAAGGGCTCTGTGTGTCCTTGTGAGTCAGGCTTCCTCTCCAGGTGACCCCCACGTACCACCAGACACAGCACAGGCATTCCTCCCGGGGAAGCTACATGCTTCAGTTAAAAAACCAAAAGAACAGCAGAAAGAAACCATAAAAAACAAACGGGAACTAAGGGTGGTATCTCCACTGTGCAAGTACGTTGCATCCCAGAAACCATGTAATCCCCGTTATCCAGGGATATATCCTAAGGGAGCGATGCCGTGCTCTTTCAGCTCCCCAAATCCTGACCACCCAGAAGCCCCCTACTCGGCTCACCAGCGGCCCCAGCCTGGACCTGGCTGTCCCCTCCCTGACCGACACCCGTGACTGCGACATCGTGTGACCCGCCACCGCACCGCCGTCTGTCCCACAGCACTCCATCACTTGTCCACGCTCACCCGATGCTTGGCCCTTAGCCATCGCTTCCTTTCATCCCTCATTTTTCATACTTGGACCCTGTGCTCCTTCAGATACTGACATCCATCCTTCATCATCTATATGTTCAGCTACTCTTTTATCCCCAAGTAAAATATTTGGAAAAGTCACTTATCCATCATCTTACCCATTTCCTCCCCTTCTATCCCAAACCCCTTCTGTGACCTCTGTTTCTTCTCACTTAACTCCTCCCATGACCCTCCACACCAGCAAATCCACAGCTAAGGATTCTTAGAGCAGAAATCAGATTCCTAGTGAAAGAGAATTCCCAAAGGAGAAGCCTCACGGAGACACATAAAATTAGGTCTTTGTTAGCAGAAACGAAAGGTATTGTATAGAAAGAGTGACCCAGCCTTCTTAGTGACCCAGCCCTGGGTGCTTCGTGCAAAGTAGTTCCCCTGAAATTGAAATATGGTCAGAATCTCGGGTCCAATTTCATTTCTATTAGGTGCTCAGTGGCTAAATTAAGAACTTTACAGATCCTTCATTTAGATAAACCCCTAACTATTAACCTCTAATAATGTCATCGTTTCACTGAGCAGAAAAGAAAACATCTGGGTGAGTTCAATTAGCCAAGGGTGTGGACACGGAGGCCTCTGCATTCTAATTGCGTCTTGCTGACCTTGACGGAGGACTTGAGCCAGGAGAGAGGGCGCGTGGTGGTGATGAGCACCCGCCGTGGACCACCTGCTGTGGAAGGGGACGGGGATCCGGGCTTTCACGGAAGCTCTGCGCCAGGCACATGGGCGAGGCGAGCAGAGGCGAGCCCTTCTCTTCATCGTGAGGGGGGAGCTCCGTATGCAGAGCTCCATCCTCAGTTTTGAGCCCATTTTTTCCTGCTCTTAAAAGTTGGTGACAATTCATCTTCTTTTATCTAATTATTGTCCCCTATTTAAAAGATTTCACAATCCTGGGAAAATTATTACTAAGGTCTCTGCCCACCTTGCTTTCCACTGCCTAAATGAAGCCTTTTCTTTAGTAGCTGTGGTTGTGTGTTGTTTGCGCTGCAGGAGGCTTGTACATGCAGGCGGGGAGCCTCTGCCCCGACGGCCAAACCTTTGGGAGCTATTCGAGGCTGGTGGGCTCCTGGCTGCCCCATGTGTGTCCTCTGACCCATGATTCCGGCCCTGCCTTTATTGGGTGTTTCTTGTTCTTCTCTATTTGAATTTGATCACAAAGGGGACTGAACAGGAATCCACTGTCTTAAATATTTTTCCCCAACAGCGAATTTTGAGTCGAGATCTGAGCACAGGTAGATTTATTCTGCAGGGGCTCCCAGGAGATCTGGTGGGGGGATGGGGAAGGCCCTGGGGCTCAGCCCCCGGGATCCCTGGGAGACAGCATGGAACCTTCCCCATCATCCCACCGGAGAGACAGGAAGTGGGGTGGTCATCTTCTGCCCCAGCCACCAACAGGCAAGGGTGGCTAGCAGGTAGGGGTGCCAACCACCTGAGCCTCTAGTTGGCTGTTCCCAGATAAAATTCACACAGAGTCAGACATTCCCACAGAAGAGGTTACTGAGTGCTGAGGGAAAGAGGGGGAGCTGATAGTGTCTGCAGTGTGTTCTCATGAGACTGTTCTAGAAAAACAAAGAAACAAAAAGATTTGTATTCAAATGAAATTTGGAAAATGATTATATTCTCACCTCTTGGAGAGTCTCAACATTTTCTTAATAAAGGCTTTGTGAACTCCTGCAGTGAAAAGAAACACTAACCTGTGTAACTTTATTTAACTACCATTTTCTGCAAAGAGTTCATGATAGACACTTTTTTCAGGTAGCACTTGGTGAGATTACATAAGACGCTTCATGAAATGAGGTAGGTGAATGCATTTTGTGTGAAGGATGGTGACACACATAAAACCTGGGATGCTTGGGAACAGTCATCCTCCAGGGATGGAGAAAAACAACTGAGGGTCATATTGGCCTTCTCAGTAGTGACATGGACCCTCATGTCACAAGGACCCTTAGCGCTCACAAGGCCATGGGAGGTTCACAGTCTGAGTGGAAACAGAGTGGCTTCCTAGGTCCACACGTGGGCTGGGAGCCACGACTGTGCCAGGAGGGGATGTGCCTGACAAGGGGGGGACACACGTGCACAAGGAGGGAACATGTGTGCACAAGGAGGGTGCAGCAGATGTGGATGGATAGCCCAGCAGGACGTGTAGTCACTACACGAGGACACGTGGCAGAATCAGCCCTCTTCTTGTTCACAGGTGAGAGGGATGGGAGATTTAGGCCTTTTGCTTACAGTCTTATGGAGAAGAATGAGTCTGCATTTTTATTTTTCAGAGAGAGGTCACAGATGATCTCAGCTGTTCGTTAAAGGACAGATGAATGAAAAAGAGGATGAAACAAGAAACCTGGATTCGCAGACAATGGGAGAGAGCCGAGGCCCAGGCTCCCTGCCGAGGGCTGTTCCCTGGCTGCAGAGGCAGGTGCCTGGCCTGCAAGCCGACAAGAGGCTGCTTCAAAGGCAGGATCTCTGCCTCTGTCAGACAACAAAGTTTGCTTTAATGTGTGCTGATAACTTTTCGGCTGCAGAAATCTGGTGGCATGATGACTTAGCAAATCTGGGGAGACAATAGATGTGAAAGCACTGGTCCATTGTGACACCTGCTATAAATCTAAGTCTGTGGTTGCATAGAAATCACGTCTGTGTCCTGTGTTTGAAGAATTGAGGGGAAAAAAGTCTGCTTTCTCTCCCTCCGTACCTGTCTAGTTCTTTTTCTCAGCCTAAAGAATTTCTAAGAAACGGAAGTTGATGGCAGTGGCTCTCAAACGTTAGCCCTGAGCATCTGACTTAGTAGGGCTGGTGGGGGGGAATCTAAGAACCTTCATTTCTGGAAGTCCAGGTGTTGCTGGCATTGCTGGTCAGGACCTCACTTTGAGAACTACTGTCTGTAGTATCTTGGCCTTTACCTTGGAGGAGTAACGTCAGCAAGACAGGGGACCACAAAGTTCTGAGCCCTTGCCTTTTTCCCTCAGAAACACCAAGTTAGCAACAACAGATCGACTGAAATAGCTCTGTGGGAGCTGCAAAAACCAGGCAGGGGCCACAGCAACCAAGCAAAAGCTCAATCAGGGAAGAGTCATGCTCACAGCAGTAGGAAATTTTATGGTGTTTTTGTTCACTTGTGTCTCATCCTTCCCCGTGTAGCACAGTGTGGAGGGGAAGAAGCCATCCAATTCCAGGTTCCTCTTTCAGACAGAAGGAAAAGAGTGGAACTTGTTTGTGACACTCTGGCTTGTCTGGAAATGGCTGATTTCTGTCTCACCTGAACCAGGACAACTGCCAACCAATAATTCTATATCCAGCAAAACTGTACTTCAAAAATGAGGGAGAAATTAAGACATTCCCAGAAAAATAAAAGCTGAGAAAGTTCTTTACTGGTAGACTGACCTTGCAATAAATGCTAAAAGGAGTACTTCAGGTTGAAATAAAAGATGCTAGGCAGTAACTCAAAACCTTGTGAAAATATAAAGTCCACCAGTAAACATAAGTACATGGACAAATGTAAATCCCACTAGTATGTAATTCTGGTTTGTTATCTCCACTTTTTATTCTTTTACAGGATTCAATCTACCTTAATGAGTACACAATAAATAAAGATGTAATTTGTGACATCAGTAACAAAGTGTGGAGGCAAAGTGATGTAAGAGTAGAGTTTTCGCATGCCATTGGAGTTAAGTTGTTAGTTTAAAATAGACTGTTATGACTTTAGGATGTTTTATGTAATTCCCATGGTAACCACAAAGTGCTTATAAAATGTACACCAAAGGAAGTGAGAAGGGAATAAAAACTTGTCACTCTGAAAAATCAACTAAACACAAAGGAATGTAGTAATGTAGGAAATGAGGGGAAAAAACCCCAATAAGACATACAGAAAGCAAATAGCAAAATGACAGAAATAAGTCTTTCCCTGTCAGTTCTTACTTTAAATGTAAATGGATTAAACTCCCCAAAGATTTAGAGTGCCAGACTGGATAAAAAAACAGGATCCAACTAAATGTTGTCTATAAGGGACTCACTTTAGATGTAAGGACAAAAATGAACTGAAAGTGAAAGGACTGAAAAGGATATTCCATGTCAGTTGTAACCAAAAGGGATCAGGGGTGGCTATACTAACCCCAGACAAAATACACCTTAAGTGAAAAAATGTTATGAGGCAAAGAAGGACACTATATAATGACAAAAAGGTCAATTCACCAAGAAGATATAATAATTATAAACATATATGCACTAAACCTCAGAGCTCCTAAATACAGGAAGCAAACATTGACAGAATTGAAGGGAGGAATAGACAGCTCTATGATAACAGTGGGAGACCTTGATACTCCATTTTCAATAATGGATAGACAACCAGACAGAAGATTAATAAGGAAATAGAGGTCCAGAACAACACTACAGACCAACTGGACCTAACACACATTACAGAACACCCCACCCAACAACAGCAAAGCACACATTTTTCTCAAGTACACATGGAACAGTCTCCCAAAATGACCACAAAACAAATATGATTAAATTTAAGAAGACTGAAATCATGTAAAATATCGTTTTTGATCACAATAGAATGAAACTAGAAGTCAATAGTAGATGGAAACTATAAAATCCCATAAATACATAAAAATTAAACAACATACTCTAAAACAATCAATAGATGAAAGAAAAAAATCACAAGGGAAATTAGAAATTATTCTGAGATACATGAAAATAAAAACATATATTAAAATGTATGGGATGCTGAGAAAGCAGTGCTAAGAGGGAAATTTACAACTGTAAACAAGTACATTAAAAAAGAAAGATCTCAAATCAACAATCTAACTTTACACCTTAAGGAACAGAGAAAGGAGAATAAACTAAACTCAAAGCTAGCAGAAGGAAAGAAATAATAAAAACTTGAGCAGAGGTAAAATAGAGAATGTAAAATTCATAGAGAAAATCAATAAAACCAAGAGTTGGTTTTTCTAAAGGATCAACAAAATTGACAAATTTTTAGCTAGACTAAGAAAAAAGAGAAGATTGAAATAATTAAAATCAGAAATAAAAGGGAATCTTGCTACTCATCTTACAGAAATAAAGGGATTATAAACAAAAAGCTAATAACAAACAATACAAACAATACACAAACAATTTGGATAATCTATATGAAATAGAAAAATTCCTAGAAACACATAACTTAACACAATGAAGAAACAGAAAATCTGAGCAGACCTATAGTTAGTAAGGAGATCAGTAAATCATTAGTCAAAAAACTCATAACAAAGAAAAGCCCAGGACTTTTGAATGGTGAATTCTACCAAACATTTAGAAAAGAAACAATATCAATCCTTCTCAAACTCTTCTGAAAAGCTGAAAAGGAGGGGATATTTTTTAACTTATATGAAGCCACTATTATCCTGATACCAAAGCCAGATAAAGACTACAGGAAAAGAAAACCATAGACTAATATCCCTCATGATATTGATGCAAAAATTCTCAACAAAATACTGGAGAACATAATTCAATAACATATTAAAAGGATAATGTGCCATGACCAAATGGGATTTTAACTGGAATGCAGGGATGAATCAACATTGAAAATCAAATGGTGAAATACACCCCATCAATAAAATAAAGGTATAAAAACCCAACATGTTTTTCAATTGATGCAGAATAATTATTTAACAAAATTCAAAACCTTTTCATGATAAAAACACTCAACAAACTAGGAATAAGAGCAAAGTACAACAACTAATAAAAGCCATTTGTGAAAAGCTCATAGCTAACATCATGCTCAATGGTGAAACACAGAATGTCTTTCTATAAAGTAACAATGAACAATCCAAAAGGATATTGAGAAAACAATTCAATTTACAATAGCAGCAAACAGAATAAAACACATAGGAATAAACTTCACCAAGGAGGCAAAGATTTGTACACTGAAAACTACAAAACATTGTAGAAAGAAATTAAAGAAGTTGCAATAAATGGAAAGACATCCCATGTTTGTGGATTGGAAGACTTAATATTGTTAAGATGTTAATACTAACCAAAGTGATTGAAAGATTCAATGCAATCCCCATCAAAATCTCAATGACACTTTTTCGCATAAATGGAATAATCAATCCTAAAATTCATATGGAAACTCAGAGAACTCTGAATATTCAAAACAATCTTGAAAAAGAACAAAGGTGGAAGTCTCACACTTACTGATTTCAAAACTTACTACAAAGCTACAATAATCAAAACAGTGCAGTACTGGCCTAAAGACAGACATATAGACCAATGGGATGGAATACAGATCCCAGAAATAAACCATCACATATATGGTCAAATTATTTTTGAAAAGGGTGTCAAGACTATTCAATGGGGGAAATGACTGTCTATTCAACAAGTGGTGCTGGGAAAACTGGATACTGACATGCCAAAAAGGAAGCTGGATCCTTACCTAACACCATATATGAAAATTAACTCAAAATGGACTAATGACCTAAATGTAAGAGCTAAAACTATTATACTCTTGGAAGAAAACATTGGGGAAAAACTTCAAGACATTGGACTTGGCAATGATTTCTTAGATATGACTCTAAAAGCATAGGAATAAAAAGAAAAAAATAGATAAACTGAATCTAACCAAAATGAAAATTTTTGTGCATCAAAAGACACAATCAAGGGGGTGAAAAGACAATTCACAGAATGGGAGAAAATATCTGAAAATCATATATTTGATAAGGGGTTCATATCCAGAATATATAAAGAACTCTTATTGCTGAACACCAAAACAAACAAACAAAACAAAACCCTAAAACAAAGAACTTTTGTCTAAAGGGCTTGAATAGACGTTTCTCCAAATAAGATATAACTCAATAGAATTGTGAGCAAGGACTCCATGAAATATTTGTACGATCATGTTCATAGCAGCATTATTCACAACAGCCAGAAGTTGGAGGCAACCCTAGTGCCCATGAAAGGATGAATGGATAAACAAAATGCTGCATATTCATACAGCGGAATATAATTCCTTAAAAAGGAAATTCTGACACCTGCTACAACACGGGTGATCCTTGAAAACATTTTTCTAAGTGAAGTAAGCCAGCCACAATAGGAAAAAATACTGTACAGTTACACTTATATGAGATACTTGTAATAGTCAAAATCACAGAGACAAAGAATGATGGCTGCCAAGTGCTGAAGGGGAGTGTATGTGATGGGGACAGTCTCAGTCTGGGAAGATGAAAGAGTTCTGTGGGCGGATGGTAGTGATGGATGCACAGCAGCGAACGCACTTAATGCTACAGCGTGTAAATGGTTAAGACGGGAAATTTTACGTTATGTGTATTTTATCACAATTTTTAAAAAAGAAAAGAGATGAGAACCTTGTAAGGCCAAGATTCAAGAGCAATTCCTTCCTGTCTCCTAAAATTCTGCAGGAATTCAGACTGTTCCATGTTGCCATTTTCATATCGACCGGCAACAGAGGAAGTTCTAAATGAGTTCAATCACATCAGAACCTTGCTGACAAAACCCAGCAAGGGAATCAAATTTTCAAGGGCTTTTTTTTTCCTCCGTGGAAAGAGTGACTCCATTGTCCCAGAACTACGTGATTTTCACAGGTACAATTTATTTACAAGCAAACTTTACATGCTGCTTCCGTGGACAAGCAGCTGACAGATGATTGTGAGGAGGGACTGCAGGTGAGAACAAGGCGACTTGCTAAGGACCAGATGCTTCCCTGATTTCTGCCAGATGCAAATCAAGCGCCACCTGGAAGAAGTTTAATTGTTTGGTACGTATTTAAAAATAGTTACTATCTGAATTTAAAATGTTAATTTATAATGATTATGATGAGCAAAATAATTAGGAAATAGAGATTTACTAACTTAGGGTGCTGGCTAATTCAGACTTTGAGAATACTGAATGACTTGTGTGTCTGTGGACTAACCAGCTAAGCAGACAAAAACAAAAACAAAAACTTTTAAAAAAGGAAACAGAAGCAATGATTGAACAATAATGCATAGATAAGAACTATTTGACTTTTTTAAATGGAAAGTTAAGCTCTGGTCAGAGCTAACACTATGTTTGGGGTTTGCCTTTTTATTCCCTGAAAAACTTTAATGTGTTGGATCCAATTTTTTCATAGCATCAGAAAAACTTTTCTATTGGGATTGTTAATGCTTTGAAAATTAATATTCTTACTACTATTTTTTAGGGAATCAAGTCATTTATGATTGTCGATTTCTGAATTTCTTAATGGATACAAATCTATTTCTAGTTCATCCAATTACAGAATTTACCAAAAGAAAGTAATATTTGTGTATGGAAACTATTCCCCTTCTCAACCACCACCACACAAACATGTGTTACGTGAATGCAAACGAAATAACACATAATCTTACACTAAAAGAATTCTTTTTTCTTTAATACACATCACTTAGAGGATTGCACCGGTTCATAAGTTGACCAGCTCATTCATAAAAGAGTGGCTGTAAATTTTCATTCATAATAGGACATTCAGAATAAATAACTTTGTTGTAATTATTTGTATACCTTTTCCTGGCAAAGTAACAAGAGCCAAAGTAGTTGTATAATTTCATGCACAACCAAATATTCAAAGCAGTGAAATGCACCCTTTAATTTCCCCAGGGACCTGTTTGTAGAGAAAGCTTGGAGGACTTCTCAGGTCGCATCCACCAGTGAGAGCAGAAGCCCTTCTCATTCCTGATCTACGTGAAAAAATGCTGGGACCAAGCTGGGCCAGGCTTGCTGTTTCTCCAGGGAACACCCAACCCCAGAGCCAACTAAACAGCTGACTCATCAATTCCAGCAGCTTCTCATCAAGATCGTTTCCAGACCATCACTTCAAGGTGCCCACCAGCGTGAAGCTGTGTCCTGGGCTCTGCCTTCTCCCCGCCCATTCTCTGCTTGCAAATCTGCTTTAATGTTGCCCATCCCAGGTCCAAACCCTATAAATATCCTGCCCTAATTTCCCACGGGGACAGGATGAGGTTTCCCCCTCACCCCCTACTGCAGCGAGTCAAACAAGCAGCATCTTCCGGGAGGTCCTTTTGGGGAGGTGACACCTGATACAGTGAATCATCAAGGTGAACTCAGGACACAGCAGGAGGTAAAAAGACCCCCACCCCCAGGAGCCCTTTCTTGCCTCCCCCCAACATGTACCTATTTAACTTATTACTTTGGGTAAAATGAAAGCTTGTGACTTCTCTACGAAAAATAGGATCATTTCAGTGCCTGAGAAGGCTCAATTCCTTTTCTTAAGAAGAGACGGCACCTCGTGATTTCCCAGGAGATCTCAGGTTTTTACCCTAAACAACACATTTTGCCTGAATGAAATAAAGCCAATGAAAACTACAGAAAAGAGAATAATTGTCTGGCAACTGAAATAAAAATAAATTTAGAGAGACAAGGATTCAGATTTGCTGCAGAAAATGAATAACCAGGAGGACTTAGAGTTGTGGAAATCAACGATCAGTATGAGTGTGGCCGTTATAAACCCAAATCTAGAGAGATCTTGACAAATTTAGTTAGGACGGGCTCTCCCAGCTTCAAGCTGACTTCTCAGGCCAGAGTCTCTTTTCTAATGCTGCCACCGCAAGGCTCCTTCCACCAGGGATGGGAGATACCTGGCATTAGCCACATGCAGAAAGGCACCACGCTGCTTCCTGGGTCTCTGCTCTGCCTCTGATGTGTATATATTCATATATCTATTTATACATCTAGCTGTGTGAATCTCTGCAAGTCCCTGTAGAAGAACAGCGTATGTCTACATTCAAATTTCCTGCAAATATGTCCCATCTGCAAAGCACACTGCAGTTGCCATGAATCTTCCGGCCGCAGTGAACTGATGGTAAGTGAGTAAAAGTTCCTGGACGTGAGCCTCTGGGGTCTCATACAGACCATGTCTTCACTGATCTAAAGGGGAATCTGTGAAGTTAGCTTCTTTGCTTTTCAGTATTAACTGAGTGGACGTTGTTCTTGATTATGGAAGCAGTGCAGGAAAGGGAGCCCTGCTGAGGACCATGGGGGCTCTTCTTCCCCAGGGTCCCCATGAGAAACTCCCGTCTTAGGGCTGAAGGCCCACCCCCCACGATGGACTCTTGTGTTTCTTTGCGTGGACGTTCCGAGCCCGGTGCCCCCATCCTGGGAGGCCCCCCAACCCCGCCAGCACTGCCACCGTCACCACGTCTGCTGTGTCTCCTCTCCAGGCTCAGCCCTTCCGCTCCACATGCTTCCTCTCGGGCCTGGTTCTACTCCATGTTATGGGATGAAGTGTCTCGACCCAGATCCACAGGTTGAAGGCCTAATCCCCGGGACCCCAGAACCTATGTGGAGATGGGTCTTTAAAAGTGAGATGAAGGTAAAATGAGGCCATGTGTGTGGGCCCTGATCCCATAGGACTGGGGCCCTTATAAGAGGAGATGAGGACACAGACACCCACAGAGGGACCACCACGTGAGGATGCAAGGAGAAGACGGCGTCTACACGCCCAGCGGAGAGGCCTCAGGAGGACCAGCTCTGTCAACTTCCTGATCTCAGACCACAGCCTCCAGGACTGGAAACCATGACCATCGGCTGTTTGAGCCCGTCTGGGGCACCTGTTACCGTGCTTGAGCTGACCCCACCCTCCAGGAGGGCTCTCTGAGTGCACTGCCCCCAACACTGGCTGTTCTGCCAACAGTCGGCCCTCCAGGAGTGATTCTGTCCTGTGCAGTACCCACAGGGGCTGCCTCTGTGCTCAGGGTTCCTGCTCATCGCAAGGGCCTCATCTCCTGCCTTCCTGAAAAGTTCGGCGTCCTCTCTGCTCAGCCTTACACTGTAGCCTTGGCCCTGCCTCTGCGCTCACGGCCAGGCGTCCTTGCCACCCGTTTCCTGCCTTCCCCTCACTCTGCAGATAATCATCTATAAACGCTTAAATGATGGGAGACCCCACATCCCATCGGCCTCGTGAAGAAAGCTTTGTGCAATGGAGAGCTGTCCAGCAACACACGTAATCGCTCCTTAATGTATAGTTTTTAAAATTTAACATCAGATTTGCTTAAAGTGGGACAGACCCCAATATTCAGTGGACCGAATGTGAAAAAGGCAATTTTGTGTACAATATGCTGACAGGTTTTATGGCCATATTAAAACACTAATTTGAACATTATATACTGTGTTGCTTTGACTATCTTTACTGAGACAGAGAAAACTGGTTATATTTGACTCAACTGCATTGGCTCCTTTAAAATCAGAATCTGCTGCGTGTCATGGATGGGGCTATGAGGAAATCACTTCAGCAACAATTTTACATTTCAAATCTCGACAACAAAATGCTATATCAATGACATCATGAAGAAGGCCTCAAAACAAAATTATTTCTGTGTCAGAGCTGCTCAGTACAGCCCTAGTGCTCGTGGGCCATTTTCCATTTCAAATATCTCATCCCATTGTCTTCATAAATACACGTGTACTTGTCAGGTCAGCTGTCCTGATGTTTGGTTCAGAAAATATGGTCCCTATAATTATAGCCCTTCCCAGGGTGAGGAAATGAGAATTCACTCATAATCCCTTTATCATGGGGTTGGAGGATTTATCTCTCGTCAAATGAGAATGGAGAAATTTCAAGGGCAATTTATCTAATTCTCTCCCTGCATATAATTGTTAAAAAATATTTGCCCTGATGAGGAAAAGTATGTTTTTAAGAGGGATTCTTTAAAGATATGTATCTCTGGTGCATTCCCTGGCCTCTGGTCGACTTTAAATAATTGTCCCAATTAAGCACCAAGGTGAGTTTCTAAATCTTTTTTCCCTTGAAGGAGCACAGATGATTTTGAAATTATTTTAATAGTTATTTTGCCTTTGGGATTCTATTTTCCAAAGCAAAACTATTCAGGTTTTCTTTCAGCTTTTCAGACCTATGTTTCACGGCCTATGGGCCTTTCTCCTCCATCTGCTCCTGTCCCCTCCGGGCCCTTCTCCCCACCCTCAGCAGCCTCTGGGCTGCCCTTCGGGCTCTGCTGGCGCCTCTGTCAGTGTGCTCGTGTTAAGCGTGGTGGCTCCCATTGGCTAAACGTCCCCAGAAAACCTCCTGGTAAACGGGAGCTGTAAGGGAGTGTCTGCGTCCCCCAAATCCATGTGTTGAGTCCTCACCCCCAATGTGATGGGAATAGGAGGTGGGGCCTCTGGGAGGTCATGAGGGTGGAGTCCCCAGGATGGGATTAGTGCCCTAATAAAACAGACCCCACAGAGGCCCCCACCCGTTCCTCCAGGTGAGGATGCAGAACCTGCCGGTGCCCTATCTTGGTCGCCAGCCTCCGGACCGCGAACAGTCAGTGTCTATTGTTGATGAGCTGCCAGGCCTGTGGTGTTTTGTTAGAGCTGCATGGGTGGACATGGACAGTAGCGCTGCACAAATGATCACGGCTTCCAGCAGAAGCGGGGATGACCGTGTAAACTCAGCCTCTGCCCACCCCTTGGGCCACAGCCTGACCAGAGACTGGTGGTGATGATGGTGATTTGCAGCCTGGGATGCAGGTCTGTGGCAGGGAGAGTGACCCCGCATGTGTGCATGTGTGTGTAAATGTAGCTACTCATATACAGGCTGAGTGAAGTAACTTATAAGCGTGAACACCATTTACAATGAGAAATGGAACCCCGCCCGCCCTGCAGACGTCTGAGTGTCTGTAACGAGCAGGTCACAGCAACGCCGTGCAGCCCTGCTTCCTGACGCCCCTCAGGGCACCGCACCATCAGTGCTGGAGAGACCACCTGTGAGCAGTGTGTGTGGGGAACAGGGTGAGGGCCGGGCTGGGCGGGAGGCAGGGCACTTGGGTAGGGCCTACACTGGGGTGCCTGCGGTGGGGTCAGGGTGGCCTGTGAGCCATCGAGACGGACTTGATGTGGCGGTGAGTGGGGTTGGGGTACTGGGGACAGCTGACACCGCTCCCGCCCTGAGGGAACGGGTGTGTGACGGTGCTGGGTGGGTCCTTAAGCCGAGATGGGCAGATCGGGGACATGGTCGCATTTTAGAGACGGCTTCCTTCAAGCACTTGTCACACAGCCTCCACGTGTGTCCTCATGAGGGCGTGGACCTGCCCCAGCTCTGGGCCCGGCACAGAGACGGCACTCAGAAATGCTCGGTGTGTGAATTAGCAAGTGGGAAACAGTGGGAGGTGTTCCCCTGGTTAGGGACCTTGGTCCTGGTTAGGGACCCTCCTCCTGGTTAGAGACCTTTGTCCCCCTTAAGGACCCTTGTCCTCCTTAGGGACACAAGTGACAGTCCTAACAGGTTTATGTCGTTTCTCTCCCACTGAAGGTAGTTAATGGGGCTTCATAAACGTGCATACTCATATCAGTAATGAGTCATTTTACATCTGATTAATGAAATGCCTTCATTCTTCTCTGGCGTAGATAATAAACAAATGTTCTGCTTTATTTTTTATAATTGACCAAAATGATTCTGTCTGAACTTGAGTGCCTGGAAGAGCTTTCGGCACAGACCCACCTTAAAATGTGACTTCATCCCAATTAACAACTTGTGCTTTCGAGGTGCACTTTTAAGAGAATGAAAAGACAAGTCACAGAAGGAGAAAGTATTTGCAGGTCACACAACCAGCACAGGACCAGCGTCCAGAATATACAAAGTGCTCTCAGTGCAACAGTAAGAAAATGAATAGGGACTTCTCTGGTGGTGCAGTGGATAACACTCTGTGCTCCCAATGCAGGGGGCCCGGGTTCAAACCCTGGTCAGGGAACTAGATCCCAAACGCAGGCCACAACTAAGAGTTTGCATGCCACAACTAAGGAGCCCGTGAGCCGCAACTACGACCCGGTAAACCAAATAAATAAATAAATATTAAAAAAAAGAAAATGAATAACCAGATAAAAACCGGAGAAAGGGTTTGAACAGACACTTTGCTAAAGAAGAGACTGGAGGGCAAACCAATACAGGTGAGGATAATCAGTGAACATCAGGAGTTGTCTGGAAATGCAAATTAAAGCCACTATGAGGAGCCTCTACGCCTATTAGAACAGCTGACGATATACAGAACTGACAGTACCAAGTGCTGACGAGGATGCAGGAGACTGGAGCTCTCATATGGCATCCGTGTGAGTCCAAAACGACATGGCACGTTGGCGGAGGGTTGGTCACTTTTTTAATAAAGTTGAACAGACCAAGTTCCTGTGATCCAGCAATGCCGTGTCTCAGAAATTACCCAGAGGACGTGAAAACATCCCTTCACACAAAAACCTGTGCGTGACTGTTTCAGCCACTTTACTCATAATCACCCCAAACTGGACACAGTTCAAAGGATTTCTAGTCGGTGAGAAAGGATAAATAAGCGACAGCGCATCACGTAACGGGAAAAAACCAGCAGCAAAAAGGAGAGAACTGATTCTGACTCCAGGGCTCTGTGCTCAGCGAGGGGCAGCCTCGGCGCGAGGCGGGGCGTCGTTTCTGCCACGTTCTCCATCAGGGTGGGGCTGGGGGAGTGTTTCTGGGTATTTTATAGGAGATGGTGCTTTGCAGACCGTCTGCGCTCATCACAACTCCGAGGCGTGTGCACTAAGAAGAGTGGGTTTCCTGTGTGTTAGTTACACCTCGACTGACCTGGTTTTTAAAAACTTTGCGTGGGACCAAGGAAGCAGCATGACTTCTTTTAGTTTGAAAACTTCAAAAAAGTGCGTGAAGTGCCCGCCTCCCTGTGGGCGTGGGAGGGCTTCAGGGCAGGGGGGCCGGAAGCTCCGGCTGCCGTGGTAACGGTCTGGTTTGCTGTTGGCTGGACAATCCCCGTCTCCGCCCTCACAGGACCCTCAGGAGAACCGTGTCCTCTGGGCGCGGGGCGGGGTGGGGGGGGGGGAGGAAACCCGCAAAAAGATAGTTCTGGACACAGATGGAGAAGAGAGAGTGACAAGACACCTTCTTCACGTTCCCTGTTAATCTTTAGTGATGAGAGCGGGATACCCGGGATGAACCACGACACGTTCTGCTCAGCGAGACAAGCCAGATGCAAGAGGACAAATCCTGTGGGACCCCCTTCTATGAGGGGCCTGAAGAGTGGGGGGTGTGTGCTGGGGCTGGGGGCAAGTTTGGGGGTCAGTGTCCTCCAAGGTGAAATCTGAGAGTCCTTTGCCAGGTGGTGCCCAGGGCCGGTAGTGCCCGGAGCTGAGGATGGTGAGGAAGGGGACGGGGCGGGGTGGGGGGCGCCGCACTGAGGCTGCGGGGAGCGCGTCTGTCTCCGGTTTCCCTTCTCCCCCCGCAGAGCCCGTCTCCAGCCAGAGCCCCCAGCTCCAGGAACCACAGCCCGCCCTCCCCCCACCCCCACCATGAAGTCTGACTGATGCCTCCCAGGGATGTGGCAGGAGGGGGTGGTGCTGTCCCCGTCCCTGGAAAGCGCTTGGCATAACTTGGGGTTGGTGTGTCAGGTACCCAGGGACACTGGGCACCAGGGAAACACAGGTGGTCCAGGTCTGGAGCCGGGGAGGGCCCGGCCGCCCTCCAGGACCCCTCACCCACCCAGGAGGGTCCTGCATCGACCGCAGCATCCGATCCCGGCGAGGAGCCTGCTGGACCCTCGGGCCGTGGTTGCCTCGTGGCTGTTCCGCCATCTCCCGCCCGAGTCCCATTCACTCCCGAGGTCGTGGCCAGAGTTCCGACTGAAAGGTCATTCATTTTCTCCTTTATAATTTTTCATCTGTCTTTTGTGCTAATTCCCAGGCCTGAGCTCAGGCCTCTTCCTCAGGGTGGGATCAGATGGAAAACCTAGGAAGTGTGTGGATCCGGTGAGAACTCGCCCGCCAGCTCTGCGGGCCGAGGAGCGGCACATCGCTGACAGCATGGGGGCGGTGCCGACGAGTCCCCATCCCCTTAACGCCCACCTCAGGTGAGCACGTCCGTGCCCTCTGAGCTCCTGGGGAGGGGTCCTCACAGGGGTCACTCACCGGCTCTGACTCTGTGAGATGTCCCATGCCTGTGTCATCCTGGCATCTCGTGGATTCTGGGAGGCAGGTCCCGCTGACGGCTCTGGATGGAGAGGAGGAATTCCAGAGCCCCCTCCTCCCGCCAGGTGTGGATTGGGCACATCTGCGAGGCCCAGAGAGACCTCATCCTAAGAAATTGCACACTGTTTCCATCCAAGTGTTTACAGGTGTGTAAGTTCTTCCTGAACAGGTCTAGATCCTTTGAAAATGCCACGCATGCAGGTGAATAAAACAACATCCGTCTGCTTCTCTCGGGATCCTCATGGTTAAGTTGATGTATCCGAGGTCACGCACCGCGGATAGACCCAGGCCACCCGCATTCTCCACAGAGGAGCCACTCCGAGAACATTTTCCATGAGGCTGTGTTGTAGGGACCACAATTCCCACCCTTTGAATTCATCAGACTTTTCCAGACTCGTGTCCCTGGAGGTGGACGGCCTGTGGTCCATCAGCACAGTTGTCCGAGCCCTGGGCTTTGGTGCAGATTCGATTTTAATGTGAATTGGGACCGAGGAAGGACAAGTTCAGGCCCAGACCTTGCGGGTTGAGAACAGAATGGAGGGGGTTCTAAGAAGAGGAAGAAAAGTGAGGAAGCTAAGGCAGGTGTCAGTCCAGTTCTGAAGGCTCAGACTCGACTTGCCATCTTGGCTGTAAATCTATTTACTGCCTTTCTTTCTCCCTCTGTCTCTTTCTTTCCCTTTCCCATGATCCATTCTCAGAAACCAGGAGAGCCGCTTCTGGGATTATATCTACCACATAAAAGTTATAATACTTTTTGTCTGTATCTAACCGTTCAAGTGTTTATCAATTTAGCTCTTCGCTACCAACTGGAGAGACTCAGGACTCAGGAAGAGCATTTGTGTAAAAAGGCATCACTGGTTTTCAAGCTCCTGTCAGTTCTTCAAAGCAAGCATCTTTCTGAGTGAACCAAAAAAAAAAAAAAAAAAATGCTTGGTTAGGTTTTCAAGAACTAATTAAGGCCTGTGCAGCTTTGTGAGAAATAACTTTCTCCTTCTCAGGCCTTGAGAATTAGACTGAGCTTGGAAGGCACATCGGGAGCTGTTCCAACCGTTTCTGTTCGGGCCACGTCGACTTTAAAGCCACGGAGCTTCCACTGCTGGCGCCTGAGGGAGATGCAGGATTAGAAGGTGACATGACACCTCGTGTGGGCACTGAACCCACGCTGAAACAGTGCCCATGAAACCAACACACACTGGCTGTTAACTGGTCAGCTTTGTTCCCCGGGGATGGCGAGCGAAACTCAAAATGAATAATGTCAGCATTCCTGACACAGTTCCGGCACTCCGTGCTTTGGGAAAATAAAAATAAATGTTTATGCTGGCGGATGGCAAAGTCTCCTTCTACTTCCTTTATTCCATCTTGAGCTTTTTATTTAAAAGCACATTAAGCTCACTGGGTAGCTGGCTCTGACACAGCGCTGGGCCCCTCTTCATGAAATGAAAGCCGTCTGTCTGCCTGGGACACGGAGGCCCAGTAATTTACTCCCTCTGCTGTCATTTTAAGTGCTCCCCGCTGCGGGAATGGCAGCCTTCTTTCTATAATTATAGTGGAATCGGAAGTCTAACACTGACGTGCTGCACACCAGGCCAGCTATTTACAACAGCCGCTGCTCAGCGGATATGTTTTTAATGTCATCCAAGCAAGGTTGTCGGGATCAATCCCATCCTTTTTTTCTGAGATTTTCCCTCTAAAATAACAGTATCACTTGAAAATTCAAGTATTCGTGAAACTGAAAAGTAAAAGAAAAACAGCACCAAGCAAAATAAAGTCAGGCCCAGTTGCCTATTTCGTCCGCTGTAGGAAACGCTTTCAGACGGAGGCCCGAGCTGGTCCGGCAGTGACCCCTGGGGAGTGAAGGCGAGTCTGCTCAGCACTCGGGCCTCTCTCTCGCTCCAGGTCTGCGGTGGGAGCTGCCATCTGCTCTGGGCAAAACTGTTCCCTGGTGCTGTGGGTTGACTGGGGCTCAGCGCCTGCTGTCCACGCCTGACGAAGCATGCCCAGCTCACGTACGCCCGCCAATCTGGGTGGGTCCACTTCTAGATGATCTCATAGCACACGGTACTACTCCAGCGTCCAGATGCTTTAGGACGGAGACGCAGCCAGCAGCTTGTGGGGGAAATACCAGCCACATCTAAGGAGCCGGAAGAGGATCTGGGTCATGGAGGCCAGCAGACCTTTCAGCCCCAGCAAAGCGGCAGCCCCGGCGGCCCGTTCTCATCACAGGACGAAAGGGACCTGGCTTCTCTGAACCAGAACTTCAGTGAGTTTCCTTTTCACAAGCAGAAGTAGCCATCGTGTAAAGCTGACACCCCAAACGAGCTGGGACGATCACAGGAGACCCACATCCATGTCATAGTGAAACACCTTTAGGCTTGCCTGAGTTACTGAGTATGAAATCCAGGAGAGCGACTCCTGAAATTGTGTTATTTCGCAGACGAGAGGACGGTGCTCGGAAAGATGAAGCTGTTGCCCAAGCCCCCAGCTGGGCCAACCCGTGGCTGAATCGCCAACCGCCATGCTCCTCTGCTGCAGCAGCGCTGCCCTGCCACCCAGCCTGGCCCGATGGCCCTCTAGGAGCAGCCGGTGGCTTCAGCTGCATCCGGCTCCTCTCTTCCCTCTGCAGCTGAAGGCAGACACCGAAAGACGCATTTCTATGAGAGCCAGGACCGCAGGCTGAGTTTACCTTGGGTGCTTCCATGGCAGAAGGGTACAGATGAGGGCCCCTCGCTGCTTCTTGTGTCTAGAACGTGCTGTTAATTGCACGAGGCCACTGAATGTCATGACCTTCCTTTTGTTGGCAAAATGCAAGGTTTTCGGATAACATTTAGCAGTCACATCTGGACGTACGCCATCTTTAGTCCCTTGCTTGGTTTGGAATTATTATTATTATTATTTAGTATTCTGATCTTAGAATTTGTCTTTAAAAAGTGCAAAAAGTTTTGAAAACCATTAGATACTCCAAGTTTCACTTAATGGATGGTTACCAGTTTTTAATACCACAGTTTTATGCTGTTATAAAAGTTAAATTTGGGGGCTTACTGAGAAGTCCCAAAGAATGAAGATCTCTAGAATAGATTCATGGAACAAGAAAAGGGTGATCAAGTGAGGTAATAATTAGCTCGAGAATCCTGATGTAACTTATCGAGCTGATTGGTTTGACAGTAGTTACTTAATTGATAATTTATTCATTCCTATATGTGTCATATTTTAAAAACAGCTTTATTGGGTTATAACTGATATAGAAAAATCTGGACATATTTAATGCACACTTATTTTTTAACATCTTTATTGGAGTATAATTGCTTTAAAATGGTGTGTTAGTTTCTGCTTTATAACAAAGTGAATCAGTTATACATATACATATGTCCCCATATCTCTTCCCTCTTGCGTCTCCCTCCCTCCAACCCTCCCTATCCCACCCCTCTAGGTGGTCACAAAGCACCAAGCTGATCTCCCTGTGCTATGCGGCTGCTTCCCACTAGCTATCTATTTTACGTTTGGTAGTGTATATATGTCCATGCCACTCTCTCACTTTGTCACAGCTTACCCTTCCCCCTCCCCATATCCTCAAGTCCATTCTCTAGTAGGTCTGTGTCTTTATTCCCATCTTGCCCCTAGGTTCTTCATGACCATTTTTTTTTCTTAGATTCCATATATATGTGTTAGCATACTGTATTTGTTTTTCTCTTTCTGACTTATTTCACTCTGTATGACAGACTCTAGGTCCATCCACCTTACTATAAATAACTCAGTTTCATTTCTTTTTATGACTGAGTAATATTCCATTGTATATATGTGCCACATCTTCTTTATCCATTCATCTGTCGATGGACACTTAGGTTGCTTCCATGTCCTGGCTATTGTAAATAGAGCTGCAATGAACATTTTGGTACATGACTCTTTTTGAATTATGGTTTTCTCAGGGTATATGCCCAGTAGTGGGATTGCTGGGTCATATGGTAGTTCTATTTTTAGTTTTTTAAGGAACCTCCATACTGTTCTCCATAGTGGCTGTATCAATTTACATTCCCACCAACAGTGCAAAAGGGTTCCCTTTTCTCCACACCCTCTCCAGCATTTATTGTTTGTAGATTTTTTGATGATGGCCATTCTGACCGGAATGAGATGATATCTCATTGTAGTTTTGATTTGCATTTCTCTAATGATAAATGATGTCGAGCATTCTTTCATGTGTTTGTTGGCAATCTGTATATCTTCTTTGGAGAAATGTCTATTTAGGTCTTCTGCCCATTTTTGGATTGGGTTATTTGTTTTTTTGCTATTGAGCTACATGAGCTGCTTGTAACTTTTAGAGGTTAATCCTTTGTCAGTTGCTTCATTTGCAAATATTTTCTCTCATTCTGAGGGTTGTCTTTTCGTCTTGTTTATGGTTTCCTTTGCTGAATGCACACAATTTGATGAGTCTGGAGATACGTATATACCCATGAAACCATCACCACATCAAAATAATAAACATACTTCACCTTCAAGTTTCCCTCCTCCCCTCCTATTTTTGGTGATAAGAACACTTAACATGAGATCTACCATCTTAACCAATTTTTAAGTGCACAACACAGTACTGTAAATACACACACTATGCTACACAGATCTGTAGAACTAAGTCATCTTTCCTAACTGAAATTTTATACCTTTTGAACAAAAACTACCCCCAGCCCCTGGAAACCACCATTTTACTCTCTGCTTTAAGAGTTTGACTATCTCACATAATGGGATCATGCACTATTTGTCCTTCTGTGACTAGCTTATTTCACTCAGCATAATGTCTTCAAAATTCATCTATGTTGTTGCATAAGGCAGGATTTCCTTCTTTTTAAAGGCTGAATAAGATTCTATTGTATGTATATGCACATTTTCTTTATCCATTAACCCATCGGTGGACATTTAGATTGTTTCTATATCTTGGCTATTGTGAACAATGCTGCAGTAAACATCTTAAACTCTTCCCAGAAAACTGATGAAGAAGGAATACTGCTCCAAGCAAATCTTATGAGGCCAACATCATCCTAATGCCAAAGCCAGATAAAGACACTGCAAGAAAAGAAAACTATAGTCCAATATCCCTGATGAATATAGATGTAAAAATTCTTAATAAAATGCTAGCAAACTGAATAAGAAAGCACATTAAAAGGATGTACACCATGATCAAGTGGGATTTATCCCTGGGATGCAAGGATGGTTCAATATATGCAAATCAATAACAGTGATACACCACATTAACAGAATGAAGGATAAAAATCATATGATCGGGCTTCCCTGGTGGCGCAGTGGTTAAGAATCTGCCTGCCAATGCAGGGGACACGGGTTCGAGCCCTGGTCTGGGAAGATCCCACATGCCGCAGAGCGACTAAGCCCGTGAGCCACAACTACTGAGCCTGCGCGTCTGGAGCCTGTGCTCCGCAAAGAGAGAGGCCGCGACGGTGAGAGGCCCGCGCACCGCGATGAAGAGTGGCCCCCGCTCACCGCAACTGGAGAAAGCCCTCGCACAGAAACGAAGACCCAACACAGCCAAAAATAAATATAAATAAATAAATAAAATTTAAAAAAAATCATATGATCATCTCAATAGATGCAGAAAAAAGTATATGACAAAATTCAACATCTGTTCATGATAAAAGCTCAACAAACTAGGTTTAAAAGAGATTTACCTCAACATAATAAAGGTCATATATGACAAGAGCACAGCTAACATCAAATTCAATGGTGAAAAGTTGAAAGCTTTTCCTCTAACATCAGGAATAAGGCAAGGATGCCCACTCTTGCCACTTCTATTCAACATAGTATTGGAAGTCCTAGCCAGAGCAATAGACAAGAAAAAGAAATAAAAGGCATCCAAATTGGAAGAGAAGCAGTAAAATTTTCTCTGTTTGGAGATAACATGATCTTATATGTAGAAAATCCTGAAGACTCCATGAAAAAAATTAGAAACAATAAACAAATTCAGTAAAGTTGCAGGATACAAAATCAGCATACAGATATCTATTGTGTTTCTGTACACAAAGAATGAACTAACCGAAAAGGAAATTAAAAAACCAAAGCCATTTATGTCAAAAAGAATAAAATACTTAAGAATAAACTTAACCAAGTATGTAAAAGACTTGTACACTGAAAACTGCAAATCACTGATGAAAGAAATTGAAGACACAGATAAATGGAAAGATATCCCATGTTCATGGACTGAAAGACAATATTGTTAAAATACCCATACTAGCCAAAGTAATCTACAGAGTCAATGCAATCCTTATCAAAATCCAAATGGCATTTTTACAGAAAATATTTTAAAAATCCTAAAATTCATATGGAACCACAAAAAACTCAAATAGCCAAAGCATTTTTCTTTTCTTGAGAAAGAAGAACAAACATGGAAGCATTACACTTTGATTTCAAAATATATCACAAAGCTGCAGAAGTTAAAACAGTATCGTATGGCACTTGGAGACAAGAATGGACGGGACTTGCATGGGGAATGATGAGCAGTTTAGTTTGGATGAAGCAAATGTACTTCACATGGACGTGAGGTGGGAACTTGCATGTGAGTCTGAGTAGTCTGGATGTTGGCAAGGCAGCCAGAGAGCTGGGACACTTAGCATTGGAAGGTCCCTTCAAGGTTATGTAGCCAACTCTCTCCCTGATGCACAAACCCTGTCTCAGACTTTCTCAGCCACAGTCCATTTAGCAGGGCAGGTACCCTGAGCCACCTCCCAAATCCATTTCTGTTTGCCTCCAGCAAAATAACTCAGATATAACCACAACAGTTTCCAGTACAAGCACATTTGAAGGGCATTATGTGCTTATCTACTTTATCAAAAGGGGTATTGATTACTGATATCTGAAATGCAATACATATATCTTTCCAACTCCAGTGATTGGAAATTATAAGCCAAAATATTGTTGATGCAAATATGTACTGCCATACACTATAGGCACTGTAGGGTTAACAAATGACACGTAACAAAGATAACTGAAAATGTTAAAGCTGAATGAATAGAACTTTATACTTAGAATGAAAAGCAGCAACTTAAAATCATGACTAGCTCAAAATAGCATTAAAGATATATTCCTTTCACAAACTGCAGGAATCCCACTTATCTGTGTGTGCATATATTTAATGGAGCTTTGTAATAGCCAGGATTTATCATAAACACATAATTTCAGTCTTTATTAACTCTGGAACACCAATTTTTTATAAATTTTATGTCATATGGCAGATTATGTGTAAGTGATCTTCAGATGTAAATATAGATAAAATCTATTGTGTAAATTGCTTCTAAGAGCCAAAGAAAGGAGAACCCATAAAGACACCCTCACATTTCTTAGCAGACTCACACCCTACGGCAGAAAGATCCCAAAGGAGTAGTTTTCAGCCTCCAAAGAATGTGAACTCACTTTTCCACAAAATATTTCATTCCACAGTCAGAGCTCTCCAGAAAGGTTTTCTTACATTATTATAATCTACATCCTTGTAAAATATACCCACTGTCCTCCTTCTGAAACCCCACAGGGCTAGAGAATTCTATTTCTGTATGTCTTCAATTATCAGGAGAAAACTAATTGTTCTTATTCTGGTTTTCATTTTGGGGGGTTGTGTGAAACTAAGATATGTTTTCTTTTTAAACCTTCAATTGCTTAATTTCCTCCAGTTCTAACACCCACTACACTACCCATGCTTCCAGGTCTGTGTGCCTTCAGAAATTTATGATCTATTTCCACATCTAAAAATACTGAATAGGGGCTTCCCTGGTGGCACAGTGTTTGAGAATCTGCCTGCCAATGCAGGGGACACGGGTTCGAGCCCTGGTCTGGGAAGATCCCACATGCCGCGGAGCAACTGGGCCCGTGAGCCACAACTACTGAGCCTGCACGTCTGGAGCCTGTGCTCCGCAACAAGAGAGGCTGCGATAGTGAGAGGCCCGCGCACCGCGATGAAGAGTAGCCCCCGCTTGCTGCAACTAGAGAAAGCCCTCGCACAGAAACTAAGGCCCAACACAGCCAAAAATAAATACATAAATAACTTTAAGAAAAAATAAAAATAAAAATACTGAATAAGGCAGGACCAAGGACAGCGTCCGCACCGCCCCATTAGACATCATTCTTCCCTGAACGGTAGCCTCTGCGTACTACCATTTGAACAAAGCAGTCATCTTTGCCTGTGGTCATTTAGATGATTACAGATCAAGTTTATTTATGTTATAATTCAATACACCCTTCATCATCTTGCCCTCAACGAAAACAATTCAGTCTAAGATTTCAACAAACATATTGGGCATCTCCTGTGTGCCAGATAATGAGACCACTGAGATGAACAAGATATAATGTCTACACTTGAGAAAGTGGGTCCAAACATTACAGTAAGTGCAATGGCAGAAGAATGCATGGGGTGACAGGGTGGGCGAGAAGGTGGCCATGATGGTGGCCTCGTTCATGGAACCTTTCCTGAAGGATCAGTAAGAGTTACCCAAACACAAGGGAGAAGCGCCATCCAGATAAGGGAATGGGATGAGGGGCCTGGAGAGCCGTGTTGCTGGGGGGTCATGTGTGGGCTGTGTGTGTGTGACCCTGTGGGCCTCAGATCAGAGAGAGCCTTGTTTGTGGGGAGGGAAGGGAGTCGAGATATATTAGGACATACATTTACAGGACCTGTCGACTTGAAATATGGGATAAGGGGAGAGAGAGGTTTGGGGTCAGACAATTTGAGTGGATTCTGGTGGTTTTCACCAGGACAAAAAATGGAAAAACAGAAGCAAATCTGTGGAGCGGGGAACGACGGGGAGTTCAGTGTTGGAGCTTTGAAGTGCCTGTGGGTCACCCAGGTGGAAACACAAAACAGGTAGTGGGATGATTTACAGGAGTCAGGGAAACCGGGTGACACAAGGCGCAGCCTTCCAATGCCGAATCCTTGTGTCGAGTCCACTGTCGTCTGCTGTTCTGCGGGCCTCGTGTTTACATTTTGTATTAACACCTCAGCCTGTGTCTCATCACACCAGCCTTTCCTCCGGCGGATTAATGCCTTCTCCTCCTTTTGTGTATTTGTGTACAAAACACATTTTGCTCTCACACCTTGAACACTGGGCACCACTGTGCAAATTCCAGGGAATCATGGGGTGTAAAACTCGGCTCCTGTCCCCGGGGGGTGACAGTCTAGGGAGGTGACATTGGTGCTAACTGGCAAAACCTGCAACCCAGGGACCGGTTCTGTGGTGGAAGCGTGTGTGGGACACAACAAAGAGGGGGTCGGGAGGTCTGCAGAGACTGGGGGCCAGACATGGGGAGGGAGAGGATGGCAGGGGAAAGGGTCTGAACCACCCCGCAGGAGGCCACAGGGGTGGGGGCACGACTGGAGGAAATCGAGGACACCTGGTGGGCGCGTGCCCATGACCACATGGGCTGGGGAGACACTGCTGACCTGTGACCCCAGGTGCGGCGGGAGGTGAGGGACAGACGTCCCCACCCTCGTGGGTGGGTGGAGGTAAACACCTTCCAGGAGCATAAGACTTGTCTGTTCAGAAAGCTGGATTCACCCTGTGTGTCCAGAGGTGCTGAGCTGGGAAGCCAGGGAGGGAGAGCTTCAGAGAGAAGAATGACCAGTCCTGTGCGTCCCGGAGGGAGGATCCTGCACATTTACTCTGCAGTTTACTGTGTATTTGTCACCGTCCCTTCCCTCCTCGATAGTAACTGCTCCCACAGGCGGGGACACCCATGTGCTTGCTACCCAAATTACAGCCTTGGTCTGCACTTGTGGGATAAATGGATGGATACGTGCACTTTAAAGAACAGTGAGAAGGAATCAGTCCCCCCAGGGAGGCTAGGGTGACATGATTAGGACCCGGGGACCCCATCTCCTCCCCAAAGGGCCCAGGCAGTCACTGCTCCTCTGTCCTCAGGGGCCTGTGGGTTTAAAATAACCAATGGGGAGAAATGAAAACCATGTCCACAGGCAGGTTCACAGGTTTTCTGAGCAGTTTTCTTCCTTGGGGTTCATTGATTTATTCTCTTACACAGTTACTTAAAGCAGTGTGATGGAAGGCATGAGACTTGAGTTCTAATCTCCTGCTTTTTCTCCCCAAACTACCAGTTACTCATCTCTAGGCCTCAGCTGCCTTATCTGTGAAAAGGGAAAATAATATTTCACCTGCCTCACTGTCAGGAATCAAGCATATATCAGGAATCTCCTAGGCTTTGAAATTTCCCTTGGAATTGTCCCATGGCCTGAGCAATTCTGAAGGGAGAAGGAGACAAGTTAGAAACAGAAACAGAAGCCTGTTTATTTCGCCTGATGTTGCTCCTGTGCATTTATGTTCCGGTTGTGGGAGAGAGACAATCACATGGAGATTCTGTGAATGTTTCATGCTCGATGGATATTTTGCATGAATCTGGAGCTGAAGTTAGGGCTGACCAATGGGAAGGAAAATGTGTAAATCAATTAACCTTTGTGTTTGTGCTTCATCTCAAGACGTAAAGGCCACTGGGAGTGAGTCTCAGGAACGCCTCCCAGGCAGCCGAGGAGGTCATTGCATGAATTTTCAGGCAAAAGAGAACGGTGTCTGTTCAGTCTAAACACAAATTTTTGTTTCCTCCCAAATCTAGGTGAAAAATCATTTGTCTTGGAGACAGTTAAACACGCCCAAGAGAGCATTCTAGCTGCTTTGAGAACAGTGGGAGCACGATGTGTCTCCAACAGAAGAGATGCATTTGAAGGTGAGCAACTGTCCCCTGTGATTCGAGGGAAACTTCTGCAGGAGGAAAGCAACCTGCGGGGGAGGGGAGGGGGGTCAGAGCAGAGACTCGAGCAGAGCTCTGGGTGGGTGAAGATGGGCTAAGCTCTACGGTCAGCACGAGCGAGACCAGCAATGTGGGCAGGGGGCCTCGAGGGGTCGGCCTCACAGAAGCGGCTGGGGGCTGGGGGTGGGGGAGCATGGGGGGGCAGGTCACCCCAGGGAGCCTGGCCACCCTCCTGCTGGGCTGCACCCACTCGGAGCAGGACCCTCCAGGAAGGAGCCTCAGGCCCTGCGGTGTCACAGAGGAAGAGCTCCACGCCCTGGCCTGGGTGGTTTGGGGGTCCCGCGTTGCGAAGGCCCCATAAAACTTGCGGTCTGACAGGTCCTGAGAGGAGGCCTGAAGCTGACTGACAGTCCGGGAGGCTGAGGCTGGGATGGCGCCTGGCGAGTGGATCTGCTCCTGCTTCCATGGAAACGCACACGATTGGGAGACAAGGTGCAGGTTTTAATGACAGCCTTCTTTTTATAACTTCCCTACCTTATCCTCTTCCATCTGACCGCTGTTCCCATGGCTACCGGATCAGACAGGCCATTGGCAGCCAGAGCTCCTATCTGCCCAGGGGATTTCGCAGAGTGTTGAGGAGGGCCCGGCTTCCTGGGGAGGCCGGGGCGGCGCCCACAGCGCACACCCCTGCTTGCGTCCGCTGGGTGGAACCCCTGGAAGGGTCCTGGATACTCGGCCCCTGTTGTGTGGATGGAACGGCAAAGGCTGCGTCCACGGGGCCCAGGCGTGGCTGGCCGTGTTCCAGTCACACGTTGTGGACGACTTACAACGACTTACTTAACAATTAGAGAGAACAGTATCGGGCTGCCTAGGTGTGGAAGAGTAGTAATCTTGGGCAAATCATAGTAATTCTCCCAAGAATGCTTCCCCAGCACACGGGTCAGGAGCCCAAGGCACATTTTATTGCCAGTTGAGAAAACACTGCCCCTCGGGATGGTGCTGCCTCTGTATCCACCCACTGCAGGCACTGGGGCAGCCTGGTCTCCTCCTCTGATAGGAGCGGCTTACAGTCCTTTATTGGAAGAACCGTTACCTTGACCGTGTGATGATGGTCCCAAGAACAAGGAGAAGCAGCAGGTAAATACCTGGGGTTGTCGACTTTGAAATGAACACAGTGAGGCCAGAATAAAGCATCACCCTGTGCATCTCCTTTCAGATGAGAATACAATGTTTAATTTTCAGGGAACTTCTTCTTTGCTGCTATTGTCCTTAGACTTAAATGTAGACAATTTCTCTCCTATTTTCTTATTTCTAAAAACCTTATAAGATGTAAATTATAGATTCAAATGATGCTAAGAGCAAAACTGAGAAAAATAATAAATTTCAAAATGGCATTTTCAACACTCCTGCTCCAAACAACATAGTTATTACTTTGTCAGTTATTTTTCTGGACACTGTTAGCTATAGGTCTTTGGGATCTAAATATCCCCATCACTGAAACAACAGGATTCTAGTGGTATAATAAGTTGCGGCAACCTGAGTGACAACTTACAATTCGGCAGTAATTCCAAGAAAAATTTAGTCATTTTGTCCTAGCTACGCAAATATTTGCAGAAAACAATACTTAGTTCTCTAGTGAGCAAGTAATTTTCAACAGCGTTTTGCTTGAGAAGAAACAAAGGTCTGTCTGGAAAACTCAGAGATCCTTTTGTCTTTCCCATCCTAAGACACTGCTTTTCTGATCTCTCAGTGGTGTGCTTTACATAATAAGAAAGTCATTTTGACTGTTATGTGATAACCAACAAATTTTTTAAAAATGATCTGCCTTCTTCCATCTCCAGTGTGGAGAAACTAATGAAAAAACAAAACAAGTGAGAACAACGCAGCCCACTGAGGGCTGCCGATGTCATTGTGACCTGCGGTGACCCGAAGATGCCTCTGTTGTCGTCACTGTCCCGGACCTGGGGTCGTCCTCTGCTGCTGCCTTTCCTTGAGGCACTGTCTCGTGTGTGCGTTTGAGAAGGTGGTAAATACACAGACGGCTGTGATATGGTGTCATCTAATCAGGGCAGAACTGAGCTTGTCCGAACGGGTTCAGCTCCCACCGCGTTTACACATCGCCGCTATGGGAACTGCTGACCCTCCAGTCTCAGCCATGACGCGGAAGCAACGTGATGAAAACATCTCTTCTTCTTCCACTGGGTGTCGGGGGATTTGCCTTTTCCTGAGTGAGAGGCAGCCTCTCATCTATTGACGACGCAGATACACATCACAACTGCTCCAGGTCTTTCTCTCCCCCATTTATTTTGCCTTCCTATTTCTACTCCTGATATTTCTTGTTTAACAAATTGTTCTTGATGTGACGTGTTCACAATAAGCCCATAAGCACAGCTGAAACACAATTTCCTGCTCGCTGCAGTCAAAATACATTAATCCTCTGGATATTTCCCCAGGACAATACTATCTCTCATGTGCAGACTTTATTTCTCTTACTCAGCTGCAAAGGAAACAAATCCTTGAAAATTGGTTTGAAAAGTGACACACAGAAAAGTCGGGGCTAGAATTCCTGGTGTGCAGAGTTCTCCTTAAACGCTTGTGTTTGCAAGAAGCACCGTCTGTCAACCCTCATGTGTGAGAGAAATTAAGAAGAGTCACTCCACAGCTGAGTCAAGGGGGTCCTCCAGAGTCCCCTCACGTCCCCAAACTCAGGGGGGGAGCCGTGTCAGGCCCCCCCACCCCATCCCCCACAAAGTCCTGCTCTGTCCCAGTTGCAGCTCCAGGGAGACCCAGCACCACCTCAAGGGACACAAGCTGTGCAATTTTCAAGTAAACTTGGGCATCTAGGCGGTTTATTCTCCTGACAGTTCAGTTGGTGGGGACTCAGGTGAACACACCCTGCTTAGCTCGAAACCTGGAAGCTTTCTACGTAATCAGGTAGGTAGGTGTGCACACCTGCCATGTTTAGGTAGGCATGTAGGTAGGTATGTATGGAATATATGTAAGTACCTATGTATGTATGTGTGAATTATGTAGGTGCATATGTAAACAACTGTGTAAATAGACACGTAGGTAGGTACGTATTTATGTAGGTACACAAGCATGTATGTACATATGTATATGTGAAGGTAAGTATGCAGGTACATATGTGGATAGATAGTAGGTATGTAGGTATGTACACATGTAGGTACATGTGTAGATAAGTATCTGGATAGATATGTAAGTATGTATGTAGGCACAGGTGCAGGTGGGTTTGCACCCGTGTAGGCACAGCTGCAGGCAGGGATTATTGACTCCTACTCGCCAGCCTCTCATGCTGCCTTCTGGCAATGGGGACAGGGCAGCACCAGGTCCTCTGGCCCACGCAGTGGGGCACTGCCTTCCTGGCTGCACTGAGGCTGCATCTCACAGGGAAGATTTCACACACGGCTGATGTGAGAATCCAGGTGGCCACAGGCCCCGTGTCCACCCAATGGCCCTGCCCTCCCTGTTCAGGTTGGACCACGGCCTGTTCACGTCCAACTCCAGCAGGACACAGGGCCCCAAGCGCTCAGGTTTCTCCTGATGAGAAACAAAATGTGTGACTTTCCCCTCTTCTGGCTGCATCATCAGATTTCAGCAGGTGAGTGTCTGAGAAGCCTGGCCAGGAATTAAAATCTACTTCAGCTCCAAGGTGCTGTGTTTCTGGTGCCTCTGAGGCCTTATTTATTCAGGGAGTAAAGGCACAATTCCTGGAGGTGCCGTGTCAGCTGGTCATTCACCCGACATTTGTCCCTGGGCCTGTTGCCCCAGAGAACGTGCGTGCGTGCGTGTGCGTGTGTTTACTGAGCACCAGTACACATGTGATGGTTGCTTTCTAGATGGTAACTCTGACAGAGATCTTTTCTGGCGTTTGGGAGGTGACAGGCAGAATTCTGAAATACCACGATATTCTCCCAAAATTCCAAAGCGTTTTATTCCGAATAGGTGAGTCTAGATGGACAGTTGAGTAAATCATCTGATGAACTGAGGAGACAAAACGTCTGAAAACTTTAGGTCAAGGGATTAAAAACACAAATGTCTGTAGGTATCTGGGTCTGAAATTTAGATTTGCTTTGATTGCCTACAGTCAGGACTGCTCGTCTGCAATGATGTTCTACTGTATTCTTCTTGGTCTTGTGTTCTGTTCTATTATTTTGAGAGCGATATGTGTATACAGGAGTCATTATCTACCTCACAATAAAGTACCAGCGCAGAAGTAATGAGAGACAGTTCACACGGAGGGGTAACAAGGGTCAGCGAGGCCGCCTATCACCACAAGGGTGTGGCCAGAACCGCCAGGTATTTCAAGAGAAACCAGAAATCCAGATGTATGGGTGCGATTCTCAGATGTAAAATGCCAAGAAAGTAGCTGGGATTTAGATCTATAAACATGGGTGTGTTGGTCTGGGACCGGAAGAGGAAGGAAGAGAGAAAACGTAGAACTGTTCCCTCAGTTTTCAACTTAGACCTTGCTCGCTGGCACTTCTGCGGCTCCCAACCCTCGCTGTGTATCCGTATGCCCGAGGGTGCGGTGGGGCATGGGGGTGGGGGGAGGGGGCGCTGTGGAGACTGCCAGAGCCCTTGGGTGGTGCTGTCTGAGCCCCAGGAGGGGGTCGGGGTGTGCTGGATTTCAGCTCCGGCTCCCTTCGCTGGGGCCTTGGATAGCAAACCTTGAAAATCAAACAGGATAACTGGGCAGGGCTCAAGGGGAAGTTCCTCAAAGTCCTAGGTTGATTCTGATGCAAAGTAAGAGGTTGAGAAAGACTCAACACTTAAAATGCTTGAGCTCTGTGGCTGCAAATGATTTAAACCAGCAAAAAAAAAAAAAAAAAATCCCCACCCACCTCACTAAATAAACATTACACACACACACACACACACACACACACACACACACACACTCACCCTGGGGTGCAAATGCTTGCTGGTGCAAATCCACGGGAACAAGGGGAGAGTCCAGCTCAGGAGCGGGATTATTTGCAGCTCCCAAGAGGAAGGAGGCGGAGGGGCCACCGGAAGCCTGGGCTTGGACCACCTGCCCTGCCGCCCCACTCCCCAGGCTCTATAACTTCACCAGTTGGAGGTCATAGGACCCTGTTGTGACATATGACGTACTGCTAAGACATAGACTTAAAAAAAAAAAGCATGTATATATACTGCAACAGGCAAGCTTTAGGAAATCCATGTGAAGAATATAAAATGTACAAAAAAGATGTTTGTTGTTCAAGTCACGTGTTCAGGCTTTTGCTAAACAGGTACAGATTCACGTCTCTGCAGAGTCGAGAAGGGTCAGAGAAATAAAAGCAGGGGCAATGGTTCTCCACCTATGAGTGAAAAGGATTGCCCTTAGCTTGAGTGAAGACTGCTGTGAGTTCAGAGGAGGAAGGGAATTAATTGAATTTACAGCAGATTGGAATCCTTCCATTGTACTAATATAAATATTAATATGTCATCTCATTTTTCAAAAATTACATAAATTACAAGAGGGAGTCATATTTTTATTTCTTGCTTTGCTTTCATGAAAGCATTTAATATGAAGTATCCATTCTATTTTTTGTCTATATAAAAAATCTCTCTTAAACGTAGGATTATTCCATAATTTATAAGAGATTATAGACTTTTGAGGCAAGTATTTTCTTTTAAAAGACACAGACATTATCTCAGATTTGGTGAGAAAAATGGATGTTCAAAAATTCTACGGTGGGTGCTGCCTTTTAAATCCTATTCAAAAACGATACTCAGCAAAATGAAAATGGCAATATTTGTTCGCACCTCATGAGCAGGCCTGAGTAGCAACGATCTGCATCTGGGCTGCTGTCACGTGATGTATTGCGGGTCCTACACTTTGTCCCAGGCAGCAATCTTAATTAAGGCCTTTCCTAAAGAGTGCTCCAGGGGTGCATTACCAAATTGGTGCAAAAATAGATGAATGCCCAACTGCCACCAGTGTGGGACCCCACTGAATACACCTTTCCCTTCAGAGATCGTGTTGTCATCAATGGGGTCAGCCTGCAGGACCCTTCAGTTAGCCTTGACCTGCAGGGAGGAAGATGTTAAAACTGGGCGGTGGGGGGGGAGTTGAAAATATCACTGTCTTACGCGTGCACCCTTGTCTGCGGGTTCACAGCCCTAACGGGGTTCTGACTGTGAGAACCACGGTTCCTGATCCTCCTCTTGTCCTGACCGGGATGCATTTGTCTGCTTTCCACCAGGTGGGAGAGACTGCAATATTTCTGGGGTCTTGAGGATGCTGCCTGACAGGCCTGTATTTCAGAGCATACTCTGGGTCTGGTCACACGATAGATGTTTGCACCCCCTTTTGAGGAGCACGGGGAGGTACCCTCTGCCCGTTCACAGATGGGTCGCTCTGCTTACGGCACACAGACCCCAGCAGCAAGCCTGCCGGTACAAGAATGCGGCTCAAATCAGCAGTTTGCTTTCTTCCAGATTTCTCTGGGCTGTGTGAGCTACTGTGGCCAAATGTTTCCCAATCTGCTCATTCCTCAGCCATAACTATCCCCTGATATTTTAACTCTGACACACCTGACTAGCATCTCACTTACTTAAGGAGCCCCACAGATTCATCCGACCTTGCATCTCTTGGCGGGATGTGACCATGTAATCCTGGAAGCTTCTGTCCATCAGGGCACTAGCTCTGCTTCATCATCTGGTGGCATTTGTACATCAATCCACCTTTCACATTTCTCAGCTTCCTCTGATGGAGCATTTTTTCCTGTGATTCCAGAGGAACAAATATCTTCATAGTCCCAACGTAATGTGTTTGCCCAGGAATAGTAAATCTACAAATTTAGATTTTCCTGTTTGCATTAGCAGAAGGAAGACAACATCAATCTCAGCCTTTTTTAACCATGAGGAAAACATAAATATGGAGAACGTTTCTGAATAATAATTCTTGGGTAAAAACCACCACATCTATTTCAACCTGACCAGTCCTTAAATGAGATGAACTCTAAATTTCCTAAAGTAGCACCTTTAAAAGCCCAGAATAAAGATATTTAGGGAAGGAGACACTATAGCACAATGTCTGTATGGAAGAAACACTGGGTGATTTCAGCATATCAGGATAGGGGCACTGAAGGAGTGACAGACATGCTGTCTCTCGGCTTCTCTTTCTTGAGTGTGATACCTTGTGAGACTAAATGAGACAGAGAGAAAATACTAGAGGATATATATTTATATATATATATATATATATATATATCACATTCATATGATGAGGTCCATCTATACAAGCCGCTGCTATGGACGCAAAGATGGCTAGGACATCCCTTCTTTAGCCCCCAGCTATCTGACGCAGGGAGATGGGGGCAAGTCTGTCAACGGCAGCAGCATCAGAGCGCCAGCGAGCAGAGACCTGCTCTACGGGGACCGGGGGAAGGCTGCACTGGACTTGCGACAGGACCCAGCCCCGCAGGAGGAGAAGCAGTGACCAGACGGCAACAGTGGGCAGCAGTGCGCTACTGATTATAGGGAGATAATTATAAAGAACTGGTAGTTAAATGCTAAGATAACCTTACATCTGTAAGCACGTCATTGTTTACAAGACACGTCCAAATCCATCAATTCAAATGATCTATATAAAAATCCCGAGAGGTGGTTATCATTCCTTTTTTATAGCCAGTCAGATGGCTCACCGAAGGTTACGTACAAATTGAAATCAGATAACCCAGAGCTTAAGTTGGTTCTTCTGCTTCCAAAGCCGATACGCCTCCTACCCTGTGAAGTGGGTTCACAGGAAGCCAGGGGTGGGAGGCCAAGCTTAAAACGTAAACATCTGCAAGAACGCAGGGATGGGTGCTAGAAAGCTCCCCCACGGCAGGATGCTGAATATCTGTGAGGAAGAATTGCCTTCTGTTGTCCCGTCAGTTTTGCAACTTCTTTTTAGGACTATTTTGTATCCTCAAAAAAAAAAAAGAAATGTAATTGATATGTAACATTGTGTGAATTTAAGGTGTAGGACATGCTGATTTGATACATTTGTATCTTGCAATATGATTGCCTTTGTAGTGGTAACTAACACCCTATTATATCACAACCCGATTGAAAAATGGGCAGAGGAACTAAATAGACATTAGAGAAGACATACAGATGGCCGGCCAACAGGTACATGAAAAGGTGCTCGACATCCTTAATCATCAGGGAAATGCAAATCAAAACCACAGTGAGATATCACCTCGCACCTGTTAGGATGCCCTTATCCAAAAGAAAAAAAAGCAAAACCACAGAAAATAACAAGTGTTGGTGAGGATGTGGAGAAAAGGGAATCCTCGTGCACTGTGGTGGGAATATAAATTGGTGCAGCCACTATGGAGAACAGAAAGGAGATTCCTCAAAAATTAAAAATAGAATTACCATGCGACCCAGCAACCCTACTTCTGGGTATTCAGCCAGAGGAAATGCATCCTTTGGGTTTAACCAGTTTTATGATCTCCTAGACACCCACCATTCGTGTCGTGTGCTGCCCCTCGAATTGTTAAGTAAGTACTGATAACGAGAAAAAAAGGGCAGCCTTCGTGGTGTGTCCCCCCAGGAAGCCCACCCCTTTGGTCCAACTTCTTATTCCCTCAACTGTCATTCTGTCTGACGGTGAACAGGGCCAACTAGTAAAAATTCCCAACGGAGATGCGGTTTTCATAGAGAATGAAATGGAATGAACACGCTCAGACTGAACGGGCAGCACAGCCCTGAGGACACCTGCTCAGACCTCCTTGGACATGGGGCCCGTGGTCCACACTCATCTTTTCACATTAACACACGGCCCTCCACAAGGCGAGGAGCTGGTTTGAAGTCATCATTCAGGAAGGGAGAAAAGAGAGGAAAAGCAGAGCCCAGGGCGTCCTCACGCTTGTGCTGTTCGCGGCTGAGCCTTCGCCTCCCCGAGTCTCCGCTTTCCATGTTAATAACTGGACCACACGCCACCTGCTCGGGTCACTGGACTGTTGTAAAAATCACAGGATGTGAGAAAGCTATTTTTAATCTGTAAAATGATGCAATAGGAGGGTTATTGTTATTTCTCTGTATATTGTCAAGATGCCACTGGCCCTTCATGTCATTGATAGTTTATTTTGTGATATAAATATATGTTCATTCTGTAACTGTTTATTGAGTGTCGTCGTCTCGGTTTTGGGAACTGAGCGGAGAACAGGACAGAAAAGGTTCTCTCTCACTTGGCCCTTATAGTTTAGTGGCTCGAGACAGAGAGTAAACCGAGCAGGGAACGAGCAGGACTTAGCAGGTGGCAGTGAAGCAGGGCCGTCGATGAGAATGACTGGGTCCTTTAGGGAAGTAGTTATTATAGGTGGAGTCGTGTCCCCCAAAAAGATATATGGAGGTCCCACCCCAGGGGCTCAGACGTGACCTTCTGTGGAAAGAGGGTCATTGAAAGTGAAATCAGTGAGGGTGAATGAGACCACAGTGGGGTAAGGTGGACCCTGAGCCAACCTGACTGCTGTCCTTGTAAGAAGACAGAGACTCAGAGACCACCCTGCCCGGCCTGCGGGAAGGACCCTCCCCTGGGGCTTCGGAGGGAGCATGGCCCTGCCGACACCCTGGTTTTGGATCCTGGCCTCCAGAACTGGGAGCAGCTAGACGTGACTCACGGTGACGGTGGGTCATCTGAGGCTAGACGGGGCTGGGGGGTGTGGTTAGTCTGTGAACCAGGAACAACTGTCCCTGTGGCCCATGGGAGGGGACTTCAGAAAGGGACCAGGACTGAAGTAGGATGGGATGAGTGTTTAAGCTTCGTGCACAGGCCACAGCGAGGGCTGTGAGCCTGGTTTTTATGACACTGAGCTCAGACCCAACGGAGACACTCGGGCCCGTGTGGGCAAGCCAGTCCACCTGACACACCCTGAAATGCGCTGAGGCTGTGAAACACAGACTCGGACAGGCCACAAGCTGTGCGACACAACACAGATTTAAAAACGCTTCATCAGAACTTTACACCAGGCCACAGTGACCACCGAATGCGCATTTTGGCCAAGTAAGTAATAAAATTGGCCCCAGACTAAAAACTCAGGATTCACATTTTTGGCAACAGTGTCAGTCATAGTATTTTATTTTTGCTATTTGATAATGGGAGTGTTCGCCCTATTTATGAAGTATTAAGTGGTGCACATTAAAGAAAAAAATTAAATTCCTTATTTTTGGCTAATTCCTGGACGGTAGGTTTATTCCATCTTTTGTTTCTTTCTTTGGGTATATTTTTGCAGTAAGTCCACATGTTCTAGTTTTAGACCGTGATAGATTCAGGTCAGGATAACGAACACATGGGGGTGCGGGGCATCGGTAGCGGGTGGGGGATAAAGCCAGAATGTTCTGTGTCTCTGCGAGTCACAAAGAAAGTCATAAAGGAAGGAAGAGGCACCTTCATTCACGCTCTTAGCGCTTTCTGGTGATCTGCCTGTGGTCCTCTCAGTGACCTGCCGGGACCTATATCATCATGAATTGATTAATTTGTTCATCCATTTACCAAGTATTTACGAGGTGCTGGGTACGGGGAAGACAATGCAGTAACAGAGGTGTGGTCCTGCCCTTGGTCTGCATTTTACTCCATTTTAAATTCTCCTCTAAACAGACTTTAAAAGCTTGATGGAATAAGCACACCTTTTTAGCCAGTAGCCGCGTCTCCTGAAAATCAGCTTTGCGTCTGAGGTTAATGAGCTGCCTTTGATTGAAATAGTGTCCTGTCTGGATTCCTGCTTCTTGTTTACCTTTAAATACGGACATATTTGTGTGCGTGGTAAACTGAAATCCTGCACTTGCTAGAGAACCTCTGCTCCGTGACTAACACTGCAGTAATAGCACTGCCAGCTATGAACGCTAAGGGAAAATAACCCTTTGTTCTAATTTTTAAAATCTGTGGACTAAAACAGCACTCATGGGGCCGATAGCCCAGGCAGTAGATTAAAAGCCTGTTAAATGCTATTTTCAGCTTGGCAGGACACCAACTGCTGGCAGCTCCACTCCTTCAGCTCCACTTCTTTTGAAATACGGCAACCTTACTGTAGCCAGGTGACCACATTAAAGTGTCGTTTTAGAATGATTAAGTAACCATACACACAAACGGAATTAGGTTTACTCTCTAACTCCTAACTATAGAATGCAGGCTGAGCCAAGGGGTTGGAGGGGGCCTTTGACCTCCCAAATGCCCACCGCATGCCCCAAACCACCCTAAATAAATTTATAATCTAGTAAAAAGTATGCCTGGTGGGTTAGTCCAGCTTCAAGAGAAGCCACTTCCTTTACTACCCACCCCCCCAACTATAAACCTCTCCTATATTGATATTCTTGAGTAATCTTTGGTTAAAACCCCAAACTTGTGCTGATTTAGTGATTTTCTAGGCTTTCTCTTTTTTATTATTTTAAATTATCAACCAAACTACAGGTATAACTTGTATATTTCTGCGCAGGAAGGCTTGGACCACCCACTAATTTTAAATAGTTTGATTTTGGTTAAAATAGTTTTTAGACCACAGTTTGCATGATATGGCTGATTTGAAAATTGCTTTTCGGCATAAGTAGTAGAAATTGGCAATCTGAATTATTTTAAGTCTTGCTACAAAACCAATCTTGCAAGAATATTTCCTCAGTTACAGCACGTGGCTTTAAGAGAATTATCAGTAAAAAGCAACCAGTTGGAAGCTCCATGCTGGAGGCAATATCCAAGTTGTGTGTCAAATATGCAAAGTTCATATCAAGAAGGTCACTTTTACGTTCATTTATAAAACCCCCCAGAGAATTTCTACCTTGCTGAGGACAAAAGGAGAACTCATGGTTTCCAAATTCAATGGAAAATGTCTCAGAGGTTATGGTGCCAAGTAAAAATAAATCCAATCCAGGGCCACTATGCAATGGTGAACATGCACACCTAAACTGAGGAAGAGAATTCCAGCCCCAGTGCTACATTTGGGTACAACATAGTCTTACAAAAGATTTGGAGCAGGCTTCAGGCATTAAGATGTGTGAGCTTTAGACATTTTCCATGTCACTGAGTCAGAAATAGAGACTAGAACCCCATCATCCTGTTTGGGTCTGAAGAAAATTACAAACCTTTCTAGTCATCATGATTGTCATCACCATCACCACCATCATCACCATCAACATCACCACCAGCATTACCACCATCACCAACATCATCACCATCACCATCATCACCATCATCACCATCACCATCATCACCATCATCCACATCATCACCACCACCATCATCACCATCATCACCATCATCACCACCATCACCATCATCACCATCATCACTACCACCAGCATCATCACTGTTATTATGAATGTCACCACCACCATCATGTAACTGAATTTCATCCTATGAAGAGCAATGCACACTGGGCTATGAGCAATAGGTGCATTATTGTGTACTTTGGCTTGTTGGACTGAGACATGTAGTAGAAACAATCAAATATTAAGGAGCTTTAGAATAGTATTAATAGTATTTAGTATTTATAACACAATGATCTGGTGGTAAAGACCTGGAGCACAGACTCAGAGAACCTCAGACCTAGTCCTACCCTGGCAGTCACTAGCTTTTGACCTAAGACATGGCCCTTAAACTCCATAAGCCTAATTTGTCTCATGGACGAAATGTGGTAATAATAATAATACTTGCTTCAGAAGTTGTTGAGAATTTCACACAATATCAAAATGCCCATTTTGCAAGGAGAAAACCAAGCTCATTAAGGTTAAGGAACTTACACAAGGAATCACAACTAACAATTAATGCACTCTGAGTATGGATTGGGGTCTGTTTAGAGAATTCATGTACCTAACCAATTGCCTATATTGGCTCCATCATTTGGAATACTGCACATTTATTGATGATCTGCACTTTAAAGACTAGCAAGAAATTTCTAGATAAGTTTGCAATAATGCAGAAAATTTACTCTTTTCTTTGAGATGGATTTTAGAACAGCCTCATTTAAAATGAAGGTCCATTTATAAGCTGTTTTCTTATCCATCCACTGAGTTCCTTTCTGTCCTATTACACAGTTAATTTTCCTCTTTCTCATATAAATAATTGATAGAAAACTACTCATAAATTATATATACATATTATATATAATTATGTAACATAATTACAGATATATATATACACACACACCCATAATCACTAATTATGCTCTTTCAGACACTATTCCTTATTCTCTCTTCAACCTGGAATCATCTTTCAAAAGTACCTTGTTCAGTGTGAAATAAAAAATTATATATAAATATCACTTTTGTCTTTCAACAGCTTATAAGTTAATTGAGGAGATCCCACATACACACTTAAAATATCTGGTTAGAAAATCCAAGTCTGTACAATTTGGCTAAATAAAGAAGTAATTGGTTCAGAGTATAAATTCCATAGAAGTTGAAGGAGGGGTTACTGTTGGCTGATGAGGTGGAGAAGGCTCCCTGAAGGACATGGAGTTTGGTGTGGGCGACAGTGAGCCTGGTGAGGATGTCTCCAGACATAGGGAAACAGTAATATGACCTGATTGGCAAAATGGAAGTGTCTCATGAGATCAGATGTGTGTGTATATGTTTGTTCATTGCTGTGGTGGTAGAAATCAGTAGATACTTTGGAAAACTGTTTGACATTGTCTAATAAATCTGAAATTACACACATCCTATGACTAATAATTTCATTGGTAAACGTATGGACAGGAGGAGCTCCGAGATACACTATCACTATCGTTTGTCAAATCTTTCCTTAATTTCATCTCCTCCTCAGTAACCCTCCCCCTAACACACACAGACACACAGACAGGCACACACACAACTGCATATCCAAAATGCCTTTACGTAGGTTCTTATAAACCTAGTTTTTTTGTTTGTTTGTTTGTTTGTTTTTTAATTTTATAGCTACTTTATTTATTTATTTATTTATTTTTGGCTGTGTTGGGTCTTCGGTTCGTGCAAGGGCTTTCTCTGGTTACGGCAAGTGGGGGCCACTCTTCATCGCGGTGCGGGGACCGCTCTTCATCGCGGTGCGCGGGCCTTTCACTATCGCGGCCCCTCCCGTTGCGGGGCACAGGCTCCAGATGCGCAGGCTCAGCAGTTGTGGCTCATGGGCCCAGCTGCTCCGTGGCATGTGGGATCTTCCCAGACCAGGGCTCGAACCCGTGTCCCCTGCATTAGCAGGCAGATTCTCAACCACTGCGCCACCAGGGAAGCCCTAAACCTAGTTTTATGTCTATGCAAATGGCTTACATCTTTAATCAAATTTTCTGGCAAACACACCCTTTCCCACTAGCCTGGAGTTAGCGGTCTTCTCATCACTCCTGTTTGTTCAGTAACTACTGCAGGAGTGGAGATGCTGTATGTGGCCAAAGTGCCTAAACTTTGGATGCCATCTCCCTGCTTCTCATCTCCTGTAAGAAAATCCCATAATTAACCATGCGTTTTTAGACATGTTATTAAAATTCATCAGTGGCTTCTTCTTTGGGAAGAGACCTCTTGGGTCCCCAGCACACGGTGACAACAGCAAATCTCCATGAACCGTAACCAAAACCAACTTCTAAGCAGGTGTAACACTATCTCCCCATATCAGCTTTTAATAAAGCTCAACTCTTAGCTACCAATACACATTTAAAACTTTCATAATAAAAGCGTAAGATTTATAGAATGGAGCCAGAAAAAAAATTAGATTTAAACTTTTCAATGTGTATAAATGTCATTAGAAACAGTCATCGAGAAAAAAATATGGAACTCCCTAGTCCTGATTTCAAAATGAAAATGCAAACGGAAGAAAATAAATCCTAGAGACTATTTTGTAATAATGAGAAAATCGAGTTCTTCTTGGTAGTTTTCAAGACATCTTTAACAAAGTGTTTCTCAGAACACGCACAGTCACAGTAAAAACCAACGAATAGCTCCTGTGTGATTCTTCCAGAATTTACCTAACAAGTAAGTGTGATTATTTAGATTTGGACTGTACGTATAATCACAGGGTCAAGACCCCATCCAAACCAAAGTAAACACTTTAGGGTAACATTAATTCAGGAAATCATGTGACACCTGTATTTTAAAATCCAAAAGAATAAATTACTGTGATTCACTGTGGACCATGGGTCCACTAGCTCCTCAGTCATCACCACCTAGCATCTCCATCCCAGGCCCTCACCCCTCACCCCTCACTCCTCGTTCTCTCCTGCCTCCTGTCTCTCATCTCTGATCTCTCATCACTCACTCATGCCTCTCTGTCTACACTAAGAAGTGACTTCTAGAATTGTTTAACCCTTATTCAGCAGGTATTTAAAATGACAACCCACACTCGTGACACATTTTATGTGGCATCATATGCTATTTTTGGATAGTTCTACCTAAAAAGGCTAGGTTTTTGACTTTTTAGAAAAACTGTGGTTATTTATCATTCCCAGTTCCCTACTTCTTAACAGTGACTCCTCCCAGATCTGGTCCCCTGGGTCCCCACCCCACCCCATATTCACACCCCCACCACCTCCCCTCATGTCTAATTGTCCGCCTGGTGCCTCTTGTTATTTTGGTTTTCTTCCTGTGCTCTACAGAGTTTTTAACCTAATTACAGGTTACGTAAACCAAAGTGCTGATGCGTTTCTGTCTTTTTTGAAAGTTATAGGGAGTAGAACTGGCACTGCTGGGAGGTAATGATTCCATTTCCATAGCTGTCAAAAAGGGCTCCATGGCACAAGCAGTGGAAATTCCCAAACCAAGTCTTGATACCTCTATGCTGGTTTTCACTATTAATGTATTTGCTAATTCAAAATAATAAATTTAACTAATTATATCTAATTATATTCATAAATACTTTCAACACAGAGGATAAAAACAAATTTTGGGTGCATAGTAGCAAGGAACAATTTGATCAGGCCAATAAAATAGGAGTCAAAATAGGGACACGGCAATAATCTTAAAATCCTGTCCCTCCGTTAGAGGTGGGTGCACAGTTAGCTAAGAGCTTCCTTGTCGTCAGTGCAAAGAAATTATGATCTCTGACAAGATTCACAATAATCATAAAATAAAAACGAACTGCTTGTTCTGGAAAAGCACTGGTCTTGCTGAGTCTGAAACCTGGAGATGGATTTCTAGCCTGTCCTGTAGGTCAGCTTAAACATGTATGCAACAAAAAGTTTTTAGTTTGGTATCCATGGAGATCCTCTTGAGTCTCCTGGAACTGGGCACAGAATTTGGTGTTGTGTATGCACTAATTTTTGTAGCATTACGTGTCCAGAGCTTCCTCCAGGTTCTCAAAAGCAATCTTTTTCTAAATGTGTTCCTCAGACCACTTGTGCCAGAGTCACTTTGGTGACCTGATAAACTTGGGGTCCTGGGCTCTGCCCCCAAAAGAATGACCGAAGGGGGACCAAGAACCTGCATTTTAATAAACGGCCCACATGAATCCTCTCCCGACATCACGACTTTTTCTTCACACGCACGTGAGTACCCAAACTCACTCATTATCTGTTTCTGGAAACTATCCTTAATTCAATTAAAAACAAAAAATAGTGAAGAACAGATTACAAAGAAGCAATTCCACAGAGGCCCCGATCAAGACAGCGCAGATATATCGCTCTCCTGCAGCCTGTTTGGATCCAAGGGTAAATGTAAACTAGCCGGGGGAATTTATGGACTTCATGTCCTTCAGACAATCCTCCATAAATATCACTTCTCCCCACTGGGCATTGCAGGAGGATTAGAAAACAGAATTCAAGGTTTTCTTTACTGACAAGAGCCTGGAGGCCAGAAATTCAGTGTCTCAACTAAGGACAAAGCCATTTGATTTGTTAATCAGCCGGCCGAGGGCAGGATTCAGATTTTATTCTCTTCTTTCTAAGAACTCTGCGCACTGAATAGTCATCACCCCCCTTGATACCCGAGGTGGCCAGTGATACACACCACACTCGGGGAACAGCCTGGTGAGATGGGAAATTAAACCCGCAATGGTGAGGCAATTCTGGAGCTGAGGCGGCCACTGGCAGCCAGGGTGGCCGGCAGGAGAGGAGGCGGCTGGCACCTCCTTGGGAGTGTCTGAGAAGTGACCCCGTTTCCACCGTTTTCACAAAGGAAGACTTCGGCTCATGCGCCAGCCCCCACTGGGGGTTCCTGGGGGTCCCCTGATGCTGCACCGCGTACACCCGCGACAGCACTTGCATGAGCCCTGAGATGTTTCACACCGCTTTTAACAGTTTTCTATTTCATGCAAACACACCAAGAAAGAGGATTGAATTCTGTGCTCTGGGGAAACATGTGTATACACACTCACGCACACACACATCCTCATTCTCTCAAGAGGAAGAAAATGTGGTTTTGTGCACCGCCTGCCTCCTTCAAGATGCGAAGTTCTCCCCGAGGCTTCCTGTCGCCCCTTCCCAACTCTGAGACTCAGACGCAGCAACCCTGGAAGAAGTAAATCTACTAAATCTGTCTCTGCGAAGGAGTTAGGCTGCAGCACACCCACCCCAAACCTCAAGCCCCGTGCTGCTCGCTCGGGCCACCTGCCTGATTCCCGCGGGCTCCATCACGCCGTAGATGCACTAGTCTGAAGCCACCTCACTTCCACGAGCGCTACCCGGGGATGCGGGGACAGGCCTGGTGGCTGAAATCATCCACTTCCCAACCTGTATAAATGCAACATTTATTTTGATAGGGGTCCTCACAACCCCTGTCAAATAGGAAAAAAAAATGGGATCACGGTGTCTGATTATTGCATGAAAATAATCTTTATGCGAGCAAGAAGGAATGATTTTTCAATAAATCTTGCTAATATGTCTGTGTTTTGGGTAGATCTGGGTAATAACATAACCATATGGTGCCGTTCTTTTTCTCTCACCATTCTACTCATTGCCTATTTTTTTCTGCTGCAATCGAGCATATTATCTTAATTCTGTTTTAAATAACTTTTGGAAAAACGTTAGAAAACCGCAGTAAGGTTAAGCCTAAATGCATACATAACATGCACATTCTACAATAAAACTTACAAGAAAAAACTAAAAGAATGCCCTATCTCCACTATCATTAATTAAATTACACCACTTCTCCCAGCAATTCAGGCCCCTTCATTTCTCCAAAACTCTGCTCACGTCTTACTTCTCTCCCTGCTTGATGGGAAACAGCCCATCTGGCTCTGAAACGTCTGGCACTATCTTGGTGCTTATCTCTTTGCAAACATGTGCAGTTGTGTATGTTTTTTAGAGCTACATTTTTTCAATATCTAAAAAGGTCTTTCAGGTATTTTTACTGTTTATTTTTGCTACTCAGAAGATACTATTGTGTCACAGTCTCAAGTCTCGCCCAACATTAAAAAAAATTGTCCTGGACTGTGCAATTCTCAAACCTGGGAGCCTCGTTCTACAAAACACACACACGACACACCACAAATAAATTCACTCCCTGCAGAGCTGTGCCCACCTAGTTCCACCTGTGCCTGTGTTCTGCACAATCAGAAGGTCTGTGAACGACGATGAAGCTGAGAAGTACCACGGTCGTGAAGGCAAGTCTGATACGAGTATATGAAAGCAGGTCTTTTTTTCTTTGGGGGCAGTAACAAATGACTCACATGCCACTTTCCTTTCCGGGGAAGTTCATGGTTGGGTAGCTGAATCGCAGGGAGGTTAAGTGAGCTCCCTGTGGCTTCTCTGACACACACACCTTCCCGCTGAAAAGCTCGTTCTGCTTGAATTAGAACCCAAGCACCTTCTAGCCCTGAGTCATTTGCTCTGACTACTAACCCAGGGAGCCCGCTGGCTGGGGCCCCCGCCGCACAGCACCCCACAGCTCTGTGCTCTCCTTCCTCACCATCTGTTTGTCAACAGACATCTTCTTTTATTAAGTAGACCCCAAACTCTCTCCTTTATCTCTTTCTGTACATGTGTGGCACGTTAAAAAAAAAGGTAATAAATAATTTTTCAATTTTATCCTTTTTTATGGCTTTTCTCATCCTTGATATCAAAATCAGGACACATTCTGATAATTATCTGTTACCAGTTATTTCTTTTACTATCTGATAATGTACATTAACGCTTGATCTGATCATCTATATTACTGCATCTTTGGGTAAAATAAAATTAGGTGTGCTCATTGCTGTGACGATCCTCTGAATATTTTTCACATAAAGATGAATAATATGGTGCTATTGGTCAAGAAGAAATTTAATGACACATGAATTTGTTCATAAAAGTTTGAATTTGGTCATGTGGCTCATTTCCAGTTCACCTCCAGCAACCCTTCTGAAATAGAGAAATTCTGTCTACAGTATTTATGGTTTCTGGGGGGAAAGGCTAGAATGCCTGTGGAATGTCTCAAATGATTGAGTCTCAGGCCTACAGGTGCCAAGAGGTTACCTCGGCCAGCCCCTCTGAGCTGAGGGGCGAAACCTAGCTGGGGTGTCTCCGCGTCTGAGACCAGACCTCATCGCTAACTGAGAGCAATGGAATCCTAGCGCATTTACTGTGCACCCCTGGGTCCCCCCCCCCCTGCCCTGGGCTTGGAGCTCATCACTGTGTCCATTTTATACAAGAGGAGCATGGAACTTAGGAGCAAGGAAACTGCTGGGAAGCACCTGAGGCTGGAATGTTCTGACCCCTTCCCTCTCCCGGGCTGAAGCACTTACTCGCCCTTATGGAGGGACTTCCGGATATTAGGGGCAGGAGACAACAGTGCAAAGTAGCCACGACAACTAAATCTGTGTGTGGGATGGTGGAAGGGGCCTCGTGCTGGTGAGCGTGGGTCCAGGGTGCTGGGAGGGGAGGAGAGAGGACGAAAGGACGGGGCTGAGGCCGGAGTCAGCAGGAGGAAGGCTGGACCCGCTGGGAGACACACACACACACACAGCCCAGGAGGGTGGGGTGGCGACCCCTCCTAGGGTTTCCTCTGGGCAGAGGGTTGGTTCCCTTCTTTCCCTGGGTCCCTCCCTCCAGATCATGGATCGACACCTGCTCCCGGCGCCTCGGCTCCTGATGCTAATCTGACAACCACGTTCCCTGGAGTTTGAGTGTCTCCCAGCGATGTTCACACTTGATCAGGGTGACAGTTTTCAACAGGGATTAACCTATGAGTGCAGCTTACACTTCAGCATCAGCTCGTGCAGGGAAGGGACACGTCTCCCCCACCCGCCCCCTGAGCTGGCTCGGGAGACAGGTGAGGAGACAGGACCGTCTCTGGGGGCGGGGGGGGGGGTGGTTTTCCTGGGGGTGAGTCATCTGGGCCAGACAGGCGGCCGGCAGAGACCCGGGGAGCGGGGCTGCAGATGGCCATTAGCAGGAAAGGGCGGAGACCACCGGGCAGAGGGGCTGGACCCAGTATCCTCCTGCCTGGAGGCCGGGCAGGCAGAGACGACCTGGTTCCCATCAGCTCTTGGCACCGTGGATGGAGCTTTCCTCGGACCTTAGGCGTTTGATCCGGGCCCCGCGATTCAGTAAAGTGTGAGCCCAGGAGAGACGAGGAGTCGTCATTCGGGGATCTAAACGGCACAACGGAGAGAAGTACGAATACCCATGCCACATGCTCTTCAAGGTCAGGAGAGGTCATTTGTACATGCATGAACCACCCGGACCAGCACAACCAGGAGCCCTGGAGGACGTTGTTGACTCTAGATTCACTAGAAAAGTCACAGGTGCCCTAGAGGACGGAGGACCGAGCAGGGACTGAGACTCCCTCCAGCTCTGGGACATACAGAGCCTCAGCCAGAGTCCCCCGGAGGATGGAGCTGCGGGCAGGATTGGAGGCTGGCTGATCCTGGCCTGGATCTGCCCCTGGGAACACCCAGCCTCAGTGTCCTCCCCTCCAAGGTGAGGAAAGTCCAGCCCACGTCCCTGGCACGCTGGTCTCTGCGTGCCCTGCACGCGGTATGGACGCAGCGCTGGGTCAGGTTGGTCTCTGGGGCAGCAGCGCGTGTGAGCTCTGTCCTGCCTTTAGCAACATCACAATCTGCAGGGCTCCCAAAAGTCCCCTGTGAACCCAGGCTCCGCTGAGGGCCGTGCCCTGTTCTGCCTTCAGGGGAGGATGCCCCATGAGCCGGTGGTGCAGAGACTGGAAGGAAGAGCCGCTATAAACAGGCCTCGTTTCAGCGCGTGCCGTGAGGAGCCAGGTCTATACAGACCCCATAATGGTTCTTGTTTCCTGCTTTTATTGCATGCCGTGCATTAGATGATTAGTGTGGTTTTTGGGCTCACGGCAACAGCATGTTGAACTAAAATGCCGTTCCTGGATAAAATGATCAATCTTGTTGACTTTCCCCGTAAACATATCCCATCGGGGGGTCGCTGATATGCTTTTATGGTCTCCCTGTCAGAGAGGTACCATCACCACGCTTGATAAACTATTCTTTGGGGGCTTCCTTTTAATTTTATTTTTTATGCAATCATGGGAGACCATAACCAATAAATTTAGCCTGATGCTTTCTCACTATTAACTAATCCTGAAGAAGCCCTCTGGGGTCCACCCGGCACAAACCCTTCACAGAATTTGTGCAGGATATTGGAAATGATATCCACCCTGGGACGGAGGTTTAAGGACTGAGCCGCTACTGCTTTCTCTGCCATTAGAGTTACAACTTGGCTAAATGTCATTTAGTCAAAATGCTGGATTCTGCAGGATTTGCAGGAGGGACTGACTATTTGCCTTTAATAAATTCATTGACTCGAGGAAGAGGTATTAGATTATTTGTCTGAGGAAAGGATGTGAAGGGGCACCAGACTGCTGACGCCCAGCTTCTCATTAGGTCCTCATGGGCTTGAAAATGCTCAAATCCAAATTAAGCTCCAGAGTCTTTTTGGAAAACTTTGTAACAGCTGTGAAACGGGAAAGGGAATTTAATGAGGCTCCCAACCAGGGATGCAAAGGGGTGTTGGCCGGAGCCCTTTCCAGGAGGAAGCACCACGGGCGCGGCTCTTTTATTCTTTCCCCGAGTCGAGGCTGGGCCTTTTAAATTGTGCTTCAACCTTGAATTGCTTCTGAGCCCCGCCATCTCTACCCCTCACTCGCGGAAGCGGTTTCTATTGTTTCAACCATGGCAGATGACCATTTTCAGACTAAAACTCACATTTAAGAGACGTCTTGTGCTAACTGTGGGAACAGTTTCTCTTTAGAATTTCCTATTAATAAACCTATCTGGAGATCTTGGGAGATGCAGGGTAGAATCGATGCCACCATAAGGCCCCTTATGATGCTGTAATAATTATTCTCATCCTGGATCGATAATAGCAGTCACTTCTTCATTAGAGTCTGACCTAAATCTGCACTAGACATTAAAACCATTTGCCATAAAATCAGTGATAATCAAATATCATTATAGAAGGAACTCTCAATTCCCAGGTCTTTTTTCTTTTGCTTGTTTTGTTCTATTTGCTTGTGTGTGTTGCCTGGGGGTTGGGTGGGGTGTCCTCGAGGTGCACTTAAGAGGTTGGTGAACATGAGCGTTGAGTAGCTGATTTCAGGAGAGAGATGATTTGTGGGAGTGACTTTCATTAATTCACCAAATGTTTACTGAGCACCTCCCCTTTGGTGGGGCCTTGTGGTCACACGCAGAAGGAACAGGGAACAGAACAGTCAGAATCTCTTTCCTCACGTAGCTCGAATTCCAGCTGGAGGAGGCAGATTGTGTGTGTGTGTGCGCCCGTGTGCGTGTGCCCATGTGCGTGTGCGTGCAGCAAGTCCTTTGGAGGACACAGCAAAACCGACAGGACAGGAGAGCTGGGGCTCGGGTGAGGCCTTTGAGCCTGGAGGGAACAGACAGATGGCACAGGTGGTCCCCACATGAGGCTCCAGACCAGGTAGCCCTGTGGCTGTCAGATCCTCAGCTTGGCCGAATAGAGCTGGCGTCACCGTGTCCATTTCGTAGACGAGAAATCTCAAGTCTAAAGAATGGACGCTCTTTCTGAAGAAATCAAGATCGTGCATTGTTAAGCAGAGGGTTAGGGTTGCAGCCTCTAGACTGCAAGGCTCAGAAGCCCCGGGTTTGCCTCCACGCTTCCCCCCTCACTGGCTGGTGACACCTTCTCTCAGGTTGGACCTCCTGCCACAGACTAGAGACGAGCAACGCCGGAAGAGCGCCCCCCCCCCATTATGCTGGGAAGACGTTGCTGGTCCGTGGGGGTGCTCACCATGTGTCCATCGCAGAGCCTTTTGCACAGTGGACATTCAACAAGGACTTGCTGAACAGAAGGGAAGCTGCCCCATCGATTCCTGTAAAATTCACTTGACAGCTCACCTGGGCGTTTACCAGTTCTGAGGACCTGTTTCATCCTGAGCTGCAGCACACCCACTGATAATGACTCAGGCAACTAAACACGCTCCACCAGTGTGCTCCGCAGGGGAGGGGGGCTCACTGTTACGGCACTTTGCATGGGTCCCGGATGAAAACCAAGGCTGCTTCCTGAAGCAGTCCCTCCGTGCAGGTCGCCCTGGTTCAAGGGTATGGCAAGGTGGCTTTTCTTCTCCCTATCAGCTCGGGAACTCTTTTTTGCCTGTGTGAGTTTGGGACTTTGGTTGGTTCTGGCTGTTCCAGGTGTGATTTGTAAGTAAGTGGAGAGTCTTTCACTACAAAGTGTGTACCCAGGATGCCCTGGCAAGAGGAACACAATGAGTTTATAGCATCGTGCTCAACGTGACTAGTTGAGACACAGTGGCAAGAGTGATGGTTGGATTCGCTTGGTGAGGAGTAGCCGTGGGATGGAACCATTTTGTCACGTCGACGCTGATCAAACGTCTCCCTCTGCGTTGGTAGCTGAGAAGCTTTCTATTCGTGATCAAAACCCTTAACTCCTGAGCATACTTCTGTGTCCTGCCCGCTCTCTCTGGCTCCCTCGTACTCTTCTACCTCAACTACCTGCCCCGTTCTTATCCTCTTGCGTCTATGACTTAGCCACTCAAATATTTTTTGAATGAGATGGTGTGTAAACAAACTAACCAAAATACACAAATGTATAAAAATATATCTGCTATTGCTGATACAGAGCACTCCTGAGTGCTCAGAAGGAGGGACTTAACGTTTGGGAACAAAAGTCAAGGAGTTAGTCTCCGGTACATTTGTACAGCTCTCTATTTCAGTGGAACAACCATTAACTCCCAACTGCTTTTCAATTATTTGAATGTGAAATGAATTTGGGATTTTAATGCCTTTCAATGACCATGTGATACTTAATATGTTTTTTTAATGTCTATTATCTGGAAAATATCTTCCATCTAATGTTCATCCTTCAGTAGCATAATATTCCGTCTGGACCAGGGCTCCGATCAGAACTTTCTGCAGTAGCGGAAATGTTCTGGGTCTGGATTGTCCAACACGGCAGCCACCAGCCACACATTGCTACTGAACACTTGAAATGTGGCTGGTGAGACTGAGAAACTGAATTTTGAATGTTGTTCTTTAACTGTTACTAAATTTGAGTAGCCGCATGAGGCTATTGGGTGCTGCATCAGCTCAGGTCCTAAGAGAGATGTCTAAGACGCCACCGAGAAGCTCACGAGTCCAGTCACTCACGCATCTGATGGGTCTGATGTAGTTAGAGTAAGACATCCTGTCTGCAGACGTATTGACACCTTGCCAAGCACATGGAAAATTATTCATTTCGACCATGTTGCAGGCAAAGGTGGAACCTGCCATGCTCATGGCGAGGCCAGAGGGAGAGTGTGGGCTTTAGCACTGATCTTGGGAAACTCGGGAAAGTCACACCTTGAGGCAGGAGATGACTGTCCTGGACACGGTAGAAAAAGAAAACAGAGAATGAGGGGAAAGAATAAAATGGAAAGGTCATAAGAGTGATCAAGGGCTGATCACTGACAAGAATTCAACACCTTTGTTTTATAAAGGCTGAAAAACAACTCTACGTTCAAACTAAACTTTAGCTGGAGGCTGTAGCAGTGACAGTGCAGGACCAGGAAAAAGAGGGGAATGGGAGCAGGACAGTGGGATTCATCAGAGCTGTGGCCTCGGTCAGCGAGAAGGGGGTCCGGATGCCCCTGCAGCCTTGCCCCGGGGCCCACCGGATCCTCGTGGTTCTTTGATGGGGTCCTGGGCTCCGGCCACTGAGCACCGGCCAGGGGAGCACGGAGCCAGTTGGTTTCATGGGGAATCCCATGTGTCCGGCTGTCACTGGGACCTGTTCTATCCCAGTTCACACTTGGGGAAATATCTGTCACTGGACAGTAAGGACGTCCTTCCAAGGCTACCATGCGGCCGACACAAACGTTTATGGCGACCCTGCTCCCTGGAGAGCTGGAAGAAGGGAGGAAGCTTCTACCTGGACACCCCCCAAGCCCTGGCTGGACCCTGCTTTCCCTCCACTCTCTGCCCATCTCCACGGTGGAAGGACAGACCCTCCTAACTGCGGAGGCCCTGCCCACCCCTACAGCCAGAGTCCCCTCAGGGCCCAGGAAGAAGTGACTTGAGATGCAAACCACTTTATCCAAGTCCTAGGAAAGTCAGGGGGCCGCCGGGTCCTGATGGTTCTCACTCAGCGCTTGGTGAGAATGTCTCTCCTTCCTGAGATTTCGGGAAAGCTTGTGCTATATTGCCCTTGCTTTTGTCCTTAGCCATAAACACTGCATGTACAACCCCGAGACTCTTCCAAGCCCGAGCCCTGTTCCCACAGTTGTGGGTCCGGAACCTGAGCCAGCCTCAGATCGGGGGGGCAAAACCCCATCACGCTCACGCCAGGCATCCCTCCTGTGGGCATGCTGCGGGGACACTGTGGGGCTCTGACTCAGCCGCTCGCCTTTCCTGGTTCCCTGGGAAAGTGAACTCCCACCTGCACTGCCACGTCTGCCTGGGGTTTTCTCCCCGGCAGGGGCCCTGGAGGCGCTGGGCCAGGAGTGGCTGGTGCATGGACAGCCAGGGGTGTGGTTCTGAGGCTTCTGAATTGACATGGAATCAACCGTCGGTTTCCCCAGAAGGATGAACTCCAGCTGTGCACTAACCACCCCCCGCCCAGGCTCTCTGGCTTGAGGATGAGCCCCGAAAGGCTGACCCTCCTTCCTCATCTGACCCACACCCCAAGTCTGGCCTGTGTGTCCTGCCAGCTCACCCCAGCCCCGGCCTGAGAATCTGCTCCCACCTGCGGAAGCGGAGGCGGCCACAGGATCCTCTGATGGATGCTGCAGCTAACAGCCCCCGATTCAGCAGGGGTGACCTCCTCCTTCTTCCTTTCCCTTCTCCCTTTTCACGAGGTGGATGGAGCCCTGATTCAGTTGCCCCCGGCCAGCCCATCGCTCCAGCCCGCGTTCTTGACACCCGCGCCTCGTTCTGGACACCTGCTTATTTTCCTCTGTTGATGGGTCTACGCTTTGGAACAGGAAGGTTGGCGCCGGCCCCTATGCTGACATCAGCCTGTTTCAGGCCGTGATAAGGACGAGGAAAGGAACACTTATTTAATGGGCTGCATACTGGCCTCGCCCGGGTGCCCTTCATGAGAGCCCCGCTGCACACTTCCAAGCGTGACGCGATGGAAATGAGGAGACGTGAGTTCACGTTCGAGAATAATTGACGGGACGATGACAAAAGGGTTGCAAGTGGCCTCACTGGAGGCATTTGGATTTTAAAGGTCTCAGTGAATGGGAGGTCTGCCAGGCGGTGTATTTTAAACCCATTTGTTTGTGACTCAGCCTGACATGTGCGCGGTGTAAGGAGCCATTATTCATCTCAAGGAGCAGGAGAGATCGGGCGTCACCCCTCACACCGGTCAGTGCTCCCTGTTTTCAGCCGAGCGAGCGCTCGCTCTGAGGAGCCATGTTTGATCCCAGCGATTCCGGCTGCCAGGCTCCCTGCCCACTGGAGGGAGGATTTCCATTAGGAAATTTCAAAGTTTGAGGCAGCTGTGCTGAGCAAGACAGAGATAACGTCACTCAGATGCTGCCCCTGTAAGGAACTCTTGCTTTCCGCCGTCCTTTACTGGAAAATGGCAGTATCTGCTTAAATGGTGAATTGGACAGGAAATGATTCTAATTCATTTTCCTCCTTCAGATCATTTAAGCAAATTAATATCAAAAAGCAAATTTTACTTGTCCTTTATACTCTCACTGAAAGCAAAGTGAGGTAGAGGAATCCTGGTATGCTATACTTTTCTCTGGGGAAAAGCAATTATTGTCAGTAGAAAGTGCCACTGGGTGTTAGGGGTCTGAATCCAGCTGCTGGTTTGGTAAATCAGCTCTCGATATGACCAGGAAAGGAGAGGGACATGCTGGCCTTTTTCATATACTGGGATCTAAGTTTTTATGTTTAGCATTTCCTTTTCCATTTTCCCCACCTTCATTCTACCTGCACTCACCTACTGAATTTGCTGACACCGTAAGCTACCTGGGTCCCTAATGAGCAACTGTGCTGGGATGCACACAACCTTCCCAGCTGCTTGCCCAGGATGGTGTGGGTCCCGGGAGCCCAGCCCATGGTGACAGAGGATAGTGACAAGAACACTCAAGAGAATCATGAGATTGGTCCCAGCTCTGCTGCTAGCCAACTGGGAAATCATTTAATTTCATTAGGTTTCTGTTTCCCCATCTGAATCACCAGACTATAAGCTCCATGAGGATGTAGTTTTCCTCACAATTGCAGCTTCAGTGTGGAGGACGGAGCCTGCAACATTGTAGATGCTTACTCAGTATTTCTTGAGTGATTGAGGATGGCGTGATTCGCATTCCTTTCAGTCTTAAGTCACCAAGAAACAGAACTTCTTAGTGAGAAGGTAAAGTCAATTCAAGGATAAAATGGTAGGTGAAACAGAGCAGGTGATATTGAGTTTGTGTGTAAAGGACCAGCCCATTAAAAAAAAATCACTCTGGCAATGAAAGTTATGGATACAGGATCCTTCCAATCAAATCAGAAAATGTCATGTTGACTAACTTTGGAAACTTAGCTCCTCTGAAGCAGAAGCAGTGGTTCAAAAAGATGAACTCACATTTATTATTTATCCACTACTTAATTTTACCACCATTCTTACTTCAAAAAAACAAAACAAAATAAAAACCAAAACAACACTAGATGATTTAATTCCAAGACAAGTGACGACTTTTCAAGTTATTTAATGATTGTTCTAAATTTTATTTTGAAATTTGTATCCATTGGTATGTCCTACACCATGGGACCCCTACAGCATCTCTGAAAGCATGTTTGTTTAATGTTTCAGCAAGGATCCTGTTTAAACTCTATTCTGTACGTCAAGTCTTCTGGAGAGAAATACTTATTCCTGAGTCTCTCCTAAGAAGTACTGGGTAGAATCTTCGGGTGTAAGACCTGCACATCTCTATGTGTGTCTGAAAAGCCCTGTGGAGGAGTCATCCTGAAGCTGAGTCAGAAGAGAAGCATCATTTCTCCAGGGTCCTGCTATGACCTGAGTGACCTCAGATGGCATCACCGACCCCTCCATCAGCCCATGTTCTTCTCCTCTGGTCTCCACTGACTCCTCTGTTGATCTTTGTTCATTTTATTATTAGCCCATGAAAAGGTCACGTCATTTGGGACTTGGGTCTTTTTGTAGTGTGTTTCCATCTTACATATATTTTGTAACTTTTTTCTCCTTTTGGTCTCTTGAAAAAGAAATTTTAGAATATTCAAAATAATTGCTATGCAGGCTACATTCTGTCAACTCTGGCACTTAAATGCCCTGGACAGATTACGTTATTTGGTATCAGGGCCCATGCTGTCTTTGACCCCAGAATTCACTCTGGAATTTATCCTAAGAAAGTAATTGGATAAGTTCACATTGGCAAACGTGCGTGAATTTTCAAGCCAGTGTTTCTCATAAGATCAAAAAAATATCAGCACTATAAATATTCAACAGAAACTAAATTAGGTTGTATCCATACAAAGGAGTATATGCAACATTTTACCTTAATAACATATTTTACTTAGGAATTTCTATAACTTTTGTCAGGTTAAAAATTCACTTATTGAACAACATCATTGTATGATCCTATTTTTGTAATAGCTTTGTATATATGTGTATGCATAAAAATATATCCAGAAGGACATAAACCAAAATGATAAAACCACTTAAATCTGTGTGGTGGGATTGTGGGTGATTTTTCACTTTCATTTTTAGTATCTGTATGAATTGTCTGGATTTTTACTGTGGGCACACATTATATTTTTAAAAACCAGACAAAGTACTAAATTTAAGGAAGAAAGACCAGTGGGTCTTACACTCCTTTCCAACACATGATAACAAGTAATGCATCCAGGCTGAATGGGTGCAGAGAGCTTTCCCCAGTTACCACGCGGGCCTCTACTTGGTGATGTTCCAGCACAGAGAGGGAAGAACTACCTTGTCTGGCCTGAAAGCACTTGAGTTAATGTAACCTACATTCATCTTTGCTGGATATAGATCACGTCCTACAGAAAGAAAGTTAAGGGAAGATTACATCACACATTTCTGGGTGATGGATTGTCGGGGATTTCTTAGGATAGGACACCATTTACTACATGATGAGGATATCAAGTCATATTTCAGTATTTACTACGTATACGACACCAAGATGCAAGCTTTTCAGATGGTTCTTTGACCTTTTCCATTCCTGAGAATTAGGCAACACCACGATCCAAACCAAAATGTTTAGTTTGTCAGCACACACTCCAGAATTTTCAAGCTCCAAGCCCCTTCTCTTCCCACGACTCGTGTAAATTCCCAGTTTTAAAAAATATTTATTTTATATAATTAATTAATTGATTTTCTTTTCTTCTTTTGGCTGCGTCGGGTCTTAGTTGTGGCATGTGGGATCTTTGTTGTGGCACGCCGGCTCCAGAGCGCGTGGGCTCTGTAGTTTGCAGCACTCGGGCTGTCTCGTTGAGGCTCGTGAGCTCAGTAGTTGTGGTGCACTGGCTTAATTGCCCCGTGGCATGTGGGATCTTAGTTCCCCGACCAGGGATCGAACCGACGTCCCCTGCATTGGAAGGCGGATTCTTTACCACTGGACCACCAGGGAAGTCCCAGTTCCCTGTTTTTGAACCTCATTTGCTCCTTTCTCTTCCTCTATGTGTGTTTCCTTGCAAAACAGGATTCTTACTTCCTGGTGAAGGCCTACAACAATTTCCCTTCTTCAGCAATCATGTTTTTCTCCTTCCTTCAAACTGCCATAATTCGTTACTAAATGAGTGTGCTTGAACCCTGGCTTTCTGTAGCCCGGTGGAACGTTCCAGTTCTGCTGTTCAGAACATTTACATGGTGCACTTGGGGGCAGCGTGTGCCTGAGACACAGGCAGGGCTCCTCCCGGCAGCTCTGCCTCCGTCACCTGCTCTTAACTAGATGCCTCGTTTGTGCCGATTTTTCCCCACAGTGTGAACTACTTCTCGCTCTTTAAGAGTGAGGATTCCACGGTTATTGGTTACAGAGCCCTTGCGCTCTCTTTTCAGGTATGTTTCCAATCTTGATCTTCCTCCACCACAGGGCCCTGCCAGCGCCGGGTTGAGATGGACAAAGTGCAGCTTCCCCTCCATGGCATCCAACCTCCCTCATTCACAGGAGCCCTGTTTAACATGCCTGTTGGCAAACCGATAGGCTAAGGGACAAATGTGAAGTCAGCCAGGGTATCAGTCAGCTTTAGATCTGTGCTTTCTTCACAGGGGCAAAGTACGGCAGTTATATATGAATGTATTTAATCAGGTGGCCAATTAGTTAACAATAATAACAAATTATCCAGTTAGATAAGCTGAATAATATTTTATAATTTTAAATCAAAGTCATAAATTTCAAGTATGTAAGCAAAAAGATGACGTAGTCTTAATGTCTGATGTTACAGATTTGAGAGCGGACACCAGAGCGTGAAGTGAGGGTGATGGCGGGGTCACACAGCTTCCAGCAGGTAAAGGAGGACACAGTCTCTGCACTTTCTGACCTGTCTCCCTCCTCACTGGGTCTCTGTCGGGGCTTCGGCAGAGTTGGCTGGTTCCTCGCATCAATCCTCCCGTCTCTACTAGTACAAGTCTGGCATTTCGACCATCATCCAGGTCCAACAGACCAGAGATGCTTTAGATCCCCCGCCTCCCTGAATGTGGTAGCTTTATTCCAGCTTTGTGTTTCTCAAAGTACTGGTGGCTCTTTCCTTCTTGAACACAACCAGTGACACCAGTGACCACAGCAATAAGGTGCTTTGGTCTGGATTTAATCCCCTCCCCTCTACAACTGCCTTAGATGCACCATATCCCGGTCTCATCACCACATCATCCCAGATCCTCAGTATTTCCATGTCTAGTCTGTTCTCCGGTTAATCTCCTCTCTGTAAGCACCCGTCCTGTGTATTATAAGCATGCGTAGAGTGGCTGCTGTGCTGTCCCAATCGGTTTGGTTTATTTGTTTACTCATCATCCATCCGTTCACTTATTCCTTAATTTCTATTAAGCTTTTCATTCATTTATTCCATACTTACTAAGTTCCAGACAATGTTTGAGGAATATGGAGATGATAGATAGATAGATGATAGATAGATTGATAGATAGATGATAAATACATAGACAGATGATAGGTAAAAAGATAGTCAGATACCAGTATCTTTACGGTTCACAGAATTCTGCGGGAGTGTCTAAGATGGAACAAATTCTCAAGTACGACGGATGTATTAGGTGCAATTGAGCAAAAACAAGGTCTGGGTTTTTGATTCCTATGCACTCAAGTCCAGCAGATCTTTTCATGCTTATACAATCACTAACTACAAGCTTCACGGAGGTAACAGCCATTCATTCCTAAAATTCAGCAGCAAAGATATAAAATTAAATCTAAATTATCAGGGTTCCTTAATCATCACTTTTTTCCACCACGAACATACATCCATTTCCTTGATCTTTTCGGCAATTTTTCAAACCCACTGGCATCACAATTCTGAGTCTTTGCCAAGTTCCCTGAACTAGACTGGATTATGGGTCAGCAAGAAAGCAGTGTTCCTGAGCCCGCAGCCTAAGAGCTTCGGAGCAGTGGATCTAATGAAAAATTTAGTATCTCCCACTTCCCCTTTCTATTGCCTTTTTGGTTTTCACGGGAATCTATTTCTGTGAGTGTTCGCTGCAGTCAGACGCTTCCTTGCTCTTGGCCTTTGATTAAGAGAACAGTGCAGCCGGGTGACCACCTGGAGGGAGGTGGTGGAAGGGGTCAGGGCGAGGGCACGTGTGCTTGTGTGCTCACACATGCATGTGTCCACGTGTGATGTGTGCGTGCACGGTGGGGCTCCGGGAACCACCGGCTGTGGATGACAGAGGCAACGTGAAGGTTGGTAACTCTATGCTTAATAGTTCCAGTCTCAGAAATTGCAATCTGGCTGATGTGAAATACACAGAGAATAGAAGAGTCAGATCTACGTTTGAGCCTCAAGATTTAAAGGTAATTTATATCCACAAATACACGGTGCCACCTCTTTGTACCCTTCCATTTTCACAGCTAACTGCCAATGGAAGTAAGCCTCCCTGCCTTAGAGTTGGGCTTTAGTAATAAAATAATGATAACTTCACAATAAGGACTAGATTTTACAAATCCTGACTTTCACATCAGGGGATCACCTCAGGAAACACTTTATGTGCTAATAGCTGTGAAAAAGGCAGCACCCTGGCTTGAATAATTTCTTTCCTTTGGAGACTTTTGGGGGAGGAGGAATTCCAGGTTCTGCTTATAATGTGTACAAGTCACGATACAAACGGATTCATCCTTACAGAACTCATTATCCTGAAAATTTAAAATAATCATAATTAATGCTGCAGAGTAAAATGATCAAATATTGCCATTATCCTTTTCTTCAGAAATCTCATAATTCCGTCTGGAAGAAGACCTCAAATCTGAAAACGTTTATTTCACTTACTACAATTCTTTTTACTCTAAAACCTTCTTCCAATTTTTCTTCTACTTTTCTGAAACACTTTTAATCTCTGTTTTGCATAGTTTACCTTAAAGGTGCAATTCCACGGAGGGCCTTTCAATTCAAAGTATTTTAAACACACAAACAAAAACCACCACCAACAATAACAACAACAGAACAAAGTATTTCAAACGGCCTGATGCGACTGTCCCCCAGTTCAGCCCGTAGCCCTTTCCCCTGCTGTGGGGTGAGTGCTGGTGAGGGAAGGGGCTCAGCCGCTGGGCTGACTCAGAGACACCTGTCAGCAGCAGAGGCAGCTGGAGGTGAGGCAGCTGGAGGTGGGGCAGCTGGAGGTGGGGCAGCTGGAGGTGAGGCAGCTGGAGGTGGGGCAGCTGGAGGTGAGGCAGCTGGAGGTGGGGCAGCTGGAGGTGGGGCAGCTGGAGGTGAGGCAGCTGGAGGTGGGGCAGCTGGAGGTGAGGCAGCTGGAGGTGGGGCAGCTGGAGGTGAGGCAGCTGGAGGTGGGGCAGCTGGAGGTGAGGCAGCTGGAGGTGGGGCAGTTGGAGGTGGGGCAGCCCTGGGCTGCACCCAGAGAGGGTGCTCTGAGCTGCGGGAAGGATGCAGAGGAGAGGGGAGGCCCGGCCTACGGTGAGCAGGACGGTGGCCCTCTGTCCCCTGCCGTGGCCTCCTGGGTGGCGCACGGCCAGTGAAGCAGTTGCTTTGGGATTTCCCACGGTCCACGTGGAGCAGAGGGGAGCTGACAAGCCCGTCCCAGCTCCCACCATCCCCAACAGCGAGTCCCAGATAGAAGCTCCCAGAGCGTTTGGATCTGCGTTTGTTAATAATTATATGAGATACAGAAAACGGGTCATTGGCACAGAGCTGTCATTTCCAAAGCAAACCCTACCCAGGTTTTGGAACCTTCAGCGTTTAGGGGTGATATCAACCCCGTGACCACAGAAAGAGAGGGTCACCGGCCAACTATCGAATCCAGGAACCTAGCCAGAGGGGCTCAGTTATCATCAATTATGTTTGCGTGGTTGATTTAAAATGAAAATCCATGATGAACAGGTTTTGAATATCCCAAACGTTTATTAAGCTACTATAAGCAAACTCATAAAATCATCAAAGTATAATGTTAGGCAGCACTTGCTTCATCCTTGAGAGAAAGGGCATTGCAGACACTGATGCACATTGTAGGGACAGAGCGCTCCTACGAGGACAGGACGCGTTTACTATACTGACAGAATCATAAAATAAACAAGGATGCCAATAGTACAGGAAGCAGCAATGTAACAGTTTCAGGGTATTTAAAAACTTCTTCATCACTGATTTTCATTTTAAATCAATCACACAAGTGAAATAATCAACAAAAACTAAACCTTTCACACAGCTGGCAGGAAGGACTCTATTCTGGGGTAAAGATCAGTGGTAATAAAGCCCATCAATATACATATGGGATGATTACAAATTAAAAATGTAATGTGTGATGCTATTTGGTTTGGTAAAATGGGAGTGTGATATTATATTAGAATAATTTCCCTTCTGGTTGATTGCGTATTTTACTGAAGGAGCAGGAAAGCCTCCCAGCTGAGACATCTCGACTTGTATTGGTGAGAACATCAGATGGATGACGGAGCAGAGCGGGTGATCCCGCAGCAGCAGGGGGAAGTGGATGAATGATGGGTCTTTGCTGTCGCTAACATTCAAAAATCTATCATTCTGGATGCACAAATTAAAATTACTCACTAAGCAAGAAAGCCATTGAACTGTACCTTATAAAACTGGAGTAAGTGAAAAAGTGCCAGGCTGATATATCTGTGCAGTAAGAGACATATAATCACACCACCATCAATAACAGCCCCGCACTTTATGGGCCCTTCTCTTCTCGAGGTGTCTGTGAATAACCTAGGTGCACACGCAGCCTCCTGTCAGACCCGCAGGGTGGGCTGTATCCCGCCTGCACCACCTTCGGCCTCTGTCTGAGCAAGTCCACAGCTGCTCACTCCTACAACCGCTGGCCTGCCCAGGTTTTTCAACCGATAGCGAATGACGCACCTCCACTTAGGGTCCCTGCGGGCCACGCTGGAGTCTCGTTTTCACAGTGCCTGGCCTCATTTCACTCTTCTTTACATACAGCATCCAACCTGTGAGCAATTATCTGTTGAGTCCTTTCCACACCTCAGGCACTCAGTTAAGAGTTACATGTATGCCAGAGTGAAGTAAGTCAGAAAGAGAAAAACAAATATCATATATTAACGCATATATGTGGAACCTAGAAAAATGGTACAGATGAACCGGTTTGCAGGGCCGAAATAGAGACACAGACGTAGAGAACAAACATATGGACACCAAGGGGGGGAAAGGGGTGGTGGGGTGGTGGTGGTGTGATGAATTGGGAGATTGGGATTGACATATATACACTAATATGTATAAAATGGATAACTAATAAGAACCTGCTGTATAAAAAATAAATAAAATAAAATTCAAAAATTAAAAAAAATAAAGAGTTACACATATGCTAAATTATTTCATGGATGGCGCACAACAGTTCTAGGAGGTTCACGTTTTATCCCCATTTTGTGGGTTAGTAAAACGGTGGCACAGACTTAGCGAGTGTGTCTGAGCCTGTAGGGTGGCCACAGGGCCTGGCTCTGCACCATTCCACCTCCCCAGGGTTTTCTGCTTACAAACACTAACACGGCTCCCCCATCAGTGCCCTTAGGGTGAGGAAAGTCCTTCCATGGCCCGGGGATGCTCTCCCTCTGTAGTCAAAATATATAGATGCTGCCCCATTTGGTGAAACGCTGAGTAACAGAAGGTGGAATGAGGCCCAAACAGCCCAAGAGGGAAATGGTTCCCTTAATGTTTCAAAGATCCATGGAGCCGGGATTTGGAAAGCGCGTTTCCCGTGGTGCGGCTCACGTGGACTCTTCCTTCCTTGTGTAGCATGTGAGCTGCAGGGGCCGGCCCTGCCCTCGGCCCTCACATCTCAGCATCCGTGGCCTAGATCTCCGCTTCACGCTGGTTCAGGTCAGCCTGTCGCTCTGGGGACGTGTGTGATGCAGGGAGCTGAGTGACCTCCGTGCTCTCCTCCCCGCGTCACCTGGTGAGCTCTCCGCCACAGCAAACTCCCATTACACCTTCCCGCTGAGCACGTGGTGACACTGTCGTGTCCACTGCTCCTGCCAAGTTTCACCCTCGGATGGAGGCGGAAGGTGAGAGTCTGCAGAGCCTTGTGCTCCCCCCTCACCAGCGCCATCATCGCAGGCCTGCCCATACCTGCTCATACCTGTCCATACCTGTCCATACCTGCCCATACCTGCCCATACCTGTCCATACCTGCCCATACCTGCCCATACCTGTCCATACCTGCCCATACCTGTCCATACCTGCCCACACCTGTCCATACGTGCCCCACGCCTGCCCCATCTCTCTGTGGACAGCCAGCCTGCCCACCTGCTCTGTGAATCCCCAGCCCCCCTCCAGTGGGATACTCCTCTCTTCCCCTCGTCATGTTCGTCCCTCAACTGCATCTTTACCACCAGATTGTAAACATTTTCAAGTCTTTTATTTGACCCTCATCTTCCTCTAACTCAGCAGTTTCAATGGGAGGCGGGGGATTCCCCCAGGGGACATCTGACTGCGTCTGGAGACAGGCGTGGCTGTCAAAGCTCGTGGGGGCTCCCAGGGTAGAGGTCAAGGAGGCCGTTAAACATCCCACAATGCACAGGACGGCCCCAATGGCAAACGATGATCTGGCCCCAAATGCCAATGGTACAAGGTTGGGGAGCTGTTTTAAGTGCCCACCTGCGTCCACCATCTCCTGCTCACCTGTCGACCTCCTGCCCCATCACCCACTGAAGCATCGGCCTCCAAGGCCACTGACGGCCCCTTCTCAACCCCAGTCAGGTCTCGCCTTGCTCGGCCTCTACAGAGAAGGCATCGCACTGCACGGCCTTTCCCTCCTTCCTGAAACACTGTCTTCCTTGGTTTTTTTCACCTGGTTTAGGAAGCCAATGTCTAGTCATAATCACTTATGCATCCTTTTCCCTCCAATCTCCCCGGCCCCAGGGAAGCCACTTCACCCCTGTCCCTCCATCACCTTCTCAGTGCCGGCTCACCTGGTCAGTCCATCAGCTCCTGGCTGGCCCATGATGTCATGTGAACTGCCCTCTGACCTGCCCTTCATGCCACAGCCAGAGCGCTCTCCCCCTTCACAAACCAGGGGCCAGCGGCCCCCACTCCTGGTCCTGCAGTGCCTGCCGTCCTCTCCCGCAGGTCTCCTGATGAGAGTTGCATGGTCCCTGCAGTCTGGGGGCTCCCAGCCTCTCCGGGACCTCTTTTTTCACTTCTCGTGCTCACGACACGTTCCTCCCCAACTGCCTATACCTGCCCGTCTGTCACTTTCGCAGAGAGGCCTCCTGACCACCTTGACCTGCCCGAAAGATGGAGATCAGATCCAGAATTAGAAGCTTTCCTAGTGGCCTTCCCGTCATAAGCAGACTCAAGGCCGGGCTGAAGCCGGTACTGCGCTCCACATGGGCAGGGCACAGGCAGTGACCATTGGACGAAGGAATAAACCAACAGGCCTTTTCTTCTTGAGAGACCAGGGGTCATTTTACAAATCTAACCTTACAGGACAAAAATAACAAGGATCTGTGTGTGTCTCACACTCTTCTTCCCAGAGACCCTCCCGTGCAAAGTGTAAGCGACCCTGCAGAACACACCTGAGTGCTTCTGGCCTCTGGCTGTTCACGGTTCCTAGACTGAAAGTCCCATGTCCAGCCCCAAATGGACCACAGATTTCCAGTATCCCACACTGACTGCAGCTCAAGTGAGCATTTTATTCACTGAGGTGGTAGCTTTACCAACTGATTTTTGTTCTAGCCTAGCAGTAATAGCACTTTTTAAATCCAAGTTTTCTTTCTAAAAAAGGAATGAAAGAATTCCATGTCTGATTTCCAATATTGCTTCAACTTCCTGCCAGCACTCTGTATTTTCTGCTTTTTTCAAAAACCATCACAGGCATCTCAGGCTGCAAACTTACTTCAAACACTTTTACGCCTGCAATTTGAATTAGAGCAAAATATCCCTGGGCACTGTCCCCAAAGAGTTAATTATTACTGTTCGCACCATCTACTTTCCACAGGCATTTTCTTATATCAGCAGCACATCTTACCCTGAAGACAAATCATCCTTTGAGCGTGATGTGGATGCTCTGTTTTTTCCTCCAAAATACTATGTCAATCTCTGATTCCCTGTACTATTATTTTTTTTCCTTTAGGAAACCAACAAAACCAATATCAGAGAGTAGCTCTTCATCCTTATTGTTCCATCTGAATCTGCCTCTGAAGGCAGGAGGAGGTGGATGCCCCAGCTCAAAGACAGTTGCTGTGAGAAAAGAGCTCTCCGTTGCTCTGCCTTTTGTTCTAGTCAAGCCTTCACCTGATTGGACGAGGCCCACCACACTTGGGAGGGCAATCTGCTGTACTCAAATACTAGTCTCGCAGGAAACACCCTCACAGACACTTCCAGAAACAATGTTCTACCAGATGCCTGTGCATCCTGTGGCCCAGTGTAGATGACATCACACATCTACAGGTCCAGCAGCAGGACACGATGGGTCCAGCCCTCTTCGAGCCCTTGGGGGCCCTATGAGCCTCTCTACTCCCTCCAGTGTCTTTCTTACTTGGGCATTCGATTGTAAAACCCTTGATGTTGCAGCCTAGTGGTTCAGCCACGGGTTCCCTCGCACAGGCTGTGGGGCAAGTCCTCTGGTCCCTTCAGCTCAGTGGGTGGACTCAGACAGGTCCCTGGGCCCCCTGAGCCCTCCTGCCATGGACAGAAATGTGGGGTTGAACCACGTTTGGGGTGCGTGTCAGGGAAGTCGGCCTATGTTCTGACACCCAGCCTCCCTGAGGATCCTGGTTCTTTGGGCAGGTGGGGCATCTTCCCGGAGAGGTAGTGAGGACCACTGGGAAGCCCAGCCCTCCTGTCTTTGGTGTCTGCTCCTGGTGGAGAACCTGGGCTGCCCCATGTGATACCCATGGAGCGGCAGGTAAATGCACGGAGATGCGGCCCACGTCTCTTTCCACAATCCCCAAGGCGAGAAGCTGTCACCCTACGCATGTCCTCAAGCAGAAGGCAGCATGAACGTCGCCCTCCAACTATGACAAGGGACGGGTACCATGGGTCTGTGTCTGGTCTGGGTCTCAGCCCCTCCGCACCGTGCGAACTTGTTACACGCTATTGACCCTTGGAAAGCAAACCACTCTTGGAATTCTCTCTGCATATTCTCTAAATTCCCCTCTGACCAAACAGCACACTGCAGCTTTGACAATGAGCTTGGGGAAATACCAGTTGAAAGCTGGATCGGGGGCTTTTGAGACGATGCTGTGATTATTTCTGCATTTTCCTTTTTCACGTGGGGCAGGGGCCTCTAGACATGTCTGGGGCTTGCTGATGCGCTTGCTGGTTTTGACCTCCAATTAGCTGTCACCTGCTCTGAACCAGAAGTGAGGAATGGGCTGCTCTCGTTCCTGAAGCCCGAAGAGGCCCCAGTGGGCAGGATGCTGGAGCCGGGCTGTCGGTGGTCTCTTCCCGGGGTGGACACACAGAGGCTGGGGCTCGGCGTCTCCAGGGCAGCATGTCATGCCTCTGTCCCTGATCACTCACATGGGACCACGGTCACTGACGTGTCCTGAGCTGCAATTTTTCCAAAGCACAAATATGAACCAAGGTTCCTACAAGGTTGGTGAGAAAGAGTCCACGTACTGAATGGCTTTCTGTGAAACCTTAAACTACATGGTGCCTGCTCTCCGATGGGCCCCGTCCTGGATGTTTTACAAACACGCACAAGCTAATCAGCCTGGGATTTTTGTTCTCATGTTAGAGAAGAGGATCAGCCTCCCCTCCGCGGCTCGGAACACGGGAATGTAAAGCCTGCGGAACATCTTTTCTGAGAAACAAAGGAAAATATTAAATGTTGCCCATTATTTCCAAACAAAAGATGAGGTCACATGGTCTGTCAACGAAAGGAACAAACGCGAAAACAGAACGGGAGTGGGCTGGAGTTCTCTGTGGAGTTGCCATGAAATTAAAGCGGCCACGAGATGTACACGGATTAATTGTGCGAAACAGCAGACAGGCTGGATCTCGCTCTGGTTCGTCTGAGCGGACCTCACAGAAAGCGCTCCAGCCCTGGCAGGGAGGGAAAGCCTGGGGCAGAGAGTATAGAGACAGGTGCACAAATGCGTGTGTGCTGCCCCCAGCGCCTCCCCTGCCTGTGGACATGGGCTGGGAGGAAGCTCCTCTCCATCAGCAGTGCCAAGAGGGCACAGAGCAAGGAGCCCTCAGACCAGAGCAGGACAGTGGCCTGTCAGGCCCGGGCTGCCCTGAGAGGCAGTTTGGGGCTGTCAGGCTGTTGGGGGCAGGCCTGGGCCTGGCGGAGGTGTGGTCTGACACCTGGGCCAGGGTGGGAGGATGCAGTCCCAGGGACCCGACACCCTCATCTGCAGCGGCCCATCCCCTCGCGGTGCCTCTTGGACTTCAGGTTCATCCCAGTGCAAGGGGCCTGGGTCCCTGGGGTGCCGAGGGGTGTGGAACAGGGGCCGGCTGACAGCTCTGCACCCACACCCCACCCCCTGGGACCCCACAGACACACGGATGGGTAAGTGCATCTAGGTCTGTCTGTGTCCCTATATCTATACGTGACATACTCATAATACACATTTATAACCCAGGGGTTCTGTTCACTGGAGGACCTTGAGCACTCCACAAACGTTACTAGAAAATGTCTTTCCCTGAAAGACCAAAATTCTCTTCTCTTTCCTGTTGAATGTCCCTCATCAGCTGCCCCTGTCCTTTCTGTGTCATCATCCAGCGCTGGCTGCTTGGGTGTCAGTTTGGAGGGACTGAGGTGCAGACGTGAATAAGCGGATGGGGTCCCAGGCACCAGCAAGTCTGTTCCAGGGGACAATTAAGCAGGTCACTTCGAGGCAGCGTGTGCTCTGATAGAGAGTCTGAGAGGTCCTCCAACCCTGTGTCCTGGAAACACGGAGCACGGGGCCCACCAGCCCGCAGGGCCGTCATCAGGCTGCCAGAGGGAGATGGCGGCTCCGCCGAGGCTCAGACACGGCAGTATGGGCTCCCTGATCAGGAGAGGGATGGGGCTTCCAGGCCCAGGAGACACGGTGATGCCCAGGGGTGTGTGACGCACAGGGTGCCTGCGAGAAGCCCAGGATGAGCCGGGTCTCAGCACACGCGATGCCACAGGGGACAGTGGGTCAGATTACAGGGCGCAGGGCTCATGGAGGGGATTTTAAGCAGGTAAGTGGTGGTCAGATAAACACTGTGTTAGATTTCTCTGGGTTACGGTTAGGGTCAGCACAAAGGATTTGAGGGAAAAGACAACCACCAGAGACCGTCTAAGAGGATCTTAGGAGATATCACCCGAGGGGTCTAGAAGTTAAGTACACGGTGCTCAAGATTCGACATTTAGTAAGTGATGGACTCAGAATCCAGCCCAGGCCTCCCACCCCGAGTCCATGCTCTTAACTGACCTGTTATTTTGTCATATTTGCTGACAGGCACGTGGATTTCAAAGGGTCTGTGGACGGCAGGGTAAACTGGGCGGACAAGTCCCAAGTCCAGGGAGGCGGCCCGCCCTGGAGATACCATCAGACCAGCCCGGGTGGATGGGGTCAACACACGTCAGAGCAAGTGTCTAAAAGCCAGGAAGCTTGAAGCTCACACGACGGTGCCCAGGGGTCTGCTGCACGCGGCTCCCAAGGTCGGAGTTACTCATAGAAAGAGAGGCCACGGGGAGGTCGGGCCAGTGCCCAGGGCTGTGTCCAGGCTGGAATAGGGGCCAGGCTCTCAGTTACAGGTGACGACCTCGGGGGACAGTCAGCTTGACCTTCTGGGTGGGGCCCCGAGACACAGCCTCAGCCTCCGTGTAGCCAACATGGAGCGAGCATGGGCCTTGTGGTTCTGGAAGGTTGCGGCCTGCAGCCCGCATGGAGGCCTCCGGGCCCCCGGGCTCAAGAGCCACTAGCCTAGAGCTGACAGGGAAACCCCGACAGAGCGGAGCAGACCTGGAGGGAGGGTGGGGGGGGGGGTGGACGCGGCCCTTGGGGAAAAGGACTCGCAGAACCAAAGGCCCTGGGCTTTCAGCGCTGACCCTTGGTAGTCTCCGGACCTGACCTGACCTGACCCTTAGCTTTGGGAAAGGGGTCGAGGAGGCCTTGCCAGCATCAGGTCTGGGCTCTGGGTGGGGTGGGAGCCGATCTCTGCATCTGAAGGGCTGTTGGGATGGAGGACCTGCAGATTCTATCCTGGTCTCCTAAGAACCGTGTCGAGGCAGGAAGAGCTGGTGACTGGGGAGAGTGGGAACCGTCAGGGGGAGGTTTGACTGAGGGGCAATTTCAGGTGGAGGGGACCGCCTGCGGGGGATGGATATGCTAGGGAGACGCAGGGTGATCACGGGGTGAAGTCGTGAAGGCGTCCCGGGCTCCCGCCCCCCATAGCTTGCCTCCGCAGGGTCAAGTTCGTGGGGAGGAAGGGCAGGGGTTGCAGAGGCCTGGCCTTGGCCTCAGGGAAGGAAGCCTCCCGGGTGGGCCCCTCCTGCGCTTTGTGCCACCCAGCTCCTTCCCCCTAAAAGCCACTCATGCTCATGCTGACCACTCACCCGGCTTTTTCAAAAACTGCCATTATGGACCCAGCAGTGCACTGGACACAAAGGAAAATCTCAAACACGACAGATACACGGCTGGTCCCTATGGAGTTCACAGCCCAGCAGGGGAGCAGACAAACGTGTGGATGTCGGCAGGTAAAGAGCGTGTGGTGGTGAGACGGGCAACAGGGCAGCCGTGCTGTTGGTGTGCGCAGGATTCGGAGGGTCCGGAGAAGCTGAGACAGGCTGAACAGACGCGCGTCCAGAGGGCTGGCCTCTCTCTACTCCCCGACACCCTGTGCCGTAGAGGGTGGGCCCAGGCCGTGAGCACGCACAGCACCTGGAGGGTCTCTGCTGTGCAGGTGCCTGGAGTGGGGGGCCCAGCTTGTGGAGGAAGGATGCCAGGAGCCCCGATGCCACCACCTCCTGAGCCCTCCTCTCCTTCTGGCCTGCGTGAAGATCTTGGGTCAAAGTGACCTCAACCTGCAACCTGACTTCCCAAGGGAAAGTTTTTCAAAAGGCAAGCATCTTAAGAAAAGACTCACTGGGGGCTTCCCTGGTGGCGCAGTGGTTTAAGAATCCGCCTGCCAATGCAGGGGACACGGGTTTGAGCCCTGGTCCGGGAAGACCCCACATGCCACGGAGCAACTAAGCCCATGCAAGACAACTACTGAGCCTGCACTCTAGAGCCCGCGAGCCACGACTACTGAGCCCATGTGCTACAACTACTGAAGCCCGCACGCCTAGAGCCCATGCTCCGCAACAAGAGAAACCACTGCAATGAGAAGGCTGTGCACTGCAACGAAGGGTAGACCCCGCTTGCTGCAACTAGAGAAAGCCCACGTGCAGCAACGAAGACCCAACACTGCCAAAAAATAAATAAATAAATTAATTAATTAATTTAAAAAAAAAAGACTCACTGGCCTTAGTTAACCAAATAGTAAATGTCTCCAGTGATGGGGGGTTTCTTGGGACTGCACTGGCAGCTTGGTCCCTGGAGGGAGCCCAGGAGGAGCGGCTGGGTCCTCCTGCAGTCACTGGTGTCAGTGTCCTTCCCACACCGCGGTCGACATCACAACCACCGGCGGGGAGAGGGACTCCCAGGGGTGTGACTGGTGTGATGTTGGGTGTAAGTGCGGTTTCCCATCACCCTACAAGCCTCGCTAGCCGTCCACAGGCATCTGGAGACAACGCCATGCCCTCTGTAGAGGCACCGATGGGACACCAGGCAGCAGAAGGTCACATAGAGACCACGGGGGGCCTGTGTCCTGTGGGGGAGCAGGCTCTTGTGTTTGGTGTTTCCTACAACCAACCAATGGGGGTCCTGACCTGGGTCCACCTATTCCTAACAGACAGGGTCCTTCTGCCCCTGGGAAATGGAAACTTTGAAATCTCTTTGGCTGGTAAATTCTAGGTAATTAGCATCAAACAAACATTTATCAGGACCCTACTATTATGTCCCTTTGCCTCCCCTGCCCCCATAAAGCAGGTGTCTTGAAAGGCACATGTGTCTGTGACAGCAGATCAACTGGGACATGGGAGAAAATCTTAGGATGTCTGTTTTTACATTTATGCATCTCATTTTTGTGTGTACATGTTTATTACCTACACCATATATATACATTTAAAATAGTACATGTCGGTAACAGAAATACATAAATACACAAAAATATAAAGTGCTTGCTCAAAAAAAGTATTTTCTAATGGGGTATGTGATCATATGTCTGGAGAGAAAAACAGGCAAAACTCATCTATGTGGCTGGGAGTCAGGCTAGTGGTCATCCAGGGGGCTCAGGACTGGAAGGGGTTCGTGGGGTGCTGGCACGCCAGGAGGTTCAATCTGTGGACATCTGTGAAACTACACTGATTTTTGTCCTTTTTCAAATCTTACACTTCGACAAAAAGCTTTAGAAAGTTTGGCGATGGCTGCTGTAGAGATCCCTGACTGATGACCAGTTGTTTAAGCTGAGTCTCTCCTGGCTCCTCGGGTTTGCTCTGGAGCTGAGAACCCCAGGGTCCTTGGAGACACCGAGGGTATTGCAGGTTTCATGAGCTCTTGGGGTTCCCCCGTGGATGGTTTGAAGCCCAAAGGTAGGTGCCAGGCCTGCTGCCGTTTCGTGTCCGGGACTGGCTGAGAGCCACCTGGAAGGCACGAGCTCTTGGGGAAAAGCCCACGTGTATTACTAGGATCTCGAAAGCTGTTCTGAGGTGTTGTGGTCCCTCCGGGACACAGACCCCGCTGAACCCCCAGGACCCACAGGAGGACAGGAGACGCCCTCTACTCCTCAGGCTCCTTGATCTCAGGAGGCTCTGAGTTACACCTGCCGTTTTCTACCTTCACAGCTGCTCTGACCTTGCACTGCACACTCCTGGTTTGGGGGAGGGTGGCGAGAATTGTTTTCTCCGTTTGTAATGACATCACCTGTCTTTTGAGAGCCAGCAGACGCGTGCATGGCTATTCCTTCTGGGCCCGTCTGGTAGCACCGCCGAGAGGCTGGGGCGGGCAGGGTTCAGGCGGCAGGGACAGGAGGTGAATCCTGACACTGGCGGTGGGAACACTGGGTTTCCGGTCCTGGGAGGAGCTTCGTTTCATCCTCCCTTCGTTCCTCTGTGCTTCTGAACCACCTCCAGGGCAGACGCACCCTCTCGGCTCGCTCCTCACCCAGAGGTCCCACCCTGTCCTCTGGCGTGGCCCCGTGACTCAGAGGAAGCGAGGTGGCTGCGAGTCAGTGCCAGTCCCCATCCCCCGGGACGGTACACTTGGGGGATTCGCTCCTCTTCCCTCCTCAGGCTGTCCTGGCTCCAGAGGCCCCGCGACATCGCTGTCCTGGGACATGGAGGACAGAGAGAAGCCCCACTTTTCCGTCCCGTCCGGAGCAAGCGTGGGGTGCCCAGGAGCCTCCCTCCGGGAGCGGCGAACCTCTCCTGATGCGGGTGAGAGAAACCCTCAGCATCAGTGCGTCCGAGCTCTTGGTAAACACAATAGACGGAGCTGAAGCCACACTGTTTCCTCAGATTAAATGTATCTCGTCCCCAGATTTATATGGCACTTTATGGCTTCTGCAAATGACTGCCTCAGCCCTGCAAAGTAATTCCACCCTGTCATATTTGTCTTTGGAAATTGTAACAAATTACGGTGATTTATAACATCAAACTCAACTCTCTCTTTTCTCCCCAGACGGCGGTGGCAGGCTGCTTGGCTGTCCATTTGTTCTGTGCGGAGGTGACAGGGAAGCATGTTTCATCTCCCGTGTGACACTTGCTCCCCTTTGAGGGGAGCCTGTCAGCATAAGTCAAGCTGTCGCCACATGTTCCAGGGTTCTGAGCCGGCCCAGGCCCTGCTCACCTGTGGCCTCCTAATGAAGTGTGACTTCCCCTCAGGCTGGATGGATGGCACCTTCTGGAATCTCCGTGTCTCGGACCCTGCCCCCCACCAGTCCCGATCTGTCCTTGGGGGAGGATGGCGTGGAACCTGGGTCACAGGACCCGGCCGCCTGCTGTGGACACACCCCTCCCGCCATGGCCTCTGGTCTCCTTAATCCCAGTGGAAGCAAGTGCCACTCTGCTCTCGCGGTTTCCAGGACGACTCAGAATCCTGGCCTCGAAGAGTAGAAAGAAAATGGAGCAATGTGGGCCCTGAGGCCCAGGACTTGTGGGAGAATGCACAGACTGCAGTGGCCCCAAATCCAAGTGTAGACGCCCAAGCCCAGATGGTGGTGTCAGGAGGCGGGGCCTCTGGGAGGTGATGAGGTCGTGAGGGTGGAGCCCCCATGATGGGATCAGTGTCCTTATAAAAGAGACCCCGGAGAGCTCCCCCACCCCTTCTTCCAGGTGAGGACACAGAGAGAAGAGCGCCATCACCAGGACCCACATGTGGCACCTTGACCATGGACGTCCAGCCTCCAGGACCCTGAGAAACAAGGTCTGCTGTTAACCCCCGACCTGTGCTATTCTGTCCCAGCAGTGGCTGCTCTCAGCTCAGCGTCCTGCGGACCTCAGGCCACCCCTGCCTTTGCTCCAGCGGCAGAGCCCCTGGGAACACCCGTCCCCCGGCACCTCCCTCCCATCTCAGGGACGGCACTGCCTTTGGGTTATTCACAACAGTAACATCTACATCATGCATTTATTCATAAGGAACTCTGACCTTAAACACCAGGTAATAAAACTTTTTTCCCCTTAAATTATATTGAGCAAATGAGGAGATTAAAACTTTTTAAAATTGGAAGCGGCTTCAGAACTGCCAACTGTAGCTGCCAGGGGGGCAAGTGAGACACAGTCGTGTGTGATCCCTGCTCTGACCCCGCGACAGGGCACCGGTACGTCACAGGAGCAACAGAACTCCTCCCCCCCTGTACCTCCCCCCCCACCCGCCCTGGGAAACTGGAGGCTAAACTGACAGGGTGAGATGCCGAGGACGTGGCCTCTGTGCTGGATCCAGCCCCTGAGGGTCTTTCTCCCCCTCTGTGTTTGTAGCTGTCAGTGCAGGGTTGACAGGCACCTCAGAAGGCGGGGAACCCGGCGGGATCCCGGCACGCCCGGCTCTGTGCCCACGCAGGAGGCTCAGAAACAAAGGACAAACGCTCGAGGGCCTGGGGAGGAGAGAGCTGGGCATTGGCAGTGAGGACGTCGGTGTGAGTTTTATCCTGGAAACGCAGATGCCGCCAGGAGGGCCTTGGGACGTGCTCCTGACCAGGCCGTGGACGTAAGACCTGGGAGCCCGAGCCCCACGGAAACTGCAGGAGTAAGTGTGCACGGCAGAGCTTTCGGGCATGGGTCGCGTACAGCAGGGGCACCGCCCTGCCTGGAGGGACTGCCCTGCCGTGTAGCAGTGAGGCCAAGGCCAGACAGGCCTCTTTGCCTCCTGAGGCCAGTTTCCTCCAGAGTGTCACAGCAAAGGGGTAACAACATCAGAGGATGGAATTGGGGGTGGAGGGGGGATGCGGGCACAGAGTCTGGCTTCTGGAGAAGCTGCTCCGTGACCCCAGCGTGTGACTTCAAGCTCCTGACCTCAACCTTTTAAAAACTGCTCTTTTGTTCCCTGTCGCTCCGCACGTGCTCTATGGAAAAGCTGACCCTGGGGTGACGCCCCGCCAGCACACGCACCGCCCACCCCCACTGCCCGACGCGCTCACTGGCCAGCAGCCATGTGCCCCTCGCCCTGTCGGGCCTGGTGCAGACACGTCCCCGCTCCCATGGCCTCCACCTCGCGGGATGTCAGGCCTGGCCGCTGTGAGGCCAGGATGTGAGTCACCAGAAAAACCCTAACGGAACTGGCCCCGTTTCTCTCAAACCGAGGGAAGGACACACAACTGAAAGGGGGAAGCGCTGGACGTGGGGAGGCCGCGGATTGTGGGTCCTGCAGTGACACGTCCCCCACCACTGGAAGCCGGCTCTGGCCTCACCTCGCCAAGAGGTGTGAAGCCGCCCAGCCCTGGCGATAATTCTGCTCTTATTTACAGGGCCTGGATCAAATGTGTATTTTACGTGATGAGTGGGGAGTGTCAGAATGAGCCACATACAAAGTGGTGACAAAAGAAATCATTTCAATAAAATTACAAAATGTACAACAAATCACTGAGACAGCCACATTAAACACGATCTGCAGACAACATAGCATTATACAATTTTTGACGTTCTGCAGAGAGGTATTAGGTCTGAAGTAACTAGGTTGAGAAAGCAATTTGCAGAATTTCTGTTCTTTTAGCTGGTTTGAAAGGAGTGATACTTTTTTTTTTTTTTTAATGTGGCTGACAAGTGAACAAAAAACCAGTAATTGAGTAGTACCATTTCATCCAGAAGGCAGGCTGATAATTAGAGGTGTAGCAGCCAGTTTGGATTTTATCTGAACAGTGGCAGCTCTGACTTTTTTTTTTAAAGCTGAGAACCGAATCAAGGCCCGTGTTCTCAACAAAAATGAGAAGAGGACTGTCTTCCATCCCTCATTCCTGGCTGGGCCCTGTTTTCTTGTCCTGAGGGCAGGTCTGTGGGCCCTGATTTGGGAGGGAGCATTCCCGGATATCCCTGGAGACAGAAGAGATCTCAGGAGCCAATGTGGACGGCAATGTATCGTCAATAAAATTGGTTTATGCCACTGGGAGCCTCCTTGTGAAACACTCTGTTGGACAGGATTCTCCCCTGTGAGTCTTAGGAGGAAGGGCCTGACCCGGACACGGTTTAGATCTGGTGTCCCGGCCCTCGGGTTTCCAAGCCTGGCATTTGGTCCTGGGCTGTTGTGGCCGTGGAGACGAGGCTAGGCAGGGGCTGTGAGGAGTCCCATCCCACTTGGACGATGGGGCAGGTGGGTTCACACGTACAAATGCTCCCTGCAGCCCCATCACATTCTTAGCCTGAGAAACGTGAGTCAGGTATGGACCCTGCGAAGCTGACGCTCAGGGTCCTCTAGCCTCCTTTCCAGCCCTCCCAGCTCCCACCAGCCGCGCCAGGTCCTTCAAGCCCTGGAAGAACGGCCCATTAGAGGGTGTCCTCGAGGCATCTCTGCAGACAGAACCCAGGGCCGGGTGCAATCAGAGTGCTGGGAGCACAGTTTAAAATCCCTCCCTCCTCCTTTGAGCAGCTCTCAGACAAAAAGCCTGTTATTTAGATTGCATTTTTGATAGCTCATTGTATCTAAAAAGAGATCAATTAAAGCTCTCACAAACCTCTCATACTTAATGGGAGGACAATTTAGACATCACAGCAGCGTGGACAATGCGTGTGTGAGTTGCATTTATTGTTTTGGAACTATTTGCGTCTCCTGCAAACCCTCTGAGGATGAGCAGATTCACACAGGAAAAGAAACATTCGCATCAGAAGGAAGATAAATTGTCACCAACTTCATTCTTCAACGGATGAAGGGAGCCTCTGAAGTACAAAGTACCTCTGACAAATGATGTGGTGGAAACATTCGTGCCTGTATTACTCTGAATGACCCGGAGCTTGTGTTCACCATCCGTCCTGCGGGAAGAGGGGCCCGGGTTACTTATGAGAGCAAACTGTGGAGAAGTGTATTTACCGCTTCTCTGCAGAGGCGGGGCCCCGGGTCACAAAGCTCAAGTTGGTCCCATCCAAGTGGACTTTGTCTTTACTTCAGGAACGTCTCTCTTGCAAAATAGGGCTTCTCGGTATTTCTGAGGAGCCCACAAATAGCTCCTGTTGAAAGCAAGACTTGAAAAGGCACAGAGTTGATGCTGAGGGGATGGTTTCCATGAGGAAAGCAGAGTGGTCCTGGGTCGGGGGGTCGGATCGGGGGCAGGTCCTGCTGTCCCAGCTCAGTGCACTCCAGGCGCTCCCCCTCCAGGTGCGCTGGGCTGTGAAGGACCATCAGAGAGAGGCTGGGTGGTCAGGGCCAGGGGCCAGTGGCACGCAGGCCCAGGGGTGATGCAGGGTGTTTGGGGCTCTTCGGATGGGGCAGTATCGCCCGCGGATGCCCACAGTGGGTCCAGGTGTCTCACAGCAGCATCCGGGGAAACTCGTCCACGGCCTGTACATTCAACACCACCACCAGCCACGGGGAGGACGGGCAGTGTGACCAGCTGCTCGGCCGCAGGGACAGCACCTCTGGCTTCCCTGGACCCCACCCGGGGCCCTCGGGACAGGAAAAGGCGGAGGTCAGCAGGGGGGGTGTGGACAAGACTGTGTGGGTGCTGGTGCTGCATCCACGGTGGGGAGGGTGATGCCAGGGCCTGGAGGTCTGTGTGCACAGACACGTGCCACGCTTAAGGGTGCATGTCAAGGAAAGTCTGTGTGACGTGTAGGGTCTGCATAGCTCATAGATTCTGGATGACATGTAGCATCTATATGACATGTGGCATCTGTGTAACATGTAGTGGTTACAGAACATGTAGGGTTTATAAAACATAGGAAGTCTACATAACATGCAGAGTCTATATTATTCTATATTATATATGTATAAATATATATGTCAATATACGTGTATATATATATATATATAAAGTAAACATATATATACATGCATATAGATATATATATATTTTTAGAGTAGGAGTCTGAGTGGTCCCTAGGAAGTCCGGGAGGCTTGGTGAATCAACTTCTAATGAGCCCTCAATCACGGAATTGGAAAATCGGTCCTTGCCTGTCCCACTGCTCTCAGCTCTGTGCCCTCCAGACACCGTGCACCTGCATTCTGGGGTGTCTGATCCATTTCGAAGAGTGTGTACGATGGCGTGTACTCAGTGATGCTACAGGGACACTTCCTGAACCAGACCTGGTCACCGTGATTAACCACTCCTTCTGGAAGGCTGTGTGTGCTGCAGCTCACTTCCATTTTCTGTCACTCAAACATTTAAAGATATTTCAAAATGATTGAAATCAACTAGCTTTGGGCATTTGGGGTATATATTCAACTCCCCTGAGATAAACAGTAGATAGATATTCTGGGTGTAATATAAAGACAAGCAAACTAAGATCGCAGAGAACAGAGAAGGAGGACGGATCTCCTTCTACACCAAGAAGTTCCTGTGAGTTACAGTCGAGAGCAAAGCGGATGTTCTTGTGTGAATTTTCCCTCCTTCAGGCTGACGCTTTTCTCTCTCCTGCTCCCCTCCTTCCCCTTAATGAGGACCCTGCTCTTAGCCAGGACGCATTGCTCCATCCATGGAAATCCTGTTGCCATAGCAGCCTGAAGTTACACCTCCTGGGGGGGGCAGCATTTGGAGGGGCTGGAGGAGCTAATGCCGACCACGCTGCCCTTTATAAAGGCAAAGCAGGAACCCTGGCATCCCCCGAAGCTCGGATCCCCCAGCCTGAGCTCCACAAGGTTCCCGTGATGTCCTCAAGTTACGGCCCGTCTGGACAGACTTGAGGGCATCCAGTCGGCTCCTGGAAGCACTTGTGTGCTTGGAACATTAAGCCACATACAGCCGGCTACAGTGCAGGGCCCAGATCCAGATCCTGCATTTGTACCCCAGCCCCAATGAGTGGAGACGTCCCTGAGCCTTGAGCTCAACCTGCACTCAAACCCCAGACCCATTCTGACCTCGGCCCCTCCCTCCTTCCTCCCCCTTCCGATCCCAGGCAGAGGAGGCCGGTGGTAGGGGATTCCCAAACTGGGAAAGGGGTCAGTTCCCTCTCCAGCTCCAGAATTGCCACTTGCCACTCACAGTCTGAAAACCTGTGTGTCTGCGTCCTGCTCTTTGGCAGAGGAGAGGTGGGGAGCAGGCCCCCAGTCCTCTCTACCTCAAGTCACCAGTCCCAGGCATCGTACTTCAAAGACAAGAGTGCAATGTCTTAAAGGTCTCTCTCTGCCATGATGGTGGATGCTAAAATCCCTGTGGAGAGGATTCCTTCCAGCCAGAGGAGGAAATGGTTGAGGAGACTGCACAGGCTCAGGGTGGGGACAATGCTGGGAGGTCAAAAGAGTCCAGAGCCTGTTACGGACCTGCTGAGAGCCAGGCCGACGGCAGGACCCTGACAAGTTGCTCCCACAAAGCTGGATAAGCCCTGGCTGTTCTTCACGCCAATGCTGTGCTCCCAGAGGGGCCGACGTGGTCAGCAACACGAGGCGGGTGTGGGCAGAGTGCTGGAGAGGACCTCACAGAGTCAGGACACAAGAGGCAACAGCCCCTGCCAGGTGGAGTCAGCAGAGGCCGCGAGTCAAGGGTAGGGCCTGGGTCAAGGGCCAGGCTCCAAAGAGCAGGACGTGGAGCCAAGATGTGGGCCACATGGGCCATGCCAGCCACATCGCCAGCGAGAGTACAGAACGCCGGCAGAGTGCACTCCTGCGTCTAAGGAAGCTGAGAGCCAGGATCCTGGACAGCACGCCCTGCTGCTGGGGCAAGCGAGGGGGTGCTGTCCAAGGTTGCGTGGCTGCCCTTGGACTTGGATGTGCCCGTCCCCTCCTCCGTGTGCCACACCCTCACCACGTCTTCCTGTGAGCTCGGCTGCACTCAGTGAACACACACAACAGCACTGGATTTGTTCTCCTCTCTCCCACTTCTGACCAAGTTTCCAAGCCCTTCTCTTCATTGCTTTGTTCTCCCTGAATTTCCTGGAAGTGCTGACCTCAAAGTACCCCCGAGATGCCTTCTTTACTGTCCCTCCGACCTGCCCACAGAGAGTGCCAGCTATTTTCCAAGAAAGATCATTCTTTCAAGGGTTTCAATGCTGTTGTACTAATTTCTCAGGCTCCGGAAACCTCGGCAGCACCACAGGTCTTTGAAAACCAAGAAAAATGCGGCAAGACATTTTTGCAGCTAAAGACAGCAAAAAGGCATTAGCTCTCTGGCTGATTAAAGCCAAGTGGCTCAAATGGGCAACACACCACTGTTCCCCGGAGATTTAGATACACGAGTCTGTCCCCTCGGGTGTGTCTCCTCACACAACCTCCATGGGACGCACTTGTGGTGATCGTGTGGCTTCAGGGTTAAATGACTTGATTGCATAATGTGGTTACAGAGTCCACAGAAGTGGTGGAGATTTCGGGGAACATCTGGTAGTTACCCGAACTCTACAGATGGGAAAGCCAAGACCCCAGGGGACCCTCATTTGGAAAGAACGAGGCTAGAAGACTGAAGAGCTACGACCTCCACCACAATCTTCCAATTGGAAGTCACGTGTTCTTTCCACGTGGGGCGGGGCAGCCGCTTTGGTCACAACTGGGTGAAGTGGTGCAGAATTCAGAGACTTCAACGTATCGTGCTTTTAAAATATGAAAACCGTAGAAATGTGCCGTGCTGTGGTCTGAGTTGTGTCCCCACACGATTCACATGGGATGTGCTAACCCCCAGGACTCAGAAGGAGACTGTGTTTAGAGATGGGTCTTCAAAGAGGTGATGAAGGTAAAATGGGGTCCCTAGAGTGGGCCCTGATCCCATAGGACTGGTGTCCTTATAAGAGGAGGAGATCAGGACACAGACATGCAGAGAGGGACGACCACGTGAGGACACAGGGAGGAGACACGTCTACATGCCCAGGAGAGAGGCCTCAGGTGGAACAAGCCCTGCAGACATCTCGACCTTGGACTTCCAGCCTCCAGGACTGGGAGACAATGAACATCTTCTGCTTAAACCCCCAGGCTGTGCCGTGTGTCACCGCCGTCTGAGCAGACTGACCCAGGGTCCACAAAACACGCTCCATTTGCTTTGAGAAAGGAAAGCACATCACTCAGGATAGGGCCTGGGGTGGAATCCTTCCGACCAGACTACTTCTCAATGACCTAAGAGACGCCAAGGCAGGCGGATACAGGAAAACTGCACAGCAATCAACGTGCTTTTCACTCTTCCTTTCTCGACGGCACCGCTCTCTGTCCCCCACTAACTGTCTTTCTGTCCCTGGCTGGTTTTTGAAAAACAGAAAGGGAAGGTTTGTGTATCCAGAACAATCTTCCTCCTATCCATTGAGACAGCAGAATGAGTGCCTCTCGTGCTTCCAAAAGGACAAACTACCGAGTGTTTTTGGAAGATGCCACCCTGTTTGCCGAAGGCCGTTAGGGCCAGTTATACATCAACCGTGTTAGATAACCTCTTCAACCCAGAGAATCACAGGACCTCAGACGTGGAGGAATCTCAGGGCCAAACCCAAGCCTCCCGTCCACTGATGACTGACCTGGGTCCTCAGGGCCCAGCTCCCCATCAGTGCTGATGCAGCCCCTCTGCCGGTCAGGGGACACTCGGACACCCTGGATGCATGGTGACAAGTGCCAGATCCACACACCTCAGCTCTGGGAACCGTCAGCTTCAGAGACCTGGTCTTTCCACGGACTGCACTGTGTGAGGGTTAGAACTGATGCTGTCTTGACCATGAACGAGAGCAGAAATGAATGGATTTCCCTCTTCTGTGCATTTCTAAGGAAGGGACACCTCGCTTAAGCCAGCATCTCCCTCCCCCTGCACCAGAGCTGGGGGTGTTAGTAGCCGTTGGTCATGCTTTTTCTATGAACTTCAGCCTCGTGTGTATCGCAGACATTTTCTCTTTGGCGATGGACTTAAAAAAGGCTGAGTGTCCTATTTAAAAAAAAAAACAAAAAACTGAAATAATTCCTCACTGCGTGTCACAGAAGAACGGTCAGAGTCAGGGGAGCAGGGGCCGAGGCCCGTCCCCCATCCTCCTGGCTGGGCCCTGCCCTTCTGTGTTTTGGACCCAGTGATGGGCCCGCCTGGCTGTGTCCTCCTGGGACCCCGGCTGCTCGGCCCTTCCCAGTCCTCATGCCTTTGGGCCTACATTCTCCACTAGGGGCAGATTCTGGAACTTCTTAAACTTTTATCATCATTTTTAAAGCAAGAAGTCTGTCTTCCAATGAACAGGATGAAAAAATAAAGCAGGAGCCCCTGGGACACACCGAGGTTCCCCAGGGCCCAGGAGCCTGCACTTGCAAATCTCCTTCAGCCCCTGGGTCGGGGGTGGACGAGGCCTGGAAGAAGCAAAGCTGGGGAGTGGGCTAAATCGATCACGGGGCTGCTGGTAGTTAGAGGGAATCAGGCCCCGAATAGACAGGAGACTAGCGCTGACCTGGGTTGGTGGACGTGGTGTGAAAGCATCACTGCAAAGCAGAGAGTGGACAGGGGAGCAGACCCCGGCCTCAGGCCAGGAGGCTTGAGCAGACGGTGTCAGACACCCCGAGGGAGGACAAGTTTGGTGGGCTTCTTCCCTGGCCCTCGATGTGGCCCTTCATCACTAGGACCCTGGGGAAACTCGTGAGCAAGTGACCAGGATGCTTCCCTCAGGCTGAGCATGTGAGAAGTCAGGGTACCTCCTGATGGGGGTGCGCAGCCTGGTCCCCCTCCCCACATTCGCCCTCCTCTGAGCAGTGGGGGTCATCGCTGTGGACACGCCAGCACATCCACAGACGCCCTCTGAGAGCGGGGGAGGGGGCAGACCCCAAATGTCACCTGTGCACCCCATGTGGACCTCCCTGGCTTGGGGGGGGGTGTCCCAGCCGGTGCAGGGAGCAGTGGGTGGTCTGCTCTGCACTTGGTCAGGGGTCCCATAGGTAAGGGTCAAAGGACATCTTTCTTACACCAGTGACTAAATCTACAAAGAAGGAGGAGGACAGACTTTCAGACTCCCTGGGGCGCCAGCTTGGGACCTCAGCCAGGCCTGGCGCAGCGAAACGGGAGGGACCCCGCGGTCTCTGCGGCTACTGCTGCTGGCCTACATTTTCTGTTTGCTTGGTTTTTGCTTCCCATGGAATCGAACCATTAACTAATTCACTGATGTAGTCACACATTCAGCAAATATCTGTAAGGAGTTTTGAGGCAGAAACTGTACACAGGCCTCACAGGCTGTGCCCGTCCTGTCTGGAACGTTCTGGGTAGAGATGGTGCAGCCAGCCCGGAGCACTGAGGTTCCGGGTGGGGACACTCCCGCCACTGCAGGGAGCACAGCCCGGCTGGCGAGTGCTTCTCTAACTGCCACCAGACACCAGGTGGCTGGTAACGTTGGGAAATCACTGTTTTAATCATTAATTACCAAATAAATGTCACTTTGCTGGTACAATACATGCAGTGATTTCTGTCATAACTTGACATCTGTAAGTCATAAATTGCTTAGTTTTAGCTGCTTTTAATTGCTGCATTTTCCCAAGCCACACGGCACATGCATTTTGGACTTGGTTCAAACTCCACTGGCACTGACACCTCTGAGAACTGGCCCTGGATCATGCAAACACTGGATTCCGAGGGGTCAGCGGAGCAAGAGGAACTGGCCCCTCGCAGGAGCCTTCTGGCCTGATCCGGGAGGGAGGGTTCAGGAAGCAGGAAGAGCACCTTTAATCAGAGAGGTGATTTCAGCCTTAAAGGAAGTGCAGTTCCTGTGTGGAAAATGGAAATCAAAAGAAAGGATGCTCTAATGGGCTCGAGGCGTCTGCACTGCTCAGAAACATCTCCGTTCCTTCTGTTTGATTTCAAACAGGCTATTCCTGGAGGAATCCACAGTCCTTTCTACCCAGAGGCCTAAAAATATACACGTTTGAGAGGGAGGCGTAGTGGGGTAGGGAGAAAGGAGGCATTTGGAGCCCGGCTGAAAAGCTCACATGTTTCTCCTTTCTCCTTCTCTGCACGAGGCGATCAGAGGCGTGAGCGCCCAGTCCCCACACTCGTGTGCCCGGGAAGCCGAGCTCCACTGCCCAGCCTATCTGCAGACGAGGTCCATTTTTCCCTGTGGACCAGGAGAACTTTGAAATTACAGAAATGAAGGCACAGGTGGCCGCGTCACGCCTGCCAGCAGCCCGTGACCGGAGAGGGAGGGGAAGGGGGCGCTGGCTGGTACGCGGTTGGGGGTGGGGACGGCTCTGCGGGCTCAGAAGGGAGGGGGGCGCGCCTGGCAGGTCTGGCCCCTCCCTGGGTGCCCAGCGGGGCCTGCCTCTGCCCTCCCTTCCTCTCTCTGTCTTGCAGGATAGGACCCGGCTCGGGCGCTGCGGGGTGGCCGGGCTCTGGGACCCTACCTGCTCCCCTCTGTCCCCAGCTCAGGCCCCTCTGACTTCCGGCTGTGCCCAGTTTTCTTGTGGCTTCTCGGCCCTTTCCTTGCCCACAGAACCAACTCCCTGCGCTCATGCCCCCTGTTTGAATCCTTGGAGGGGGCTTTGCTCTCTGGTCGGGACCCTGACAAGACCCACCAATGCCCCCTCTTCCCCAGTCGGTACTAGAGACGAAGCTTTCGCTTAAGGGCGGGACCCAGACGTCCGCCCGCTCTGGCCGCCCTCTGCCCCGTGGCCCAGCCTCCCCACTGGGACCTGCACACCTCCCCTCCTCCCCCTGCATATACCCGAGTGCCTCTGACTCCTGACCCCATGGGACCCTGGCCCCTGGCCCAGGAGGAAGCGCCTCCTTGGAGCCCAATGGCCATGTCCCCCCAGTGCCTCTCAGCACACAATCTGTGTCTGTCTTGCTTCTCACTCCTGAGTTAACTTCAACCACACAGCTAAAAAGGTGCACGTTGTAGACACGGTTCGCTGCCCAGTCGTCCTTCTTAAGTGGCGCAAATAATGTTTGGGAAACCTTTGGCTCGAGGAACCACGCGTGTGCTTTTGGTAAAAATGCAGGGTGGTCTGACTGTCCTGGGACAAAAGGAGGGTTTCAGTCTTGGCCTTGGAGGGCTCATCATCTTAAACAGGCTTCTTCACGCTGGGGTGCGTTAACTCTCGTGACGGCCCTGAGACTCTACGACCCCAACTCCTGCATCTCCATCTCTGCTCAACTGTTCTAAGGGATAAAGCCAGGATTTCAGCCTCCTTGCACAGGTTGGTCCAAGAACGACAGAGTTAAAGAACCTCAATACTTTTGTGATGGTTATTTCTCCTCTTGGTTGAGATTAGTCTGGTAAAAGCCAAGAACGGCCCTGTACACGTGTGTGTAGGTCACTGGAAATGTTCACTGTTTATGTGTAAGGTCGGTTTCCTTCACGCTGAGCTCTCACCCTCGGTCCCTGTGTGTAGGGGGACCGGCTGTCTGGTTCCCTAGGGACTGGCCGCGTCTACATCCCTGGTGCCTGTGTAATTTGCTTGTTTTGGCGACCCTGATTTCTTTCCTCAGTTGCTACTCTAAATACCAGGTCCCATGAAGTCCTGACTGCTCCCCTCAGTAGCCGTGCCCGTGAGAAACAACAGATAATGGGGAATATAGTGGAGACGTCCTTCGGGCAGAGAAAAGCACATCCGTCCCTGGTAAAGCGATTGTCATGTGTCTCAGTGATGTTTACTTTCCCACAGCAGATGGCTGATTCAACTGGAGGAAACACAGCTCTAACCATTACTTAAAACTAAAGCCACTTTGTAGATAAGGCAATTTGCATTCTAAATGGAGAGCTCAAAGTCATACACAATTTACTTTTACATGTTCTATATATAACCACTTTGTATATTCTATATACAACCATTTTAACTGATAAATTCTTAAATTACATTAATGTTATATGTTCTTTTTTAAAATTGCTTCCAAAAAAACCTGTTTTTTTTTTAAATTCTAAAATGCAGCTAAAGTGATTTTTATGAACATATAATGATGTGACTATAATTGACTCAAAAGCAATAAGAAAACCAGACATGAAGATACATAAATATAAAACACTCCTTTCAGAAAAGAAAATAAAACTCCCGGGGTGAAAGGAATAGAATTCAAGTAAGAATTCTCTTTAGTTTAGACTTTAGGGCAGACACAGAGAATTGAAGAATTTTACAAAGTGAAGGATTCTACGCTATCATTAAATCCAGTGACTGTAAATGCTGGGGATTAAGATCCTTTCGACAATCACATGAAATTTGTGAGTCCTCTCCCTAGAAAAAGAAACCTGCTGACAATTTTGTGTGTGCGTCTGGAAGGTGGTGGTCTGACCTGAAAACCCACCCATGGGCTTCTGAGTTCTTCTGTGGAAACACCTGACACAACCCAGTGCTTCTAGATTATTTCTACCAACAACTCTCAAACTTTGGACACATTAACTCCTTAACATGCAAGATGGGAGACAGAGAGACAGAGACAGAGAGAGGGAGAGCCAGAGAGAGAGAAAGAGACAGAGAAAGGGAGAGACAGAGAGACAAGAGAGAGGGAGAGAAGGAGAGACAGAGAGAAAGACAGAGACAGAGAGAGAGAAAAACAGAGAGACAGAGAAAAACAGAGAGACAGAGATAGAGACGGAGAGAGGGAGAAACAGAGAGACAGAGACAGAGAGAGGGAGAGACAGAGAGACAGAGACAGAGAGAGGGAGAGACAGAGAGAGAGAGACACAGAGAGACAGAGAAAAACAGAGAAACAGAAAAACAGAGAGACAGAGACAGAGAGAGAGAGAGAATAACAGAGAGACAGAGACACCAAGAGGGGGAGATAGAGAGAGGGAGAGACAGAGAGAGAGACACAGAGAGACAGAGAAACAGAGACAGAGAGATAGAGACAGAGGGAGAGAGAAAAACAGAAGGACAGAGACAGAGACACAGAGACAGAGAGAGAGGGAGAGACAGAGAGAGAGAGAGACAGAGAGGGAGGGAGGGAGATAGGGAGCAGGGACTCCTGGCTGACCCGCTCAGGCTCTGCAGTGACCATGACTTGTTCTGGCCTCTACAGCACCCCCGCAGAGCCCAGGCCTCGCAGCTCGTGGCGGGAGTGGGTCGTGGGCTGCGGGAGTGCTGCTTGGGGGACGACAGTCCTCTTCATCCCCGAAGGCATGGGGCTGCTGCACCGGACACCTTTGCCACGTAACGAGGCCGACTGAGGGGCCTCCGGGCTCCCACGCGTTCTACCCTTCAGTTTCTGATTTTACTCTAAACTCCACCCCGAGGAGCTGCAGAGGAGGGAGCTGAGGAGATGAGTGTTTTGCCTTAGCACCTGTCTATCCACTTGCCATGTCTTCAGATCAGTTAAGGATTTAATTGCCTATGAACCTGACCATCTTTACCTTCCTTCTCTAGACACAGAAATTGTTTTCTAAGAAGATCATTTTTCTCCTTAAAATGTAAAGCCACTGCTGGTTTTATAAGATAATACGTTCAAATTAATCCCATTTCTTTATTCCAGTAAATAAATACTGAATAAGGTGAAAAAACCAAGTGTCTAAGAACAACTTCAAACGTGCCCCCAATTAAGGTACATTTAACAGAAAAGACAGGTCCCCAGATTTCTTCCCCGCGGATCCCGCCTTTGGAAACCCGTCCACCCTAGAGGAGGGTGCACTTGCCCAGCAGAGCTCGGTGAGCATGATGAACTGTTACTTAAGTAAAACGTTCGGAAGTGCAACTTTTGATCTGCTTTTTTTTTTTTTTTTTTAAAGCCTGTACGACAGATTTTGTTTGCAATTTCACGGAAATATATACAGAGTGTTTCCTTGCAATACTATAATTTATTTGTCATGTTTGATTTCTCAGATATTCTCTTTGTAAGTTTAGGAAATGAAACAGAGAGAAACAGCGCATTCTGTTCAGAGCAGCACAGCCACCGGCATGTGAGCCGTGTTCCTGCTGAGGATTAAAGGGGGCGTGGACGTGTCGCCCAGGGGGCACGAGAGCGTTTATGGAGAAGCCGCAGAGCCGGGGATGAGAACAGCTCCCCCTCCCACTGCCCTCCCTCTGGTCACTGCAGGGGTCAGGGCCCTGTCTGTGGGAGACCTGGCTGCAGCCCCTGGCCAGTGCCCCTGAACCCACATGCCAGGGCATGGACGTGCCGGCTCTGACCTCCTCCTTCGCTCCTCATGACCTCAGAGGCTTTCAGATGTGGGTCCACAGCACATGGTAGCCAGGGAGGTGGGCCCCACTGCTCCTTCTGTCTTTATGTAAAAGGAGAGTAAACTCAGCAAAACCCAGTCCTGACTGCAATGGAGGCTGCTGGGGTCCTGGGGAACCCAAGGCAGGGGTCTCGCGGGGGATCAGACCCGTGCCCACTGCGTCCACCCACCTCCCCGGATGGTGAGCAGACAGCGCGTCCAGGCGTGGGCTCTGGCTCTGGTCCAGGAAGCTCTCTGATCAGGGATCAGGAGGAGGACCGTCTGCAGATGCTCGCTGGGGTGCGGGCGCAGGCTCCACATGGCCTGTCCAGGGCGGGTCTGGCCATCAGAGGGCAGCTGGGCAGTGGGGAGATGATGTCCTTGAGGGTCAAAGGATTCATCAGAAACGAGCCCAGAAGGCTGGCAACTCAATGCAACTTTGTTCAAGCTTAAAATGCTGCAGGATCGAGTGCCCCACCAGGCACACCAGCCCCGCCATGTGCTGCTTCCTTGGATGAAGCCGAGGCCACCACTTGGAGTTGGGAAGGAAGCAGTGGGATGCTTGTCTGGGCCCTGGAGGACATTCGGGCTTTCTGGCCCGGGAGGCAGGACCGTCCGTGCAAGGAAACTAGACTCCCAGCAAGGCCTGACAAATAACGTGCAGTCGTGTTGGTCAGTTGTGCTCCCCAGACACATTCCAGGGAGGTGAGCAGGGACCAGAGAATTCAAGAGGGATGGATAGCGAGCCTGGGGAGAGGGAGATGTCCCGGTCTTGAGTGAGAGGAGGGCGTGCAGCACAGGGGTGGCAGCAGGGTTTGGGTGGGAGGTCAGGTGTGAGCAGGGCTGGTTTCTCTTGAGGCCTCTCTACTTTGGGTATAGACAGCCATCTTCTCCCTGTGTCCTCAACATGTCTGTGCCCTAATCTCCTCTTCTTATAAGGACACCAACCCTATGGGATAAGGGCCCCAGCCTGTGACCTCATTTTACCTTCATCACCTCTTTAAAGGCCCATCTCTAAATGCTGTCACCTTCTGAGGTCCTGAGTGCAGGGCTTCCACATATGAATTTAGTGGGGACACAACTCAGCCTGTCACACCTGCCATGAGGTAGGAGGGAGGGTGGCGAGGAAGAGGGGAGTGAGGGGTGTTTTCTGGGGTGTAGGAGATGCAGGACCGGCACCAACAGAGAGAAACACAGAGCCCAAATGAGAAACTCTGGGCGGTCATATTTTAACAGGCACCTCAGTTTCCTAACTTCCCTTTACAAGTTATTAAACTGAATTGGTTTTGTGGGTGAATTAAGATTATTGATAGAGCAGGATGAATCAATAGCAGTAAAACCTTAATAAGTAGTGCTAATTAATTCACCCCTCATGAAGCAGCTTGCCTGGGATTGGATTTTATGAGCAGAGCAATTCTGCTGTTTTGTTTCTTAAAAAAAAATTAAAACTAATATATTCCCCTGGCTGCTTAAGAAGCTGCTGTAAATTAATGGCCAGGCTGCTTGGCTCATTAAAAGCCAGAGGTTTGATTCTGTCGTCTCACTGCTGATCACTCCCTTGGTTGGGAGAAACAGATGACTCGTTTGTGCACAGGTGGTAACCACGGGAATGCAGGTCCTGAAGATGCTGGACCATCGAGAAATAGAACAACGGCAAGAGCGCTTCTGAGTGAGAACCTGCTGGATCAGAGAGGCCCTACGACACCTGTTTCTCTCTTTCCTGACACACACGTCACAAGCGCTCGGTCACCTGTAAATGCCCGCGTTGGAGTTGTCCTGGATTTGGGTTCTGCTCCCGACGCTGGCCTATCTGGGTCTCATTCCCCAACCTCCTCCCACCTGTGGTGTCCTCGGCCAGGTAACAGGTGGGACCAGAAGGGTTCACGCACCTGGTGTCCAGACCAGGGTCTTTCCGACACCCCCATCCGTCACGTGCATCTGTGCAGCCCGGTGAAGGCCCCGACTTGGGCACTGGGCATCTCTGTATCCTTCTAGAGGAGCCACCGCTATGCAGGAGGTACCCTCCCCACACCTTCCTGGAGCGATTCGGGTCCCTCCCCACAGACGCCAGGAGTTGTGCTCCAAGGTTGGGCGGTGCTGGGGGCTCCTGAAAACTGCTGTGCTGGGATCTTAGGGAGACCAGGCATTTCCCGGGGGTGGTCCTGGGATGCCAGTTGGTGCCGGGGGACAACCAGGGAACCGTGTGTGTGCACGGATCTGGGAACCATGGGGCCCCCAGGTGACCCAGAGCAGGCAGGTGCACACTGTGTGTCTTTTCCTGGACCACATGCTGCCCTGTGTCTTGTGAGGCCGTCTGCCCATGGGCCCGGGCCCCGTCCCTGTGTGGGTCTTTGGGGATGAGCTGCTTGTGGCACTCGTGGAATGATGTCCCGGGTCACACGTCCGGGCCCCATTCTGCTCCTCACCGTGGGGGGTTCTGGGCCGTAACCTCCCCCAACTCTCAGCATCTCCTCTGGGACACGGAGGCCGTGGGGCGTCTCCACCGGCCTCTGAGACCTAAGGGAGGCGGTGAGCGCCCAGCACCTGCCCCCTCATGGCGGGCGGGTGGGCGGGGGGCAATCAGAAGATTGGGAGATTGCTGTTCATTCGGGGTCCCTCAATAGACTCAGGGGCTGTGAGGGGTGTCACCCCGTGACCCCGAAGTTCCCCACCTTGGGATTTACAAAGCTCCTCAGGGAAACAGCACTTGGAGCAACAGTGAGGAGTAAAGAGGCTACCAGCAGGCCAATCCTGCCCAGCACTGGGGGCGCCACCCTCGAACTAAGACCAGGAGGCCCATGGTAAGTGAATTCAGGCAAACAACGGGTAAAGTGTAAGTTCCAGATCTTCATTTACTCCTCGTAGCAGCTCTGCAGGATGGGAACTGCCACCCGCTACAAACGCAAACCAAGATGATGCGTTTCCCTGAGTGACAGATGGGCTGTGGCCCAGGGGACTCCATCCCAGGCCCCAGAGGAGGAAGAAAGAAGCTACAAAACATTATGTAGAGTTTTATCGCAGTTTTCAATAAATATTTAAAAAATATTTCTTACTAAAATTTTTTATTTTTCTTCAACGAATATGTATTGTGATATTTTTTAATTTAAGAAATGTTAAAACTAATTCTTTACTAGTAGCGTCTCTGAAACCTAAATGAAGAGTTTCTTTTCAGGGCAACTTGAAGTTAAATCAGTATTGCTGTACAGTTTTGCACTGGGTCACACGTATGGTTGCAGGCGGCATGTGTGCCATCGAGGTTTTCCCAGGGTGACCTTAGTGAAAAGCCTTCTGGATGTGCTGGGTACGTTTTGGGACAGCCAACCTCCCAGATCCCCTCATAAGAACGCTTTTCTCAAGGTGCCCCTGTTTCTCATACTGTGCACCCCCTACACACATACACACACACACACACACCCAGGTCCCAGCCACTGAAGGAAAGGTGGCGACGGACCCAAGATCAGACTCGAGGTCAGGGAGTCACAGTAGGGAAACCGTGAGCCCGGCTGAGGAGGGTGAACGGGGCCAGGAGGGTGACTGGGACATAGAAGGGATGTGGTGGAGCTGGGACGACACAGGGCAGAGCGGTGGCCGAGCCGAGCGATGGAGACCCTCGGTTTACACCTGCTTCCAGCCCCTTCCCCAGCTCCTCCGGTGAGTCAGGCAGGGAGCACCTCCACATTCCTGCACTGTCCCCGGTAAGAGGGACCACGTGCCTGCAGACTCAGCCTGGCAACACCAGGCAGCAGACACAAGCAGACATCAGTTTCCTTAGACAAGGGCCTGGGTACAGTCTGGCCACACACTTATTTTTGCAGCTGATTCATGTTAACTTCTGGATTTTATTAAAAAAGATGATCATGGGGAAATTATAGGATATTCATAACTCGAAGTTAATCATCTCTTTGTGTCGACTGTATCTGAGAGCTTGCTGTGCAGCAGCAAAGTGCATGCAATGTTGCCTGTGTTCAGTGGAACAGATGTTTCTCAGTCACACTCGATACAGTCACAGGCTCGAAGGGGACCCCAAATGCTCTGCATCTAACGTCTACACAGAGCAGAAAGTCTTCACAGAGAATAAAATAAGATAACAACTTCCAGTCAGAGCAAGTAGGTTACCTAAGTCTTGAGTTTCTCATATGGGAAAGAGTATCAACAGAAGGAGAATTCCTTGACCCCAGCAGACCTCTAACCTCATCACCCGTATTGCTTATCCCACACCTTCGGCTACCTGGCACCTGATCTCCGAGTCCCTGTGTGGGTGGCACAGGCGGGCTGCATGGGTCTCCTGTGGCCGACTCTTCTCCCTGAACCTGGAACCCTGTCCAGACACCGATGGCAGCCACCTCCCCTCTGAAAGCCTCTCTCACCACCTAAGCGACATTCGCATTCCCTGTTTGTAAAAACACCGTCTCCACTCTCGAAGGACTTAAAATTGGCAGACGAGACGCACAGGCAAATCATCTGTTACGGACAATGCACTCTCATTGCCTAAATTATACGCCGTATCTCCAAAATAGCAGGTATATCTGGGTCTGGTACAGTCATTTTTTCACTGGTATTCCTTTTTGGGATGAGGAAATTTGTCTTAAAGCTTCTTCTTTTTTTAAAGACTTTACTTTTTAGAGCAGTTTTAGGTTCACAGCAAAACTGAGAGGAAGGTACAGACACATCCAGTGTGCTCATATTCCCAGGCTTCTTCTACATTTACTCGCAGAGGGATGTCAGCTACCTCTCCTGAGAGCAGAAGGGCTTCGAGCCCCAGGCCAGCAAGTTGGGTCCCGGTGACTCCACTTCACGACTGTGGCCTTGGAGAGGTTAGTAACGTCAGGGCGAGTCTGTAAAATGGAACAACAGTACCTACCGCACATGGGGATAGTTTCTGAGTATTTAATAGTACCTCCTGGAGGGGTTATCTCTTTGAGTATTAAATGTGTATATATGTATATATTTCTATATCTATGTAGATCTAGCTAGAGATCGAGACATGCACACACACACACACATAGATGACAGTATATACATATGTATACATATGTATATATGTGTACCGAGAGAGATACACATATATACACATATAGAGAGAGTATATACACACACGCTTATGGAGAGCACTGCTCTCGATACAGAGTTCTAGGACGACGCCCATGGTGCTTTCATGGCCCTGAAGCCGAGTGCTGCCCCTCTCCCATTAGGGCCCCGCTCTCACCCAACGCAGCCCCCAGGCTTGGGTGGCACTCAGGCTGCACCAAGTGCCCTTGAATTCATGGCTGGTTTACAGTCACAAAGCCCCTGGTCCGATCCAGAGCCTCCCCTGCTCTGCTGAGCTTGTCATTTGATGAAAGTTCAGCGTGGGCCCCCTTTGAAAGCCCCAGCTTGGGGACTCGCCTGCTTCTCTGGCCCACAGACCACTTTGCCTCTTATGATCAGTGTCGCTTGTTTCCCTGGGGCTGCTGGACCCCACCTATCACCACCAAGTAATTGTTGGGTTGTGTTTTAACGAAAGACCCAACGATTCACCAGAACTACAGCAACTGTGGCTTCACGGCTTAGAACACCGGCGACCAAGCTCACCTCCGCAGAGGTCACATTTCAACCTCAAATGCTCTGAAAGGTCCGCGTCCCAGGAGGTAAGTGAAAAATGCCTCACAATGAGATGGGGCAAGTGTCCCGCGTTTCATATCCCGACAGAGCCTTCATAACACAAATATGGTCTTAAGCATCTACAGAGCTTTACACCTTACAAAGGGCTTTCAAATGTGCTCTGTTATTGGTCTTTACGAGACAATAACACAGCAGGAGGTGGAGCGGCATTTCCCAGAGGAGGACGGAGGCCTAGAGAAATAAAGGACTCTCCACGATCAAAAACCAAGTCACAAAGGAACCCGGACCCCCATGCAGGCTGAGATTCCCCACTCCTGCTCAGTCCCGAGAGAGAGAGAGGACAGCCAGGAGCCTGGCGGGGGGATGGGAGACCGGGCGGCCGCAGGGAGTGGGCTCGGCCACTTAGTTTGAGGGCCACCGAGTCTTGGACTTAAGAAACTCAGACAGGTTGGTGGGACGGTCAGGAACGAAGTGCGACACTCCAGAAAGAAGTGAGAACTTTCACGTGTGAAGATTAACACGGGTGGATATTTAGAAAATGCCCTAAAATGGGGCCATTGTCCTGATTTCACCTTCCCAAGTAAACACCTGGTCCCAGGGAATTAATCCACTCACCGTCCTCTGTCAGGTGACTAGAAACCTCCCCGGGACCTTCATCTTTCAAATGGAAACAGGAATCGACTTTGCCTGGAAAACCAGGAGAACAGACTCCCTTCTGAACAAATACTGGCTTCCTGGCTTCTCCTTGATTATTTAATATCAGTTAAACAACATCGTCATTATTACAGTGGAGAAAAAAATGTGCTGCACAAATGCGATTTCTATTCAAGCAGTACTTTGGGTTTGTAAGTGGTGTAAAGGAATACACAAAATGGCTCTTTTATTAACTTGTTAAAATGTGAAACAATAAACAGAAATGAAATACAATGTAATGAAATCAATATATAAGCTAGGTTTGTTTTTAATTATAATTTAAATTAACCAGCTTATCTCTATTATGGAAGGATTAATTTCCAAAACAAAAAAGAAGTCTATAAAAGTATACTCAATTACACTGGGGGACTGCAAATTTTCTGTCTTCTGGCACTCAAAAGATTTTGTCTTAAATTCTGGTTAGAATGATCATGACTGCAAGTATACTAATTTCTTTACCACGGGTTCTCATCTCCTTTCTTGTTTGCACATAATTTGGCTGTAAAATTGGTTTTCTCCTAAGCAATGGTTTTGACCTCAAAAAATTAATGATTTCTGGTGAAGACTCCTGAGTATTAATTGAGTTCCTTGGACCCTCAAGGGTCCCTTTGGCCAGAGAAGAGACTGCTGAAACTTCACCCTCATCCAGAAAACAGAAAAGCTCAGTTTTATTTGTTTTAAATGTATGACTTCTGCTTATTTTGAAAAAAAAAAAAAGAAAAATATTTGAAAAGCACTGTGTCCACAGGGCTGGTGATCTTTGCATGGGGTAGGTTTCAGGCTCCGCCTCTCTTCCCGCCACAGGATCCACTGTTCGTGGCTGTGTCCCTAGCAGATGTGAAATCACGTCTCTGTTAAAGCTTTCAGACAACGAAGACCCCCGGGAGCCCCCCAGTTCTCTCCGGGTCAGGCAGTGGACTCACTTTTCTCTTCTAAACCTTCAACACTGAAAACTTAAAACTGCCTTTCTACACTGTGTGGGACCAGATTCTGGAGCTGGTAATTCCAAATTACAGCAGATTTGGGGTTTTCTGAGGAGGGACCCCTGGCTGACTCCAATGCTCAGGTGAGTGGTTCTCTCATGTCCTGAACCTGAACACGGGCTCAGAATTGACCCTTGGTGGACTCTGGGGCCCTGCTGTCTCCATTCCCTGTTTAAGACCCTGTCATGTCTCCGGGATTTGGGGCTGACTGTGGACAGAAGCTCCCCTGCCTCCTCCAATCACAATCATTTTAAAAACATGGTGACTTCCAATTTCAAAGTCCCAAAGCATCCCCACTGGTCCCCTTTGGCACGTTGCTTTGATACAGTTTTCCTGCCCACACACCTGCCCTACAGAAATGCTTGGACTCTAGACCTTGGACACCAGTGATGGCCCAGGGGGATGAACTGTCGGCTCTGTGGAGGGTCTGGACACAGTTCCTGGAAACAAACACGTGGGCACAGGTCCAGCAGGACCCAGGAGACTTGGGGAAGGAACCACACAGCAGTGGGAGGCCAGATGGGGCTGGGGGGGCCCACGATGTGGTCACTGCTGAAGGAGGGGGGCAGCCTATCCCACCCAAAACGCCATGGAGAACCCACCTCCCTGCAGGTACAGGAGGGGCTCCTCTGGGCATCTGGGCTTCCAGAAAACAGCACTGCTGAGAGATGAATGACTCCCAGACCGCTTCAGGCTGGGAGGAACCCAGGAGGTTCATCCTCAGTTCAATGCCCAGGACTTCTGGAAATGCTGGGACCCCACAGAGATCAGTTGGGAGCCCAGGGCAAGGTCAGCCCCATGTGTGGTGGGCGCCCGTCTGGTCAGCACAGGTGGGCTCCTTCCCAGGAACCGGGGAGCCCCTGGGGGTTTTGTGGGAGAAATAAAACCACCTCTGGAGGAAGGAGCTTCCTAGTAGAAGCAGGACCATCAATAAATCCTCAGCCCTGAACTAAATTCTTTCATCACACACATCTTTGACTTTTACGTAACTCTTCTGGCATCAAACCCTGAGCTGAAGTGATGTGAGGCTATTTTCTTCATTGTTTACCCCACTTGGTCAGAATGCTCACATATCTGATGCACAAATTATTAATATGATTCCATAAACTCTACTGGGCTATCATCTGATCTACACTGTTTTACTTTCCTTCACATCTGAAAATCTCCCAAGCTCTGAATCCTGAAACGCACTTGGAACAGGATTGGTGGGCCAAGTCTCGGGATTTGTAAGGACCGACATCACCATTCCAGACCCTGTGGGCCATCAGCCCAACCGTCTACCGCGATGAGCGAACAGGGGTCCCTCGAGATGCTTCCTTCCATGGCTTCAAAGCCCGGTGGTCTCCAGCAACACCCTCCACGCGCACTGACCGGCCACCCTGAGTTTAAAGCTTCCCAAACTCCGTCCTCGTCTTCTGGTCCCCACCCCATTCAAAAGGCTCCTCCACCACTGCCTGGGTTGGGTGGGGGAGAACCTGGTCTCTAAGGCCCCACGGGGTTAGGGGGGAGTCTTTCTGGGGTCGGGTGAGCCCAGAAGGGGAGCGTGGTGGGTTCCAGACATGCCACGTGAAGATGTGGGCTCCAACCGTCACCCTCTGACCACGCATCAGGGCTGCCCTCCAGCCATGGGGGCCTCCGGGCGGTGTTTGCTGTTCTACTTTCTTCTTTCTCCCTCCTAAAAATGCATCTCCTCCTCCAGCGGAGGCCTATTCCTAGTAACACTGCTCAGGGGTCAGCTGATTCGGGTCTACTGTTTGCATCTGTTGGTGACTGCACAGACCCAAAGGTGTTCAGGGCTTCGGGCAGTGGGGTTACATTTGGGGCGGGGTCTTTACCCCACGCCCATGCGGGTGGCTCTGCTCCCTTCTTACCTTCAGTGCCTGAACAATAGGCAGAGCTCCTCTCTGTTTTGTTTTCTCTTCTGTACTAATCGAACCTCCGATCTCTGTCTCTTCCCCCCGCTCCCCCCCACACAGACACTCTCACCAGGAATCCCACCCCATCTTGTCTGATGAGGCAGCAGGATTGCATTTTGCTTGTCCGACATGATTCCACGGATGCCTCGACATGGAAAACCCCTTAGGGCAGAAACTTGGTTCAGCACAACTTCATCTATTATTCAGCAATCTCTATGTAGCTCTGGTATCTTGTAAGTGATAAATTATTATAATGAAAGAAAATCTGCTCGCCAGTTAGTCCTGGGAAACACGAGATCAGATTCTTCCAGCCAACATTATTCACCCCATTCATGAGCCCAAGAGAGGGGGCCCTCTGAGGCCCCAGGAGGGATGTTCTGCTCACTGTCTAACCTGGCACATGCTGCGTTTCACACCTTCTTGTCTTCTCCTGATTCTCAAATCATGGTGGGACGAAGATTCTGTCTAGGGAGGCTCAGGAGAAGACGCGGAGAGCACCGGCCCCCCGGGGAGGGGCGTCACATCCTTCACAACAGCCGCGCGCTCAGCCCCCCACCCTGGCTCTGACACAGCGGAGCGGCCCTTACCGGCCGGCCTCCATGATGTCCTGTCTTGTCGCACGGCTCCCCTTCCAGTTACGTCCTTTCATTTCCCCTCCTGCTTCAACATGGAGCCAGGAACACCAGGGCACGTGATAGTCTTGAATTTCTTTAATTTACATTAAGCATCCTTTGGGGAACTTGCAATTAGAAATAAAAATAGTGATGATAATTAAAACATTATAATTTCCAGAGCATGTTCCATTGTACACTATTTCTGTGAACTATTAAGTGACAGCTTTAAAAAAAAGGGAGAGGATTCTGTCTTTTTAAGAGTTTGGAAAAGTCTTCTTTAAATTGATTGATTATTTGTTCACTTACTGATGTGGGACTCCTCAGAAAAGTCAACATGCAAACGTGAGTGAATTCACAAGACAGCTTACTGTGTGCATTATTTTCCCACAAATTTGACCTCCACCCGCTCCCTCTTTTTTTCCCTACTATAGTGCTTGGTGGGACAGTTTGGAAAAACTTCCTAAGAATAGTCCCTGAGAGTATTCTCAACCATCTACAGGAGGTCCTAAATGCCACCCCATCTCCTTGGGGCCCTGAGAGCTTTGGGACACGGAGCTGGACGCCACAGGCGTGGGGCTCGCACAGCGACCTGCTACCTGAAAGGCCAGCGTTTCTTTTCTGCTGAATTATGAGCATGTTTCTCTTTTGGTGCACGGTCTGCCGAGGCACCAGGCTTCAGTCTCACAGCGATGACTTGCTTCTCTTTACTTTTTCACTAAAGCCCTCAGGGACGGGGCCATTTACATCTCAGCCTCCAAGAGCTGAAGCTTTCCACCAAGTGTGGTTGGAAAGGATTTTGGCACGAATGCTGGAGCTGATGCTGCTAATTATGTATCAAATGGCCCAGACTCTGCAAGTGGGCCAGACACCACCCCGTCCAGGCTCTGGGAGTAACTCCTTTGAAGCTACTGGAACATTCGTTCATCTCTGGGTGGATCAGAAGACTCCTTTCCAAAATTAGCATCTAAAGCAGCTTCAGCCCCTGGAGCAGGATGAAGTGAGTGTGGGAAACATTTACAGGGCCTCCGCCACTCTGCAGCAGAGCTTAGACCCTGAAAACCCCGTGAAAGAGAGTCACAGAAGCTGAAAATGAGGGATCCCATGGCTCAGTCATCACTGTATTGGGGGGAAACATGTGGCCTGCCTGTGACAAGACTAGTCCATTCGCTGGTTTATGCATTTCCTCCCCAACATCGATGAGGCACCTGCCGACTGTTCAGTACCTGCTGGGAATCAGGTGTAGGGAAGAATCTGAGGATGTGTGAGCCAGTCTCCCTCAGGGATGGGTGGGACTGCTCACAAACACACAGACTCAGCACGCATGACACAGGGTGCCCAGCGGGGTCTGAGGGCCCAGGGAGCTGCAGCTGGGAAGTAACGTCCACTGGTAAAGCAGGGAGGCTTCTCAGGGCTTTTGGAAAAAGCATGGACTTTGCCCTCAGAGGAAAGATGATATTTAAAGTCCGGAAATGCTCTGGAGGCTGGCCTGCCGACCGCTGGCCTATCCCGTTGAGAGGGGAGGGCCCTAGTTCGGAGACAACCCATGGGGGGCAGAAGGGCCTGAGGCTCCCAGGGCGGGGGGAGGGAAGCCTCTGGGCACGTGATGCGGGCTCTGGGCTTTGTCCTAACACGAATCTTATAAGAAAGTTTGGGAGGAGTCAGAACTATTAGACTTATATTAGACAAATCGTGTGGAGGGTAGCTTGACAGGGAGCCACTGGGGGTAAGAGGGTGGGTCTGGAAGCCATTCCTGCCCTGGGGATGGGAGGCTGGGCCGTAGAGTGGCTGTCAAAGTGCAACCGGGCGCTGGGCGCCTGACCTCTGCTCCGGCCGAGGGCCGTTTTCCCTATGCTCTGCCCCGGGATCAGTGGGTCTGTGAAGATTCCAGAGGGAACAGAGAGGGGGTGTACAGGTCAGCACCTGTCCTCACAAGGTTTACAGTCCAGCTGAGAAGACAAAATTATCCCAAGTGAAGCATTTTTAAAACATTTTGGCGCTGATGGTAACTGACTTCGAAGTTGGCTGTTGGAGATACCCGTGGAGACTGGAGTAACTCTGTGTTCTGAAACGTCTAAACTCGACTTCTGGGGGCCTTACACATGGAATGAGCAAACCTCCAGGAACGTTTCACTGGATTCTAGGACCTGCTGCCCTTGGTGACAGGCTCTGAAGCCTCCAGCAGGTATGTTTTGGTAGGAGCCTTTATGTCTGCAGCTGCGTGGTCTGTCTGCACGCGCAGCTGTGACTTCCATGGGACCCCATGAAGATTCGTTCAGAGAAACAGGAAAGAACGTTCAGCGTGGGCACTGACTGCTAGACACAGGCAGTTCCGGTGACTGGATTTCAGGGACAAGCTGAGGTGTACACATTTTTTTTTGGATTTTTGCCTTCCAAGAAACCATACTTGAAAATGACAATAACAGTCTGAGACGGTACTCAATGACAATGATGTTCTTAGACAAGAAATAAAAGTGATAGACAAGGATTCCAACAGCACAGCTACTTTCCTTATGCCACATGTTCTTGGAAAATAAAGTTAAAAACACAATGAATCTATCTCGTTTGGGGAAAAAACGGCTCAAGTATAAAGACAAGTCTGGGGCTTCCCTGGTGGTGCAGTGGTTGAGAATCTGCCTGCCAATGCAGGGGACACGGGCTTGAGCCCTGGTCTGGGAAGATCCCACATGCCGCGGAGCGACTGGGCCCGTGAGCCACAACTACTGAGCCTGCGCGCCTGTAGCCTGTGCTCCGCAACAAGAGAGGCCGCGATAGTGAGAGGCCCGTGCACCGCGATGAAGAGTGGCCCCCGCTCGCCGCAACTAGAGAAAGCCCTCGTGCAGAAACGAGGACCCAACACAGCCAAAAATAAATAAATAAATAAATAAATAAATAAATAAATAAATAAATAAATATTTCTAAAAAGCCACGTATATAATTTATTTATTTATTTATTTTTTTTTAGAAATTTCATGTAATGTCTGAAACATTTATATTAACATATTTCCATACATATTTCCATACAAATACAAATATAAGATTTTTAGAAATTTCATGTAATGTCTGAAACATTTATATTAACATATTTCCATACAAATAACCCAATGAAAGTTTAGTATTAGTTGTTTTGTTTGTTTTTTTATACTGCAGGTTCTTATTAGGCATCAGTTTTATACACATCAGTGTATACATGTCAATCCCAATCGCCCAATTCAGCACATCACCATCCCCACCTCATCGCAGTTTTCCCCCCTTGGTGTCCATATGTCCATTCTCTACATCTGTGTCTCAACTTCTGCCCTGCAAACTGGCTCATCTGTACCATTTTTCTACGTTCCACATACATGCATTAACATACGATATTTGTTTTTCTCTTTCTGACTTACTTCACTCTGTATGACAGTCTCTAGATCCATCCACTTCTCAACAAATGACTCAATTTCGTTCCTTTTTATGGCTGAATAATATTCCATCGTATATATGTACCACAACTTCTTTATCCATTCGTCTGTTGATGGGCATTTAGGTTGCTTCCATGACCTGGCTATTGTAAATAGTGCTGCAATGAACATTCGGGTGCACGTGTCTTTTTGAATTACGGTTTTCTCTGGGTATATGCCCAGTAGTGGGATTGCTGGGTCATATGGTAATTCTATTTTTAGTTTTTTAAGGAACCTCCATATTGTTCTCCATAGTGGCTGTATCAATTTACATTCCCACCAACAGAATAAATAAAAATAAATAAAAAAATAAATAAAATAAAAAAAATAAAAAATAAAAAATAAAATAAAAAAAAATAAAAAAAAAACAAAAACACAAGTCTGTACATAAAGGGGGATCTGTTTTGCCTCCCTGCAAGTATTATTGTCCTGTAAGTGATTTAATGACACTGATCATGACACCAGCGGGTAGGAGAAGAAAATCTGACACCAGGAAGGAGGTATCACTTAACTAACACATTTGTGCCAAGAACTGGGCAGAAGCACGAGCAGACACCCACGAGAGGTGGGGTTTTCGGCAGCGTGGAAGCCAGCCCAGGACCAGCCCTGCAGTGGCCCAGGAACTGGGGATGGGGGTGTGGGTAGGGGCGATGGCTGCGGGGAACAGAGAGGGTCAGCCAGGGCCCGAGGAACCGCACAACCGGACAGAGGCCCCTGTCAGCTCCTTTGACGGCTGAGATGTCCACGTGGTTCAGGGAACAGAGAAAGTGACTGAGCAGCAGGGAGGGAGACATGATTTACCGAAGGGCAGAGACCTTACACTTTGTTACTCAGCTTCCCATCTTTGTGCCAGCGGGGTCTACTTAGACCTGAGTGATGGAAGAGCTCCTGATAGGACTGTCACCACGGCAACTATCTCCACGGCAGCGCCTCCTGCTGGACCCACGAATGCTCACTGGAACCGACCACAGTAGTAAGGAATTATGACTATATAAGCAAACAGCGTAAAGTGATTATACTTTATGCCTTTCTTTTGAAGAGTTGGAAGCCTTCGTGAAGGCTCACAACTGCAAATGACAGTAATGGAATGAAAATAAAGCCTTTCAAGTCAAGCCCTCTGGGTTTTTCTTTCTTTCTTCTTTTTTGATATGTGTACATAACAAAAATAAAGCAAATATTTAGGAGACTGTGATAAGAAGCTTTTTTTTTTTTAAATCATCTTTAAAGCAATTCCCCATCACCCTGTCTTGCTTGTAAGCCCATGAGTAGACGAGGAGCCCATCTGGAAGTGAGTGATTTATGGTGAATTTCTTGGTGCTCCAGGTTGGTGGGGGCCTGTTTCCTCTGTGCACTGGCGGCAAGCTCCATGCTGAGTAGCTGCAGAAGCTGCTGGGCATGGGGGCCTCGGAGGACGGAGCAGGACACCCCTGGAAGACCGGTCCGGGGGACCCCTGGGAGCCGGCTGCAGGGGGAGCCCTGGAGCCCGGCAGTCACTCTGCAATCACTTCCTCCCCAGAGGATGGCCTGGGCAGGAGGCGGCAGCAGGGTTCCCAGGCTGGAACAGAGCAACTGGGAGGAGGCGGTCAGACCGGGGTGCACGGGTGGGATGGGGAGACACGTCAGGGAGTCGGATGCCAGGACACCGTCCCTCGGAGCCGGCACCTCTCCTGGCCTGCCACCCACACTGGTCGCGTTGAATGAAGGGGGTGAGCCCCCAAGGGCACAGCCTGACCGCTGTATGGCCGCCCAGTGGGGACACGAGGGCTCCATGTTGGACACACGCTTCCTTCCTGAGCTGTGCAGGCGAACAGCCTGACTTATGGGGTGATGATAACAGAAGCACCAAAAATAAGCTGTGTTGATGAATCTAGGAAGTGTGCTTTATGAGCAGACAGTACACCTTAGATGTCTCAGGTTCTGACTTGGTTCTGGCAATCCTCCACCACCTTCAACTTGCTTGGCAAAGGTCCCAGGACCGAGGGGTACGTGGGAAACAGACCTCAAAGGCCACTGATGACCTCACTGTGTATCATCAGGCCTTCACGTATGGCCTTAGTTTGCTAATCTGCAAAATGAGGAAGATAATAATCCCAATCCACAGAGTTATTGTGAAAATTAGGTGAGAAAACCTGTAAAGTGCTGAATGCACTGTCTGACCCACAAGCACACAATAACTCCTTCCAGCCACTGACACTGTTATTGTTATGACCACCACGACCTCCCTACCATCCTGTACGTAATGCAGGCACATGCCCCGACACTGCAGATGATGTAGAAGGTGCTGGATAGTGTGGGCTTCGGTCCCACACAGACTGTTCTTTGGAGGGTGTAGCCCTCCCAACTGACCTGAAAATCACAGCAGGAAGAGGGCTCACTCACCACGCTGTCTTGCTGAGTTTTATGTCACCAACGATAACAACAACAGTAATAATGAGTCTAGGTACTGAAAAGCCCACATGCTTCCTGCTGTACTTCCTCCCACCAGTGAGCACAGCTGGCGGCAGCAGGAACAGCCGCGGATGTAAACCTGTCACTGAAGGGGGTGCTGGATTTGGGACAAATTGCACCTCAATTTCTGGTTAATGGTTTATGTTTCTGGACAGCTGCTGCCCCATGAACTTTACGTGATGGAACGTATGTACTCACTCACCAGTTACACACACACACATACACACACGTAGCCCTGCAGCCCGTGTACCAGGAGCATGGGTGCTGCAGTTCTGCCCGCGTGGAGCTGACGGTCTAGTGCAGCCACGTGGAGGAAGGAGCAGGGGGCTGGGACGAGGACCGGCTGCGGGCAGGCCACACGCAGCAAAGCAGCTCAGAAGCGGGAGCCGCAGGAAATGAACGGACCTCTCCGCAGAAGAAGTGGAGATTTGAGGATGTGCTCGCACTTAGGGGTTAATTGTGGATTAACTAACTCACAGCACGACCTACAGGAACTGGCATCAGCGGTACTCCTGGTGGATGCACTGCCTTCCTCTATCTCCGCCATCCAGTGTCAGCGTGAACACCGAATACACATGGATGTTCAGTCAGGAAACGGACACAAGCTGCAAGCGCACAGATGGCCTGCTTGAACGAATGCGCGTGTGTCCACGCATCACAGGCTGCGCTGCACCCGACAACTGTGCCTCTCAGCAAATTCACCATGTTCCAGAGCCTTGTTTCATCTTACTTTTCACTGTAACCCAGTGATGGTGATGGTTCCTCTGTCACCATTTCGGTCAGGACCACGTGCAACCATGACCACGACGCACTCAGCCTGGGGTCCTCAGAGCAGATCGGCTAGTGGTTACGCCACAGTAACAGCAGCATCAGAGTCACGGCAGCAGCGGTGGAAGCATCTTAGTCCCAGAGGTCAATACTAAATACAATTTTACTGGAAGAAATGGCCTCTTCCAGTCCCTGGAGGCAACATCACACAGGTGCTCACTGGCCCACAGACTGACTGCTCAGAGCAGGAAGCCAGTTTGCCTGTTCCCTTCCTCCCTGAAACTCCTAATGTGGTTCCAAACTTCCAGAGACACCAAACATGGTTCTGAACTTGAGTGAGGGCACCACGTGGATTTTTGTTATACTTGTGAGTGGTCGTCAGAGCCCAAGGCATCGATGACCAAATGGAAAATGTTGTCAAGAAACAGGTAGGTATCATCAGGTGGGTGCCAGGTGGGTATCAGTGTGGGTAACAGGTGAGTCAACAGGTGGGTAACAGGTATCAGGTAGGTAACAGGTGGGTAGCAGGTGAGAAATAGGTGGCTATCAGATGGGCAGCAGGTAACAGGTGGGTATCAGGTGGGTAACAGGTGGGCATCAGGTGAAAAATAGGTGAATGTCAGGTGGGTATCAGGTGAGTGTCAGGTAGGTAACAGGTGAGTAGCAGGGGGCTATTAATGTGTGACTATCTGAACCAATTCCAAGGTCATCAGCCTGATCCTCTGCGACCTGGTTCTAAGCCTCCTTTTCTTCTAATTCTCCCGCCAACGTGCCCGCCTCCTTGCACTGAGGTCTCATTCACACCATTTCCTGCGCCCTCAATGATCTATCTCCCCATAGCACCCTGGCCAGGTGCTTTTCAGTTTTTCTGAAACAACCTGATTAAAAGCCTACTTTCTTCATAAACACCTCTTAACCTACCTACCCCCCAGGCTGGAAGAATATTCTTGCTTCTGAAAATCTCACAACAATTTATCTTTAATTTTTCTCTTGCCATTACCTATATTTATCTTACATATTTTATACTATATATTTTATACTGTATTTATATATTTTACATTTTATATTTGCATTACATACACATTTACATTATATACATTTACATTTGTTACATATATTTTATGTATTATATGTTGCATATCTTACTTTGCATCACAGTTTGAGATCACGGACTTGGGATTAAAGTCCTGGGACAGGACCCTGGCCCCCGGCTTGCTGAGTGACTCTGGGTCTACCCGGCATCATAGACCCCAGTGCTCTCGTCATCCAGGGATCGAGGTACCTTCGGTCACAAGGGATCATCAGGAGGACTCGTGTGTCTGCGTGTGTGTGCACGCGCACGCGCTGACACAGCCCTTCCCAGTCAGCCTCTTGAGCCTGTGCCCTCTGCTGGGCCTGGGCGCACACACTGCAGACATGCGCTCAGTCAGCCAGTAACTCACGAGGACCAGGCTGGCCGGTCCTGGGCACCCACCCTGAACACAGCTTCAGTGGCTGCTGTCTGTGTTTGGATACTTCCAGGTATATTTCAAAGACATCTTTAGGAACCCTCCCTAATGCAATCCTCACAGATCACAGTTACAAAGAAAACGGAGCCAAAGAAAAGAATAAAACCCATTACGAGGGAGGCCTCCCTTCCATCTTAGACACCCAGGGCTTAGAGGAAGCCTGGGCGTCACGCACACCCTCACTCGGGGTGGCATCTCACGGCAGCCGCTGGCAGGGGAGCTCACGGGATCTGTGTGCTGGTCTCACCTACAAGCTGGGGAAGAAGACAGCTCAGCTGGGAGACACGGCTGAGGGCCCTAGGGTGATGCCGGGGCGCCATCCTCCCCCCCTCCCCCCGTGCCGTTGGCAGGTGAGATGCTGGTCCAGGTGTGCCGGGCGCCCTGCCAAAGACCCGGGGATGCAGTTGCTAATCGGTGCTTCCCTCTGGGAGGGCCATTCACAAGGTTGGTGCCAGGCCCGGGGGGCACTGTCTCAGGTCCCCCAGCCTCCACTCCGCTTTGCCGGTGCTTCTTCCCACGTGAGCTCCTTCCCCACACCCTCCAGAAGCCAGCCGTCCCAGGGACAGACCTTGGGAAGAATGGGGGCGCCGGTGCCTCCTCTCGCCTTTGCCTCCCTCACCTCCATAACGCAGCGGACACATGGCTGCCCTGCCGCGCAGGAAGGCGCCTCGAGGAGCTGTCTGCACGGTAAGGCAACTGGGGAGCCCAGTGCAAGGCGGAGCGATTCTAGGCGAGTCAGCGTGGGGACAGCTTGGGATGCGAACAGACAGCGTCGGGGCAAAACCAGCTCTGAAGCTGCTCAGTCCGCTCTGGCTGCCCTAACAGACACCACAGACCAGCGGCTTGTAAACAGCACACTCTCATTCCATGCCTCCGGTTCTGGAGGCTGGAGGTCCAAGATCAAGGCCTCTGCAGATCCGGTGTCTGGTGAGAACCCTCCTCCTGGTTCATAGAAGGCGTCTTCTCGCTGTGTCCTCACGTGGAGGGAGGGACGGGGTTGGGGGGGCTCTGGGGTCTCTATTACAAGGACACTGATCCCACCATGGGGGCTCTGCCCTCACGACCTCATCACCTTCTGACACCATTACTTTGGGGGTTAGGTTTTTTTTTTTTTAACATCTTTATTGGAGTATAATTGCTTTACAATGGTGTGTTAGTTTCTGCTATATAACAAAGTGAATAAGCTATACGTATACATATATCCCCATAGCCCCTCCCTCTTGCGTCTCCCTCCCACCCTCCCTATCCCACCCCTCTAGGTGGTCACAAAACACCGAGCTGATCTCCCTGTGCTATGCGGCTGTTTCCCACTAGCTATCTATTTTACATTTGGTAGTGTATATATGTCCATGCCACTCTCTCACTTCATCCCAGCTTACCGTTCTCCCTCCCCGTGTCCTCAAGTCCATTCTCTACATCTGCATCTTTATTCCTGCCCTGCCCCTAGGTTCATCAGAACCATTTTTTTTTCTTTTTTAGATTCCATATATATGTGTTAGCATATGGTATTTGTTTTTCTGACTTACTTCACTCTGTATGACAGTCTCTAGGTCCATCCACCTCACTACAGATAACTCAATTTCATTTCTTTTTATGGCTAAGTAATATTCCATTGTATAAATGTGCCACATCTTCTTTATCCATTCATCTGTCGATGGACACTTAGGTTGCTTCCATGTCCTGGCTACTGTAAATAGTGCTGCAATGAACATTGTGGTACCTGACTCTTTTTGAATTATGGTTTTCTCAGTGTATCTGCCCAGTAGTCGGATTGCTGGGTCGTATGGTAGTTCTATTTTTAGTTTTTTAAGGAACCTCCATACTGCTCTCCATAGTGGCTGTATCAGTTTACATGGGAGAAAATATTTGCAGATGAAGCAACTGACAAAGTATTAATCTCCAAAATATACAAGCAGTTCATGCAGCTCAATATCGAAAAAACAAACAACCCAATCCAAAAATGGGCAGAAGACCTAAATAGACATTTCTCCAAAGAAGATATACAGATTGCCAACAAACACATGAAAGGATGCTCAACATCACTAATCATTAGAGAAATGCAAATCAAAACTACAATGAGGTATCACTTCACACCGTTCAGAATGGCCATCATCAAAAAATCTACAAACAATAAATGCTGGAGAGGGTATGGAGAAATGGGGGTTAGGTTTCAACGCACGCATTTGGCATTTGGTGGGGACACAGACCATAGCTCAATTCTACCTGCTTCAGAATCTTCATGCTCCCAGCAGGGCCAGGCTTATAGGCCTCCCATTAGATGCGGATGTGAAAACAGAGTCCCTTAATGTCTTAGCCACAGCTTCTAAAAACCATTTGAATTAGAAGGATTTCCTTGGCTTCTAAGGGAAACCTGAGCGCCCAGGTGTCATACTGTCAGCTCCCCAGTGCCATGTGGGCGTGATCCTGATACTACAACTTACACATTTATAGCTTACACTGTAACTCACAAATTATTGATTTTGGGGGATGCATAATTGTCATACATTCTGTGATTGCATTAACTTATAGAATTGTGATCAGTGGTTCTACCTGTTTCAAATGACACAGTAAGAAAGTGCATCCCCAAATTTTGGACTTAGTGGCAAACTATGGTATGAAAATAACCAGCCATTAGTCAATATTTATTCTGAACTTTCTAGATAAATACCACTGGGTCAACTACTACGGGAATGAGACAAATCCCACCTCAGTTCCCAGGACACTGGCTTTATAAAGTGGTATCAATAGTAGTAGTTTCTCTGGAAGTGGTATACACCCTCAGACTTTTTTCTCTGATCTCATTTTAATCCTTACAAGAGTTCTTCCACATTGACCTGACTTTCACTGCTACAGCTGATGTTGAAGGCTGAGTTCTTTCTCTGTGAAAGGGTTGCAGGCTAGTAGCTGGTGGAGACTTTTGACCTCAAAGCCCAGGGTCCCCACGCTTTATCGACAAGGAAAATGGAGAATTACCGAGAGTGTGTGAGGCTGAATGCTATTTTGTTAGCTTGGCCACAGTTTCTTTTCATGCACTAGAATTAGAAATATTTTAGCACAAGCCATTGGGAGGAAAAACACAAAAGTACAGGTTTTGCAGTGTTCGGAATCCCCTATCTGCCTCTATCCTCAGTGCTGTAGTTTTGGTAAGCCACAGTCTTGCACGAAAATGTCCAGAAAATGTCACAGCCCCACAGTCTGGTTGCATTTTGGTCTCGTCATAACAAGTGCTCTTCAGGGACCACTGTTAGGTTTTCTGTTTTTGAAGAGGTCGCAATTATTCAAAGGCAGAAATCACACACAGAAATTGTTCCTTGAGTCGATATCGCCAGTCTCACCAGAGAGTCTTGGCAGGTGAAATTATCAAGATGGCACAATGGCCCGAAAGCCACGGCTAAGTCTGGATTTGGGACTGACTCTCTTGGGCCTCTGAAAGCCCTTCCCATGAGTCAGGTAATCAAGGAAGTCTGTCAGGTAATCTTTGAAGTCTGGGGTAAATCTTAGTACCAAAAGGGCACGTAGAACTACTTGAAACCTGGACAGCAGTATGGCATACTCTTTAAAATTGTTTTACAGCTTTAAAACAAGTTTGCTTGAGTCAGCTTGGATTAATTATGTTTTAGAGTCTTTCCATGTGCCCAGGACACCTGCAGGCCGGTACACATGAGCTCAGAACAGTTTCTGTGAAGCAGGTGCTGTGGTTTGGTCCTGTCATGGCTTGTCCACATCATCTAAGAAGCGGGGGCACGACAGCCGCCCATAGTTGGGGCCCTAGTAGCCCTCCTCCCTCGTGTAAGTTTCACTTTGAAAACATCTGAAATACAAAAAAGGGACTTCAGATACTGCTGACTTGTTTCCCACTAGCATTATTCTGTGAAGTTATTCAAAAGTGTTTACCAGTGGCCCTTGTGCAGGATTTTACACCCAAATGTAAGACTGAATGATTCTGTATTTTGTGTGTGTGCGTGAGAGAGAAAGAGAGAGAGAGAGAGGGAGAGAGAAACAGTGTTTCCCAATTACCTCTCTACCCTCTGCGTGTCCTGTTCAGGACCGAGGAGGAAGACTCTGCACAATGTTCTCTTCAGCTTTGACAACAAGGAAGAAACACTAGGCTTTGCTTGTTAAAAAATGTCAGGCAGGGCTTCCCTAGTGGCGCAGTGGTTGAGAATCTGCCTGCCAATGCAGGGGACACGGGTTCGAGCCCTGGTCTGGGAAGATCCCACAAGCCGCGGAGCAACTAGGCCCGTGAGCCACACTTACTGAGCCTGCACTCCACAACAAGAGAGGCCGCGATAGTGAGAGGCCCGCGCACTGTGATGAAGAGTGGCCCCCGCTCGCCGCAACTAGAGAAAGCCCTCGCACAGAAACGCAGACCCAACACAGCTAAAAATAAATAAATAAATAAAAATTTAAAAATTTATTTAAAAAAAAGGTCAGGCAATATTATTGCTGGAATCAGAGACACACATATACATACACATACATATGTTTGCACGTGTATACATGTCCATACGTGTGTGTATACATATATATGTGCATTTACACTGTAGGAGACCAGGAGATGCCACCCTGAATGTGCCTCTTTGGCATAAGGATTATTTTGAGAAACAGCAGACATGAGAGGAACTCTGAAAACAGAGTAGAAGTTACCCTTTGGGAGGGAATCATGAGGGAAATCTCCACTTGTCAGGGTGTCTCCCCTGTGTACCAGGAGGAGGAGGACCAGTCTTGGTGGAGACGCCTACTCCCTTCTGCGTGACAAACGTTAGCCGCATGGGTGTACATTTCCGAGTCACCTCTCTCAACTGGCCTCCCCTCACCCGTCTTCCGGTTGTAGCTGCAGGTGGTCCTGCAGCCTGAGTTCTAACCTCCTTTGTGAGCTGCTCTTTCCTGAGCTTCTCCCACGTGCACACGAGGGAAACATGAATACCTTTCTGCCTGTTCGTCTTGTGAATCTGTCTTTAGTTACTGGGACGCCAGCTGAGAATCTAGGAGAGAAGGAAAAGCTTATTTTTCCTCCTTCACACACACACACACACACACATACACACACACACACGCTTACGCCTCTTTAACACTAAAGGTCAAAAGTTAATTTTATAATGGCATCTGAAAGCACACTTAGGGATTGCCTCGGGGACGCATGTGGAAAAAGGGACGAAACAAGCACCATCCGTGGGTAAGTCTGCATCTTTTTACCAGTTTACACCAAATGTCCTTTCTGGAATAGCATGGGGGTGGCATGTGAAAAACTGTGACAAGAAATATTAATTTTTAAGCAGTTGGTTGGTGAAACTGTCTTTTTCATATAGAAATACATAGTATATTCTCTTTACTGTGAGCATCAGAAGGAAACAACCCACATGGATCTGTTACATATAAATCGATCCTGGCCACTTTTTAGCTTACTGCACCTTTGAGTCTATGCCTCCTTAATGAATGAGGATGTAATAATACATTAATAACCAACTATACTACATGGTATATTTCACTGGGTTCTAAATTCAGAGGTGTCCAACCATTTCCAGTAATAAATTTGGTGAGAAAGTTTGTGTGTTCAAGCTCTGAATAAAATTACACTTTCCTCCGAATTTTATCATTTCTGCCATGCTGAAGAAGCATGGCATTTTTTATCTGCTCATTCGGCCATGCCCTCAATATCGTAGCTAAAACTCAGAAGACTGAGATAAGAAAAAGGGCAAAATAGAATGGTCAGAGAATTCAGAAGGCAAATTTTCCATGCAATTATTTTTGTAATGGCAGAATAAACCCATTTATATAATGGAGTTATACTAATAAATAGTATATTAAGCTTTCCTATTGGGAAAGTAATGTAGAGATGATGGAAATCTGATCTATAGAAAGCCAGGTTCAAGAAGCTGTTTCCAGACAGATTCCCAGGGGGAAATCAGCTCCTCGGATTTTTTCCCTTCCCATCTTTTTCTTGGCAAATCCAACCTTGTCTCTGTGACCTCAGGGTCCCCGTGAGCCTCTTTCCCATCATTCAGTGAGTTAGAGGAAACTTCCGACGTTTGCAGCCACTAATTTAATCAGGCTTTTTGGATTACGTGCTGCTCCTACCTTAATTATGTCATTGTCCCTTATATTAGCAGCATTGAAGGGTGCGGGGAGATGGCCCAGATGTCACCTGCTGGCCTTTCTTCCATGTGAATCTGATCCCTCTGAGGAAGTCGGGTTCAGTAAAACCTCCAGGGTGGTCACTTCCCCCAGGTGGCCTACAATGCCCCTTGTTGGGCAAGAAAGAATTCTCTGCAACTGGAATTAGTAACAAGTCCTACAGTGACTTGTAATTTATTTTAAATCTATGTAGGTTCTATTGGGGTAGAGAAAATGTACTTTATTTATTAAAGTCATAATAGCTTTCGCTTATTATATGCATTTTCTTAAACTACCCAATCTAATGTACAGCATGGGGACAATGGTTAATAATACTGTATTGTATTCTTGAAATTTGCCAAGAGAGTCGATCCTAAGTGTTCTCATTACACGAAGAAAACAAGAAAGGTGACTGAGAGGGTGGCCATGCTCGTCAGCTTGATGTGGTGATCACTTCACAGTGTGTATGTTTATCAAGCCATCACGTTGTGCACCTTGAATATATACAACTTTTACCTGCCAACTATACCTTGGTAAAGCTGGAAAAGTAATAATGAGGCCAACCTCCAGCTACTACCATGTGACACGAGGACCCCAGAGAGTCTGGCATTTGAGGAGGACCTTCATCTTGAGGACTGGGGTTCCTGCTCAGTGAGATGTCTCAGTAACATGAAGGGTGATGCTTAAGGGCTTCTATATATAAGGACCCAGAACAGGAATTTTTGGACAATTTAGGGAACATCTAGAGGAATATAGCACATTATTTGCCAAATTTACCCTGTGTGTGGTCACCTTTCGGGGTGCAGAGGTCTTCAACAGTCTCCTGGGAGCTTGTCAGACCCCTGAGCTGGAGTCCTGGGGAAGCCCCCCAGTCTGTGCCCGCCAGGTGACTGGAGGCACCAGAGCGGAGCCAGGGGCTCTTAGGCCCACTCCTCTCCTTAGAGTCTGGGACGGCTGGGCTTACAGCTCCCTGGGAGGGAGGGGAGGAGGTTTGGGGTCTGTGAAAAAAACAAAGCTTTTAGGCATGAGGCTGGCTCTGGACTGGTGATGGGGGACGGAAGCTCCAAGCCCCCCGCCCCCCAAGACCCCAAGATAGAGAGATAGCTGGGGGGGTCGGCTGCAGAGCCTGACAACATCAAGAATGAACGGGGTGGCCAGGAAGGGACAAGTCCTTTCGGCAGGAACCTGCTTCTCTCTGGATCGGAGGCTGAGAGGAGGGACTCCAGGTGGTAGGTGGGGATGGGACCGGCTGGGGGCTGCCTTGGTGCCCCGGCAGCAGCCCAAGGGGACGGCGCCGGCAGAAGCCAGCGAGGGAAGCCAGGCCCCAAGGAGCCGACACATGTGTGCAGGACACGTCAGACCTGAGGCTCCAACCATCTCAGGGAGAGGACGTGCGCTTTTGTACCGTTTTATACCTGTTGCTTTGTTTGTATCTGTGACAAACGTGGGGCAAGCAGACCGTGGTGGGTGACAAAGAGTGACGTATTCTCCTTAGGACCTTCCAAGGGGCAGTGAGGGTTGTTAACTTAAAAACACATGCAACACAAAACAACAATAAAACCTGTATACAAGACATGTAACCACTGGCTTGCACCTTTAATTTATACACAATTAGATAATCCATTACAGAAAGTGGGTCTTTGCGCTTTGACAAAGGACAGTGGGTATCACAGCCTCCAGCTTCATAACTCTGGCCCCTCTAGTACCCCTCGCTGACTTCTTTATGGGGTTGGGTGAGATTTCAGTGGAAAAGTGGCTTCTAATAGGTAAGCAATGGCTACTGTAAGCTCCACCGTCTCTTCTGCCTGGTAATTCCAAACACTGTGATCTGCCACTCATGCTGACACCAGCGTAATGACAGCCTGACGTAATGTCATTAGCTCCTGAGGTGCTAACCCTGTCTCAGCTGGGGTGATCTCAGATCTCCGTGTTGTGGGAGCTCTAAAAGAAGGGTGGTACAGTCTCTGCCATCAGACCATTTGTCGTCGTGCTCACAAGATAGGACTGTACAAATGAAAAGCAACCCATGTAGAGTGCAGCTTAAAACCAAGAGCTGAAGTCTGCACACAGCCTGGAAGGTCTGTGGGACATGGTGGGGAAGGAACAGGGCGAGGAGACATTTTCTATTTGCCCCACAGTTTATCCCATAGATTTATGCTAATCGGGTCCCCATCCCAGCGCTAATGAAGCCAGCTCGCCTGCACTCAGCCTGCACCGTTTGTCCAAGAGAATCTAAATCTAATCACCAGCAGGAAATAGGGAATGAGCAGAGCATAAAAGTGTCCTCCTAGTCTCTCCAGTTGTGATGGCAGAGGGAGACGGAGGAAGAGGGAGGAGGAGGAGGGGGAGGGGGGAGGAGGAGGGGGAGGGAGGGACCACAGAAAGCCCTGGGCTGACCACATCTCCAGCTGCATTATCCTGAGCCGTGTGGCCTTGTAGACGATTCTGTCCTCCGTTACACGTAACTTCAGATCACACTTGGGTGACGGCACGCCTTCTTTGCTGCCCCCGGAAGCTGCTGGGCTGCATGTGGATGATACGGGAGGCCAGAAGCAAGGACAGAAACACTCGCTGTGTGTTATCCTGAGGAGCCTTGGTGTCTCCGGGGCAGGCGCGGGCCGGGGAGGCCCCGCAATCCCAGCTCCCCTCAGAGGCTGACCCCGCTGCTCCCAGAAAAGCACAGCTCGGATTTGTTCAGGTCACAGGCGGGATGGAAATGAGCTTCTGTGCAGCAGCTTCACACATCCGGATTTAATAGACTTTTTTCCACTGATAAAAGAGCACTAATGAGTTCATTTTCAAGCTATTAAATTGGCTATAATAGCTAGTTCTGCTGATGGTTGCAGGAGACCTGCTGGTCGCGCTGGGCTTTGTCTCGCGTTAACTGTTTGCTGCCGGGCCTGCCATCGACACAAACAGTGGGGTGGAGGCACCAGCCCAGCCCTGTCTGCGCCTTCGGCTTCTAAGTCTGTGAAGCTTGCACACTGGCCCCACGGTCTCTCCTCTCTCGCACTCGTAAAAACACTATATCACTTCACTCCTTATTAGAAATCTTCAGTCTGGAGCCAGAGTATTAGCTTCCTGTGGTTCACAAAGGAGACATCCATAGTCACACTTAACATCCCGGGTCCCCTGCACTCTGAACGGTGTGCTTTAAAAGGCCAATCCATGGGATTTTGCCTGGAGTCGTGAAAAGTGACTGAAAAAGACACTTCACTGGGATCTGCTCATCTACACTGGCTGTTGAAGCATAGGGGTGTGGCTGGAATCCACGCACTAGCTTGTGTGGATGGCAGGGGCTGTTGTGTAGCTCGTCTCTCGTGTGTCTATTGTCATTATAACGTGTGCAATTAGTGAGCAGCCTCTGCAGGTGTCCGGTTAAATACACTTCTCCAGCGCTGAAAGGCCAGTAATTCATAGCAGGGCTGCTCACTGCTTCACCTGCCCTTTTCATTATGAGTGTAGCAAGGCGTCTTCAGAGCGCTGTGCAATGCAATCATTTATTATCATTTTGTTTTTAGCTATTTAAGGGAAGGTGCCCGGAGACCTTCAAGCTTGGGCAGCCATCGGCTGAACTGATGGCTGTTTTTTTTTTTATTATGATTACTGCCTGTTTTCCTTTTTGAGATTGTTTTGTTAGGAGGGGCCCGACAGGTCAGAGACATTCCATTGCACGGTGATGAATTGTACCCGCAGCGATTAATGACCAAGGCTCATCCTGGCTGGGTTGTGGCTGTGGTCCTTCTGGAAGTCCGGCCCTGTGCGGATGAGCACCTCACTTATACTCATTTCATTCAGAATGTCCCTCTGAGCAGCCTGAACGGAGGTCTGGGTGGAGCCAGGTGCTGCTTCACACGGGATTCATAAAGGAAACCCTAAAACAAGGTCCCCATGATTTCGCACAATTCTTCTGCCAGCCAAGCTGGAGGAGGCGTCTCAGTGAGTGAACCTGCCATTCTATGTGCCTTCCCAAACCTCTTACTTAGTCTCTTTGGAGGGGTTACCTTTCTGTGAGGCCGTCTCCTGGGACAGGCCTTAGGGTTGGGGGCTGGGGCGGGGGGTTGAGTGAGAGAGAACTGGGGAGGACACGCGCTGCCTGCCCCTCCCTCCTCGCCGCCAACTCCTGCTGGTCCCTCGAGGCTCCTCTGCCAGTTTCATCCATCACCTCCCGCAGCCCCTGTGGACCCCACACTCGGCTCCCCCTACCCAGCACGGTTCTCTGTCTGCACATGCGCTCACGGCTCATGTAGAACAGGGTCTGTCTTTCTCAGTAACGTGTTCACATGCCCCCCTTTCCTGGTGTGTGGGCCCCAACCTGCCTCATCCAACCCTGTTCTCCACCCCCAGCAGGTGCTTGGCTTTTCCTGGACATTCAACACAGGTCTTTGCAAAGGAGGAGAGGAGGGTCATTTTCAGCAGTTGGTGCTGCTTTTCTGGGTAAAATAAGCTGATGAAAAGTATCAGGAGAGGGGCTTCCGTGGTGGTGTGGTGGTTGAGAGTCTGCCTGCCAGTGCAGGGGACGCGGGTTCGAGCCCTGGTCTGGGAGGATCCCACATGCCGCGGAGCGACTGGGCCTGTGAGCCACAATTGCTGAGCCTGCGCGTCTGGAGCCTGTGCTCCGCAACAACAGAGGCCGCGATGGTGGGAGGCCCGCGCACCGTGATGAAGAGTGGCCCCCGCTTGCCGCAACTAGAGAAAGCCCTCGCACAGAAACGAAGACCCAACACAGCTATAAATAAATTAAAAAAAAAAAAAGTATCAGGAGACCAGGGGCCTGTAAACTGGAACAGTTTACTCAAGTTACTCTTGGTTCTGGTCCGCTGTGGCTGATGCTGCTAGTCTAGCCGCGACCAGCAGGAGGAGCCAGAGCCTCGCAGCCCCATCCCCGCCATCTTCCAGTGATCGGCGGACTCTATGGTCCACACGCTCCTCGAGGTCAAGAGCTCTTTCTATTTGTGTCCTAGTATGAGCAAGGTCCCTGGGCATACTAAGTCCCCATCAGTTTGTGGATATTGCCTCCAACCTTATAATGAAGATTCAAAGGTAAAAACAACAAAACACCTGCTATATAAAGCCACTCAAGAATCCCTTGAGGGTTTCCCTGGTGGTGCAGTGGTTGAGAATCTGCCTGCCAATGCAGGGAACACGGGTTCGGGCCCTGGTCTGGGAAGATCCCACCTGCCGCGTAGCAACTGGGCCCGTGAGCCACAATTACTGAGCCTGCGCGTCTGGAGCCTGTGCTCCGCAACAAGAGAGGCCGCGATAATGAGAGGCCCGCGCACCGCGATGAGGAGTGGCCCCCACTTGCCACAACTAGAGAAAGCCCTCGCACAGAAACGAAGACCCAACACAGCCATAAATAAATAAATAAACCCAAAGAATCCCTTGAGTGTTAAACCATCAACCATCAAGGCCACAGACACGTCCATCAACTCCCAGAGTTTCCTCAGCCCCCGTTATTATTATTATGATTTTGTGATAAGAGCACATAAGATCCACTATCTCAGCAAACTTCAAGTGAACAATACAATGCTATTAACGATAGTCACTGTGCTGTCCATTAGATTCTCCAGAACTTATTCATTTTGCACAGTGGAAACTTTGTGCCCTTTGACAAGCATCTCCCCAATTCCCCTCCCCCAGACCCTGGTAACCACCATGCTATTCTCGGCTTCTATGAGTTTGACTATTTTATATTCCAAATATAAGTGAGATCATGCAGTATTTGCCTTTCTCTGACTTATTTCACTTAGCATAATGTGCTCAAGGTCCACCCATGTTGTCAAAAATGACAGGACTTTCTTCTTTTCTATGGCTGAGTAGTATTCCATTGTATATACCCCACAACTTCTTTATCCATTCACCTGTCAACCAACACTTAGGTTGTTTCCATACCTTGGCTACTGTAAATAATGGTGCAACAAACACGGGGGTGCACATATCTCTTCAAGGTACTGATATGATTTCCTTTGATACTATACCCAGAAGTGGGATCATATGGTTTCATGGGTGTATACTTATCCCCAGACTCATCGAGTTGTATATATTAAACATGCACAGCTTTTTATGTGTCAAAAAAATAAGTTGAATCCTTTATTTGTAAAGTTATAAAACCTACCAGAAAAATACCAAAAACAGGAGGAGAGGGAAAAGGAAACTTTTCTCCATGGGCTAGCTCTTCTCCTAAAAGGCTAAGAAAAGTCACACATTGGTGATTCTCACTCAGTCCACTTTGGAGGCCCACATATAACGACTGCATGTTAAAAGGAGCTGACTTCCCTTTTTCCTCTGGACTGTCAGCGGGCCTGCGGCCCAAAAATCAGCCGGCACCCCCAGGGCTGCTGAAACCTGTACCACCTGGTCCCTCTTTCAACTTACCCTCAGAACAAGCAATTTAAGACCCTAGATAGTCACAGTATATTTGCTCCAAGGGGGAAATCCACACCCTTTCCTTTGGAAGTCGCCTGTCTAGATGATATTCTTTCTCCAATAATTGATTTTCTCCTCTCGCAGCGTCACCAACCAAGACCCACATCCCCTGAGCGCTTCACTCCCCAGACATGGATTTGCAGAGGGCCCACAGGGTAGGACTCGGCCTCCGTCGCCTCTTCCCCACGCTTGTCCTAAATGCCCTGTCCTGTCCCTCTCTCCCTGGAAACAAGGCCGTCCTTGTGTGACAGTCTTAAGACAGGAATATGACACGTACATTAGGCTGAAGGAAGGGAGAAAAAAATAATTTTGCCTTTGGTATAATTTCAGCCCAGAAGGATAGGATTCATTCCAGATGACCTTAGCTCAAGGTGACTTGATATATTTTCCCAGCAATGAGATTTTTTTGTATCTCTCGCATCCACCCTTTCCCTTCCAGGAGAAATCCTTGCACTGGTAAAAAAAACAAAAAAGCAAAAAAAACCCCAAAACCCCACAAACTTTTAAATAAATAAATAGGTAAATGAAAAAGACAAGCCCTGGCAACGCCTGGTCCTTCTATCACTGCACGAGGGGTCCTGCCCGGCACACAGGGCAGGAGGGCCGCCATCTTTTGGTTTTCACCTGTGCTGAACCATGCCTGTCTCCAACATCACAAGAAATGAAGAAGGGCCACAACTCGAAGGGCTGCAGGGCTTGCTGAGGTTCCTCAAACCCAGCCTATGGAAACGGCAAGGCCTTTTCAGGACTTAATCACTCAGTCCCTCCTGAGGGCCTGCAGGGCCTTTGCTCTGCCTGAGATTGTCTGTAGCACTGGCCACAGGCTGGTTCCAGAGGCAGGCTCTGAGGGTCACCAGTGGGGGGGACCAAGGAAGCAGGAGTGGGGGGCAGCCGGCAGGAAGGGACGGGCTGGGGCATCCTCCAGCTTGTCCAGATTGAGGGTGGGGACTGTATCTTCACGTTTCTCTGCCCTGGGGCAAGGCAGCTGTCCACTGAGCAGGAGCTGTCGGCTGCCAACCTTCCAGCAGCTGGGGGTACGCGAGGCATCCACCAAAATAGCCATTGGCCAAAACCCATAAAATAGTAGAAGGTGCTCATGAAATTTTGTTGAAATAAAGACTTTACAACAGTGGAAGCAGTTGTCCGGTAGCTATCACCAACTATTAACATTATTCATCTTTACAGCTCCAAGGTAGCCACTACTATTGTCCTCATTTATAGAGGAGAAAAATAGAGCCGAACGATGCTGAGCAACTTGTTCAAATCAGGAGCAATATTGCAGCCCTGGTTGGCCTGAATTTAGAGGCTGTTCTGTTAACCCTTAGTTATCCTGCCTGAGACTCTACTTAAGAGGTGGCGAGCTACGCCCTTAGGCTGAATCCAACCAGCTATTATTTTGTTTTTTGTTTTGTTTTGTGTGTGTGTGTGTGTGTGTGTGTGTGTGTGTGTTTATCTATTTATTTTATCACCTGTAAGCTAACAATGGTTTTTACATTTTTAAGTGGGTGTACTTTAAATGGCTTTGTAAATACCTACATAATATCCTGATTTTGCCTCTCAACCCCTAAAGCTATTTACTACCTGACCTTGAGGAAACATCTGCTGAACTCTATTTTAAACTATTGGGCTATAGTGGCTGGTGGCTGAAAGAAAATTTGTTCTAAGTTAAAGGGGTGTCTGAAGTTTTGATGAAAGCCACTGATAACAAGGAGTGAATTTTAGAGTTAACCTATTACGGCACATACTGATTAAATGACTTTGAGCAAATCTATAGCGTTTTGGAATTATAAAGGGTCTGATGTCAGCTCTTCAGGATGTGTACGCCAGAGATAAAAATAACTTCCCTATTATACTAACATCTCAAGAATAGGGATATGTGGAAGGAGAAATACGCAGGGAAAGACACTTACAATTAACCTATAAAGCAGCAACACAGTTCTTGGAAACCTCTGGAGCAGAATAAGCACTGGTCATAATTGAAATGTGTGTCCGTACCCAAAATCACTCCATGAAAAGATTTTTAAGCAAAAATACGAATTTTATGATTCTTCAACAGGATGCCTCTATACATGTTTTTCTGTTCTTCTTATCATTACTATTTTGATGTTGACATCCACAAAGGCATTCTTCAAACCTCAGGATTAGCCGTGATTTCAAAGAGAAACTTGAAAGTCAGCTGCAGCAACACTCTGGAGTAATTTGTTCAGAATCTCAAGGAACACAGTGCAGCCACCGGAAACAAAAGTCACTTTTAAAGCAGGTGTTCGTTTTAATTAATTTTGATTTGAGTAATCCATTAACACCTAAGTGTGTCCAGGTTCACGCGCTGTAATCTTGCTGGTCCACGAGCTGGAACTGGACTGGTTGTTATCTTCTGGTATCGTCTTCAAAGGTGGAGCAGAGCAGACATGTCCTGATTAGCTGGTTTCTGCTGCTTTACGATTAGAGCACGAGGGCCCTGTGTCCTGAGCTCACAGCCAAGATAAGCTGCAGCCCGCGCTGGGTGCCAGGAACAGCCCACCAGGGGTTAAGCACGCTCAGCAGCACCCACAGACTCAAGCAGTTTATTTCTCCAGGCTTACAAATTTGATTACTATAGAGTACAAAGCTATTAAAAATATGACCTTTCTATTTTTCATGCCTTGGCGAAAAGCCAGATAATAACTTTGTTTGACTTGGTTGGTATGATAGAGTGCTTATTCAGATGGAAATAAAATGACTTTTCTTTACTGGAAATTATACCTTGAAGTCTAAATGTCCATCATCAGTGTAACACACAGACAGACACGTTAATTCAGGCTTGAAAGCAGTGAAGCTGTTAAAGAGGGGAGAACAGTGTTTCCATCTTCTCGAGAAGAAAATGAATATTTTTGTACAGATACCATCAACTTAAAATGCTAAAAGGTAAAACTATTGTTTTAGGACAAGTAAAGTAAAAAAAAAAAGTTGATTATACTGTATTATCAGAATATCAAAATAGACTTTATTGAAGCCTTAAAAGCAAATAAATAATATTTTATCATTAAACCATTGTTTTCTCCTAGAGATTTTTAAAACCAGGCAAAACAAACACATTTAACATCAGCCATGGCTTTAAGTGGAACATCAGAAAATATCAAAAGAGCAATGATTTTATTTTCCTAAATGATGGATCAACGTTTGAAAGTTAATAAAACCTGAAGTGTTGCTGCGAGGGTTTACAGTGAGCGAAAAAGCCATTGGGCTTTTGTTGTCCAGTTCTCATCAGGAGAGCAGGTTCCTTCAGTGTGTGTCAGCAGGAAGAAAATGTGTCTACTGCAGGATTTCTTGGAAGAATTTTATAAAAATATCCTTTTCCTCTCAGGTCAGGCAAACAAGCAGACCTCTAGGTTCGATGAGCTCTTTACCTTCACGGGCAGCCTTGTAACAGAGCTGCTGATGGGCCCCTGTAAGCCTTCGTCTACCGAGATGGGTTAGTGGCAGATTGCTGTTACAAGCAACAATAAAAGTACTTTTTTCCTGAGGCCTAATATTTTGTTTTGTTTTCTTGTTATTAGAAGATGGTGTGAAGCTGGAATGGTGAAATAAGGTGAAGGGGAGTTCTGGGGGGAGCAGATGGCGTGGGGTTCCCCGCCCTAAGGGCTGCCCTGTCCCCTGCAGCGGAGGCGATGGCTTTCCTTCCTGCCCTGCGAGGCCCGCGGCGCCCGCAGGCATGCACTCCGGGAATGCCTGTCCAAGCACCACCTGCTACCCTGGAAGCTGTTTTCCTGGGAGGAAGTGCCTTCTGGGGCTCAGACCCCAGCACTCACTTCTCATCGCCCAGCGGCACCTGACTTGGAAGCAGGACAGGGTAGAGGCTTCAGGGCCCCCGGGGTGGGTGGAGCGGTGGGCATAGCCCCTCTCACCACCGTACCTCACATAAAGGGTCTTTCCTCCTAACCCACAACCCTGGGCGTGGTCATTGGAGCTGTTAGTGACCAGAAGTGTCCGTCTGCCAGAAAAGACACCACAATTCCCTTAACGGGAGGCGAAGGGAGCTACAGGGACACTTCCCTCTCCTCGGTCCCTAAACCCCCTGGCAGAGAGGCCACTGTCCCCAGTGCTTCCAGCCATGGGGCAGGCCTGCTGTGGGGATACACAGAATTCTCCAGCACTCTGATGTCCACTGACGTGGTGACTGTCCAACAAGGCAGACCACCCAGGATGGAGTCCTGAGGGAAGGAAAACTTGGGTCACTCTGCCCATTACAGTGTCTAACTGGCTGGGGGCTGGCAGAGCGGAACGCAAGTTTTACAAAGTCGGTGGCAGACGGGGGTGGGGGGGGGATTACACAGTTATGCACTGTACTCTGCTTCGAAGTGAAGAGGGTGGCAACTGTATTTTGTGCAGATTAATTATATGTTTCCCCAATTTCCTGCCACCACAGGAAAGACACTGAGGGTGGCTAACATTTCAGTAGAGTATCCCAGTGCAGGTGTGATATCGTCACTCAAAATAACCTCTGCTGATGGGACTTCGTGTTTCTCTTGTGTTGGGAACTTGAATGTTTCTTGCAAGAAAAGAAAAGAAAGGAAATGAATGGGGGTCCGAAGGAATGACCAGGGCTGGGCACTCCCCACCTGCCTGTCCAGCTCTGCTCCACCTCCTGGCAGCCTGACCTCAGGGTTGTCTCACCTCTGGATCCAGCTTCCATCAGGCAGACCTAATTCAGAGGTGGGCGGAGGGCACAGGAGCTGTCTGTCCAGCCTCGGTTCCTCCCTCTGAGACCAGGTTTCTCCTGCTGGCTCCTCTCCCTGGCGGCAGACCTCCCTGCCTTCGGATTCAGCGCCCTCCCTTCCCTGAAGCAAGGGCTTCTGTCTGTTACCCTTTCTGGGGCTTCACAACCTCAGTTCCCCTAGTGTTCCCGACACCTCTGAGAACTGTCCCTATTAAATGACCTTATTTACCCCTATGAGTATGCCATGTGTTGTCTGCCCACACTGGTGCACCTAAGTTCTAGTTTTTGTTCTAACATATGCCTATTGGCCAGTCATATAATTTCTCTGTAAACTTGAAGAAAAATGGGCTTATGTATGAGTTTTTTTCTCATTTAAGATCTTATGATTCTAGCTTTTTAAAAAATATATCCACCATCATTACTATCACCCCTTTACTATCATTCAACAACTAAAGATAATAATTGTTTGATGGATATTATAACATTTATTGTTTATCAAAATTTTTTAGCAAATCCTTTAAAAGTAACAAACTAAAGAGGAAATGAGAAGATTCTATCAATCCTGAAAACCCATATACTTATAGGAAATGCTGATATAGTCAATCAGAAAATTTTGTCATAATTTCTCAAAGTAATTTTTATGCCAATGAGTCATTTTTTCCAGGTATCAATGTCACTAAATTTTAAGTGAGGTGGTTAAAACCTGTGACTTGCTGACTGACAGTAGTTCAATGAATTAAACAAATAGGATAAAGGCACTGTTTAGTAGAGAAAACATTGCAGCAAGCTCAACAACAACAACAATAAAAAATAAAACATCTAAAAATAAATTGCAGGCAGGACTTCTAGCAATGGACAATTGAAGAGATCAACAAACCCTTTCCTCAAAAAGCAGCTATAAAACTGAACATGCTCTCTCTCCCTGTAGCTGGTGGCAATTCTGCCAGGCTAGGGCAAGCTGTGAAGACCTGTAGCCTCTTGGCTGTACTCACTGGCTCACTCATTTGTAGCAATAGATGATGTCAAATAGTCAACAAAGGAATTAAAGTAACACAGTCATTCAAAGAGAGATCTGAGAAACAAAAAAGGCAGGAGACAAATGGAAAACAAATAGCAAAATGGCAAATGTAAATCTGGCCATATCAATAATTACATTATATATAAATGGTCTAAACACTCAAATAAAAATGGCAGAGTTTATAAGATTAGATAAAAAAGGATTTAACTATAAGCTGTATACACGACACACAACATAGATTCAAATAAGTTAAAAGTAAAGAGAATGAAAAAATATATACCATGCAAACAGTAACCCTAAGAAAGCTACATTTGCTATATTACTAATTCATTGAACAATTAGACTGAAAATTAGCAAGTATTAGAAGACTTAAACAATGGCATAAACCAACTCAACATAATTGACATATATAGACATTCCAAATAATAACTGGGGAGTATATATTCTTTTCTAGCAGAAATGGAACATTTTACAAGGCAGCCAATATGCTAGGCTCTACAAGAAATTTCAATAAATGTAATAGGATTGAAATCATACAAAGTATGTTCTCTGACCACAATAGAATTAAATTAGAAATCAACAAAAGGTAGAAATGTGGGAAGTCCCCAGATATTTAGAAGTTAATGAATTTCCAAATAACCATAGATCAATGAGGAAATCACAAGGGGTATCAGAAAATACTTTTGAACTGAATGAAGGCAAAATTATTGCATATCAAAATTTGTGGGGTGCAGCTAAGACATTACTTACAGGACAATTCATAGCTTTAAACACCTCTATCAGAAAAAAGGAAGGTCTCAAATCAATAACCTAAGCTTCGACCGAAGAAAGTCAAAAAAGCAGAGCAAAATAACTTAAAGTAGGGCTTCCCTGGTGGCGCAGTGGTTGAGAATCTGCCTGTCAATGCAGGGGACATAGGTACGAGCCCCGGTCTGGGAAGATCCCACATGCCGCGGAGCAACTAGGCCCGTGAGCCACAATTACTGAGGCTGCGCGTCTGGAGCCTGTGCTCCGCAACAACAGAGGCCACGATAATGAGAGGCCCGTGCACCGTGATGAAGAGTGGCCCCCGCTTGCCACAACTGGGGAAAGCCCTCGCACAGAAACGAAGACCCAACACAGCCATAAATAAATAAATAAATAAATAAATAAATAAAAAAACCCCAAAGTTTTAAAAAAAAATAACAAAGTAAGACATTATAAAGATTAGAGCATAAATCAATGAAATAGAAAATAAACAAAAACCAAAAAAACTGACAAATCTTGAGGTAGACTGACAAAGAAAAGACAAAAGCCACAAATCAGTAAAATCAGGAATGAAAGAAGGGACATAACCACCAACCTATAGAAATTAAAAGAATCATAAGGGAATGTTATGAACATCTTTATGCCCACAAATGAAACATCTTAAATGAAATGAAGAAGTTTCTGGAAGTGCACACATTTCCAAAAGTGACTAAAGAAGGAATAGAAAATCTGAATAGACAAGTAACAAAATTAAGTTAACAATTAAAGACCTTTCTACAAATAAAAGTCCAGGCCTAGTTGGTATCACTGGTGAATCATTAAACATTTAGAGAAGAAATAATAACAACCTTTCACAAACTCTTTCAGAAAATAGAGGAGAGGGAAGCAACTCCCACCTCATTCAATAGTTCCCATGCTACATTGATTCCAAGCGCAAAGATATGACAAAAAAGAAAGCTATAGACCAATATCCCTCATGAGTACGGATGCAAAACTATGAACAAAACATTAGCAAACTGAGTCTAGCACCTTAAAAAAAAGGGTATATATCAAGACCAAGTAAGATTATGCCTGTAATGCAAAGTTGGCTTAATATATGAAGATCAATTAATGCACTGCACCATATCAATCAAATGAAGGTCAACAACAACTGATCATCACAATAAATGCAGGAAAAAATATTTGACAAAAATCCAAACCCATTCATGACAGAATCTCTCAGCAACAATGTAGAAGGGAACTTCCTCAATCTGAAGAAGGGCAAACATGAAACACCTAAACTAATGTCATACTTAACTGTGAATGGTTGAGTTCTTTCCCACAAGATCAGGAAAAAGGGAAGGATATCCACTTTCACATGCCAATTCAACATTACATTGCTGGGTGTAGCTAGTGTGATAATACAATTAAAAAAAAAAAGAAAAAATAAAGGCACCAGCTATGAAAAGAAAGAAATGAAACTGTGTTTATTTGCAGATGACATCACTGTCTATGTGGGAAATCTGATGGAATCAGTAGAAAAAATACTAGAATGATAAGTGATTTCAGCAAGATTGTAGGATACAAGATTAATATAAACACATCAATTGTGTTTTTATGTACAAGTAACAAGCTGAAAATGAAAGTAAGAAAATAGTTCCATTCATAAAAGCATCAAAAAAATATGTAGTTAGGAATAAATTTAACAAAAGAAGTGCAAGACTTGTATTTTGGAAACTATAAAACATTGTTGAGAACAATTAAAGAAGATCTAAGGAAATAAAGAGACACTCCATGTTTGTTGATTAAAAGACTCAATAATGGCAAGACAGCAATTCTTCCCAAATTGACCTACAGATTCAATGCAATCTCATTCAAATCCCAGAACGTTTTTTTTTTTTTGGTAGAAAATGACAGCCTGATCCTAAAAAATATATGGAAATACAAAGGACCTGATAGCCAAAACAATCTTGCAAAATAAGAATAAAGTTGGAAAACTTTCACTATCTGATCTCAAAACTTACTATAAAGGTAATCTAGATTAACTGAACAGAACTGAGAGTTCAGAGGTAAATAGTTACATTTATGAGAAACTAATTTCTACAAAGGTGCAAAGACAATTCAATGGGTAAAGGACAGTCTTTTCAATAAATGGTTCCAGGACTACTGTAATCGTATTCAAAAAAATGTACTGAGACCCTTACCTCACACCATACACAAATATCAACTCAGGATAGACTACAGACCTAAAGGTAATAAGCTAAAAATATAAAATTTCTAGAAGAAAACATAGGAGAAAATCTTCATTAGTTTAAATTTGCCAAAGAATTATTAAATACAACACAAAAGCACTATATATAAAAAAATCAAAAAATTATATTTCATCAAATTTTGAAACTTTTGATCTTCAAAAACACCATTAAGGAAATAAGATATGCTTCAAACTGGAAAAATATTTTCAAATTATACATCTGATAAAAGACTTGTATCCAGAATTTATAATCTTTTAACTCAATAATAATAAGACATAAATCCAGTTAAAAAACGAGTAAAATTTTGAATATTCATGGCACCAAAGATGATACACAGAAAGCAAATAAGAACATGAAAAGATGCTTAACATCATTTGTCATTAGGGAAATGCAAATAAAACCACAGTAAGATATAATTATACTCCCACTAGAATAACTCTAATTCAAAGGACATAAAATTCCAAGTGTTTGATAGAATATGGAGAAACTGGAATTCTCACACATTGCTGTTGGGAATCAAAATGGTACAGCTACTCTGGAAAATAGTTCAGTAGTTTCCCAAATCATTAAGCATACATTTGCCACATGACACAGTAATTCCATACCCAGGGGTCTGCCTAGAAGAATGAAAGCACAGGGCCATATACAGGCACCAAAGGGACTGTTCATTGGCATTATTCATGCAGATGGGAGCTGGGGTCAACACAGATGTCCATCAACAGTGAGGGATAAACAAAAGTGGAATGTCTATCTATCCCACGAAACAGCAGGCAGCCAACGAAAGGATGGACTTCTGATACATGCTACACATGGATGAGTCCCAAAAATGTGCTGAGGGAAACAAGCTAGAAGCAAAACACCCCTTACTGCCTGATTTTATTTACATGAAATCTTCCATAGAGGCAAATACAGAGACAGAAAGTGGGTTAGTGGTTGCTTAGGGCCGAGGGTGGGCATGCAGGAACTTGTTGAGGTGGTGGAAATGTTCCAAAATTGGGTGGTGATGGTTGCTCAACTCTTCAAATTTCCTAAAATCATTGAGCTGTACACTTAATATGGGTGAATTTCCATGATACATAAATGATATCCAGTAACTCTGTAACAAATGAATTGCATTTGGTTGTTTCTAGTCTACTGCTGGAGTACCACTTACTCTGTTTCACTTCAGAAAGAATATAAACTGTGATTTGGGGAACATTTTTGTTACAAAACCAGATTTCACAAAGCCCACTTGAGCCGGTATTTTTGCTACTAACCAAAGAGTTCCATCTTTGGCATCAAATCCCTCTCCCTCCCGGGCTTCTCCACCAGCAGAGCTAGTGCACAGCCAGTGGTCTCCCCCAGGACTTGCAGTCTGTACTGTTTTGCTCTTCCTTGTCATTAAATAATGTGCAGTTTTAGAGAAGTGTCTCCTGCTTTGTGTATGGATCCTGCGTCTCCTCGGAGAGATGGAAGGTCCCCTTGAGTATAGCATATCCATCATGAGGATGAAGCCTGGTCCTAACCCTCACTAATACTCACGGAGCCTATTAGATGAACGTAGCATTTAATCCTCAAGCAGCCCCACGGGATTGACACTACAGTTCAGCTTGTCCTATGCACGATGCAAATGAAGGACAACAAGGTAAGATGATTTGCCCAGGTAACTCAGCTAGTCAGAAACGGATAAGAACCCAGACAGCCTCCACTTTAAACCATTAAAGACTATTTCAGATTCTTCCCATAATTCCTCATGGAATTACAGGCACCACTAGCTTTTCTGCAGTGGCTTTTCAACAGGCGATTTGAATCATGCCAATCATGAGTTGTCATGCTGTCCTGTCCTTGCCATTTCCAAATGCAGGCCCAGGATAGTCTGGGAATTGCTGTTTTTCCAGGCACAGCTGACAGTTCTTGGAGCAGCAAAGCACACATACCTGTGAAGACTATAATCACAAACTCAGTAAATCCTCACAAGGTTATGACAATTCTCTACCTCGGAAAATAACATTGATTGATATGTTTTTAAGAGACTGACATATGTAACTCTTTATTAAAAAATTATTAAATAACTCCTTGAAATAAAAAGGCAGTCGTGTAATTAATAGTTATGCACCGCATGACAGCATAATTATTCATTACCAAAATGCAGGAGCAAAATGACTTCTAATTTCATCCTCAGAGTCTTTGAAGGTAAAAAAGTACTTTAAGAGGAAGTAAGCTAGGAAGAGAGGATGGTTTTTGTAAGCACTTGAGATCTTTCTTGACTTGAAATTTTAAAAAAATCTAAAGCGGAAATGACAGATGATGTCACGCTATATTTATTTAAGGAGAGGCAAGTGACTAATTTAAAAACACATGTATAATTCAATAAAAATAGATTTAAAAAATGTACACGTAGAGGGGTTTCTAACTCTTTTATTCCCACTGTTGTTTTAGCTAGATTATTTTTTTGAGCTCTCTGGGAAAATGTGACTTTATCTGTGTCTGTTTGGAATTGGCAAAACACTTCTATAAGTTATTCAGAATTAATGAGTCCTGAGAGCCAATCCCAAGAGACATTTTTACAGCTTGTTTTCTGTGACATGACAAGGAGTTTGGCACTGACTTAACTCAGGCCCGGCTCCAGGTGCTGGGCTGAGTGTTACACTGAGACCTCAGTCACCTCTCTACCCTCATTCAAAGAGAGCCTTCTCCATGCGTAACTGGGACATAGGAAGTAAATGTAAAGCCATACCAAATGACCCCTCACAGGTGGGTGAGGTGGTTTAGGGCAGGCGGGGCCAGCAGGGATGAGCTTATGGAGACTGTGGTCTGGACTGCTGGCTGTTGTTGGCTTGGAGGGACCACTGGCAGCAGGGGTCAAGCATCAGTAAGGAAACAGGGGTCGGTGCCAGATTTGTGTTCTCACGAGTCTAAGCTTATGTTCTTTAGGAATCGGGGAGCCAGTGAGAGTTTCACAGCATAATCAAGTTGGCATTTAGCAAGAGTAGGCTGGCAGTCGACAGGGGATTAAGAAATGTCAAAAGCAGACAACAGACTCAATCTTGGATGATGGCCTTCAGAACCTGGGGCCCAGACGGCCCAGGTCAAACGTCTCGTCCCGCTGTCTGTCCACCCCGTCTCGTCTCTAGCTGCCAGCTGCCTTCCTCCTCGTCCCCGCAAAGCTGGCTGGCTGTTCCCTGCCCCCCTCCTTGGGATGCCGACCCCCCTCAGTCTTGGATGCCTCTTTCCTGCTCTTTCTCTTGTGTGGATATTGGTCTGGACTGGACTTCCAACAAGATTCTGCACCTGGCCTGCTGTCTTCAGTCTTGACCCTTCACCACCTGACCTTCTCTTCCACCTGGGAATTCTCCTCTGTGTATTGCATGGAGCTGGCTCCAGAGACAGGAGTTTGTGGCCATCCATATATGGAGGACTGACTTCAACCCAAAACCAACAGTGACTGCCTGTCTTTCGTGGTATTTTGAGGCCACACCTGGGCTCAACAGGGAAGAATAATGGGAATGACTTGCTGGGGCCACAGGTAAGGTGGGGGTGGCCATGGTCATCCTAGACGTCTGCCTTTCCTATGACCGATTGAAAGTCGCTCATGAACTAACCTACATATTCTGAATGTGCCCGATTATGTATTTTGTGTAACCAGATTCAAGCGTCTGCCCTGGTTGTCTACGTCCGTTCTCATTCATTGCAATCCACCGGGCGCCTCTTCCGCTGCCTGCCCTGCTCCTCTCTCCTTGCCCACTCCTCCCATCACCGCGGCTCAGCTCCCGTGTCCTGTCCGTGTGCCCTCTCCGAGTGCGTGCTCGCTGGCCCAGGCTGTGTGCGCCTCACTGGCTCCCCTCTTGCCCTGCAAGCAACCTCGCAAGTAAACTGTTAGCCCCTCAAGGACTCAGGCTGAGCTTATACATTTTAACAGCTCGACGTGCACAAGAAGGGGTTGACGAGCTGAGCTGTGGATTGATTTATTGATTCAGAGGTTGCTGTTCTAGCCCAAGTTACTGAAGATTAGAGTCTGGGGAGATTGGATCATAGAATCTGAGACATGAAAGGACCCTGGAGATCATGAGGCACTTGATTCCGTTTGGAGAGCAGGGCTGGTCTGCGTGTCCAGGGTTGTATTGAGTTAAGGACAGAAATGCCTCCCTGTTCTTTCTCTTGATTGCTTTTGTGTCTTAATTTTTTTTTTCTATCTCACCTCCTTCTTACATCTGCTGGAGGTTAAAGGGCAGAGCCCAGCGTCTAACACACCAGTTTGACTTTACACTTAAATCTCAGTCTTTGCACAGACCTGATTCCAAAGTATAAAACCACACACTGAGAAAACTTTATGTAGAAGGAGCAAATCCCACTGCCTGGCGGCCCGCCCAGAGCTCCCTATCAACACTGCCAGCAGACTGATCACCTTCCCGCATCAGCAGGGACCGTTTCTCCTGTGGGGCTCTGGGTCTGGGAAGGCTTTTGTCAGTCCCGCTGCGATTGGGTTGGATCTGCTGCCACGGCCGCGGGAAGACAGAGGCACTGCTGATTCTCCATGAGACGGGCATCCTCAGAGAACGCTGGTGAGCAGGGCCGTAATGGGATGTGAGTAAACATCCCAGGAAATCAAGTTCCCAGAGCCTTCCTTCTGCTTTTCCTGATATGCTTAGGGGAAAATATGCACTTAACACATACATCGTAAAGGACCAGTGGGGCCTCGTCAGTGCTTTATGATAGCCAAGTGTAAATCCTCTGCACCATGGGTAGTTCCATGATTAATTGCGTTCTGTCCACATTAGGCTGCATTATTATCAGCTGCTTGCTGTTCAGCACTTGCTAGGCTGTTAATTATTGTAGTGTGGCTCTAAGGAATGTTTTCAAAACATTTTAGAATTCTACTACAGTGATGGCACAGGGAGGGATTTAATAAGCCACTGTTGTACATAAGAAAGACAAACAGATATTTTAAAACATGAAAATAATTTAGTTATGTTTTTTTCTTCCCAGGCCATTGCAAAATGTGTTTCTAACATTGCACTGCATGTCAGCAATGACTCTCACCTTGGATTCCAGTTTTATTCTGCACATAAGTGGGACAGAATCCCTCAGGGCCTATGAAGTAAAGTCAGAATGAAGGGGAGGGTTTCAAATCCTGAGATACTGCAGCATGATCTTTACATTCTCAATCAAACACTCATTACTGGCCCTTCCTTGAGTTGGGGTGGTTATAGAGAGTGTTTATTGGTGAGTTTGTTTCTTTCTATAAATATGGAGAAAATGAAATTACGTCCATGACTTTTTTCTCAGTTCTTTCCCACCAGGCCCCGGTGACCCCTTCCCAGGTACCCAGGTGTTGCTGTCCACGGTTCAAGGTGCTGCACTGGTATTTCTGGAGGCTGGGGCTTTAATTCAAGATCAACCTGTGCTCCTTTGTTTCATGCGAGCACTGGGCAAAGCGCTGGGATTTTATTTTGTTTCATGAGGGACTTGGAGACTCGGATTAGTATAAAGTACAGGACAAAAGTGCAGAATCTACATATTCTGAGTCTTCACAATGAACCCAGTGGAAGTTGTCATCACTGAAACGGAGAAGTTCCTTCACAAGGAAACATAATTAGAACTGGCTCGAGCTATTCATGAGCATTTCCTTTCAAATGTTTCTTAAACATACGAAGAGTCCAAGAGTAACACGTTCCTTTATATTCAGCAAGTCTAGTTTTCGTTTTTATTTCTGGCTTCAGTGTAGATCTTTGAGGTTACCAGATTAACCCTTTCCCCTTTATTTACATAAGAAAACCAAGCTCTGAGACCTCGACTCCAGAGCCTTGTCCGCAGGGACCCTGGGCCTGGAACTTGGATTTCTATCTCCCACGTTGGAGTTCTTCCCATGGTGTTTTGCCATTTTTTAAAAATCTTAAACAACTGTGGGTTTATTCCTTATAATTCTATTCCCTTAGAATTGACAGGAATCTCTTCATCACGGCGTTCAGATGTCCACATTTGGATCCGCATTTATTTTCTTCAACTTCGTCTCCGCCCCCATTCAACCCAACCCCATGTGGCCCCGCTGTCTCCACGAGCTGTGCAGTCGTCTAGATGTTTCTACCCTGTCCCCTCCTGCATTTCAGGACCCCATGCAAGGCCGGCTCAACCCCGCCTCCTCTGCAAATCTTCCTCAAGCTCTTCTGTCCCCAGTTGCCGTCTGTTTGCTAAACCCCTCTAGGCTTGTGATCTGAGACACACAACCTAGCACGAAACAGCAGAGAGTTTTGTCTTTTCAGTGACTTCAGGAGAGGAGATGGGGAAACCCTGCCCAGCAAGGTTCGTCTGCTTGTGCTTGTGGAAACCCCAGGTAGGCAGACAGAGGAGCTGCATCCACAGGACAAGACTGGGCTGAAATCCACGGTCAGCACAGCAGCCCTGCTCACGGCACCCACTGAGAATCCACCGAATGAAACAGCACCAAAATAAAGCAAACTCACCTGAGAGGCTGGGGTGGAAGAGACACTGAGGCGAGACACAGAGAATGAGGGGAGGGAGGCGGGCGACGAGCAGCTGACCTCACTCACTCACCCACCCCTTCCTTTGTGCATTTGATCTACACCCGTCCCCAAGGAAGCCTCTTGTGCCAACCCTCCTGCCCCGGAGCTCCCAGCCTTTCTATTGGCACTTTTATGCCCAGGGTCACCCAGCCGAGGTCCTAAGTTTTATTGGTTGGAGTTTCAGTCCATTTATAAGAGATGACCGATCACCGGGTAGTTTGGCATTAAGTATTTCAACCCAGAAAGAGGAGATACCGTTTTCTTCACGCATTTAGCAAATATTCACAAAGGGCCATTGCAGGTCTTCGAATAAGACAGACAAGGGCTCTGCCTTGATGGAGCCCATTTCTGGTGAGGGTGGGGCGAATACACATGCGGATACAGAAATAACTCCAGGTTCCTGACCTAAAGTAGTGACAGAGAATGAAGATGGGGGGCCTGGGGTGGCTGCTCGGCTCTGCTGGTGACATCGTTCACCTCTGCACCGCGTGTCGTGGGAGAGCTGGCAGAGGAGAGCACTTTACACTCTGCTTTGGCTAAAGCAGACCCTCAACCTGAAGAGCTGGATCATTTACATTTTGGATCATAAGAAGCGACCTTGGTCTTTACCTCAAATAGGTTCACTATCTGGGTCTTACTTGCTGACAGCAAGTCTGAGCTGGCGGTGGAGGTGGTGTTGGGTGCCATCCAGAAGCTGCGGTTTCAGGCAGAGGAGGTGATGCTCTAAGGCACGTGTCAGCCCGTGTTTCCACAGGCCGCTGCGGGAATTGCATGTGCAGGAAGCGAGGGAAATGCCTGTGCCTCCGTGGGGGCACCTCCCACTGTAAAACACAGCAAGAGGAAGGTCTGTAAACCCACACACCACCCAGGGACACCTTGATTCCCGAGAACGAAGAAACTAAGGTTTGTGACGCACGTCACCCTATACCCAGAGCTCGAGAATGAGTCCCAGGCTGTACCATACAGATCCACCCTTTCTTCCCTCACTCCGTTCCTTCCTTTCTTCCTTCCTCTATTCTGCAGGCTTGTTGAGCACCCGCTGCCTCTGAGACAGACTCGGAGGGCCCAGCAGGGGGCAAACCACCCAAGGTCCCTGCCTCCGATGCCTTGCATGCTCGGCTGCTCTTACACCACCATGAGCCACAGTCCTAGTGACCTTGTGGCCTGGACTCAGAGCCAGCTCCTCTCATCCCAGTGTCAATGCATGTGTTAGGACGCAGCAACGTCTGCTCAGCACAGAACTCCAGTGAACAATCGCACAAAGCTGGGCTGGAAGGTGGGGGATGGATAGACAGATGCATAGGCTTATAGACCGAAGGATGGATGGATGGATGGGAAGAGAGATACGGATAGACAGATCTGGTTATTTGATATCGTTTTAGCGGGGATTTTCGGTAAAATGTTAACGCTACGCAAGGATATGGAACAGCAAGTATTTTCCATTCTCCTCTAGCTACTCCATCTAGGAAAATGTGACTCTACTTATACACCTTTATAAAGAGGAATATGTAATTTTAAATGGCGATCTGTAAGAGCAATTGTGAGAATTTAATCAGATTATTGTAGTTATTTTGGAAGCATATTGTGTCACAGAAATTCTAAATAACGACTATTTTCTCCCTTAAAATGATCACTTTCCTCTTCGGAAACTGCTACCAAAAGGTCGGTTAGCGTGATCGAGGGAGGGTCTCGGCCCGTGTGCTCCCAGGAACACACCTGCCCTTTGCAGAGAGAAGTGAGATTGCAGTAGTAGGACTGAAAGGCATTTTAATGAAGTGCTATTGATTTTCAAAGTTATAAATTGTAGAAACGTAATGATTTTTAGCAAATATCTTCTACACTTCTCCTAGGGCCAGGCCATAAACTTGGATGATAAATATGAAGAAACACAACGTAGAGCTTTCCAACTGCATAAACGCACACAAAAGTGGACATGTGTACGCGCACATGTGTGCAGATGCACACATGTGCACACACATGTGCACGGTTTAAATTTCAACCCAAATATGACAAGATTCGACTTCAGCATGTTTTATTTTGAAACCAGGGCACAGACACAGCACATGGAGATGCTGTTTGGTAAAAACCGAACCAAACCAAAACACAACAGGGCCACTCCTCTGAAATTATCTGTGTCCCCATCTAATTTAGGCAGGTCACAGAAGTGACCTCAGAGATCTGGTTGTTCTCAACACTGACTCTTTAAGATGGACCCCCAGTTACCACCCACGATCAGACAGTGCATAGCCCCTGATCCCAAACTAGTAGGTTCTTCCCCTGGCTGAGCCCCCCACCCCGGAAAGACATTCTCTCTTCTGAAGTTTGCAGGCTATACTCACTCCAGTTATAAAAGATGAATCTGCCAAATTCTGTCACACATTCAGGGACATTCCTGCACTCATCTGTGTTTCCTGTAACATTTCAGGTCACTTCTGGAGCTTTAGAAGCAACACAATACCCACACTATTCTTCCAGTTGATACAATTAAAGAAGTACATGTATGTGTAATAAAAACACTTTGAATTAAATTTGTTTCATTACCAGAACAGCCAATACTGGTTAACTGAAAGCAATGTAAGTGTGCAAATATTCATTAATAATCCAGCTTTAACTAGCTCTAAGAAGCTTTTCATAAAAACCAGTAGTTACTTTCCAGAACAAACACTTGTTAATTTTTCTGGTCAATTTTCATTCTAGACAATTTGCTGTCACAGCTGGATGCAGTTAAGCAAACCAATCTGTATTTATAGAAGTCAATTTTTTTTAAACCCTTGAAGGCGGGTATAAACTTAAACATTTCTCCAGATTCAATACATATTAACTAAAATAAGTGTATTTGTGAAACTGAAAAGATCATAAGGTACACTGAGAATTTATGGAATCTTTACAGTTTTTTGTTTATCTTACGTACACCAATGCTTCTATCACCTGTGGTCGTTAAGGTTAAAATATGCATAATTTTAATAGGTTATCTTGAGAAGGATCATCTCCATTCATTATTTAAACCACTTCTCAAGATGAAATGTTCGTATGTGAATTCACTCACTAGGAGATTTTGGAGTCCTTCTGTTTGCAAAGCTCTGGATGGGGTGGTCCCTGGCAGCCGTGGTGCCTGGGAGTGTGGTCCATTCTGTGCACGTTTAGTGGGTGTCACATGTAACCTGTGCAGCATCTGAAGGGCCCTCACCTAGGACGGCCTCTCAGAAAGTCCTCTTGTCAGACTCACCCGTGGACAGCACCCAACCTGAAATGTCCAAGTCAGACATGACTCTGCCCACAGTTTGTAAAAACCTCCAAATAAAAGCCTCCCCACACGGTCTGCTGTGACCCTTCCCACCCTGGGCATCCCCTCTTTCGGGAAGTCCTCACCGTGAGCTCAGAGCCACCCAGTGCGTGCACGTCGGTGTCCTCCGGAGGCGGAATCAGCTGGCCACACTCCTCCCCCAGAATTTAAAACCATCATTAAGTGACTCTCCAGGTCCCCCTATGTCATGTGGGGTGATCGTGGCCCCCTTATCTTCCCTAAAACATCCCTCAAACCCAGCTTCGGCTTCTCTCCAAGCCTCTCTGTGTTCATCTCTAGACCATTCCTGGGGCTGTTATTAAAGCACTGCTCTACTTCCCACAGGGGAGGCCTCTCGCCTGGCAAACAGGGTGACCAAGAACATTGGGAAGAATCCTGAGTCAGTAAAAACTAGACAGAGGCTGCCCGGTGGTGCAAAGGCAACTGCTCCAGGTTCATGGGTGGAATTCACGCCCTTCTCCAGGAGGGCTCTGAGACACGGGCTTGGAGCACTGTGGTCCTTTCTCAGGTGTAATTTTATGTTAGGTGATGGCTTTCCAGCACAAATCATACTGGAAATGCTCATCAGAAGCGGGGCCAGGGGCCCGAGTGACAGCAGGGCTGGGGGAAAAACTGAAAAAGAAGTTGGTGAAAGTGGACTCAGTGGCTTAAAACGCAAAGGAGAAAACGATGCCTATTTCACGTGGCGACATTCCGCTCACATCCACAGTGCTAGGAGGAGTGAAGATCATCAAAATAGTCGAAGAAAACTTTAAAGACACAGTATTTGAACTTGTTCAATTTGAATATACATATATTATGTGTATCATGTATATAATATTTTAAAAGAATTTCCAACCAACAATTTTTAGTCGCTTTTGTTTAACTTTTGGCACTTAAAGGAATAGGTCTTTTTCTTCTGAAAAATGACATTATGACTTAATACTCTTTCATTACTGAGAGGCTATTGCTTGAAATCTCATAGGAAGGTGTCCCTGACATGACTGGGCAGAGCGGGTCCCTGCTGAGTAAGCCCTCTTATTTAAAAATATAGAGGTTCCTTCACAAATGGCTCTGCTGTAGACAACATCAGACACATGAACCCTGCTCCTGTGGAAACCTTCAGATTCTATGTCTTGCCAGTTTCAGAGCAGGAAGAAAGAGGAGTCACGAGTGGCACCTCCACCTGGGCAGCCCTCACAGCATGGTCCTTTAAGGACTGCACTCTTCCCTGGCCAGAGCTGTAATCACAGTGCTTCCTGGATCCCGGTTCCTGGAGAAAAACTCAAGTCTAACGAAAGCCGACATATTCTTGAAAACCAAATGTGCTTTCCTAGAGTAGATGGGGAAGAGTTTTTCTTACGTAATTACACTCAACTTAGAATTTAAAGTTTTCAAGTACTTTTACATCAACTAATTCATTTGTTCCTTGACACTTTTTAAAAAACTAAACAGGATCCATGCAGGATGGAAAATATTGCGATAAGATAACCTCTGTCCTCTACCAGAGGACCCTTAGGATAAGCTCATGGCCCCCTCCTAGAACGGGGTACCATGTAACTTTGCTGTCATTCTCGAGTTACGTTTCCAAGCGGTGCTGTGCTGTAACTCCTCTCAGTGAGTCACCCACCTCCTGACCAGGTGGAGGTTTTGGGTAAAATGTAACACTACATGAGGATATGGAACAGCAAGTATTTTCCATTCTCCTCTAGCTACTCCATCTAGGAAAATGTGACTCTACTTATACACCTTTATAAAGAGGAATATGTAATTTTAAATGGCGATCTGTAAGAGCAATTGTGAGAATTTAATCAGATTATTGTAGTTATTTTGGAAGCTTATTGTGTCACAGAAATTCTCAATAATGACTATTTTCTCCCTTAAAATGATCACCTTCCTATAAGCAAAGCAGGACCCCTTCTGTGAGGATGCGTCCAGATGCTCTTTGGCCATTTCTCCAAAGATATTTGTATCAGGGGTGCCAGGTGGGAAAATAGAGATTAAAATGACAAACGTTTGGGTCTGGCTTTGAAAGAATACCAGTAAATATTTTGTGTGAGCAGGGACAAACAGGGGTCCTCCCACCAGCGGACAAAGCCTTTGAGGTTTGGGCAGGGAACGGGTATTTTCAAAATTTTTTATTGGAGTAACACTGGTTTATAACGTGGTAGGTTTCACGAATAAACATTATGTTTCTACTCCTCTACACGGGAGGTTGTTTTTAACCTGGAGGAAACTTTACAGCAATGAAAAGTCTCCTCTCCAGCCCCCACCAGTCCCCAGTATATTTCCTGAATTACCCTGTCAAGTTCAACACGCAATATAAATGAAACAACTTTTAATCATTCCAGGAGAGACGCGTGACAGATGTAGATATTACACTTCAATATATGGAAATAGCCTCAAAATGTCATTAACTTTTGAATTAACAATGAGCCTTGATTGTTTGAGAAGAGGTGACATATTTCCCCATTTAGAGTTTGGGACAAGAAGTTAATTTAAATGCCAAAAGTACATATATTTGAGTAACATGATGTCAAATAAATCTTTTAGCATTAATATAAAAATGGCATTTATAAAAGCTATAATGAATGTAGCTAAAGGCACGCTTTCTTAAACAGTTTTACTCAATTGAGACCTTACAAAGCTTCAGTCTATTGTTCCACTTTCATTAGTGTTTTTTTTTTTTTAGCCCAATTATAGTAAAGGATATCTATTTCAAGTTAACATTTGCCGAGCATCGACTACAGGACAAACACTGTTCTTTATGCCCTGGGTGCATCATCTAGTTCTCACAACAACCCCAGGAGGCAGCTCATTGTGCTATCATCCTTTTCCAGGGGAGCAAGTGAGCCTTTAGATTAAGTATTTTTTCTGGGGGGACACATCCATAAACAGTGTCTCCTGGTCTAGCCGGTTTTCCTGGAAGGTGCCCAGTTCTCCCAGGAGCTGCATTCCTCTCTGGACTCAGCGTCCACAAGCCGTGGCACTCAGCCCTGCCCTAAGCCAAGAGGCAGGACAAGCAGTCATTGTCTGAGCATATTCCACGTGTTAACACAGTCACCAGGTTCTCCTGTGTTCCCAGTGCCTGCACCCACCTGGCAGGGAGTGTTGGGTCCTTGTTTTCACCACCTGCCCTGAGATCAGAGTGTGCCAGGTGGGAAGGGACAGTCTCAGTAAGTTTCTATTTTGGGACATTGGGGCTGCTATCCCTCATTAGGGTCAAAGGGTTTTTGCAGCTGGGGTAGGTAGCAGTGACACCAAAAACATCTGATAGTGTCAGAAAGTTCTAGAAGAATGGGAGGAGCCCATTTGTAAGACTGTGGTCTTACAAACAACCTGCTTTCCCTCCCCTCTGCCCGTGTTGGCCATTTGGGAGCTGGGCTCAGAGCCTGTGCCGTGGATGCCGCTGGCTGTAGAGCCGTCCCCCAGCTCCAGGGGGGCCCCTGGGAACCCATCAGCTTTGGTCCAGGCTACCTTTTATCAGCTGTGTCTCCCCCTCTCCTCCCTGGACCATCTGAGAGGAGGCTGATGGGGAAGTATTTGCTCCACACTAATAACAGGAAGCCGTAGCTACCACACCGACTCTGTCCAGGTCCCACATCATAACATTAGGGGCCCCGGAACCACCTCAAATCCTCAGATGTGCCCTTGGAACACAGGGCCTTCAACGCAACTCTACCTCAGAGTGAAACCTGGGACCCCACTGGGCACCAGTGTAGGCAGGGTCAGAAGACAGGTCGAACCCCACTGCTCACAAATGTTCAGATGCCACTGGCCGAGGGGCCACATTAGCTACACTTACACACCTCCAGTGATGGGGAACTCACTACCTAACAAGCAGCGTTTCCAGTTCCTCCTGAGGAACTCTATTCTATCTGTAGGTAATTCGTTAGAGACTTTTTTTTTGTAGACTCTCAGCTTAACTGTCTCCCTAATTTACAGTTGATGATCACAGTTTAACTCCTCAGATTGACAGGGTTAAATCTAAGCTCACTCCTAAATGCTCAGTTCTTTAATGGGGGCAAGCTGGAAGGGAGAGGTGGAATATTATTTTTCCCTTTCAGTATGATAATTACTAGAAATGTTTAAAAGAAAGTGGGTGAAAAGTGACAAATGAGCAAAAAATTCTACCTTTTAGTAAAGGTTAAAAGCAGGTGTCAGACCTCGAAGTTTATCACAGCTAAAGGGACTCAAGTGGCCCATCAGCATTTTGACTTGAAGTGTGAGGCAAACACTTGACAGAGAAAAGCAAAAATCTGTGGAGGCTCTAAACCAAACATTATAGATAAAGGACCAACCTAGAGTGGATTCTTTTGTTGCCTGGGACACTTATACAGCTGTGCGAAATATTCTGTGTATGCCTATTTTATATGTGCATACACACACACACACACACACACACACACACACACTTAACATACTTTCAATACGTATTTTTATGGGAGATCTGAAACACAAGTCAACTATAAAAAGAAATACTTTCTTATTTTCTGCCTTGTCTATGTCAGTTGAAAAATATATCAGTGAGAAAATTACTTTTTTAAAGGGAGACTAACTTTAGTAATAGAAAGTAAGGAATAAAGAAGAAATATCCAAATGAAAAGCCTGGTAAACCCAGCTTACACTGACAGGGAAAAAGCTGCCCTTTATTCCTGCCTGGCAAAAATAGCAAGATTCTAAAATCTATTCTTGGCTACAGTTAATGTATACTATGAACCCAGAAAGAGTTAGGCTTTTAGGGAAAAAAAGATTGTTTCTAATTGTTTTTATCCTTATGCTGAGGTATTCTTGCTGAAAGATAAGAATTAGCTATATCCAAGAAAAGTTTCAATAAATCGTAAATACATATTCAAAGGAAAAAATACATGTAGTTAATATGGAAGCCATATGTTATCAACGTAACAACTCATTATATTATTTAGTGCCTGATATAAAATAGCTCAATAAAATAACCTTGGAGCATTTAAATCTAAATTGGCATTGGCAAGGAATGAAATATCTCCAAAAGGGTGAAGAAGCCAACAGATTTCACTCAAAGCAACACCAGGAAATGGGTCTGTTCCCATGTGGACCTGCCATTCCTGTAACTTCATAGAAAATGATGAAACGGCCCGACATCAGTTCTGAAAACCCACGCAGAGCGTTGTTTAAACCACTGTGTTTTTTTAAAGGAAAGAAAAGGTCTGCATTTCCTTCTGGAGCATAGAAGCTATTGGGTTTTACACCCTGGAAACGGTCTACAGTCTGCAGAGCTGCACGAGCTACGTCTTGCAGGCAGTTTCCTGTGTTGCCCTCATCTTTGTTTTGAAAGAGCTGCCGGGAGACCCCAGACCCAAACATGTCCTGCTAGTGGTCAGCCAAGGACCCCGCTGCACTTTGCATCCCCAGTCAGCCTGCCAAGGTGATTTTTCTATAAATCTTTAAAAAATCTGCTCCAGATGGTTGTAAATCATTATACACTTTACCTCCGTGTGGATGTGACATTTATTATGGTTTGTTTTTTATTTTTTAGATCAAAAGTTCTCATTCCCCATATTTGTGTCATTAATGACCACTTTTGAGAATCTGGCCCTAAAGCTCGGAAATCAAAGTCAGAACATACGTGAGATCATAAATTCCCAAAGGACACGGATTTTGTCTATATTGTTTCAAACACACCCAAGCAATGCTTGGCATGTGGCAAGTGATGGGGACCATGAACCCACACCCTCTAGCTTTGAGTCTTCTTGGCCCTGAGCACAGGATTTCAGGCCTCCTTCAGTTTCCGTGTGTGGGGAGTGATTAAATATTGGTGAAACTGGTCAATGGCTCCAGGTCACACATGGCTACTTTGGCCAATGCATTCAAGGATTTATTTGTTACAATTAAGCCTTTCCCAGCTCTCATTTCTCAAACTGTACATTCCTGCCAATTGGATCTTTTGATCAGAGTAAAACTACCACATTGATAAAAGTTATACAAAATGAACAAACGCAAGAGGAAAAGCTATCTCTCAGAGTTGGCCTCCTACCTCTGGGTTTTCAAACTATCAGGTCCCCTCAGGGGCATCCCCAACAGACACACACTCCCACACCCCCAGCCCCGTGGCCGGGGGCCTCACGGACCTTCTGGGAGAAACGTGAGAGGCAGACGGGCTGCAGCACTGACCCCAGGACATCATCTCCATTTACAGATGGGGAGACTGGGGTGTCAGACCCCAAGGCCACAGAGCTGGAACTTGAAACTCAGCCCTGACAAACTCTGGCCCGTGTGCTTTAACCAATGCACTACATCTTAAGTAAAATAAGCCCTAGGAAACAGCAAAAAACAAAATCTTGCAGGCAGGACATTAAAGATTTTTGAGAAGTAGTTTTTGAAACTCTCTCTTTTGCAGAGTTTTTTTTTTTAATTGAAGTATAGTTGATCTACAATGTTGCAGGTGTACGGCAAAGTGATTCAGTTACACATATATATGTATTCTTTGCAGAATTTTAATACAAAGCACTTGAACCTATAAATGTAGCCGTCTGGAGATGGAAGGGGAATGATCCTGTTACCCACCGTGCGCACACACACACACACACATGCACTCACACACACACACATGCACTCACACACACATGCACACACACACACACACACTCACTCTACAACGGTCTTGTACTCCACATGCTGATGCTCCCAGACCAGAAACCACAGGTCATCCCCACAGCCAGGTCACCGGGATGGTGGCTCACAGTGGGGCCTTGGTTTACCTTGTGAGTTTATTTCCAAAGCACCAGTGACTTCCGCTTCACAGAAGGTGAGGAAGTGCGTGAACGAGGTTGGGGAGGGAGGCCCTGGGGCTTCTTAGAGACCCTCTTTCTTGTCTCCCAGTTTCTGCTGAGGAGAGGCGCTTGGCTAACTCGCCAGGTCTTCAGAAATCCGACTCGGATCCCAGCCCTGTTCTGAGAATGACCAGGAACTCAGGGGGGACAGTGCGGCCTGGAAACCCGTCCACGGACTGGCCACACCGGCCCAGCCACGTGAGACCAGAGGCGCGGCTCAGGGGACCCCACCCGCCAGGTCGCCGCAAAGGCAGGGGTGGGGCAGCATTCACCACGCCCCTCACACGGGCTGAGGACCAAGGATCAAAGCTCCGAGTCAACCACAAGGAGCTCGGCACAATTTTCAAATGCAGGCGGCACTTCTCCAGGGCTCTGAGTGCCTCTCCTGGGCTGCAGCAGCCTTGGGGAGCCACGTGACAACACACGATGCCACGCGGTGCCACACGACGCCACCGCTGATTTACTGCGTGGGAAGCAGCACTCCATCACTGTCCCCCGGCTGCCGCTGCCACCAGCTCTGCCTGTCCCCGGGCAGCTTGCTTACAGAGGAAATTATTCACTTGCTTGTATGGTACATGCAAAACAAACTCTTTTTAGCTGTCTCCATCTATCACCTGGCCTGGCTGTGGGCTTGGTAGGGAGCAGGGGGCGAGGGCAGAGGAGTGGAAGGTACCGGCTTCTCCTTGAAAATGCAGGAGGAGCACATGCGGGCAGTGACAGAGAAACGCGCAGGCCGGCCCACGTGCTGTTCCATGAGCTCTGTCTCGTCCTGCCGGTGCCAGCGCGGAGGGGACAGTCGGTGGCAGCGCTGGGGAACCTGCAGGGTTTCTTGTCCGCAGCAGTGGAGCTCCGTGGAGTCCCCTGCCCGGCAGCTCACACTTTCCAGAAGCAGGAGGCCTTTCAGACTCTCAGATAAAGTGACAGGTTGCGCTGGCATCAAAGCTTCTTTCTGGGGTCTGGGATTTTTCATTTTGTTTCATTATTATTTACATTTAGGACATACGGCTTCACTCTCAAAAAGATGATGCCCAGAGTCTTCAGGTGTGACTCTGTCACACTAATTTTCACAGGCACTTTAGAAAATGCACGTAACGTCCCTGCAAACACACCTAAACGAGATCGGAGAATACACGCCAGTTGCTGGTCGAGTAGGCGCCTCACCTGCCTAGCGGATGTAGAAGAAACGGGTATTTTGGCGAAAATCTCAGCACATGGAATCTGAATGCTTGCGGATGCTAAAGAAGATGACCAGTAGAAGGACGGACTCATCGCTGAGTGGATGCCCTGCCCGCCGGGCTCTTCATCTGGCCTAGTCGACTGGACGGGCTCTGAACCTACAGTAGGTCCCCACTTGGGGGTGAGATGGCTCAGGTGGGGGATGCCCGCCGGCCAACAGAGCTTAGACAGATGCGGCAGAGAAACATGAACTTTCCAGTCCTGGGGAACAGAGCCCTGGGATCGAGGCGGCCGTGTCCCTGGACTCCTCCCAATTCCAGCCGCAGTCCTTTCCGTTCCTAAATTCTCTGCTCACATCAGCCTGGCATCTCCAGGCAGCCCCACCCTCCTCTTCATTTGTTTCAATATCTGGGAGGGGCTGTGCCGCGTCCTTTGAGGTGCTCCAGGCTCAGTGTAGACCTAGGGGTGCGTGAAGGGCGAGGGTTCTGCACGGGGCCCTGAGCGGCGATGGGCACCCAAGTCCACGTGGTCAGACTCTGTCAGCGCCAGGCCGGCTTAGACAAGCTGCTGTGCCCTGATTCTAGAAGCACAGTGACAGCCGGCGGGGAAATGCAAAGTGCCTGAAAATGTCGGGGGAGAAAATCCCGAGGGGAAACTGCACCCAAGTTCCACCAGCGCCCCGTGGCCTCTGTTGTCACCACTAATGTTATTTATTGCAGCTCCACATTCCTTTTGAGGCATAATTTAAAAAGATAAATAACTGGAGAGACCCTCGCCAAGATAAATGAATAGTTTGAGGCCTTTTCGTTTCGTTGCCTTTTCAGGAACATTAGAAAGAAGGCAAGTGCTTTGGAGCTGTCTGTAGAAACTTCCCAGAAAAGGGCTGCAAGGTCGCAGGAGCTGCTACCTGCCGTCCTTTATCTGTGGTTCCTTCTACCACTGGCGCCAGGAGAAAACAAAAAAAAGATATTTCATTTTATTTACTTAGGGTGTATCCAGATCTGGAAGTTCTAATATATGAGCCTGAAATGCCACTAAGTTGATGCAGGAAATTCTAAATGAGTATGTGCATACCTTCTCCCCAAGGAATAATTTAGGGAAATCCAACAAGATTGGGTTTAAAGACACACAGGCACTTTAGCAGAAAGCTTAGGACACTGACAAAAATATTTTTTACAGTTTTAAAAAGCTTCTGCTGCTTTTTTTTTTTTAAAGTGTAAAATTTCTCTGGCCTTTTGAGCTTCTGAAGATTATGATATGAGGTTTATATCCTGTCTGTCCTGCACTCTTTCCTTTGCTTCCTAAAATAATCCCTCTTCCTCAGTAACGACCTCTTGAAAGCAGGATTTATCTCTAATCGTTTTGCACAAAACCAGGCACAAAGTGACTTTCTTCAACCAGAAGCTCCCGGACGTGGGGTGGGCCACACAGCAGGCTCTATTTTCAGCCTGTTCCCCAGCCACCCCAGGACTCTGCGTAAACTGAATTAATTCACACTTGCCTAGAGACACTTTAGGAATTGGTGAATAGTTTACTTTAAAAGTCTATTTTCTAGGAAATATTTGTTCCACTTTTTCTCATGCTACTTTCCTAGTTTTACAAAATAAACACATTGTGCCTAAAATCACTGCTGCATTCGCTGGAGAGCTATTAACCTAGAAAAAACATGTGTGCCCAAGAATGGGTCCACACTGATCTTCAATCTAGAGATTCGAGCTCTGATAGGAGTGTCTGTCCACACCACCAGCCTCTGATGCTGTTTCAGTTGCCTTTCAAGTTTACATCACATTCAGAAGATATGTCTAGAGTTATAACCACTCACAAAGTAGTAATAACGAAACCAGTATCTCAGTGCAAAAGAGACAACCATTCACTGAGTGCTTTTTACATGCCTTCTGTGTTAAAAGCATCTTCCGTGCATTGGGCATATAGTCAGCGCCGTGAGCCATGGAGGGCACTGCTGTGACCCGATCTGCAGAGGGACTTGGGCTCAGAAAGCCTGAACAGGTTGTGAGGCGTCAGACAGCTCTTCACCTCTTCCCCCAGGCTGGGTTAAGTCTCCATGGTTTGACTTTCTGCAGCATTTCACATGGATATTATTTTATTTGATGCTTAGAGCAATGTTGAGAATGTAGGTGCTCAGATGAAGCTCAGAGAGTCTGAACACGGCACCCAGACACACGGCGACTAAGTCACAGGCCCGAATCTCAGACTGAAACCAAACCACATCGACTTGAACCTTTGATCCATGTTCGATTGAATCAAGCTAACTGGCTTGTATGCAACACATTTCAGAGAAAGGGGAATTCTTCTTATAGTCTTTGAAACATCCCCAGTATGTATCTAGTTTGAGATAATATTACAAATTGGTGCTACTTACGGATTTGTTGAGTCCTATATGACTCCTAATTTGCTCTCTCCAGCGCTGGGTTTCACAATTTTTTCCAGAAGATAGCCTTTTCTAGCCTCCCCTACATATCTACCCCGATCCTCTTCCACATTTGACTCTTTCTTGACTGTTCTAATCTACAATGACTTCTCTCTCTGTTGTCTCCATTGTTTACTTGCTGGCTAACATGCGCCCACATGTACCGTTTACATTTATTTTACAGCTACAAGTGCTTCTTTACACGTGGTGTGGGTGTCTCACATGCTTAGGCCCGCAGGAGGAATTCTAATTTGTTGATCACTTTGCAAGAAATAATCCTGTAACAAGGGTCAGCCTGCCAGATGGCGTGGAGGCCTGGGCTCCCTGGGGCAGCCAGGCGTGACGAAGTCGGATGCCCCTGGACGAGGTGGCTGGTCACCGGGGTCCGGTTTCCCCTCCGCTTTCCAGCTCCCTGAGCCACTGTTTTGCTGGGGATCAGTTGTATCTTCGTAAAAAGTATATATTGACACAGACAGGATAGCCCATTAGGTTCTGCTGAAGTTCTTGCATCTGTGATTTGCACATAATTACTCTCCAAATCACCTGAGACAGTGTCTGAAATCGTGTGGATGCTGAGGTCCTGAGGGGTGGTGGTCACCCCCGCATTAAGGGCTCGGCCTGGAGGTGTTTCTCATCAATCCTCAGGGCGTCAAGGGCCCATGTGGATGGGAACTGCCCATGAAATACTGTTCCTTTTCATAGTTAAAACACAATTACAGACTCCCTGAGCATCTTCCCAATATCAAACGTGGGTGGACAATGAAAGCCAAGTTATGTGCTGGCGTCCCGCACTGTGACACCTTAGGGACCCTCCACGGTCACCACTTCCCATCACATTCTTTGAGGCACGGGGTTAAGTGACAGATGGACACAGAGGGGGCCTGTCGGCTGGATCACATGTCTACTCGCCGTCCGTCCAGGCCCCTCAGGGAGGAGGACGCTGCGGGTGCCTGGGAGTTGGCTTTTCCTCCAGCCGGCATCCACGAGGGGAGAGGGTGAAACACCGTGAGCACATGTTGACAAGCTGAGGGCTTTCGCGGTCGCGATGCAGGAAAAGACACGCCAGGAGGACAGAGGCAGCCCTGTAGATAAGCCAGGAAAGCAGACTCGAAGCACAGATTTGAAAAAACCAACAATGTGAAAATGGAAGTTTCCCCAAGTCTCTTCTTTGTGGACTTCATCACCTCCCAACATAAAAGAGTCGACGGCTGGTCCACCTGTTTCAAATCCGTGCTGCTGGCCCATAACACGTCCAGTCTGCTCTGTCCTTCACTCTCCTGAATTAAACTGGCACCTTCCCAACCCTGACCATCAGCAAAGGCCCTTCCAGAGGTGGGATATCTAGTCCCTGTTTGTCCTCTGCAGTGAGACACGCCTGGCATTCGTTCCATAGGGAGGGAAAAACCCGACGTGCTTGAAAAGACGCACACGGTTCAAGATTCAGTGACCACGGGCGTATTCCTTTACACGGGACGCCTCCAGCAAAGGCTGACGCGCAGCCACTTAGATCCCACGTGCTGTGCATGGGGGCAGGCATGTGCCGCCGTGTCAGGACCGGCGGCAGGACAGTCCCAGCCTGACTCTCAGAACCCGCTCCCCGCAGCTGAGGTCACCTCAAGGACATCAGGGAGCCGCACCCTTCTCCCTCCTGCCGAGGTGACCCAGGCTTTCAGACAGTCACACTTGGAACAGGCTGCTTGGCTGCTCGGCCTCGGGGCGGCCTGTGCAGTCACCGCCGCAGGATGACAAATTGCCTCTCTGCCTGCTGGAGCTGTGCCAGCCCCCCCGCGGCCCCTCCAGATGGGCCTGACTGAACTCCCGGCCGTGGGAGAGTGTGACGGCTCCATTACGAGGCTCCCACAGGCAGCCAGCAGGGGCCTTTCCAGGCTCGCCCTGGGGTGCGGGTGCGTGGGTCTGCATCGGCAAGGCCCGCACAGACGCTAAGCTGGACGGCGGGCACCCTCCGCAGCCCCGATGATGCTCCCGGGGCACTGGGGGCATCTCTTCCTGAGCTCCCCGGGCCCAGGTACACACTCGTCTAAAGGAAACGGTGTTGGATCTCACTTGTATGTGGAATCTAGAATAGTCAGCTCCCTAGTAACAGGGAGCAGATGGTGGTTACCGGGGAGAAGCAGACCCCCTCCCTCAGGTGGTCCCCTCCCCAAATCCTTGCACAAAAAAGCTCTACCTGGTGCTTGGTGCTCAGAGAACCCGACCAGCCGACCCCCAATCAGCCCACGTGCCGGCCTCCCCGCTCAGGAGGCCCGATCCTCCCACTGCTTCACCAGGACCTTGGGTTCTCCCCAGTGGCCGCCTTCCCTCCACGCCCCACCCCGGACCCACCAGGAAGGCCAAGTGGGCCCAGCTCCAGACCCACCCAGAGCGCCCTGCACGTCAAGCCCCTCACGCCCTGGAGCCACTGACCCCCGCCCTGTATCTTAGCACAAAGGCCACTGGATCCTTTAGAAACCTGGGTCAGACGTGCCCAGGCCAGGGGCTGCAGTCCTCCCAGGTGACCCCATTGCCCTCCACACGGCTTTCTCCAGCCGCCCTGGGCTGTTTCAGCTTCCTGAAACAGGAAGCTGTTTCATTGCTTCCTCCCCCAAGTGCACACGCCCGCATCCCCAGGGCCGTCCAGCTCCACCCCGCAACTCTGGGGCCTCTTGCTGGTCCACGGCCATCACCCATGTCATGTCACGGTGTTGGTAGGTCCGAAACAGCCGTGGCCCCGATTCAGTCTCAGTGTGGGGCTCCGCCCAGGGTGGGGAGGGGGGCAGGGGGCTCCGGAGTGGGCTCCATCCCTGGAGGGTCAAGACCAGGATGGGTGGCAGGAGGGGACTGCGGGCAGCGGGAGGGCCAGGGGACAGGCTCCCTCCAGGGGCGTCCGTCGGCTGTCTGCTCCATCCGACCACCTCGTCCTGAGAGGGACCCCCTAGAACAACTGGGGGGTGGTTTCCAAACCAACGCGAGGTGCAGCCTGCAAGAGCAGGCGCCTGTCAGTGCCCCTTCCTGCACCGACGGGATGGGTGTGGCAGGGGAGAGTGGACGGACTGGGTTGTGGGGATCACCGGGCCCATCAGAAGTGAGCGCTTCATCGTGAGCGTCCGACACCTCTGCAGTGCACATTTAATTATAACTAATTCACTATCGATTAGCCATTTGTGCTCAGGAAACCACAGCAAGAATGCCCTGCTTGTTTAACCATTAAAACGGAGGAGCACCGAAATCCTCTGTATTTTCAAATACTCCGTCCTCTGGGTGAAAGATTGGCATTTTGACCGATTCTAGAGCAGATGTGGAAAACAACACTAGTGAAATTAAAGAAGAGTGAAAGCTGGAGGACGCATTTTTCATCGGATGCTCCCCCAGGCATGGCTGACCGGAGCAGGGAGTTCACGTGGTCAGCGCCCGGGTGGCTCGTCCTGTCCTGAGTGTCGTAGGCAGCATCTCCACTCCTAAGTTGTCCTGTGGGTGTCGAATGACCTCTCTGGGGAGGGAAGAGACCTGTTTTTCATGTTTACATTACATACGAGCTTATGAATTAGTGGGTTTCAGGAACACTTGTTGTGAGGTGTGAAATCTACTGCCTCCCATAAAATAAAGCACAGATTTACTTTTTCAGATAACTGTAATGAACCCACGCAAGAGTAAGGTCTGTAGAAAATTTTAAGCATTTTTATTAATATATTTCTGGGATGTCTTACTCACTGCCTGCCCTTCGAAGGAGAATACACACAGTGGTTCAGCCGTTTTTAAGGCAAGTGATCATCCATATGGGTATCAATATCTTGGAAAGTCATTTTAAAATAATTTCCTTTGGGTTAATGGAGTGTTCAGGACAATCTATGCTTATCTGAGGGTCCCAGAAGGTCAGTCTCAGACCCTGGGATTCTGCAGACATCACTCTCAGCTCACCTCCTGCCTCCCCTCCATGGATCCAGAGAGAGACAGAGAGAGAGGGAGAGAGAGAAACAGAGCAAGCACAACTGTACAGAACTGTTTCCCTATATTATAAATACTTGGCTTTGTGAATGGCCTTTACACCTGATATTGGGACCCTAAGATCTGGACTGGACAGTACCGAATGTGGGATCAGTGTAGAATTTTACTAGAACTAAATTCCTTTAGGCAAATATGCTCTCTGGTATCAAGTTAATTGTAGTAATTATAACTAGTAATTTTAAAGTAATGCACTTGTCATATGGGGTATTATTATGCTTGGGGCAGAGCTCTCCTTTGGCCCAGGGACACTGGGGTTTCTCCCACATGCAAGCATCAGGTCAGGCAGAGAAAAGCAAAGCCAACCTGCTACAAGCAAGATGCTGTAGGAGAAAGAATTTAGAAACCCCGTGCCCCTGAAGCAGTGCTTTCTATCCAATCTGCTTTGAGCGAAGGTGCAGGTGAAGCTGGGGTCTTACGGGGCAGCTCCACGCCCCATGCCCCACGCCCCACGCGTGATATTCTCCAGCCCATGTGCCGTGTAAAGTGTCGGCGAGAGATCCAAAGGGGTCTCCAGGTGGCATGTCTCTTCAGATCTAGACTTTCAAGAAAACATGAAAGCAGTGAAACGCTATTAATCAGACTCCGACAGTGTCTCTCAGCCTCCATAAATCGTTTCTGGTGGCACTGCCGATTCTAATTAATGGCGCACTCATTGCTAATGGGCAGTAAGACTCAGCCCTGGGAAAGGAAAGCAAGAATAACTCATGGAATTTGAAAAATTCATATTCTTTTGTGCTTAAAATTTCCTTCCTCCTTTTAAAATCACAATAGAAGCAACACTTTCACTTCACCTTACTGAAAATTCTCAAGGAATTCCTGCTCCTCAGCTCCTGGCCTCTCCCGTCTCCTCCAAAACTACAACATCCAGGGCGTATAGCTCCTTTCTCTAAAGTCTGCTGAGGGGCCCGACAGCAGGTGACGTCTCCTTGGCTGGAAGTGGTCACCCAGTGACAGATCTCAGAAGACTTCCGAGGATGTAGTGCACTTTATCCTTGACGCTGAGTGGAATATTCAGCATTCCAGAATCAGAGCACAGTCAGGAAAGCTCCCTTTGGTTGGAAGATATTGATGGAAAGACAGAGAACCTGGGAGTTCCCAGGGGGCCCAGAGGTGCAACTCCTCCCCCGCACTCTGTCTCTCTGTCTCTGTCTCTGTCTCTCTGTGTCTCTCTCTGGCTCCGACAGTTCAACACTGCACACAGTGGTGACGAGGGTCCTGGGACTGACATGGGCTCTTCTGTACTGGGTACCCTGGCCTTCAGCTCATCACGGAGCAACCACCGTTCCATGTTCAGTGTAGTCTTTGTATTGTTATCTTGTGAAATCACACTGAATTCCCACTTTTCTGTCTGAAGTGCCATGATACCAACCAAGTGGGGAGAAAAGGTTCTTCTGAGATTGATTTTTTTCCAGACACCACGGTTTTGTTCAATTGAATTCACTCGAGTTGTGGTTAACATAAACACTATGGAGAGTAGGACATGTCAAATTAGCAGCTTTGCAAATCTCCTGTTAATTGTCAGCCTAATTAAAAAATTGCTAATTATAATGTTTATAACTTCAAATAACTGCTCAGCTATAAAGTACGGCCTGTCAGGTGTAAACAGGGGACTGGAGGGAAAAAATCAATCGACATCTGTTAATTTATCAGCGCAGCACAGCGCATTGAAGCACAGATCGCCTATTGCACTGTAAATCTGCATTGCGATAAAAAGATCAATTCATTCAACACCTGCTTAATAAATGATAATGGCCATCGTCACTGGCTGGCCTCAGGGTGTCCCTGCTTATCAAATCCCATCGTGTCTAGAGTGAAAGGCAAGAGCCAGCACTCAGGACAGATCTGCTGGAGGAGGAGCCTTCGACAGAGAGCTGGCCCCGTTCATCAGAGAGCAGAGGCCCCTGCAACTCGGCTAAAGAAAAACATTTAACACCCGGTGCTACGCAAAATTAAAAAGAAAAGCAGAAACCTGAACGCACACAGACACGCGCATTCAGAAGGTAAAAGCGGAAGGTCTCTCTTTTCCAGAAAGAATCCTGGAGCCCTGAGGCTCATCACTTGCTGCCTCTGGTCCGAACTCCCACTCGTCCACAGTGTCACTGCCTGCTAGATCCTGCGGACACAGGAGGTTGGAGGATGGCGCCCTCGGTCTCTAAATTCTGTACGACCCCCACTCTGTCCTCTGCAAGCTCACCCACTGAAACCAGATCTGCAACTGCACAGGGCCCGGCCCTGCACTGGGTCATATTCTCACTTCACCTGGGTGCCAGGGTCTCGAGACCTTCCGAGGGTGGGGCCCTCCTTCTCTGACCCTAACCCTGGTCCCCGCCGCCCCGTCACGACGCTCTCACTCCCACCCGCTTCCTGGCCTTCCCACAGCGCACTCAAGAGTGTCCACTGCTTCCCAGAGGAAAAGTCCTGTCCTCACATGGTGCACAGCCCGGAGGGACAACACACAGATCTACGTGTGACGGGCATGGCAGCAAAGCCCTCCTGACAAGTTCTTCCTGGGCTCGATGCCGCGGCCCGAGACAGGGCTGGTGTCTCAGGACAGCTTTTCCCCAAGATTCCCGGATCCATCATTTGGATCCAATTTACCGGATGAGAGCATGCAGGGAACGGCAGACCCCGAGGGGGGAACCCAGCAGCCCCATCCTCCAGCCAGGCTGCCTGGCTTCCTGATCTCGGCACTTTTGCTTTGAACTTGGGATCCTGGTATAGCTGCGTCTCACCGGCCCACCCAGGTCCCCCCTCGGTCAGTGTGGCACCTCCCCTCCGGCTACCCAGCTGCACTATAGAGCAGGTGGATTTCCAGTATTCACAGATGGCCTAGGTCCTGGGGGCTGTCCCCTCCTTCCTGGCCCTAAGATCCTCTCAGCTCATCTCCCCAGGTCTGGATCACCTGGGTCCAATCTACCACCTGTAACAGCAAAGCAGAGAACTTTCTCCCACAGAAGCAGAGAGATGCACGCTACAGGGGTCACAGGGTCATGAGAAGGGGTTCATCCCCAGCCTCTGCGAGCAAAGACTGCCCCCTCCCACTGACAGCCTGGGATGGGGCTCAGTCCTACAGCCTCAAGGAGCTGAATTCAGCCACAGACCTGTGAGCCGGGAAGGGGACGGAGGCCCAGAGCCCATCTCACTGAGCCGGACGTCTGACCATGGAGCCAGGAGGTGATGAATGGCTTGTTTAAAGCTGCTAAGTGGTGGTAGTTTCACCACAGCTGTTGAGACTAAAACAAGTCAATTTCTTGCTCAAGAAGCTGTCAAATCCGGGTGGCAGCTCCTCACGGTGATTTGAGCTGTGTGGTCACCTATGGCCCCTTGAAATCCATTGCTTCCAGCTGGTCAAGGAAGAAAGAAAATTCTTCTGAAGACCCCGGCCTCGAGGGGCTTCACATCATTCTGCTCGTTTTCCGCCCATGAGTAGCCACACGACCACGGGGATTCCCGGGGCTGGAACTGGGTCCTGGCCGCACAGCCCCCTCCCAGCAGAAACTACGTTTGGGAGGAGACAATGCTTTTCTCAATGGACAGACAGCTGCCTTTGCCCTCACCGGGCATAGAGGTGTCCTGGCTGTTGGCTGGGCGGGTATTTTGTTCAGGTAAGGACAGCGTCAGCAGGACCCCGGCGATGACCCGGGAACTGCTGGTCCAGTTGGACGGAGTGGCCCATGATGCACAAGGAACAGTCAGCATCTCTGCGTCAGGAAGTACTGGGGCAGAGCCGAGCTTACGTCCATGTAGTGTGCACATGATTAGTTGTATGTTCAATTTAACACTGGAGCAGTTCAGTTAATAGATTATTATAGTGGGCAATCAGACATTTTTAAACCAATAGGCTATCTTTAGAGCAGCCAGCTTAGGTTTATGGAAAAACTGAGCAGGAAGAACAGACAGTTCCTGTATACTCCCTCTCCCCTCCCACACGCTTTCCCCCATTCTTTACATCTTGTCAGTGTGCCAATGGATGAAGCTATATTGATGCATTATTATCAACTAAATTTACATTTGGGCTCACCCTTTGTGTTACACAGTCTCCTGGGATTTGATAAATACACGTCTGCTATGAGAGTACCACCCAGAGTATTCTCACTGCCCTAAAAATCCTCTATGCTCTATTAAGTCCTCTCCAGCCCCAGCCCCTGGCGACCACTGATCTGTTCACTGTCTCCATAGTTTTGCCAGGATGTCATGTAACTGGAATCACACAGTAGGCAGCTTTCTCACTTAGTAACATGCATTTAAACTTCCTCTATGTCCTTCATGGCGTGATGGTTCATTTCTTTTTAGCACTGAAAAACATTCCATTGTCTGGATGGACAACAGTTTATTTATCCACCACCTACTGAAGGACATCTTGATTGCCTCCCAGTTTTGGCAGTTATGTTTATGCTATAAACATTTGCATGCAGGTTTTTGTATGGATATATTTTCAGCTTATTCGGGTAAATATCAAAGAGTGTAATTGCTGGATCATATGGTAAGAGTATGTTTAGCTTCGTAAGAAACCACGAAACTGTCTTCCTAAGTGGCTGCACCATTTTGCATCCCACCAGCCAGGAATGAGAGTCCCTGTTGCTCCACATCCTTCAAAGACCCAGCTTAAGCACCTGCACACAGCTGATCTCAGGGCTTCCCTATAAGACGGCTCATGCTCAGAGAACTGCGTTTACTAATGAATTTCAATCAGTTACTAAAAGTGGTCACTGTCTATTCAGTGCCTGCCTTGTGCAGGGCATTTCCATAGCCATCACCTCTTTTAGTCATCTCAGTGGGCCATTGGGCACATACCTTCTATGCTCTGTCCTTTGCTGATAAGAAACTGAAGACTGGGGAGGCCACAGAACTTTACAAAGATCACAACCAGCAAGCAGCGGTGGGAAGCTGAGACTCAGGTTTGCTGACTCTGGAGCCCGGGCTCTTCCCGCCCAGACGATCTCTCCACCCACATCAGCATTACAAGCATGTCCATAAATGCCTCTGCATCACTGTCCAGGGCAGTGCTGTGCCCAGTTGGGCTGTGTAGGCTTAACTGCTTAGAATGAGATGGGAGAAGAAGGGGAGGAAAAATGAAGACAATAGATATGCTTGGGAGGGCACAGAGCCAAAGGGAAAGCAGTCATGGAACCCAAGGTTCATCGAGTACCTCGATGGGCATGGTGGGAGGAGCCCTGGTGTTTTGTCATGAAAAGCCCTAGAGGTGCCAGAACTCATATTAAGAGCTCCCTGTCTTCCACAGGAAGCAGTGGAATCATAATTTAAACAAGGAAAAGCTTAGGTTTTTGTAACTACTGCTTGAGCATCTCTAATCTTGGTGATTTCCCCTGGCTCTTCCCTCACTGCCCCAGATCTTTCCTTAATATTTAAAACTCTGCATAAGGGTCCACATAAAAGCTTCACAGCTGTTTCCAGCTACTTCACAAAGCACACGGAGGGAGGTGGTGTGCAGGGGCCGCAGCTGATCACCGTGGGGATGGGGCAGCGAAGTAGCATGAGGCTTGGATGTGGGGCTCCTGGGGGCAGGGGAACACTGCAGACCTCCCTGCCCTGTTGGAGCGGGAGCAGACCTCCAGGAGTCACCCTCACACAAGCCACCTGAGGCTGCGTGGCATGGCCAGCCCCTCCATGGAGAGTGGCTGGGTCCATGCCACCCCCTGCCCCCTGAACACCCCGTGCCATGTGACCATATCACGATGGAGGAGAGCGTCAGCAGCTTCGGAACAGCACAGACGAACTGAACTCCTTGGTGCTGAGGAAATCCAGGGCAGAATCATGCGGAGTGATGAGAGGGGCGGGGCAGAATGGAGGGGCCTTCTTCGGGGAAGGTCCCCCAAGAGGATACTGTTGTGTGTGGCTCTGCTTCCCACAGAGAAAGGGAAGCCTCAGACCAGCAGCGCTGACGCTCGGGGCTTCTCAGATTGGCAGAATCCCGGGCCTGATCCAGACCCCAGACTCAGACTCAGGGAGGGGAGAGGACGAGAACAACTCAGGACAGAGCAAAAGCAGATGTCAAGTTACAGGCGTCACACCTGTGGGACACACAGGAGGAGGGACATACCGCGTCCCAGGAGATGATCTAGGTGGTGGGGTGAGGCGTTTCCTGGGAGGGATGACCCCAGGCAGGCCATGTCCAGGGTGAGTTCTGGGCCGATGGACAGTTGGGGGGACCAGCTGAAACCTTGGAACATAACAGTGATGGCTTAGGTTTCCTGATGTGCAGAGGGGGCCACACACCATCATCCTCCTGAAATGCTCGGGGTCTCCCTACCTGTCCCGTCTTTCTTGGGAAACAGTCTCAACAACACCCCGTTTTCTGACGTTCATTCCAAATCTGCTCTTTAGCTTGCTGTTCTGCAAAGACGCCCGAGCACTAGAAGTGTATGAATCCACAGGCAGACAGGTTCTATCAATAAACGTCAACCGTTCTGATGGAATATCTCAAGCCTCTGAGACTCAGAGACGGTCAAGCTTTGCTAAGACCCATTTGCTCAAGGCTCACATGGGTATTTTTGGCAAAGATGTGTGAGTTTACACACCTTCAGAATTTCTGTGGACTCTGAAAAGACCCCTAATGCACTCTACTAAAAACATAGGGTTTGGGTTTTTTTTCAATTATTACCATAGAATTAACATCTGTACTAGCAGTTGAATTCAGGAAGTGCTATTGCATTTTCTGGAGGTACATTTGTGTGAAAAACTATTGCATAGATTGTCCCAAACAGAGTTTAGTTTGAAACCAGAGGTTTCATGATCTTGTCTCATTGGAAAGTTCAGGATGATGACATTATATTAAATGTCACATGATAATTAGTCAGGTGCTGTGAGCTCAGACCTAAGATCTATCTGACTCTCTCTCTCTCTTTTCTTTAGGTAATCAGGGCTGAAGCACATGTTTTATGAGGGTTATAAAACATGTGAACATTTCATTTAGCTATCTTTTAAGGACTATACAGACATTCAAATTTGGTATGTTTAAGTAGAACTCATATATCATACAGGGTAAGTAAAACTGCACACCAAATTACAAATGGGGTTCTTTGTAAACATCTTAGCTAATAAAAACGTTTTCATTTTGTAGATAATGCTGGAGATAGTCCCAGGAAAATAAATCATGCATTTATAAACAGCGAGTACTTAAAAGAAGCCAACTAAGCAATTTTCCGATCTCCACTGGAACCAAGGGATCCTTGTTTTCACAGCTGAATATTCAAAGGGTTGTTTACCATAATTGGAAGATACTTGACAGTTTAAGTAGCCCGCATTTAGCAGGCTTCAAAATAGGTCCTAAATTATTTGTTGCAAGCCCTTTAGATAAACAAGGGAGAGAGCTGCTCAATTGTCTTCAAAAGCCACCAATTAGAGGCACTGGGCTATCCCAAGTGACTTCTGATGTGACGATAGAATTCTGAGTGTCATTTGTATCCTCTTCTTGAACTTCACAAGAGCCATCTTTCTAGCTTAATAACCTTTCATAAAAGCAATCCTAAAACTCTCAACAGACAACCGGAAGCCGCACAGTGGACCGGGGCCTCCCCTGTGGCCGTGGGCAGTGTGCTGGACTCGTGAGCGACGAGGTTCCCTTGCCCACACTTTGCTCCAGCTCCTCAGGGCCCCTTCAGGACCAGGCCTTGTCCTGCCAAGCCTGCCCAGCTTTACCACGAGTCCCGCTGAGCCAGTTTATAGAGAATCCCCCAGCCTCCGTGAAAGCCCCCCTTCCCACCGTCTGGTCCTACTGGGGTGAGTTCATCTCTCTATCCGTTGTGATGGTCCTGAATAAAGCCTTTGCTGCCTGTTTAGCTGGCCAGGTGTGATTTCCTTTCACACTTAAAACACTAGCTTTTAGAATTCAGCTGCACTATGATGACTTCATTTATCCTGAATGAGGCATTAAGAACATCAAAATAAACTTCTCAGTTAGTTCAATGGAAAGCCTCTCATATACACATCTGGAGACAAGTTACCTGTATTTTAGGTAGACATTGAAAAGTCTTGAATTATTGGTTTCCAGGCTCTCAGTACATTCAAATTTGTTGATTAGAAGCAGCAGAGACTACAATGCACATTAATAGTAGGGGAATGTGTCGATTGATTATTTACAGTTGAAAAAAGTTACAGAAAGCATAGGAAAAACCAGGATGAGAACTCAAATAACAAACTGCAATTTGGGCCACACAACAAAGATACAAAGATCATAAACTTTAAGAGGTTCAGTGTCTGTGGTCCTGCGGCATCTTCTGTTAGCTGATTTTCCAAGGATGAACCTTGGACTCTCTAAGAAAAGATTGATTTATGTCTCTGATACTTTTTCATGCCAGCAAAAGGCATTTTAATCTCTTAAATTTTTTAAAGTCAGAAGATGTCTCCCATTTTGCTGTTTACAGAGGGAAGCTCTGATGTAGCGGGACAGTTCTGTTACGTTCAGGAAGATGCATCTCTGAGAGGTCCTGGCAGCCCAGGTCTGGTGCGTGTGACAGGACTGTAGCGGGCAGTGGCGGGGGAGTACCACCCCCATGCTATGGCTCTGGAGTGCAGCCGGGAGGAACTGGGACAGGAAGAGGGGTCCTCTGCCCCCAGATCCAGCTGCGCGGTCCCGGCAACACAGTGAGGAAGGAACGTGAGGCAGCAGGACTGTCTCAGGAGGCGGTGGGGGGCTGGGCGTGACCCTCCCAGGACCTGATGGACAAGGGGCCCCACACTCGGGGTTCTGTCTCTCCTCCAACCGCGTTCTAAGCCCAGGTGGGCCTCGCAACCACGGAAGCACCTGCCTGCTGTGCCCACCTCTCACTCTGTTCTGGGGTCCCGCTTATTTGCTGTCTTGGTGTCAGTCTGGAGGGAAGTGGATCCTGAGCCAGGTTCTGGGGTGGGAGGGGGACGGGTTTTGAGGAGGCAAGTCCAGGCCTGCCTGCAGTCTTCCACCGGCAGGGGGATGGATCCTGACTGCTGCACCACTGTTGGGCCCTCGTATTCTGGGTCTAGATGAGACCAGCCAGGCTCCAGAGAGGAAGCTTCCAGAGTGACCATCCTCCACGGGTCAGAGGTCTGTTCAGTGTGGTCGGCCAGCCCCTCTGTGACTTACAAGCCAGCTTCCTCTTTGGGTCCCTAGACAACTCCTCATCCCATGAGGGACCATGCGGAGGCCCAGGGAGGCTCTCTGGGTGGTTGCCTCATGCGTCCTTGGACAGGATTCCAGTAGGGAAAGGGGGTCCCGCACCCAAGGCCGAGGACTTGCTAAGGCAGGCTGCCTGGAGGCCTCTGTCACCCGCCACCTCATGCGGAGGGGGCACACACAGTCCACAGACGCACAGACAGAAGCAAGGAGCATGGGGTCTGCAGTGTTCAGCCCCAGAGGCTCAGAGTCCAGCACGTCTGTGGGATTCCAGCAGGGATGGTGCGGCCACGGGGAACCCTCAGCCCTAAAGATGCAGAACAGATGGGAAACGTCTCTGTGGCCCAGTCCACATCAAACTTGCTTTTTTCTTCTGTTAGCACCCAGTACATTTGGGTGTCATCCTTGTGTTGGTCACATTGTTTTGGTTACAACAGTGACATGTGGAAGGTTTTGCATAACTGGTTGTTCATCAAGGCTCCTTTGATAGCACGCGGGCTTTCAGAAGTAACGTAACATTTACTATCTTTCCCAGAGGTTGATCCAGGTCATTAGAGGGCTGAATCTGGCAGGAGATGGATTTTGCTTATGCCACAATATTTTTAAAAATTTAACTTCCTTGTCAGTTTGGAAACCAGGAATTTTTAGGTTAAGATTGGGGTCACTGGCGTCCCTTGGAAGACCAGAGGGTCTGGTGCCCTGGATCCATGTCGCCCTGCCCCGCTCTGCCGCAGCCCCTCCCATCCTGTCGCCTACGCCTGTCCTGCTTCACCCACGTCTGTAATCTGTCCAGTGCCTGGAATGCCTGAGTTGCAGCCCCTGGGGAAGTTCCATGCCTGGGAGACACCCCCCAGGTCCCCAGTGGAGCTGGGATCAGATTTCAGTTTTCCCAAATTGTCCAGTATGTCTGCTTCCTGACCCTTCCTGTCTGATTCTGTAAGAGAATGACTACGGGCAGGCAATCGGGGTGTCCCTGCAGGAGCCGAGGCAAAAACCCAATTTTCGGACAATGGGAGACAGACATGGGGAGGGGGGGACATCAGGGCCTCAGATAAACGTGAGCCACATTTACTACCCCGCAGCTGAGTGAGTCAGCCACACACCTCAGCCTTCTTCTTATTTTGATTCTTAAATGGAATTTCAAGTTCCTTATATGGGAAGAAACAGAAAGGTCACACCCAGGTAACGTCATCTTCCTGCCGTGTACCCACATTTCAGAAACGATTTTCACGCCAGCAGATGGTTCTCATGTCTCCCTCTTCCTCCTCTGCTGTGTACTCAGCCTTCCCCGGGTGACGAGGGCCCTGGGAAGGCCCACGTTTAGGTCCTGGGGGGTCTGTATCTGTTTCTCTCCCTCCTAAGGACCTTCCATCGCCTGAATCCCACCAGGGACGTCACCTCTACTTGCCCTGGGGGAGGGTATAGGTGTGCTTTGGGGTCTTCTTGTTTATGAAGCTGATAGTACTGGTTGAACCCAGCCTGGGTGAGTCTGTCATCACACTGGGAACGCTGGGATGAGCCGCCCACTGCACCTGGCCTGGTCCTCTCACCACACGCAGTGGGAACCTGCCCCCAGGGCCTCGCTGGCCCAGTTGCCCCATCACCGTGCCCTTCTCGGTGTCACTGTCACCTTCACCGCAGCCATCAGTGCACCGTCAAACCACGTTCTTAGGTACTCACTACAGCCCTTGGCCAGAGGATACGTTTAGCCTTTTCAGCCACACTAGCACCCAGTGGTGCCCTGCAATCAGGGAAGCACAAGAACCTGTGTCCCACTGGAAGGAATGCAGCTTGTCTGCCGAAATATTAATGTTATTTTGTACTACGATGCCAAAGCGTGTACGGAAACGCTTGTGTGTTTTCATTCCCTCCCTGCTGCGCAGAGAGGAGTGGTGGTATCTCTAGAACTGTTTTCACTGGACGGGGTCTTGGGCGAGGCCTCTGCGTTTTCTCCATGTGTGGTGCTGGCGGGGTGGGGCGGGCTGGGATGGCATGTGGTGGCCCTCATCCACGCCCTCCGCTCCTCAGCCCCCCACGTGCACTGCCTTCGCCTCCTGTGAGCCGGCGTTCCCGTGGCCTACGTGACACTGGAGCACGTCACCTGGCATCCGGGTGAAGGATGCTGAAGGGGACCGAGTGACCCAGGAGGGCGTCTCAGGCCTCCCTGTGCACCCGGCCTCAGGCCTGGACTCTGACATAAGGGCTGGGGCTCCAACTTTGAGGACGGAAGCCTGACTCAGGAGCTGATGCAGCAGGAAGATGGGGGCTTGCTCTGAATGACGTCCCAGAGCCCCCAGGTCTGACTGCGCCCCTCACACTTGGATGTGAGCGGGAAACTTCCTTCCTTCCCGTTCACATCACTTCTATCTGGTTCTGTAGCACCCAGTGAGATCAAGCCCAAGTGATACGCAGGCTCTTAAGGAATATTTCGAGAATGAACGGACTACGATTACACTGACGGCCTGTTTGAGCAGGTAACTGAGAGGAGAATCAGACCCTGCCGGCCAGGAGGGTTTGCCTCTGATGGGACTCGGGTGCCCGCCTCTCCCTCTGGACTCTACGCCAGGCCCTCCCTGCCCTCCCGCTGGTGCAGATCCAGCCACGCCTCAGTCTGGTTTTCTTGACGAAATAAGTAAGTTGCTGAAGACAAATCATTTTACGAATGAGAAAACTCAGGGCTAGCAATGCAGAGTGATTACTCCAGGAGGTCACCAGGCAGGGAGGGGACTCACTTTTAACCTTGGGCTCCCCCTCCCGCCGCTCAGCCCTTGGTGCCGGCTGACCGTCCAGAACTGCTACCAGCTGCAGGGAGGGGGCCGGACCCACCCGGGGACTCCCTGCAGCCGCCACTGCAGCTTCCTGTTGGCGGAGCTTCTCCAGGGCTCAGGATCCCCAGCCAGGAGTCCACCCACCAGCCACTTTCAGAGGACTGTCATCTTGGCACTGGAAACCCCCAACTAAATTCTAAAAGCGTTAATTCTATTAGAAAGAAAAAGTGAATATTTTTCAGTGAATATGTATCAGATAAAGAACAAGTGTGATGTTTTGGCTTAAAAACATACATGTATTTATTTTATATATGTTATATATTTAAATATATATTTATTATATCTAATAAATAAAATATATAAAGTAGATACAGTGAATTGCTACTTACAAAGTATTTAGTTTAAAAAAATATATATATATATATTTATAGTGTGTGTATATATATGGCTACTTTGTAAGCAGCAATTCCCTATCAAAATCTGAGACTTAGAACATTCCAAGGGAGGGTTCATAAATTTTTTTCTTAAGGGAAATATTTGTGAAACCAACAGCATGAAAAAGCATGAAATGATGACTATTTCTAAGTAATTTCTTGACGTTTTAGCAGCAAAGAAAGGAAGCAGCAAGGTCTCTGGCCGCACAGGCTGCATCAGAGACGCCTGACTTGATAGTAAGATGAGCTGCACAGGGAGAAGGCGGCGTCCATGCCGCAGAGAATATGAACAGAAACGTCGAAGCCTGTGCGCCCAGACCTGCTGCCGCTCGCCGAGCTGGCTGTGCAGAGCTGGGAGCAGCGCTCACGGCGCCCCAGCTCTGCGTCCGGGGCTGTGATCTTAGGTGGTATCTTACCTCCCTGGGCCTTCCTTCCCCCATTTGTAACAGAAAATCATTAGATGCCTGCCGGGGTGGGGTCCTTGAGTTCTGCCTGAGAGCGGCTGCTAAGCTGAGCCTCTAGATTCGGCCGCAGCATTTGCCTGCTGCCTTGGTCCTGGCCCCCGTGGCTGGGTTTGGGAGGGTTTTAGTGGCTCCCACTTTACAGTGGTGGCACCTGTCATCAGGTGGGTTTCACCAAGACTGAGAGGCCTGCAGTGGAAAGTCAGAGCCCAAAGCTGCTACAACCTAATGTGAAACTGTGACATTTGGATTTGGTAAAGGGCCCCCAAATCGTAGCCCAAAGCCTCAAGTTATTTGTGCCGAGCACTTGGCCGCGTGTTTTGATCTCCAGTCTGCAGGCGGCTCCGTGACGCTGCTCCTGGGCGTGATGGGTCCCTGAGGTCAATCTACTCACTGGTCAAGTCAGGACCAGTGTAAAGGAGACAAAACACAGCCCCAGAGAGTCCAACAGTTAGAACGATCTGGGGAAAGGTGACTTGAACCTTCAAATCAGAAAGGCTCCCCGAAACCGTCTGTGCTATGGTATCCTTGGCATCAGGCGCTGGGTTTGGATTCAGGGACGCGTGGTGACTCCCACTCAGAACCCAGGCCCAGGGCTGGTCACCCTCGCGCTCTGAGCTGCTTCCCCGTCTGTAACAGCCAGGGCATCGTGACACTAAGTCCAGGGACCGTGCGGCAGCGTGTGATACAAGTCCTTGCACGCCATAGGCACTCATTAATCAGGAAAGGACCACTGACGTCAGCAACCCGTGTCTGCGCTGAGAGGCTGCCCCCACCGCCCTCCCCGAGGAGGGGCATCAAAGGCATAGGCGTCCTGACAACCTTGAGTGGCGGCTCAGGCGCCGAGCAGCTCCCACTTTGCTGCGTTCAGACAGCTTAGTCCCCATAGACTCGAATCAAATGCGCCTTCTTGGAGTCTAATGATCGGCCGATTAGACCCAGATGTACATCAGGGGATGCCCGGGCACAGCGCTGGCTTTGGCCAGTGCTGTGTGACTGGGTGGATATCTCACTCCCGAAGCCCACCTGGTGCTCAGGGGCCTCTGGGTCACACAGTCACCATGTGCCTGCACACGGGACACGGATGCCCTTGGGCCACAGCCTTCTCCACCACACAGCCCCCCGCTGGCCTCTCTCATACCCCAGATTCATCCGGTGGCCAGTGCACCAGCTCCCTGGGTCTCCCTGGTGGTCCCAGCTCAGAGGCACTTGTTACTTCTATGTAACTTTTTGCTTCCAGGAAGCAGATCTGTTTTTTCACAGACAGCAGGTACCTATCGAGTGGTTATAAATGTGGCTGCCTCTTCCTCCACTTTCTCCTGTAAATGCCTCTGACAAGGGCAGCCAGGAAACCCGGGGGAGGGGACAAGCTGGTGGATGGTGTGAGGACACCGCAGGCCAGGGGGTCTCAGGGTCAGTGCTGGTGACCTGGGAGGTGTGACATGAGTCGAGCGGAGGCACAGACCACACAGCTCTTTGTGAAGCTACTGCAGAGGGTGTGGGGATGCCAGCCTCCCTCTCTTCCTCTGCGTCTCCCTTTCTGTCCTCTGCAGCCCCTGCAGGCTCGGAGCCTACAGCACACCCCGGGGGTCTCTCCCCACTGGAATTCCTCCCAAGGGCTCCTGCACGTTCTCAAATTCACACATATCACGGTGTGTGTGTGGGGGGGCGGGGTCATTTCTTTTTAAGCGGCATCTTCAGCTGTAGGAAAATCCAACTGTGGGTGGTGAGGCTTCCAGTGCCGGGAGTGGGTGTCCGTCTGTCCGTCCTCACCTGCTCCCTGCAGGGTCCCACAGCCCTGGGTGTTCCAGGACTCCAGTTCCCTCCTGGTCTTCTCCACCCACCCCTCCCCTCCAGCACTGGCCCTGGTCCTGGCCCTACTGAGCCCACATCCTCTCAGGGCCCCAGTGCACCCGCTGAGCTTGAACACAGTTACCTTCTCCTCACCCTCCCATGAGCATCTGTGAGTCACGATCCGGGCGAGTCTAACAATAGCAAACGGTCGCCCTGTGCTCCATTTCCAGAGAGGCTGCTCCCAACAACAAATATGGGGCACTTGCTGTTTCATCTTCCCAAAGAGAACTCAGGCCGTTGGAAAATGAAAGGTGCTGCGGCTGATCCTGGGAGGCAGGGTGACCGCATGGCCAGGCTGCCTGGGACGGGCCCCGTTTGTGCCTGTAGTTCCGGCACCAGTGTTAATAGCGGCCTCCTTCGCTTTCAAGGGTGTCCTGGTTTGGATGATAAATTACATCAGCCCCTGTTCCGAGGAGGCCTGTGCCGTGTGTCACCACAGGCAAGGAAGGAGGCTTTATTTCCTTCCCCGACCTATCACTGCACACATGTCTTTTCAGGCAGAGCTAATTAGAATTTTGCATAAATGGAATTACTGATGAGAGATTTACCCGTGTGCTATTATTTTTCCTTGAAATCTGTCCTGACCAAAGTGGCTGATTACAGTCGAGGTGATGGGGTATCACCCAGTGCAGCTCCTGGACCCTTAAACTCTCATCTTGTGTGACCCGGTTAATTGCAGCGTTTTCATCTTAATGCCTCATTATGGCCACTGAGGGGAGAGTTTCAGTTACAATACTTGGCTCACGCTCCACCCTGGCCACTCTGAATTGCTGATTTTAGAGCCACAGATTGCTCTAGCTCACGTGCAGCATGTAAGTCACACTAAGATGATCTATTATTTAAGAAATGCCTGCACGGCTCTATCACCTGGGCTCAGCCCGGGAATCAGACCCAGGAGGGCAGCATTCTCTTTACTCAAATGTTATCACTTTTACTCTCTGCTGGACAGTTCTTTTCCCAGCTTCACTTTTCTCCCACTTTCAGGTATTCGAAGGTGGGAACCCCCTCCGCACCCTTGTCGACCACCACAGGGGCCGATGAGTACGGGGCTACTTGGCATCCAGTAAACACACCACATTCAGCCCAAATGCTGAGCCCAGCTCTGCAGATCCTCCACAGTCTGCCCTGCTCTCTGTTTTCATGAAACTCATTCACCTACGCTTTCTTTCCTGTGCGGAATCCATAAATCCGACAAAGTGGTTGGTGCTGGGTCATTTCCAAAACCCGCGTCTCCGTGCTCTTCTCCCGACTCTGCTTGCTTTTCCTTCATCCATCTCCTCCCATTTCCATCTCTGCCTATTGAAATCTTAACCAGGGCTGGTCCTGTTTCCCAGCCAGGACTCCTAGGCCATTTCCTTTACACACGCTGTGCCGTGTGTGTGTACCTGCGCTTTCTAAAGCAAGGACAGAGACAACTGTATTTTCCCACCAGCATTCTGTGCCAAAGGTTCCCCATAAGGCGCACTGAACGAGTGAAGGCCTCCCCTCTGTATTAGAGAAAAGCCCACCTTCCACCTATCACCTCCCCCACAGCTCCAGGACCATCGCACTTCCAGAGGAGCAGGCCAGGGTACAGTGACTAATATGGGTGCTTTACTAGAGGTAACTCAAAATGACAAGTGCTTCTGGGTCATACCAGGCAGTGGGCAAGTTTTCAGGATACACAAATATATTTAAAAAATAAAAACTTTTCTACTCCATAAACTCCACAACAGAGGATTGTACCTGTATTGATCATACAATAATCTTAATTTTTTTTGCTAGAAGAACAAGGTATCCCCATGCAAATGGTGATGGCTGTCTATTTACTAGGGGTTAGGGACCCTTCTGGAATCATGACTTAAAAATGCCATAAGAGAAAGTGGAAAATGTCAGATGTCATGGCATCACCTGACTGGGAAAATTGTGAAGCTCTGGCAGCCCCCTCTCGTGAGAAGGGTGGTCTTCTGATCATCCAGACTTATAAAAATAAATCCCCTGCTTGGCTTTGCTCAGGGAGGAAAAGCCTCCCCCCACACTAGCAATGAAATGAACTTCATGTCCAAGTCCTGCAGACCAGACCCATCTCCCCACCATCCACCGCCCCAGTGCCATCTATCCTACAACAAAACACATTCTGTGACTTTTTCATGTTCTTTCCCCAACAACCTGCACGAGAAAATGCCCTGAGAAATCTCATTACGATGGTCATTACTTCATGTCTCTCTCTTATAGGAAAGTCCAGAACTTAAAAAGGCAGAGTAACAGAATTCAAAAACCACAACAGGCCTTAGACAGGGACTTAGGGCACAGATTCTAGTCCTCGGTCTGCACCACGATAAATTATCTGTGTCTTTGGGCAAATTGTTTGGCCCCAGGGTCATCGTATCTGCACCTGCAAAATGCGATGATGGAATCCAGTGGTCCTAAGGTTTCCGTGAGCTCTGCAGTCCTGCAGTTCTCCAGGGAGGTCACCTCTCCCAAGACCCCCTGGCTCCACGAGGGCCTTCTGTTACCTCAAAAGGCCACCTGCCACCTTCATACCATGCCTGATCACACTTATCTCATGTTCAGTGCAAGGAACCCCACCCACGGGGCCTGGGGGTGAGGCCTTCTCTGAAAACACCCCTCCTCGCCACCGAACCCCAGGGAGAGGGCAGCAGGTGAGAGCACGTGGGGACGTCCCAGGGGCATGGGTTTCCCCAGGATCTTCTTGGGACAGGAGGTGGTGGCACCAAGCTCTCACTCTCCTCTCAACAGAGAAAAGGCTCTGTGCCGTGCGGCACCCTGGTGCTTGTGTACAGAGATATTTAAATGGATTTCACAAAGCCTTCTCCCAGACCACCTGACTCATGAAGGAAGAGTGGGGGTGAGTCAGGTGTGGAAAAGTGGATGGGAACCGCGGGAAGAGGGAGAAGCACGGAGGAACACAGCTCGTCCTCTAACCAACGGGCTCACGGTCCCCCTCAGACCAGCAAGCTTTGTCATCTCTGCCCAGCACTGGGTCCTGCACTTAGGAATTTAAGAAGGTAGGTCTCAGGTTGAGTATTCTTGCCACAATAAAATTAAATTAAATTTAAAAAAAGAGCACGGGGCCTCACAGATGGACAGACGCCAGCACGAAGCTCAGAGCACGCCAGGCGGCAGAGACTCAGCCACGAGAAGAGGGCCAAGGGGCCTGGCTTCCCTTCAGGGTTTCCCCAGAGCCGCTAAGTGACAGTCAGGGAATTTTCCGAATGAGCAGTGAATGAAGGAAGCAGCCCAGCAAGAAATTACTATTTTCAAGAGGAAAGTATACACAGAAGGTGTCACCTGAAGGTCTGTCTTAAAAAGCAACCAATCACACAAACAAAAAAAGTGACCCAAAGCCAAAAAAGCATTCAGTATGAGGTAGTCTAGGCTGGTCACCCCTCCCATCTGGTCTGGAGTTGACGCTCAGGCATGATTTTTGAATATGACACGGTCCCCAGCCCTAGTCACTTCAGTTGGCTGCTTCTCCGGGTTCAGAACGTGCCTGCCTGACCAGGAGGATGCAGGTGGGACCTCCCAACTCCAGCCGCCAAGGGCATCTCCCGAGGGCTTGAGGGCGTTAGACGTGATTCTGGAAACTAACTTGCACGTGTTGACTAAAACGTAAGGATATTCAGAGCAATGGGCAGTGAAGGAGCCTTGAGGCTGACTGACTTCTCTGCACTCAGAATTACCTTCCAAAGAGAGTGGAGGAAGAGGCCAGTGACGGGCACATCTCTTTGAAATGTGGGCCCAATAGTTTAGGGTGGAAAAGGACCACGGAATTGGATCTCAGAAGCATTGAATGTTGCAATTAATCGTGGGTTTATCGGAGTGGAAACAGAGATGATTAACTCTATATACTTAATTTTGTGTGTTTTTCACTAGATCCTAGTTCACAGATGAAGACAGTGGATATTGCTCAGGGTCGCATAACAAGACAGGCAGCCCGAGAATTCCTACGGAGGCACGTCTGATCGCAAGTACAACTCACTTTTCCACTATGACTCATGCATCTCTTGGGTCTAAACTAAACTTACCTGTGAGAACATTAAAGTTGTTTCTCATATGGAACCCAAACTGACCTGGCTGGTGGCACTTTGGGTTGTGATTCCAGAAGAAAGAAGCAGGACACAAAAGAGGGAAAACGTACCTTGACCCCCACTAATGATATCTAATTTGTTTGCAAAGAAGGGAAAGGAGTGAGCATTCATCTGGACCCAGAGCTTGCCTCCTCACTGGAGTGTGGCGACACCTGTTTTTGGTCATGCAATGCCGAGAGGCCCCCAGCTCCAGGATGCTCCTTGGTGTTGGCTGCAACACGTGGGACCAGCAGGACCAGAAGTGAGAAGGGGATCGTCTGTTCTCAGATCCACAGATGCTGGGGGAAAAGCTTCACCAACTTAAAGCATGGAGTCCAGACAGAGCATAACAACACATTTTGATGGGTTAACTTTACACAACTATCATTATTTTGAAATAGAGGACGAGAGAAAAGAGAGAAAAAGACGCCATCCCTAACGAAACTGCAGCGTGGAGGCGAGGACTCGGTTTGGGCGAGCAGAGAAATGCGGGGAGGCGAACAGGGCTGTCGGAGCACGTGGGGGCGTTGCAGGGCGGCAGGCGGCTGCTCCCCCAGGAGGGGACCCTGCTCTGACCTAGGCTGTGTTACAGGGATCAGGCAGAGTGAGTTATGTCTGTGAAGCTCCTCTGTCCACGTGTCAAAATCCCGGAACTCCGTGGGCTGTGCTCAAAAAGAGGAGCTGATAATCAAGCAACTCTTTAGGGAGAACAAGAGCACTTTAAGACCCTGAAGAGTGTAATTTAATGACTTTAAATAGAGAAGTAAACTTCTCAATGATTCTTCAAAGCAAAGAGGTCAGATCCCTCTGTGCTGTTCTAAGGTCTTGAATCTAAGAGAATGTCCCTCTGAAATCTATGACAGAAAAATAGGCTTCTTCTCAAGATATTTTTTGAGAAGAAAGTGAAAAACTGAAGCCATCCTTCTCAGCTACTGAAAGGCTTTAAAAAAAAAGCTTCCGGAAGCTCTAAGAAACCTTAAAAATATTTGCCAGATTCAGAGAAGCAGAAAGTGCAAAGCATTTGTCATAAGATTCAAAGTAGAATTTTGTGCTGAAAAAACATACGTGTGTTCATATGCATATACATATATGTACACGTATGCGTGCATGTGTGTGTGTGCGTGTGTACCTCAATGGAAAGAGTGAATGGAATATAAGGACAGTTTCCTTAAGACACTTTGGGTGAAATCACCAAGAATGAGCTTGAGAACTCAGAACTGATTGCAGAAAGAAAGTTCTACATCTCCTATTTCTCTTGGCCCCATAACTGAAGGTTTATGTATCTGTCCAAATGAGAATAGCTTTTTACCCCTTCTAACCACTCCTATGGCAAACACTCCTGATTACTCTATAAACCCTAAGCTGTTGTTTTGTTTTGTTTTTAGGTATTAAATGGTGTTGGGACTGGTCAGGTTTTGGCAAACACTAAAGGCTGATTTCTCCAAAAGGTTTTCCAACCTGGGAAGTTCAGACAGAGATTCTTTGTGAAGGAGCAGCAGAGCTGACCCGGAAAGCAGGTCTCTCTGCGTCTCAGTCAGGCTCCTCCTGTGCTGACAGGCAGGTGGGGCCGTGAGGATGACAGGGAGAAAATGGCATCAGCCTCGGGGACAAAATGCTGCAGTTTAGGGACCCAGAATCCTTCTCAACAACACGCATGTACTGAAGAGACCCTAGAATGAAAGAATAGGTTTATCTTAAAGTGCCTAATCCTTGAGAAAATTTAAAATTTTACCTGGAACGAATTTCAATACATTCTCATTTCCTTATAAAACCAAACACAATATATAACTCAAAGTGCTTGCTATAGGCTTGCTTTCTCTTTTACAATGTGCACTAACCTTCTCACCTCTGTCTACAGCAGGAATTTGGCAGAGGAAAGGGCGGCGACTCAGGAGGAAGATTTGAGTTGTTTAAACTATAAATATCAGCACCTCTTTAATTTTTTTTTAAATAAATTTCTTTCTTTCTTTCTTATTTTTTGGCCGTGTAGGGTTCTTGTTGCTGGGCGCGGGCTTTCTCTAGTTGCGGCGAGTGGGGGCTACTCTTCCTGCGGTGCGTGGGTTTCTCATTGCGGTGGCTTCTCTTGTTGCGAAGCATGGGCTCTAGGCGTGCGGGCTCAGCAGTTGTGGCACGCGGGCTTAGTTGTTCCGCGGCATGTGGGATCTTTCTGCACCAGGGCTCGAACCTGTGTCCCCTACGTTGTCAGGCAGATTCTTAACCACTGCGCCACCAGGGAAATCCGATTGCACCTCTTTAGTAAAAGTCCCGCAGCCCTCTGCTTCCCAGGGCGAGGCTCCCAATGGGATTGTCAGAGGAAACAACTTGGGCCTCCCTGCACCCCGGAGACTGGCTGGCCGGGGCACGTGGGGTGCTGGCCCCCGTGACTGCTGGCAGGAGCCTGGTGGCCCCAGCACAGGACCTGCGGGCTCTGACACCCCCAGACCCACTCAAGGCGGCTCAGCCTTCACGGAGTTTCCGCTCCAGCTTTCTTCCATTTTAATAGAATCAGGCGAAAGGGAGAAACACTTGTAAGTGAAATCAACCTGGCATTTGAGCTATTGGACTTCTCATCTGCCTCTGAAAATAGTCTCTACAGAAATACAAACAGACACAAGGGAAGCCAGGCAGTCAGGACCACAGCTGGAGCGATGCTGTGTCACCATCGGTCCCCAGGTGTGGGAGACAGGGCGGCGGAGACGGTGGGGGCTGGGCACAGAGTTAAGTGAGGTGAATGGGGTGGTTACAAACTGGTGGGAAGGAATCAACTGAGTCAAACAAAGGGAGGATCACGTGCCGGGAAGTTAGGACCAAAGAGGTTCAACGAAATGATGGTCTGAGAGGTGCAGCTGCACGAGCTTCTGCAATCACGGGATTGATGAGCAGTTAATATGCACGAAACCACGAAAGGGTCTGATGGAGTCGGAGTGTTGAGGCACAAAAGCTGCAGGGGCTGATGGCCCATCCATCTCCTGGGAATAGCCCATGGCTCGACCTGTGGCTGGTCCCATGGCTCCACGCTAGGAGCAGAGGCCTGGGCACCACAGCCTCTCTGCAGGTAGATTATTTCCGTAATTGAGTTGTGCCTCGTGAAGGTTGGAGGTTCTACCTGAGACCATTCTATGTGGTGGGCACACGACAATATTGTGTATTAATTATGATGATTAAGAATGCCATTATTCGGGCTTCCCTGGTGGCGCAGTGGTTGAGAATCTGCCTGCTAATGCAGGGGACACGGGTTCGAGCCCTGGTCTGGGAAGATCCCACATGCCGCGGAGCAACTAGGCCCGTGAGCCACAACTGCTGAGCCTGCGCGTCTGGAGCCTGTGCCCTGCAACGGGAGGGGCCATGATAGTGAGAGGCCCGCGCACCGCGATGAAGAGTGGCCCCCGCACCACGATGAAGAGTGGCCCCCGCTTGCCGCAACTAGAGAAAGCCCTCGCACGAAAAACGAAGACCCAACACAGCTAAAAATAAATAAATAAATAAATAAAATAAATAGAGTAGCTATTAATTCAAAAAAAAGACACTATTAAAAGTGTGGCTAGAAAACAACTGTTAAAAAAAAAAAAAAAAAAAAGAATGCCATTATTCATATAATGTTAACATTAACACACGTTATTGTTGCTCAAGCTCGCAATGATCATCCAAAACAATAAATAGGCTGGACTTCGACATTTGAAAGTTCCAGCTAATTCATCATGATCGAAGTCTAAAGTGAAGAAATTATCATTTTTTATGTGCATTAATACCCTACTGCCTACTTTTCATGTACATTTGACACACCTGAACCCAAGGTGGGGTCCCCGCCTCCCCCCAGCCTGGTCACCTGAATGCCACCTGAACTGCTGCTGTTTGGGCTCCAGAAGGAGGGGTCCTCCCGTATCTGTTTAAAGGGAGAGTCCCAGGAAGGCTGGGTTATCTACGAAACCACCACCATCACCTGCTTCTCTGTATCACAGACTCAGGATTCCCTCCACGGTGGAGGCTGAAACAAGTTAGCAAAATCCAGTGGGCGCCAACGCTTGCATAAGAGTAAAGCTGATGAAAAAGTAATAATAAAAATAAAATAAATAATACTAAAATAAAGTTGCTAAAATTCTCAGCGTTAAACTTTGGTGCTCCAAAACATTTGTATCATTCTTTTTGATTGATTTTTTTATGACGGCAAAGTTATAGGTTTGAGCCATAAAATGAATTTATAATAATCAACATAACATGTATAAAGTTTAATTTAAATAATAATATCATTCTCTTTGTCAAAGAAGATTTTTTTGTGTGTGATAAGGATACTCCTGTCAAGAGTGTAAAGACCCCAGGGTCCACGCTGGACCTGGAGTTGACGAGTGGCCAGGCGGTGGGGGATTGAGATGGGAGGCCTGGGGGCCTGGGTGTGGGTGACACTTGGTGACAGAAAAGCCACCCCCTACTGTTTTCCAGATTAATGATGTTGGAATAAGAAAATATTAAAGTTCCTAGTGGGTATGAAGTGACGGTTGTAAATGGAACGGTTTAAATGTCTGCATGTCACGTGTGTCATTTAGATTCACAGCCTGCTTTAAAAAGGCTCTGAGCAGATGGCACTTTGCTCCTAGTGTCATGATTCTAAGATGCGGTAGAAGAATATCTCAAAGCCAAACCTACTTTAAGTGGAACAATGTAACTTACTCTCACTGCCACGAAGCCCTAAGGTGCCGGGCTGTCCGACTGTGAGGCCAGGAGGATGTGAGGAAGTGGGATTCTGGGGCGACACGGCCGTGGGGAAGCTGCAGGCCGGTGGGGTTGGTGCTATGGCCACAGAAGGCCCTGTCCTGCTCGCCCTCTGCACGGCCTGGTCTGGGCTCCCCACTAGCGACCCCGCGGGGTCCTCCCAGTGGCCTTGCCGCCTTCGCTCGGCCCTTCCCGCTGCTCAGTCCGGCGGGGTCTGGTTCTGAGCTGGAGACCGGTGAGCAGCAGAACCGCTCCGCGCCCTGAAGGCCGAGCCTCCCCCGAGGTGACACGTAGATGCTGAGCCCTGGGCCCGGCTCGTAGGCACATGCCCTTCGGAAGAAGCATGTTCTGGGGGCTTCGAGAAGACCAGGGGGTGTGAAAGCCAGGGACGCAGCCGGGACCTTCCACACCCTCCCCCCTTCCCCCCGATGCTGGCTCCCTGTCAGCCCTTCTCCCTCAGTCTTCCCCCTCCTGCAAGGAGAACAAATGGAAAAGAACTGAGGGTGATTTCTCATTAGATGACGTGGGCTGGAGAGAAGCTGCAGCTTCCAATTTACCGGTTCAACTCGAGAGGGAAACTGCCTCTACTTTAACCTCGCTGCGCTGGCTCCCAAGCCCTTTCCCACATCACAGAATGTTCTTCTAAGCTTTCGTGCTATTTCTACTCCTGTTACCAACGTGGAGGGATGGATAACTCCTTAAAATTAGTTTAAAGTAAAAAATGTATTAGTTGCAAACTGAAAACATATTCACAAAGAATCAAAGTATCTCTATACATAGAAGAGTAAGCGCCTCACATCCTCAGCACCCCTCACCCTAGAACTAATGCCCACAGTGTCTCGTGTCCCCTCCCTGGAGTCCTTTAGGACACAGGGTCATCTAGAGTCACATGACATGTGATACAAAGAGGCATCCCTACAAGACACTCAACAACGCATTACGAGAATGTTCCACATCAGCATGGATAGACCTGCCCTGCTGTTTTCAGGGACACACGTCGTAATCCAGGGTATGGCTGTACCATAATGGGATATGTATCCCAAATCCACAATATGGCTATAATGGCATATGGATATCCAGGGTATGACTAGACCATAATGGCATATGTTTCCCAAATCTATGGTATGGCTGTACCGCAATGGGATGTGTATACCAAAATCCACGATATGGCTATAATGGCCTATGTATATCAGAATCCATGCTATGGGTGCACCAAAATCTCCTCTTGACAGCATTCAGGCCGTCTTCAGCAGCATTTTGCCCTCACAAGAAATGCTGCCATAAACACTCATTCGAAACTTTTTGTTGCATATATGTGCATGTGTGCAAATACGGCTCATACATGTCAAGATGGACTGAGTCATAGGTGAAGTGGATTTGGGGTTTTGCTGTAGTTGAACTGACCCCTGAGTAACATTCACAGCAGTTAGGTACTTGTCTCCCTTCCTACATCTTTGAAGTGTCTTTTTGAAAAATGCAGTTGGAAACTCCACTACTAAAGAAACAATGATTTTAGGAAGAAACAAACTTCCTTTACAAAGCCTGCTCACCTAAGACTGATACAAGGAGTTGGTGGCTGTGAGAGGGAAACAAAACATTGCATGCGAGTATGCTAGTTATTCTTGGACAAAAGGCACCACAAAAATGCAAAAGCAAATGAGAGACTAACTCCCATTGGGAAGTTGCAGGAACGCCACACGGGGCCACGCGGCAGCATGAGGCCCGGCCCCCGGACACACAAGCAGTGCTGGAGTCTCAGCACAGGGGTGATTCCCGCAGAAGAAACAGCACCGGAAAGCCTTGTTTTGAGATCCAATTAAATGCCAGCAAGCTGTTTCGGATGTTGGCAACTGACAACATGTCTGCTTCAGGACAGTAAACACAACTTGTCTGGGGTGGTGGGTACAGCTAATCCAAGGCTTTGGTGTTAGACACAGAGGCCCTGGATGTGGGTGCAGATGGGGTGGAAATTGGGGGTCCTGAGGAAAGCTGCAGGGCCCCCATGCCAAGATTCAATCTCGAGTGTCAGAATATCAGAGATGGTTTCTTGTTTCCTGTCCCTCTAACAGGCAAGGGTTTCCTGAGTGCTAGTGGGAGACGAATGGAAAGAGAAAAGCAGAAGGGAGAGGGAGAGGGACGGAGCATCGCACCTGCTGGTGCCTCGTCCTGCACCTGTACGTCGACCGTCACCCCGACTGCTCACGCCCCACACCTGCGGCGCCACCCAGGCCCGCCGGCCACACTCCTGGACATGCCATCCCTCCTTCCCCCACAAACACACAGAGGTACGTCCTCTCCGGGGTCTCTCCCACGGCCTCCTCTCAGTCCCCACCTTCATCAGCCTTTCTCCACGCAGCAGCCAGAGGATCTTTTCCTGCAGATCTGACCCTGGCTGCTCAACATTCTCGGATGAAACCTGGCACGTGTGGCCCCCGCCTACCTCCCCTCCCGTCCGGGTACATGTGCCTACCTCCCCTCCCATCCGGGTACATGTGCCCCAGACACTCTGGCTGTTATGGCTGAATTGTGTGCATCTCCACCCCCCCATCCCCTGTTCATATGTGAAGCCCTAACCTTCAGGACCTCAGAAGGTGACCATTTGGAGAGAGAACCTTTATGGAGGTAATGAAGTTAAATTGAGAGCCCACTAGAATGGACCCTAATCCCATACGGCTGGTGTCCTTACAAGAGGAGATGAGGACACAGACACACACAGAGTAACGACCACTTGAGGACACAGGGAGAAGTTGGTGTCTACACACCAAGGAGAGAGGCCTCAGAGGAACCAGCCCTGCCCACACCTTGATCTCAGACCCCAGCCTCCAGGACTAGAAGACAATGCGTTTCTCTTGTTTACGCCCCTTCTGTGGCATTTGCTATGTTCACCGAGCTCACTAAGACACTGGCCTTTTAGTCCTGGAACTCACTGTGTCTCTGCCTCGGAGCCTTTGTTCTTACAGCTCTCACGGACTAATACGAGAAAAATAACATAAAACATCACATTTATAATGTTTTATATTGACTGCATGTTGAAAGGATAATCTTTGTATATATTGGGCTAGAGAAAATGTACTGTTGAAACTAGTTTCCTTTTTTCTTCTTCCTCTTAATGCAGCTGCTGGAAACCTTGCAGTCACGACTGCACCCCCAGTGCGCAGATGGCCCCGCAGACAGTGAGGCTCTGTGAGGAGAATATTCTTAGGAATGAATCGAGCCCCATTAGCTGTCGGTGACTGACCCTTTGATCTCAGCAGCCAAGGCCTTCGTAACTGGAGGGCAGCGGTGGGCAACGCGTAAGAGTGACTCCACTGAGAGTTAGAATTCTAAAGCATCACGTGAAGCTCTGTGCCAGTTTTTAGGATTAATAGCAGAGACTCGGCTCTTTCCACTGGAACGATTAAATCTGCGACGTGGGATGACTTTGTATGATCATTTCCCCCACACTGGTTTTCACGACCCCCAAAACACTCAGAGTAGGGAATCCCTTGGCACAGACGAGCCAGGTCTGGCTGGTGGGCGAGTGCTCAGATCTGCTGGGTTACTGAGTCCCCTGGCCTTGGATTTGCGTTCGGACAACCTCTGAGTCGGGCCAGCAGATACTCCCCACGACTGTGTCCAGATCCCCAAATCCAGTGGGGATGGTTTTGGACCCAGTAGGAAGATCTTGATAAAAACACTGACAGCTTCTGAGCATGTATTCAACATCACGAGAGCAATTAAAGGTGGCGGGGGACAGGGGGAGAGGTTTGGGACAAATCTACGCCTCAGATACTTTATGTGTCCACAGTTATCTGACTTTCTACTGAGGCTTCTCTAAAGCAAATGCTCCTCTGCTTGGCTGCTGGGGGCTACACAGTTTTTTCTTCCCCCCCTTAAAACTATAAATAAATACACAAACAAACAAATACATGAAATGGAGAACAATGAAATGGACTATTGGGACAAGAATGTCCAAAATACATCCCAAGTACAGCAGTCACAGAACTGAAGCATTTTATCTCCAGTTACCCACCCCAAACAGCTGAGTTATATTTTAGTTAGTACGTTGGTTGAGACCAAAGACATAGGCACCCACAGCTTCTTGAGCTGACCAAGCTGCTTGTCAGTACATTTCCCCTCTTTCTTTCTCATTCATTCTGACCCTATGGAGTCAGAGTCCCAGAGCCCTCAGTCTCTGGAAGGTCCCCTGTTAGTGAAGCAGGGTTGGGTGTCACTACTGACTCAGCTGAAACTCACCAGCACCGAGGGCGAGCTCTCCAGGGATTTGCTAAGCCTTTTATCTCTAATTAGAGAGCAAATGGCTTTGTCTCCTATTGAAGGCTGTGGAGAGCCTGAGAGCAGGAAAGCCTTGGATTTCTAACCTGCGAGGGGCCTTGGAAACACTGCATGCCCTATGCCCGCTCCTCCTTTTCCAGATGAAGAAGCTGCGGTCTGGGGAGATAGTGGCTCCTCAAGGCTGCTGTGCCCAGGGTCCAGGGCAAATGCTCGGCTATCGTGATGGTGCAAAGTGGGCACCAAAGGAAGACCTGCAAGCCACTGAACTGCTCCCATAAATTCCTCCTATTCTCTCTTCCCTCCCTTTTGTCATCTTTCCCATTTAGTAAAAGGATACAAATATAACTCAAAACAATAAGCCAGCAAACCAAATAATTTAAGATATTGTTCCTATTGGAAACCATTTGGAATTACTTCACTTTAGAACAATCTGCAGTATTGTTTTCAAGTAAGAAATATTGGCAGAATCACAGGTGATAAAATTCTTATAAATTAGAGTGAAATTCATTCATTCACTAACGTACTTGACTTTTGTACCATGGAACATACGTGTCATAAAAGCCAAAGTGCTAATATGATGGCCCTTGGGCAATACTGACCCGAGACCATCACTGCAGAGGAAAAACAGTAAAAGCTTAAATTAAAAGTCATATCAAATGTTTAGTTTTATTGATAAAATATTAAAATAATACATTTTTGGAAATTCCCTTTGAAGAATGAATTCTTGCATGTGTAGTGTCTCTATTCTTCCAAAATTATTTTCAAACAGTCGATCATCAGCTGAGGCTCTGCTCTCAGCAGGCTGGTGACGCAGTAGTACCCACCCACTCTAGATGGTTCCCAAGGTGTATGCCCTGGGGCTCCCATCCATGGTGGCAGCCAGAACTGCACAGGGAAATGACTCTTCAGCCAAAGAGCCTTGGGAAGATGAAATCCTTCTTCACTGAAGGACTTCTCAGAGCCTTTACTTTAATGGATATCTTGTAGGGGTACACAGCATGCAAATTCCCCATATTTATTTGATTATTCTTAGAGCAGTTATATTTTTGTTCAGATTTAATCCAAAGAGTAAGTGTTTCTCCATATTCTGTACAGTTTTCTTACAGGTATTAGCTACAAGGAAGCATTGATAAGGTTCACTTCTTGGTATGAAATATGAAGCTTTTGAAATCCATACTTGTGAATAGCAAACCGTTTCATATATTAATTAGAGTAACGATATTTAGCTGATTCACTGTCTTGCAAACTGTCAGGTGGAATACAGAATTCATCTTTCGCAGGGTCAATGGAGTATAAACGCTGTATATGCTTCTTTTGTCTCCTGGACGCTGATTTTTGTTTGTTCTCTAATTGGACACGAGTGGCCTATGAACTCTGCACACAGACCACCCTCAGTGGCTACTGCACTTTCCTGTCCTGGAGGGTTCACCTGCCTGCAGAGCACAGGGGGGCGAATGCAGAGGTGCTACCTGGTGGGGCTGCAGGGTACAGAACCTTGATCAACGCTCAGATCCACCAGTCCTGCTGAGGATATTTTGAAAAAAAGGTGTGTGTTGGACAATCAGAAAAATGGGCCAAGCACACACACACTGCAGCCCATCGTGGAAAGCAGATGCGGCCCTGGCGGGAGGGGGCCTGGCAGAGTGAGGGGAGGGTCAGCGGGCTTCTGGATGGTGAAGTCGGGGGTGAAGCAGCAGATGTGCCCCTGGCGGCTGGACAGCAGACCAGCGTGTGCGTGGGGGGCCCCTCGCAGGTGAGCTGCTGGGATGCGGGGCGACATGGAGGGCGGCCGGCCCACTCCACTCTCAGGGCAGTGAGGGCAAAGGGGATTTTCGGGGTCACAGACTTTGGGTGTCAGCTAAAGCACCTCTGGGATTCTGTGCCACAGACTGAAAACCAGATCTGTTCAGGAGGCAGCTCCGGCAAGCTGGGACCCTGGGAAGAGTTACCGACTGCCCGAGCCTGAGCCTCCATCTCTGCATCAGCAAAGGGAGGCGCCAGCAGCCCTGCAGGGGGAGCGTGAATCCACTGTCCCTTGAAAGAGCAGGGTCTGCGGGACCCACCTACCTGGGGGCAGCTGGCCCTCCCCCAGGTTCCGTCCTCTGAGCAGGGCCACCCTAGCGAGGGCGGGGCGCCCAGGGGAGCCCGACAGTGACGCCACCTTCTCCCCAGCAGGCTGGGTGATCCTCCAGCCTCAGGGGAAGCTGCCCACTTGGCAAACAGACAAGCTTCACCCTCCCAGTTCCCAGGGAGTGCGGATCCCATTTCCTGTCAGAATCACAACGTGGAACGTGGCAGGATTCAAACATTCTCCCCCTAAAGCCCTAGAACAGCCACTGGCTAACACTGCAGTTAGGAATGGTTATATGTATGAGGAAAAACTTGATTTATAAAGCAATTTCTAATGTTGGAAAAAGGCACAACTGTGAAAGGGTTAAAAGTGGAGCAGGAAATTTGTTTAATTGTAATTAGAGAGGGAGTTTAAAATTGTTTAAGGGGCAAATGACCTTTCTCTCTCTCTCAAATTTTCTTTTTTTAACACCTCATTTGGTCAAGGATGATACTGGAGTAATTTCAAACAAGTAATGTCATCAGTCAGGGATTTATACACCGCCACCTGCAACATGCAAGGACCCCATTCCTCTGAAAGACCAGTCACTTCCTAATACGTTCTATCGTGTGAAGTGGGATGTGTGCGGCTGGGGTAAAGGAAGAAGCTGTGGAAGAGACGGAGAGAAGGAGGAGGGGAGCAGACATCGGGCTCAGGCATCACCCGGCCATTAACACCCCTCCTCTAACTGAGAACGAGAGATGGTATCACCCAGGTAATCAGACCTGAGAATCCAACACCTAATAGAATAAACCTGCCTACTATCCAGAGTTGGAAGAACAGCAAAGCTTTTACACACAAGGACCTAAGCACGGGTGGTTAATTACTGCAGCGCACTCTGTAAAAGCAGCATGTTTGAAGTCCACTGAATTACGGACAGTAGTGGATGATAAATCAGTCTCCTGATATGGAGTGTCATGCAGGTTTTCTAACTCTTCTCTGACATGAAGGCTGCAGGGGCAGGGGAATGAGCGAAGGAGACCCTGGGACCCTGACCTCTTTCCTCTCTTGAGGCCCTGGGGTTGGTGGGACCCAGAGGGACCCAGAAATGTCCTCTGTGCTGCCACCCCTTCCCTGTCTCTCTCCAGCCCTCTTGACTAAAATCCAGATTGGCCTAACAGAGGCTGCTAATCCACAAAGACAGTTCCTCTATTCCCAACCTCTCTGAACACCGGTGACCCCTCTCCTGCTAAAGCCCTGTAAGATATTCTGCCGGGGCTCCCTCCAGCCTCAGGCTTGTACTTGGGAGTAAACACTCGGTCCTGTGGTGTTCTGGTTGATCCTCCCTCCCTCTGCCCATAGGATCTGCTTGAACTTCAACTCACTCTGACTGTCGCTCCTTCAGAAGAGTATTTCATGATCATGACAATGTACATAAGGTTAATTTTGAAAAGCAGAATGAATGCAGGCCACAAGGTGTGAGACACTTGTTACAAAGTCATAAGCTTTGAATAAAGACTGGGAAGAGATTTGGTAAAATATTAGCTGCTGTTATCTTCACACGTCAGGGTGACAGCTAATTTTAATTTTCGTTTCAGTACTTTTCTGTATCTTCATAAATTTCTGCGAAGAACCTTCAGTAATTTTTTAACAAGGAGAAAATAAAACAAAAAACTGATGCAGAGTAATTTTGAATATGAGATGGTGAAATGTATGGCAAAGCAGATATATTCATTGATTCATTATACATATTTATTAAGCACTTGCTGTATGCCAGGACCCGCTCTAGGTTCTTGAGATACATGAATTAAAAGGAAAAGAGATAAACCCTCCTGTCTGAGTGGTAAATTTTCAGGGGGTGGAGAGCAGGGATAGACCCTGAAGACACAGGGATAAGTAAAGAAGGGTCAGGGCTGCAGGCCGAGCTAGGGTTTCCAGGGGCATTAGATTTAAAGCAGCATTTGGACAGATTAAGTCCACCAAAATCATTTGACCACTGTTTGTTATTTGCTAGTGTACAACTGGATCCAAAGTTTGCTAAGAGGGGCCAAGCATGGGTCATTAGTGGAAATCTCATATGGCACTCAACCACAAGAAGCAGTGTCCAGCCAGGGGGTAGGACTCAGTAAACCATCATTGATTTTGCTTGTTTTTTACTGTCTACTGCTGTGTGACTAATAACCTGTGTTACTAATTATGTAGCAGCCTAAAAACGAACACTATTACAATGGTACAGTAATCCTAGAAGTATGGTACCGGCATAAAGACAGACATATGGACCAATGGAAAAATGTAGAGAGCCCGGAAATAAACCCTCACATATATGGTCAAATGATTTTCAACAAGGGAGCCAAGAATACTTAGTGGGGAAAGGACAATCTCTTCAAGAAATGAAGCTGGGAAAATTAGATGTCCACATGTGAAAGAATGAAGCTGGACCCTTACTTTATGCCTTATGCAAGAATTAACTCAAAATGGATCAGAGACCCAAACATGAGACCTAAAACTATAAAAATCTTGGAAGAAAGCATAGCGGAAAACTTTAGGACACTGAATTTGGCAATGATTTCTTGGATATGACACCAAAAGTGCAGGCAACAGAAGTAAAATTACACAAATTGAACTACTTAAAAACTTTGGGGAGGCAGAGCCAAAATGGCGGTGTGGGAAGATGTGGAGTTAGCGTCTCCCCACAACTAGGGTGCGTGCCGGCCACTGGTGAGGGACTCTGACACCCAAGGAGATGGGAGGAACCCCAAGGTGAAACAGCAGCTTGCAGGATCTTGGTTCACGAGCCCAGGGTCAGACTGAAGCTCCTGCGGTGGGAGCTCCAAGTCCGAACCACTGGACTAACAGAGAACCTCAGGCCCCAAGGAATATTCACCGGAGTGAGGTCTCACGGAGTTCCTCATCTCAGCATCAAGACCCAGCTCTACCCAATAGCCTACAAACCCCAGAGTCGGAAATCTCAGGCCAAACAACCAGTAAGACAGGAACACAGTCTCACTCATAAAAAAAAAAAAAAAAATGAGATGGCAAAAAAATACGTCACAGATGAAGGAGCAAGGTAAAAACATACAAGACCAAATAAGTGAAGAGGAAATAGGCAATCTACCTGAAAAAGAATTCAGAGTAATGATAGTAAAGATGATCCAGAATCTCAGAAATAGAATGGAGGCATGGATTGAGAAAACACAAGAAATGTTTAACAAAGATCTAGAAGAACTAAAGAACAAACAAACAGAGATGAACAACACAATAACTGAAATGAAAAATACACTAGAAGAAATCAATAACAGAATAACTGAGGCAGAAGAACAAATAAGTGAGGTGGAAGACAAAATGGTGGAAATAACTTCCGAGGAGCAGAATAAAGAAAAAAGAATGAAAAGAATTGAAGACAATCTCAGAGACCTCTGGGACAACACTAAACGCACCAACATTCAAATTATAGGGGTCCCAGGAGAAGAAGAGAAAAAGAAAGAGTCTGAGAAAACATTTGAGGAGATTATAGTTGAAAGCTTCCTTAACATGGGAAAGGAAATAGTCACCCAAGTCCAGGAAGCTCAGAGAGTGCATACAGGATAAACCCTAGGAAAAACACACCAAGACACATATTAATCAAACTAACAAAAATTAAATTCAAAGAAAAAAATATTAAAAGCAGCAAGGGAAAATCAAAAAATAACATACAAAGGAATCCCCATAAGGTTATCAGCTGATTTTTCAGTGGAAACTATGCAGGCCAGAAGGGAGTGGTAGGATATACTTAAAGTGATGAAAGACAAAAACCTACAACCAAGATTACTCTACCCAGCAAGATCTCATTCAGATTTGATGGAGAAGTCAAAAGCTTTTCAGACAAGCAAAAGCTAAGAGAATTCAGCACCACCAAACCAGGTTTACAACAAATGTTAAGAAACTTCTCTAAGCGGGAAACACAAGAGAAGAAAAAGACCCACAAAAACAAATGCAAAACAATTAAGAAAATGGTAACAGGAGCAAACATATCTATAATAACCTTGAATGTAAATGGATTAAATGCCCCAACCGAAAGACACAGACTGGCTGAATGGATACAGAAACAAGACCCATATATATGCTGTCTACAAGAGACCTACTTCAGACCTAGAGACACATACAGACTGAAAGTGAAGGGATGGAAAAAGATATTCCATGCAAATGGAAATCAAAAGAAAGCTGGAGTAGCAATACTCGTATCAGATAAAATAGACTTTAAAATAAAGACTGTCACAGAAGATAAGGAGGGACACTACATAATGATCATAGAATGAATCCAAGAAGAAGATATAACAATTATAAATGTTTATGCACCCAACACAGAAGCACCTCAATATATAAGGCAAATGCTAACAACCATGAAAGGAGAAATCAACAGTAACAAAATAATAGTAGGGGACTTTAACACCCCACTTATACCACTGGACAGATCATAAAAACAGAAAACAAATAAGGAAACACAAGCTTTAAATGACACAATAGACCAGATAGAGCTAACTGATATTTAGAGAACATTCCACCCAGAAGTGGCAGAATACACTTTTTTCTCAAGTGCACATGGAACATTCTCCAGGATAGATCACATCTTTGGTCACAAATCAAGCCTCGGAAAATTTAAGAAAACTGAAATTGTATCAAGCATCTTTTCTAACCACAACACTATGAGACTGGAAATCAATTACAGAAAAAAACTGTAAAAAACACAAATACATGGAGGCTAAACAGTGCACTACTAAATAACCAAGAGATCACTGAAGAAATCAAAGAAGAAATAAAAAAAAAACATAGAAACAAATGACAATGAAAACACGATGACCCAAAACCTACGGGACACAGCAAAAGCAGTTCTAAGAGGGAAGTTTATAGCAATACAATCTAACCTCAAGAAACAAGAAAAATCTCAAATAAACAATCTAACCCTACACTTAAAACAACTAGAGAAAGAAGAACAAAGAAAACCCAAAGTCAGTGGAAGGAAAGAAATCAGAAAGATCAGAGCAGAAATAAATGAAATAGAAATGAAGAAAACAATAGCAAAGATCAATAAAACTAAAAGCTGGTTCTTTGAGAAGATAAACAAAATTGATAAACCCTTAGCCAGACTCATCAAGAAAGAAAGGGAGAGGATGCAAATCAATAAAATTAGAAATGAAAAAGGAGAAATCACAACTGACACTTCAGAAATACAAAGCATTATAAGAGACTACTACAAACAACTGTATGCCAATAAAATGGACAACCACAAAGAAATGGCCATATTCTTGGAAAGGTACAATTTTCCAAGACTGAACCAGGAAGAATTAGGAAATATAAACAGACCTATCACACGTAATGAAATTGAAACCGTAATTAAAAATCTTCCAACAAACAAAAGTCCAGGACCAGATGGCTTCACAGGTGAATTCTATCAAACATTTAGAGAAGAGCTAACACCCATCCTTCTCAAACTCTTCCAAAAAATTGCAGAGGAAGGAACACTCCCAAACTCATTCTATGAGGCCACCATCACCCTGATACCAAAACCAGAAAAAGATATCACAAAAAAAGAAAATTATCAGCCAATATCACTGATGAGCATAGATGCAAAAGTCCTGAACAAAATACTAGCAAACAGAATCCACCAGCACATTAAAAGGATCATACACCATGATCAAGTGGGATTTATCCTAGGGATGGGAGGATTCTTCAATATACGCAAATCAATCAATGTGATACACCATGTTAACAAATTAAGGAACAGAAACAATACAATCATCTCAGTAGATGCAGAAAAAGCTTTTGACCAAATTCAACAACTATTTATGATAAAAACTCTCAGAAATGGGCATAGAAGGAACCTACCTCAACATAATAAAGGCCATATATGACAAACCCACAGCAAGTATCATACTCAATGGTGAAAAACTGAAAGCATTTCCACTAAGATCAGGAAGAAGACAAGGATGTCTACTCTCACCACTCTTATTCAACATAGTTTTGGAAGTCCTAGCCATGGCAATCAGAGAAGAAAAATAAATAAAAGGAATACAAATTGGAAAAGAGGAAGTAAAACTGTCACTGTTTGCAGATGACAAGATACTATACATAGTAAATCCTAAAGATGCCACCAGAAAACTACTAGAACTAATCAATGAATTTGGTAAGGTTGCATGATACAAAATTAATGCACAGAAATCTCTGGCATTCCTATACACCAGCAACAATAAATCAGAAAGAGAAATTAAGGAAACACTCCCATTTACCACTGCAACAAAAAGAATAAAATTCCTAGGAATAAACCTGCCTGTGGAGGCAAAAGACTTGTGCTCAGGAAACTATAAAACACTGATGAAAGAAATCAAAGATGACATAAACAGATGGAGAAATATGCCATGTTTTTGGACTGGAAAAATCAATACTGTGAAAATGACTATACTACCCAAAGCAATCTACAGATTCAATGCAATCCCTATCAAACTACCAATGGCATTCTTCACAGAATTAGAACAAAAAATTTTACAATTCATATGGAGACACAAAAGACCCTGGATAGCCAAAGCAACCTTGAGAAAGAAGAACAGAGTTGGAGGAATCAGGCTCCTTGACTTCAAACTATACTACAAAGCTACAGTAATCAAGACAGTATGGTACTGGCACAAAAACAGAAATATAGATCAATGGTACAAGATAGAATGCCCAACGATAAAGCCACACACATATGGGCACCTAATTTACGACAAAGGAGGCAAGGACATACAATGGAGAAAAGACAGCTTCTTCAATAAGTGGTGCTGGGAAAACTGGACAGCTACACATAAAAGAATGAAATTAGAACACTACCTAACACCGTACACAAAAATAAACTCCAAATGGATTAAGGACTTAAATGTAAGACCAGACACTATAAAACTCTTAGAGGAAAACATAGGAAAAACACTCTTTGATGTAAACCACAGCAAGATCTTTTTGGACCCAACTCCTAGAGTAATGGAAATAAAAACAAAAATAAACAAATGGGACTTAATTAAACTTAAAAGCTTTTGAACAGCAAAGGAAACCATAAACAAGACAAAAAGACAACCCTCAGATTGGGAGAAAATATTTGCAAATGAAACAACAGACAAGGGATTACCCTCCAAAATATACAAACAGCTCATGGAGCTCAATATCAAAAAAACAGACAATCCAGTTAAAAAATGGCTGGAAGACCTAACTAGACATGTGATCAAGGAAGACATACAGATGGCCAAGAGGCACATGAAAAGATGCTCAACATCAGTAATTATTAGAGAAATGTAAATCAAAACTACAATGAGGTATCACCTCATGCCGGTCAGAATGGCCGTTATCAAAAAATCTAGAAACAATAAATGCTGGAAAGGGTGTGGTGAAAAGGGAACCCTCCTGCACTGTTGGTGGGAATGTAAATTGATAAAACCACTATGGAAAACATTAGGGAGGTTCCTTAAAAAACTAAAAATAGAACTACCATATGAACCAGCAAACCCACTAGTGGGCATATACCTTGAGAAAACCATAATTCAAAAAGAGACATGCACCACTATTTACAGCCAGGACATGGAAACAACCTAAATGTCCATCGACAGATGAATGGATAAAGAAGATGTGGCATATATATACACAGTGGAATATTACTCAGCCAAAAAAAGAAACAAAATTGACTTATTTGTTGTGAGGGGGATAGACCTAGAGTCTGTCATACAGCGTGAAGTAAGTCAGAAAGAGAAAAACAAATACCATATGCTAACACATATATATGGAATCTAAAAAAAAGAAATGGTACTGATGAACCTAGTTGCAGAAAAGGAATAAAGAGATAGACATAGAAAATGGACTTGAGGATATGGGGTGGGAGGGTGAAGCTGGGGAGAAATGAGAGTAGCATGGACATATATACACTACCGAATGCAAAATAGTTGGCTGGTGGGAAGCAGCAGCATAGCACAGGGTGATCGGCTCGGTGCTTTGCAATTACCTAGAGGGGTGGGATGGGGAGCATGGGAAGGAGGCTCAAGAGGGAGGGTATATGGGGACATGTGTATGCATATAGCTGATTCGCTTTGTTGTGCAACAGAAACTAACACAATATTGTGAAGTAATTATACTCCAATAAGGATCTATTAAAAAAGAAAAAAAGAAAATAAAAGAGCAGGTGTGAGCAAAGGGAAAAAAAAACTTCTTTGCATCAAAGGACACAATCAAGAGAATGAAAAGACCACAGAATGGGAGAAAATATTTGCAAATCACATAGCTAATAAGGAGTTAATATCTAGAATACATAAAGAACTCCTACAACTCAAAAACAAAACAAAAAATAAACACTGATTAAAAAATAAGCAAAGGACTTGAACAGACGTTTCTCCAAAGAAGATACACAAATGGCCAACAAGCACATGAAAAGATGCTCAACATCATTGATCATCAAGGGAACACAAATCAAAACCACAATGAGAAACCACCTCACATCCATTAGGATGGCTACTACCAAAAAAAAAAAAAACAACCTCAGAAAATAACAAGTGTTGATGAAAATGTGGAGAAACTGGAACCCTTGTATACTGCTGGTGGGAATGTAAAATAGTACAGCCATTATGAAAAACAGTATGACGGTTCTTCAAAAAATTAAACACAGAATTACCATACGATCTAGCAATTCCACTTCTGGGTAAATGTCCGAAAGAACTGAGAGCAGGGTCTTGAAGAGGTATTTTTACACCAGTGTTCACAGCAGCATTATTCAGCTAAAACATGGAAGCAACCCAAGTGTCCCCTGACGGACAAATGGATAAGCAAAATGGGATACATACATACAATAGAATATGACTGAGTCTTAAAAATGAAGGACATTCTGACACAGGCTACAACATGGATGAACCTTGAGGACATTATGCTGAGAGAAAGAAGCCGGTCAAAAAAAAGACAAGTACCATAAGATTCCACTCAGATGAGGTACTTAGGGTTGTCAAACCCACATAGGCAGACAGTAGGATGGTGGGGGCCGGGGGCTGGCAGGACACTCATCCTGTCTCATTTCCCACGGGTCAGCAGCCCAGGGCAGCTCAGCTCGGCCTCTGCCTCAGGGCTTATCTGAAGACCTGACCGAGAAAGATCCACTTCCAAAGTCACTCCTGTGTCCACTGCCAATCTGCCAAAGAGCGGGACTGAGAGGGCCATGGGGGTGGGAGTCTCAGTTGCTTCGTCACCTACTCTCAAAGAGGCCTCCCCCATGGTTTCCATCACATCCTGTCCAGTAGGAGGGAGTCACTAGGTCCATCCAGCCAACACTCAAGGCGTGCTGTGAGCGGGGGAGGGTGTTACAACACATTTCATCTAAATGTGTTTTGGTAACACACGTTTAGTAACTCATCCTTCACCTTTCAGTGTAGTGTATGACTGTGTTTTGCTCCACTCTTTACTATGGATATCTGATGCAGAGAGAAAGGAAACATTAAAACACAGATGAGTACCCAATCACTATAATATAATTTTGACTTTTATTCTGAGCATACTATCTGGTGAGCTAAATACAACACACGCTGTTTTGTGGGACAACGCCATTTTCAGGGGTAGGAAGAGCCGGCCTCATGCCTGCTCTGCGCCCTCCTTCCTGGGTGGAGCACCATCCGTCCCTCAGCAAGCTCTTACTCCTTTGTTCTGTAGGTACTTCATCCCACTAAACCAACCTGACTCTTTCTCCAAAAAATGGGAAGCATCTGGAGCCCTTGATGGAAACTCAAAATTGATGGCTGGTGGTCCATCCCAGGAGCTGCCTTAGGTAGCTGTCATTATTATTGAGCTCTGATTGTTTGCCTCCAGCTTTGATCTCACTACCCGCCCAGAACATTTCTAACAAATTCTCCATTTAAGTTACTTAGATTTGATTTCTGTTGCTTGCCAACAAAGAAGTGAAATTGGTACAGATGTCTCTTCCTTGCCAGGCACCATGCTGGGCGTTGAGAACACCGTGATGAAAGAATACAGCATCCGAAGGAACTCCCAGCCCAGTGGGGAGACCACACACAGAAGAATAATTAGAACACAAGGTGGTTAATCCCATAAAGCCAGTGTCCTAGTTAAATGTGTGGCCTTGGAGAGTCAATGGAATATTTAAACCAAGAATCAGTAATTAGATTAACCCCCAAGAGGAGGGTACAAGATTGTCAGGCAAGAGATGGTAGAAAAGAGAATTTTCCAAAAGGCAGAACACTACCAAAGGGTTGGGATTTTTTTTTTTTCTGTTTTATTCACTGATGCATCCACTAAACCTGGCCACATACTGGACATTTGAAAACTTATCTATTTGATAAATATACCAGTGTGCTAGGCACCAAGAGCCTGAGTATGATGGAGGAAGGGTGACATGGGGACGAGATGTCCTTGGGGAAGGATGGTTGGGTCAGATCGTGCAGCCCTGGACCCGCCAACAAGGGTTTGAGTCAGATCAGTTGGCACGGGGAACCCACTGAGGATTCTGAATCCACAGAGTGACATGATTAACTGTGCTCTTTAATAGGTTAAGTTTATGAACAGTGCAGAGGACAAGCTCTTTTGGGAAAAGTGTCTATTTAGGTGGGAATTCCATTTAGGAAGTGATGCAATGATCCAGATGCAATAATAGTAACGACTGATCCTCATTTCCCGTAATTTGAAGTAAGCATGGGCATAAGCCCTTTACATGTTGTGCTGTTTTAATCTCAACCACAAGGTCCTTTAACAGCTGAAGAGCAGGTTCACAAGGTCAAACAGCTACCAGGTCTCAGAGCTGAGCCTGTGACCCTGGGATCCACAGTCTTTCCTACTGTGGCCTCCTGGCGAGACACTAACAAGACCCTCGGCCACAGCAGTGGCAACTGGACTGGCGGGGAGGACGGGCTTGACAGGTAATTTGGGATTCGAGGGATAGGGCCTAGCAGCAAGTTGGCGATGAGAATTCTGAGAAAGGGATTTATGGAGCTTGCGATTTCTCGTGTAGACAACTGAGCAGCTGGTGATGACACCCACGTGCCCTTCCCACTCCCTTGGGTACTGACCGGCCAGTCACTTTGGGAGCTGGTCAGACACTGCAGCCTTCACGTGTCCAGTTCTGACACATCTCCTCTCTTTTTTCACTTCTATTTAACTTACTGGTTCATGGTCTGAGTGGGAAGAGAACAAATGGAGAGCTGAGTGTGCAGCAACTAAGCCCTAATTGCAGAGGTGTCCAGTCCATGAGCATGCGTCCGTCGGCAAAAGGGCAGGTAGAAATCCTTTTGAATCGTTTCATTTGGTGTGAAAATTTATACTTAAAATCTCATAACTTCATTAAAATCAAGAGACAAAATTAGATTGGGTTTTCCATTATTTAATTAAAATTTCATTTCCCAAACTTAAGAGCGTTAGCATGGCTTCGACATGACCATCACCTTGATGTAATAAATTGGCGATTTCAAAGCTTTTTGGCCCAGGGAGTGGCTGTACTGTGAAGCGCGGGGCCCGCGTTCTGGGCTGATTCCGTGACTGCGGAGGGTGGACGGGGTTTGGAAGAGCTGCTGGTGGGATGGTTGAGGTGAGGAGGTGCGGGCAGGGCTGGCCGGTTGGACAGGAAGGGTCCTCGCTTCAGCACTGCGGGAAGGCCCAGGCTGGGGATCAGGAACACTAGCCGCTGGGAGGGAGGTGTGGGGGGGTGGGAAAGGGCAGTGCCAGCCACACACGGTTGCCAAGGAGAGGGCGGCGGGGAGGGTGAGGTCTCCCGAGGAAAGAGGGGCCAGGAGGAGTCAAGAAAGGGAGAGAGACGGTTTAAAGGGACACTTGTAATGAGGAAGATTATTAAACTGAAATCTTCAGGCATAGAACCAGAGCGTCGCCACTTCAAAGACAGGACAAAAACCCCTCTCCTCCGGAGGAAGCAGCATTAAGACGGCAGGTGGGAACGCTCCCACCGCGGCCTCTTGACATGCTCTTCTCTGCACACACCCAGCCCCAAACAAACGACACCAAGCAGTAAACTGGCCAGGGCTGTCCTTATTTCATGAAATGGACATACAAATTATTTCCATCAAAACAAAAGTTGTTTCCAAAGACGTGCTCCCTCGCAGGATCCCTTTCTCACAGCTGCCTTCTCTAGGACTCCCAGATTCCTCCACAATTTCACAGGTCAGCACGCTCGACCCTGGCTGGCCGTCCACCTCCCCCCACGATGCTCCTTTCCTGCTTCCCCTTCATATCTACTCCTCTGAGGGGCCGAGGGGAGACCCCAAGGGGAGGAAGATGTAGATGTGCACTAGGAGTCTTCAAATTCGCACTGACCCCATTTCATATAATCTTCCTTCTGTAGACATTTGCATTACCCAGCAATGTCTCAGTTTAACCTCAGATTAGAAATCTGTTCAGTCCTATAGTGCTCTCCTTGTATCCATGCTTTGTTTTGTTTTGTTTTTAAATACCATCGTTTTGACTCAGTTTCATAATACTGTTTTCTTCAGTCTTCAAACCTCTGATTACTTGGGGCATGAACTTTGTTATTCAAGTGGCATTTGAACCCTGTTCCGGGCTTGGCCTGCCTAGCGGAGCCGAACAGAGGCCCAGTGCCACATGTCACCGGAGAATGATGGATTGAACCAGCCAGTACACACAGAACCACAGTGGACTTGTTTTGGCCTCCCCAGAATTTTCCAAAAGAAACATTTTATCTTCTCTTTTGGTTATAAATAGACACTTGACTCAGGATACTGTCATGTTAAAGTATAGGATTAAAGGTCTGGTTTCTACAGCAGTGGGAATTCAGGTTTTTCCCTGATTTATTCTCTACCTGTGGTGGGAACCAAGACTGGTCTACACACAGGATGGGCAGGGACTCTAAAGAGTTAGCGACCAAGATCCTTTCTGATCACGATAAATGCTGTATTGAGTGTCTCCGATATTCCACAGTGCGCTACAGCTTAAGACTTGGGTCTTTTTAGGGGAGTGTCACTGACTCATGCTCACATTAGGGAAGGAACCGCAAATACACGATCTGGAAACCACATGGCTGGCAGCCATTGTGTCTGGGCTTCCTGGAACCCTGGGGATTTCTGCTTCTCGATGGCAGAGATTCTGATTTAACTCATATCATCCAGAGCCTTGTACAAAGAGGAAGACTAGAGAAACCCGGGGAAAATCCTGTGTGTTAGAGGTGAAGTGACCAAATAAAAAGTGGCGAAGAAAAGGGAACTTGGATCCCAAAACCAAACCACTGATTTGCAATTTACCCAACAGGCTTTGGTCTGAAAAGCACAGTGAGTCCCTCAAAGCTGATGAAATGCTGTGTTCATTTCAGTGGTCAGTGGTGATAGCAATGGGCCTGGACTGCAGGAGTGTTAATTTTTTTATGGAAAGGGCAGCACGGATGTGTTAACCCTTCCCTGTGCAGACCCTCCAGGAGGCACTGTGCTCACAAACACTGAGAATAAGGGCTCATTTATTTAAGATGTGACCAAGAATGTGTAAGGATTGCAGGATTCTACTGTACTTCTCCCTGGGCTTCCAAGATGGTTTTTCACAGCTTTCCTGAGATATAATTGATCCACTGCACATCCTCAACGTGTGGAACCTGATAAGTGTGAACGTGCGCTGACACCGTGGTGGCATCACCAGAGTCGGGTAAGAGACATCCAACACCTCCCGAAGTTTCCCTGTGCCCTTCTGGGTGTGTGTGTGTGTGTGTGGGGGGTAAGAACACGACATGAGTTTTACCCTCCTAACAATTTTTGCGTGCAAAACAACACATTGTTAATGTCGGCACATTGCACAGCAGGACTCTAGAACTTACTCCTCCTGCAATAACAAATCTTATACCTGTGAAACACCCCCCCATTTCCCATGCCCCCGGCCCCTGGCCACCATTATTGTAATCTCCGCTTCTAAGAGTCTGACTATTCTAGATACTCAGATATGTGGCATCAGGCAGCATTTGTCCTTCTGTGACTGACTCATCTCACTTAGCATAATGTCCTCCAGGATTATCCATGGTATCAAAAATGGTGGATTTCCCTGTTTTTAAGACTGAATAATATTCCAACTCATTCTGAGATATGGGTAATTTCCATATCTTGGTCACTGTGAGCAGTGCTGGAATGGACATGGGAGTGCAGATATCTCTTCCAGATCCTGGCTTCATTTCTTTTGGATAAATACCCAGAAGCAGGATTGCTAACATACTGAATGATGAAAAATTAAAAGCTTTTCCTCAAATATCAGGAACGAGGCAAGGATGCCCACTGTCACCACTTGTACTCAACACAATACCGGAAGTCTTAGCCAGATAAATTGGGCAAGAAGAAGAATGAAAAGGAATCTAAATTAGAGAGGAAGAAGTAAAATGATCTATATTTGCAGATGATATGATCTTATGTTTAGAAAACCTTAAAGACTCCACAAAAATATTATTGGACTTAATAAACAAATTCAGTAAAGTTGTAGGATACAAAATCAACATACAAAGATCAGTTGCACTTCTGTAGACAAGCACGGAACCATATGAAAAGGAAATTAAGAAAACAATCCCATTTACTATAACATCAAAAAGAATAAAATATTTAGAAATAAACTTAACCAAGGAGTTGAAAGACTTGTACACTGAAAACTACTAAACATTGATGAAGGAAATTAAAGGAGATATAAACAAATGGAAAGACATCCCATGTTCATGGATTGAACGACTTAAAGTTAACATTTTTAACATTTGTTAAAATGTCCAAACCAAAACAATCTGCCGAGTCAATGCTATCTCCATCAAAATCTCAATAGCATTTTTAACAATCCTAAAATTCACGTGGAACCATAAAATACTCCCTAAAACCATGTCAATTTTGAGAAAAAAGAACAAAGCTGGAGGCATCAGACTTCCAGATTTCAAAATATATCACAAAACTACAGTAATTAAAACGATAGGGCACTGGCATAAAGACAGATATACAGACCAATGAGACAGAAGAGAGACCCACAAAAACAAACAAACAAACAGAAAAACCCTCATGCATATACGGTCAACTGGTCTCTGACAAGGGCACCAAGAAATTACAATAGGCAAAGTACCATGTTCAACAAACAGTGCTGGGAACACTACATACCCCCACAAACAAGAATGAATTTGAATCCTTATTTATACCAAAAGCACAAGTTACAAATGTGAAAATAAACAAGTGGGACTACATCAAACTAAAAAGCTTCTCTACAGCAAAGGAAACCATCAACAAAAGTGAAAACATAGCCTACAGAATGGGAGAAAATATTTACAAACCACATATCTGAGAAGGGCTTTATTTCCAAAATAATAAGCAACTCTTACAATTCAATAGCAAAACTCAAATAACTGATTAAAAATGGGTAAAAGACTTGAACAGACATTTCTCCAAAGAAGATATACAAATGGCCAACATGTACATGAAAAGGTGGTCAACATCACTAGTTATCAGCAAATCAAAATTACAACGAGATATCACCTCACTCATGTTAGAATGGCTATTTTCAAAAAAACAAAAAACAAAGAATAGCAAGTGTTGGTGAAAGTGTGGAGAAAAGGTAGCCGTGGTACACTGTTGGTGGGAATGCAAAATGGTGCAGCCACTATGGAAAACAGTATGGAGGTGCCTCAAAAAATAGAGCTGCTTGGTGTTTCATGAAGAAGGTGTGAGCTTTGAGAGGCGGTCTGGTATCCTGGGAAAAGTTTAGGTTCAAGTCCTCTTTTTGCCATATTCCATATCATTTTAGGACCTGATTTTCCTTTCCTGCAAAACAGAAATAAGAATATCTACCTCACTGAGTCATTGTGAGGATTCAATGAGAAGACATCTGTGAAAGCATGTTCTATGCAGTAAGTGATCATCAGATATCAAATTCTTCCTTCCTTCTTTCTTCTTTTGACAGTCACCTGTCCAATCAAGTCACCAGCCTGTGAGCCACATGCAAGAACACCCAGCACAGTGGGCTAATCTGGGAACGGGACCTGGGGTGTTGCATGAAAATAAGAGTAAGGAGCATGTAATAGTGGATGGAGGAAAGAACTGAGGTTATTGAAGGAGGACTCGTCAAGGGGAACGTGTTAACCATGGAGGAACGAGAAAAAGCAGTCTCAGATCCTGATGATCATTTTCACCCTCAACCTCCTGACACCACTGATCTCTTAACCTAAGAATGGCATCCCTTGGGCGGTTCTTGCTCCTGTACTGAACCAGTGTCGGCCACAGCTGCAAACCGGAGACCCACTTACCTTCCTATCTGAACCCTCTGTCCAGTGGTTTATCAATCAAACCTCATAAGGTGACAGTGTGGACTTTCTACAAATGACTACAACTAATTAATAACAAAAGATTGCTTTGACAAGTCACAAAGTGTTCCTTGCCCAGACTGAAGAAAGATGCTATTTAGCCGTGAAAAATTGTAAATATTTCTTTTCTATCTCCTGCCAAACATGTCTTCATAGAATTAGAAACAATCCATCTGTTTCCTTGCTGTAGACACATTAACTTTCAGGGTTATTAGCTCTTATTTGGACTTGAGTTCCAACAGGCAAATAGAAAGGTGTAAGATTTGTTAGCTGCTGACTATGACATTGATGTGTTTGTTTCTTCTTTCTTCATATTTTTTGTTCTTTTCCATGCTGTACTTTGGACAGACTTTTGATCTAAGCGAAGCGATATTATGTTTCATTAGATGGAATGGCTCTTCGCACCTGGCTGGTGACATGGGCTCCTGGGGGAGAGAAAATTCTGAAAGTATCTTCAAAGACAGGAAGAGAGGCTGGGGGGCATTCTGAGGATTTGGTATTTTCTGTCAAAATAGGTGTGATTGCATACCTGGTTCTTACAGGGGAGGACCCAGGTGTGCACCTGTTCATCTCCTTCCCTTTACCTCAAGCAGACAATTACCTTGGCAGCTCAGCTGTGTTATTGAGACATTTCAGCATGAAATTTGTTTTTTCTCACTGAACTTTAAGCAGAATTTCAAGTGCCAAGTCTCTGAAGCCAAGTGGGGCTATTAAGAGATAATTACTAATTATGCTAATTTGAGAAGTTGCGGCCTTCTCCTTCCCCGGTCATTTTATGTACGTGCCGCTCTTCTGAGAGCGTCTCCCCTCCAAGGTGTCTGGTGGAGGACAGCACGTCCTGGGCCTTCACACCCTGAGTATGGAGGTTTATCATCCATCAGAAGATGAAGGAAGACAGGAGGGCTTCTGGGCAGTCCGTGTCTTCGTCATCCCTGATTTATACTAGTTATTATCTTGTCCCATGTCAACCGTATTTATTGTCCTTTGTACTCAGACCAGAAGCGTCCATCTGTATTTCTCCTCATCATCTCTGAATCTTAATAATAAGTCTTAAGCATCTTTGTCCACGACAGTGTCCCAAGGCACTGAATTAGGCACCAAGGGCGTCCTGGGTCTTGGATAATTATCACCCTTTCTCCTAAAAAGTTACTATTTAGAAGAAAAATACATGTGAATCTCTGTGTTTGGTGCTGATCACATGAACACTGTATCTGTGATTGGCATGCAGACGAGAGGTTGGATCAGTACAAATAAGATGATATTTAGAAAATTTCACCTTCACGTGGCTGTAGGAGAGGTCCCTGATTCACTCCAGCCCTGGGGACCAGGGGAGACCTGCATAGCCAGTGAATTCGGGGGTGATGAGATCATCTGCCTCACTTCCAGGGGCTGGACCCCAGGAGAACCCGAGCCCACCGACCACCTCCTCCTCGGCCCCCAGCCGTCCACTCTGGCAGTCACACCTGCTCCTCCCTCCAGCCTTGTTTTTTTCTGCCATAAGGAGAATATCGGGGCTTCAGCTTTGCTCCTGATACTGTTTCTCAACCTGTTCAGACCACGTGGAGAAGAGCAGGGCTCTCAACGCGCTCCCGAGACTCTTCCACTGACGGCCCGGGGAGGCTGCGGTGTCGGGAACCCCCACACTCGGCCCAAGTGTGGAAAGACGTCTGTGTTCAGTGCAGCATCTCATGGTGTTGGAAGTCGGTTCTCGCAAACTCTCAGGGAGATTTCGGCCAGCGGCTGTGAGGCAGTGTGCTCACCTGAGCCTTGGCCAGTCCAGGGCTCACCAGGTCCCTGAAATGGCTCCCGTCTTAGAGCTGTAGCTGCATCTGCCTGTCCCGCTTCCTGTTCTTTCCATGGGAGCTGGCGCTGCCACTGTCAACGTGAGAAGCCAAGGATGGACCAAGGTCTCACACCAGGAAGGGGCCACACTTGGCCCCCTGGAGAGGACTCAGGCCAGGCCCGGCCGGCACCGCCGGGGAGGTCACAGGAGTGGTGGGAGCACCTGTCAGCACTGCTAAGCGGCAGGTGTGTGTCACTCTGCTCTCTGATGGAGGACGCCTCGTCACAGGGAGTCTTCACAAGGGTGCCCGCCCACACTTGACAGAGGAGAAAGGCACCAGCGATAAGAAGTCTGGAGATGTTTAGAGCTAATTTACCAGTTTATCATCTTAATCAAGTTACTTAATTTCTCAGTAACTCAGTTCTGTCTTGTATTATAGGTTCCAATAATTGGGGGCTGTGACCATTAATTGCTAGGGCTCTGAAACCGATGAGTGTGATCCTCTTTTCATGAAAATAACTGCTTCCTCTCTGCCCAGGTTATTGCAGATTTACATGTGTAGATTCCACCTTCGTAAGGAATAGGAGTGATGGTTCTGGCATTTCTGGGTGATTCCAGATGGTGGTAGACTGCTTACAGCTGCCTAGAATTTCATACAACTCTGAGCTGTGCTTTGTGCCTCCAAAAGCATCCTGCAAAGAAATTCCAGCTTAGAGACCTTCTCTGGGCACCCCCATTCACGTCAGACTAATGTTTAGTTCTGGGTTCCCAGGATTCTCAAACTGCCCATGATTTTTGTTGCTCAAAATACACCCATTAAAAAAATAAATTTCCAAATTATATATGACTAAGATCCATTAAGAAAATTCACAGAACAATAGCATTATAAGCCATATTTAAAGCAGATGTTTAAAATTCATGCACCCAAGTTCCTCCAGGACAGAGCCCTAAGTGACAGCGACTATTTTCTTATTTGTAACTGACTCTTTGCACAGCTCCTGACACACAACACATGCTCAAAACTGTTGATTTATGCAAACTGGCCATTTTCCAAGCAGAAATGCAACCCTTTCTCCTCTTGTAAAAATTAATATATTTGGAAAGAATTCACACAGCTCTTATACAAGCAAAAATTACATATGTTTGATGGACTCTGCTATATACAAAGGTAAGAAGTTACCAGGTGTATTACATTATTCATTCCTTTCATTCTCTGTGCATGTTTTGCATGAAGAAGTGGGCATGAGAAGCCCTTGGTGGAAGCATGCCATGTGGCTCCTGCCGGCAGAGCTGGTGGCTGCCTACCAGTGTGACTGGGAAGGCTCCCCTTCACCCTTTCCAGAAAGATCTCGCTCAGTCTTGCCGCTGCTGCTGCTGAGAACCACCATTACTATGTGCACTGGGCAAAAACTGTCTTCCTGCTAACACTCAAGCCCCCTACTTGTGACAATGCATTTTCTGTTTGTACTTTTTTTTTCATTTATACTCCCTGTAAGAGTCTATCACATCGTTTCCAGTGTCAACTGGGTGACATCAGATTTTGAAAGTGGCCTTTGGAGGAAAATGTGTAGCTGAAGGAGGCAGGTGAGAGTCTCATCTGGGGGCCATGCGGACCCTGGGGACCTGGGAGGAGGACACACATGCAGAGGTCGCAGGTCACTCAGGTGGTGATGCAGGTCAACACTGGCTGATCCGTTTCACAGAAGCTTTGAGCTGAACAGCACAGAGTCCCAGCAAAATATCCAGGGTCCTGACCAGCACTCACCTACCTACAGACCTGTCCTGGCTGTGTGCAGAATTAGGGAAGAAAATCACATCAGGCCACGTTGCTCTTGGGATGTCTACAATTTGATGAGTGGGTAGCAGGGCACGAAGCTTGTGAAGGAACAGGGCACTTAGAAGTGATGGATACAAACACAGGCATGCAAGTCCCGCATGTGTGTAAATATTCACAGCGAGACCGTGTTACAAGGTTTTCTTCAGTTTCTAGTAGGTTTTAAAGATCGTTTTAAGGCCAAAAATGCTCTTTTGTTTGGCCAAAAAGAAATGAGAATGAAGTGTTTCAGGTGAGGCTTTATGTGAAGAGGCTGTAGGTCAACCTAAGCATCTTATGTGCAGAAGTCTGTTCCACAAGGAGGTGGACCAGAATTCAATGTACGCACATTAACTGAAGACCCCCCATCGGTGAAGTTCCGGGCTCCAGATCTCGTGGGGAACAAGGAGAGATAAGAGTCATGCTCTTTGTCATTTTCAAGCTGGCCATCATCATATTATATTTACTTGCTTCCATAAGAAAATAGAGACAGCTTAGCTGGGGGATGCAGCACGGGAACACACTATAAAAGGTAACTACTTTACAAGTTGCATCAGGGTCCAAAGCTTGGTCAACCAGTGGTTTACAAAATGTGTTTCCTAGACGTCTAAGAGTTTACAAACCTGAGCACTTTCTTTTGCATAAGGAGAGCCACGTGATTTCAATGTAAAAATATTCCACTGCTTTAAAAAACTACATGACATGGCTAAGCAGTATGTGTGTAGGAAACTTAAGAGAAGGAAAGTTCTCCTTGGGCTATCATGGTAGTTTTTTAAAAAATGAAAATTTAAAGCAGTTTCTCTATACAATTGGAAGCCAGAATTTGAAAGCATCAGAGGTCAGGGTCCAGGTCACTTTGCTCTGGGAGGAGGGGGTCACACAATTCAGGCTGAGTTTATAATCGACACCATGAAGCACCTCCATAAGCAAGGTGTGAGCCCCTCAATCTAGAAATGGGCGTGAGGAACAAACAGAATTGAGGCACAATTTTTTAAAAGCAAATTGCTAATCTTTGTTTCATTTTAAAAACCAAAAGTAAGATTATTCACCTAATGAGCATTTGTAGTCTGCTGGGCCTTTGCTTCTCATTGCTGGCTTACTGGGTGGGCATCCAGTTCAGAATGTAAAATGGGATCCTCAAAATTCAGCTTTACATGCAAAAGCTAGGTCTGGGTCCTAACCCACTTTTTACGTTTTTTATTTAAATAACTTGAGTTGGATTTTATTCAATTGGGTACTTACTCTCTTGCTTTTCTGGTCCTGACACAACCCTATCAGCATGAACCCTATGAAGTGATGCTGGGTGCATGTTTAGAGCTGGCTCTGCCTGAACAGTCCATCGGAATCAGCTACTTAAAAACCAAATGCTTCATTGAAACTTTCATGTTATATCTTCTCTCATTTTTTCCCAGGTCAAATAACCTAATTTTTTTCTTCGTGTGGTTTGTCATCCTGAGCTGATTGCTTCTGTTAGAAAAGAAGTCTCTAACTCTTTGTTTCCCTTTTTGCCTTGGCTACCAGGAAGCTCAGCACTTTATCTCATGCTCAGTTGCAGTAGTCATACTGTCTCCCAAGACTGTTCTTTTCAATCTGAAAGTATATTTTTATCTGCAAAGGTCCACTGTACCTCTGTGTTTTATGGTGACTGTGTAATATTCTTTTTGAAAGTAAGTAGGGTTTAAGAATAAAATTAAAGCCACTAAATACACTTTAGTGTCTTTTACTGTATGAATAATAGATTTTGATTACTTGGTTGAGAAACATTCAAGGTTATTTCATAGTAAATGTAATAATGGAATTCTTTTTAAATTGTGGGTGAAAATTGACCCCGAAGTTCTAGGAAATGTAGGAACATGCAAGTATCACGATGCTGAAATTCAATCGTCTCCTAAAGAATGCTGACCAGGAGTAAAACAACTGAGCTGGAGGCGACCCAGCCAATGACTTAACAGCCACTTCTCATCAGTGTGGGTTCCATTTTTGCTTTGCTCTATTATTCTAAAAAGGTCCTGAAAAGAAAATAATGTGCTAGTACTTACTTATAAGCTGTTGAAACTAAACCCATTAGTTTTAAGAAAAAAGAGCCTTTATTACAAGTGAACGGACGGGGCCAGGGGCTGAGAAAGCCAGGCACTGCTCAGGAAGGCTCAGAACTGGGAGGCTGGACATTGGGTCGAGGCCCCCCCTCACCACTGCCCTCCCTCCTCCTCCAGCTGCTGGACCAAGCTTTGGGCACCTTCCTGGACAGTCACATGGCCACCAAGGAGGCCAGCTGCCAATTCTGCTTTGCAGAAGCCGCCGCAGATCCATGGTTCTGGGAGCTGTGTCACATCCCAGCGCACAGGCTAGTCCTGTTGCCAGGGTCCCAGAAACAGGCAGGCTTCCCTGCCAGGAAGGCGACTTAGATCCCGCTGGAGTACAGACAAGAACACTAAATCTGGTCAGCATACGTCCAATATGGCTGGTGACAGTAATAAAGGCGTGAAATGTATGGCTCTTAGGAAGAAAATAGAAATTTTAGATAAATTCAAAATCGTTACACAGATTACTTAGTGGCGGAGTCCGTTGTGAAGGTGCCTGTAAAACGTTCAGTAATGTTCAGTCATCTGGGCATTCCCTAAGCTTTATCCCACTGAGTGCTGGTGTTAGGTGAGATATTAATGTTTTGTCCCCCAAAGTTTTCAAGGTTGAAATAAGTTTAGAAAACACTGTATGCTTCTCCTTGCCTGGGATGTTCTCAAAATGCACTGGACTCTGAGAAGTCTCACAGCAAACCAACCTGCTACATTTATATAAATCAAAATATCCCAAACTTAAAAAAAAAAAACACATCTCACACGTTGTAAGGAACTTCACTTGGAGATTTTACTTTGCGTCATGGAAGAAAGGACCTGCTTTGGCAGACTTAAGATTCACAAATCTCTGAGTATATATCTCTTATGGATGTCAAGGATCTAAATGTAGAGAATATTATAATAAAATGATAATCACTTTTTAAAGTCTAGAAAATAACCTCAAAGTTCACGTGTGCCTTGGATAACAGTAAGCTATACCCAAGTCTTTTAAACTCACACTGAGACATACGGAATTGAGAGCACACCTAAAATTCCCTAATGTGTGTGTTTTGTCAAACATGTTCCTTCGATTCTGTTCATACCCTTTACTTATGGCCTCACTACACAGGTGTTACACAGCAACATTTCCTGTGCCTCCACCTGGGTTTGGTGTGCTTTTCTGCATTCGTTTTGTTTTTGGTTTTTTATTTGGAAAATCTCCGAGCTCTTCTCATTTGCATTTAAGATTTGTCTCATTTCTCAGTGATTGTGGGGCAGAAACCACAACAGCATGTACATGTGGGGGCCTGATGTCCAGCCACTGGAGCCCCTTGAGTCAGGCTGCCAAGGGGTATGACAAGGGGCAGCTCTCGGACCAGGGGCAGCTGAGCATCCAGCAGTGGACCCGCCTGACCACGGGCGTCATGGATATGGTCCCCCCGCCTTGCACTCCTCTCCTCCACCAGGGACTTTGGCTCACTGCACTGGCTCTCTGCTTGCACCCCGGCTCTGAAGTCCTGCTTAGAAATGGTTCCAGTCTCTCCTGACATGGATGCAGACTCAGGGTGATGTGCGAGAAACACTGTAGTTTAGTGAGAAGTAGACAAATATAAAGCAGGAACATTACACCCACAAATGTATGGTGATATATAGCTCAGGAAAATGTAACAAAGGAGGGAAGGATGTCTTGAGGGGGTCTTTGAGTATCAGTGGGATAATAATAACACTTAGCATTGTTTCATAAGTTACGGGGCATGTGATTGCGTGGTTAGCCGTCTTAAGTCGGGATGCTTACAAGAGGGAAACAGGGAACCATGTCTAGTCAGTCCTACACTCAGGTGTACACAGGCAACACCTGGGCACACCTGGGCACACGAGTGCCCTCCTTAAGAAACAGTTGGCGAAGGCTTGACAGTCCACTGAAAACACATTTTGAGAGCAGCTAACACAGCAATGAAAAGAAGAGGAGTGATGAACAGTTTATAGATTGCTCTTTTTTGGCTCACGTGTGCCTGGTCTCTTGGCAACACTTGCTCACCGTGGATGCTTCCATTTGCAAGGTTATCAGAAAGTTTAAGGCATCCATTATTTTCCTTAAATGAGTCTACATTGAACATTATCCATTTGATCTTCCCATTGATTTAGTGAAAGTGATTCCAAAAGCGTAGTACCTTTGTGAAACTTGATAAGGAAAACAATGAACATAACTGGAAGAAAAATCAGCACTCATATGAATGAAATGCAGGAAGATGTTAATGAACAAACCTAAATTTCAAGCTCAAGTTTTCTACCTTCTTCAGCTCAGAGGGGCCTCAGCTTCAAGACTGACCAGTACAGGGTAACTGATTCATTATCATTCAACTTGCGTAAAAAGGCAAAGTCACTTAAAAAAATAAGGCAACCAAGAGAAGAAAAGGAATCAAAATACTGCAAGAGGCGAAAGTTTACTGTGTGTTTTAAGACCAACAAATGTTAATGTTGATGTAAAAGAATTAGGAAAGAACAAGTATTGAAAATAAACTTTGAAAATATAAGCTCATTATCAGAGTACTTTCTAAATCTGCCCATGCATTTTTTTATCTGTAAAGATTCTACTTATACTAAGTGACCTGGTTTTTCTTTTTCCATATCTGTGACATGGTGTGCAAAGGCACACAACTGCACCCACCCTGTCTCTCACACACACACACATGCACACACGTGGAGACACTCAGATTAGGGACAACTTCTATTGTAAGTCAGTTGGGAGTTGGAAGATATTTTTGCAAACAGGGAATTTTATGCATGGTTGGTACATCAGCAGGGAAGTTCACAGAAGCCTGTTTAAGCCGCATACACTGCCTGCCACACGTAACCTGAGTCCCATGTATGATGCTGTTGAAATGCTGCATCCGTGTCAGACCTGCTCTGGGCCAGGGGCTCAGAGGTCCTTCCATTGGACACAGCCTGTACTTTTATCCACCCTCAGCTCCTCCCTTGACCCAGCTCGGGGTCTGGAGCCTCCGTCAGTTCCACAAAATGATCGGGGAGGGGTCTAAAGAAATCCGCTCAGGTCACTCTCTTCTCAAGGTCAGTGGCACGAGGCAGCATCTCATTCTCACTGCTGAAGGTAAGGGATCCAGATTCATTCTCCAGTTATAAACACAATGTCACCAAGAACTGGTGGTTTGTTTACAAAGAAATTTTACAAGCCCAGAAATCTACCTGTGTGTGTTTATGTAAAATGATTTTATAAATAAGACATTGAACAGATGGGAAGAGCAATTTCAGTCCATTTGTGTCAGTGGAGTTGCATATATTCCCTTAATGCTAATATTCCTTTGTTACACTGTGGGAACAGTCTGTTTACTTATGAGGGTCACTGTTATTTAACTGCTTTGTTTCAAAGTTGATACTTCCAGGATCAGTAGTCATATGCTGAGTTCAGATGTCCCATTTGACTATTCTCTACCCAAATTTGTTTTGTAATCCACTTTTCATCCATTTACTCAGTGAATTTGAAACAGAACCTATATGTTTACCTGTGGCTTCAAGCTGATTTTGACTTTGTACAGACAGCACACACTCTGAGCTGTTTAATCCAGGAAATGGGAACATTAAATGTATCCTTTATGCATGAAAGTTTATGAAAAATATCCTGTGCACAAGCACAGACACACACAAGGTAGTTCAGGATGTTCTCCTTTTAAATCCAGGTGCACAGTAAACAAAAAGGGTATTTAAGTATGATGAGAACATTTTAGAGCATTCAGATTTAGTTCCAGGGTTACATTGAGTGAAGAATAGGCTTCATTTTCACTGCAAAATATTAACTAATTTGAGTATCACTATAAACTGTGTGCTCATCTAGATACACTTTTTTTGTGTGTGTTGTGTATGCAGAGGTTGTGTATGCAGGTAGTGTGTAGGCAGATGTGTATACAGGTGTGTATGCAGATGTTGTGTAGGCAGGTTTTCTGTAGGCAGTGGTTGTGTATGCAGGTGTTGTGTAGGCAGTGGTTGTGTATGCAGGTGTTGTGTATGTACGGCACTCGGGCCTTCTATTTTTGTATTTGATTTTTAAAAATAGAATTTAAAATTTCCTCACCTCTAATATTAATTCATTGTAGTTGTTGAATATTTTTACCTTGTGCAACAATTAATATTTATTGTGGAGCAAATGTGTATTATTTAGATATCTGAAAAATGAAGATAAAAATGAAAAATGTCTGAGTTGGTTGAACCATCTCTAAGGGTTTCTTTAACCTTCAAATCAGATAATTGTGTTGCTGAGGCTATTTAAGCAAATGAAAGCACAGTTGTGTATAAATATTTCTCTCTCTCTATGTATTTACATATATGCAAATACATGCCCACAAACACATGTTCTTACACACACACTCACACACACAATGGTATCATGAGCTGGCTTCATGCTCTTCAGCATCTTTGTGAAAACGGGAAGCACAGACCCCACAAGTGCCTCACGTCACGCTCCACGTCACGCTCCATGCTGCGGCACTCACGGGCACTGGTGACGTTCTCCGAGATGTTTGCTCAGGGGTCCCCAAGTGGCAATGAGCCCCTCTTTCCCAGAAACCACGTCACCTCACCCTCCAAGTCCCCTCCTTCCAGGGACCTACATGCTCAACTCCACAGCAGGACGGCAGGTCCTCACCAAGAGCATCTGATTGAAAACCACAGGATCCAATTCAGGTTCTCTCACGACCCAGCTCTCGGCAGTAGCCACTTGTCTCGGAGTCTCGCTCCCCTCATCCAGAAATAAGAGGATTTTTAGTTAACCTCTCAGTAAGAAAGGCATAGGACGATTCTAGTCAAGCAGGAGAAAGAGCCCTCCGTGGGGGGTGTGTGTGCGCGTGCGTCTGTGTGATCCTCCCACCACTTACACTGTGGAAGAGAACCCTCCTCAGAACATCACGGTTCACGCTACCTTTAAGTAGAAATGGGAATTTTCACGGGGCAGGAAAGGACGACACAAGAGGCCGAATAAAATAAAATCCACGTAGGTTTACATCATCAGATCAGATGGCAACACTCATGACAAAATAATCAAGAAAAAATATTATGGACATTATTTAATCAAGTCTAACGTTAGTCCCATTCTACAAGCATTTCTCAGCCACTAGAGATTTTATGGTTTATATACTAGAGATATCATGGTGATGAAAATGGAACATGAATTTTCTGGCCCTTATTGAGGTGGAGGTAATGTTTCTGGAAAGAGGGCACTGATAAGCCAACAGTGTGCTTTAGTTTCAGGAAATGTCTCTAAATGTAAAAAGAACAGTGCTTTCTGCTGTTACGGGCTGAGTTCTGTCCCCCACACATTCACACGTTGAAGCCCCCAATCCCCAGGACTCAGAATGTGACTGTGTTTGGAGACGGGTCTTTAACGAGGTGATTACAGTAAAATGAGGTCATTGGAGTGGGTCCTAATCCCATATGACTGATGTCCTGATAAGAAGAGGAGATGAGGACACAGACACACACAGAGGGAGACCATGTGCGGACACAGCGCGAGGCAGGCCTCAGGACAATCCAGCCCTGATGACACCCTGACCTCCATCTCCAGACTCTAGCACTGGGAGAGAATAAATTTCTGTTGTGCTGTTGGTTACAGCAGCCCTAGCTGACTAATATACTCTCTATGTAGACTTTTTTGTATGGTTAACTTAGACTAATAAGTACAAAAAACCTCCTCTATTCTACATTTTATCTTAAAGGTTCATTTATAGGTCACCTAAATATGAGGATGTTTTGCTAATCACTGAATGACTGTGTATATATATGCACACATATATGTACGTGAATGTATGTGAAATATATATTTATATATCTCACAATCTTATGGTTCAAATACTGTTCCTACTTTATAGATAAGGAAATGGTGCAGCAGAGAGAAACTTCTGGAGTAGAACAGTGTTAAGTGCGCAATAAATATTAGTGACTAATTTTTAGTTCTTATTGTCTATGGGCCAAATGGACAGTCGGTTGAATGGCTTCAGCAGAGCTAATTTACAAGTGACTAATCAAGACAATCTTGTTGAAAACTCAAGAGCAGAGTATCAACTACATGAATCTTTCAGGACTTGTCCTCCCTTGTGTTTTGTTAACTTTTGGGGTGAGGCTAACTTTCTGTAAAATAGACACATCCAGGCTCATGAATGTTTAGTTCATACACTTTGCCTGGGATGTGGGTAAACTCAACATCCCCCACTCCTGGACCAGGGAGTCCAGTGATGTCACACCGGGAGTGTCTCACACCAAGTTCCTATTTATTTTATTACAAATATATACAAACGGGATGTAGCATTCAATCCATTGTATGGTTTCAATTTTATCAACTTGCATTTTTTATTGTTTCCCTGATGTTCAAGTTTGGAGACTTTCCTAAGTATCGTTATAGATAAATATCAAGTCCTAACTTGTGCAGCCAGCATCACTGTAGCCAAAGTGAGCAGACCACGTAAGTCATGCACTAAAGAATTTTATCTCCTAGTGCTATACACACGTCACCTGCTTAATTAATGTATGTGAAATAGAGAGAGAGAGAGATCATTCCAAGGTCATCTAATAGGTACGAGATAAAGACCAAGAAACATGCTATCTACACAAAAACAAGGGACAGGATCAATGGCTCATCTTTTCCACAACATATCCTGTGTCCACAGTATTGAGTGGACATGGTGGGAACGCCTCCTATGGCTGCTGGGATGAGCCCTGTACCTACTTTGCATCACCTCCAGGCAGAGAGATGCCAACCATCCCACAAGTTAGACGCCTGGTTTACTCACTTTCTCAGGCTTGGTGCTAGACTTCTGAACTATACAGATGCACACAATGTTTACCCTCAACCATGAGGACAGAGTGGAATTTTGTGGAATGAGAAGCAGGATGGTGGCTGAGTTTGGGGTGGTGCCTGGTCCTGTCTCGAAGGGGGAGTCCGGGCGCTGGTTGCAGGTAGGATCGATTCAAGGACACGTGTGCACCCACGAGGCAGGAGGGGGTGTGCCTCTGTGCCCAAGCTGCAGGCAGAGGACAGAGAGGCGGAGAAGAACTCCTCAGGGTCAAGGGTGGGGGGGCACCAGTCTCACTGAGAAGCACCTTGGGAATTTGTCTGGGTCTGAGGGTTGCACCTCACCCCACCCACACAAACACCCACAAGCGTGACGATCATCGGCGGGGCTGGTTTGGCAAATGGCAGAATGTGCCTCCCCAGCTTCCGGCGGGGGGACTGTGCACTATCTCTTCAGCATGGACTATGGAGAAGCCAGGGCCGTGTTGAGATGTGCCGTCTGGCTCTTTCAGAACATTTTCCAGAGCTTCTGTGACTGCTTAATCCCTGCCATTTAGCACGATGGCTGACACGTAAAGATGCCCCATAAATGTTTCTTGAATGAATACATTCAAATTTCCCTAGCAATGGCTTAAAAATAAGTCAGTCAGTGCCCTTTATAAATTGACTCTGCAACAACCATTTATTGATGGTGTACAATGAGAGAGCCTGTGTGCTAATTTCTGGGACCACACCGAGTACATCTGGCCCCTTGAGAAAGCACCACGCACACAGACAAACGCCCGCTAATCAAACCTGCAGACAATTCCACAAAACAAGAACGGGAGAAGCCACATCTTTCCCTAGCGGTCATCACCCCCAAGGTAACATGAATATCATCCCACCCACACCCCTCATGTTGTTTGTTCCCTGCTGTAAACTGTAGCAGCTCATGAGATCTGTACCCAATCTCCTTAGAAAAGCTTCCCTTTTACTACATTCTGATTATTTCTTTAAACAACTCATTTCAAAAATGAAATCAACTTTCTCCGTGAATTTTAATTGAGCAGCTATTATGTTTTGACACTGCGGAGGGGATAAAAAGGCTTAAATCTACAGGAGTTTATATTTTAATGATTTAGTTTTTATACAGGAGGTTTCACCTGCAATGATAAAAGAAATACAATAGAAATTCAATTTTGTAAAATATATGCTAGTATTGGGTATTAAAAAAAATTCCCGTAGGACCTAATACTATGTTGGGGTCCTGGTGGTCTGTTTTTGTTCCCTGATTTTACATTTGTGTGTCTATATCCCCAAATCCAATACAAGCTCAGAGAGAAGGAGGACCCTGTCGACTTTTTTTCTTGCGTCTTTTTAGTTCCTAGTTCTTTGCCCAGTCCAGAGTAAGCACCCGAGGAGACACAATTGCAAATGAATAAAAGGTACTCACACAGGTCCAATACAGCCCTTGTTTGAATACATATGCAATGTTTAAGGCAAACTGCAAACAGAGCAGAACTGGATCTCACGTCCCCTACTTTTCAATCAAGAGCCCTCTCTGTTTTGGAAGATACAGAAAATATGCAGGAAGATGAACTCTGATTAGAGCACAGGAAGAAAGAGATCTGTAAGTTATTCTCTCTCTCCTGTCCCCTCTCCTTCCATTCAAATCCCTTCATACCACCATGGTTTCTGTTTCTCTCATTTTATGATGTAAGGGGATAGATTAAGTCTTATTAGAGGAAAAGACAAAAAAGATTTATTTCACATCTTTATGAAATTTTAAAATTTAAAAAATGATGTTTTTCTCAACACTAAAAAGCATGATCATCAACCAAGTTCATTTTTTCACTATTTCTCAAGGAGTTCATGCTCTCAGGATTTTTTCTATACTTAATTTTTAAAATGTTCTTCTAAAAATGACTATTAGACTTCTGCTGTTCCAGACAGCTGATGGAGAATCTTTTAATATTTCAATATTATTCAATATTTCAAAATAATGAAATCATTATTTCAATAAATGCTTATATGTATTTTAAATTTTGAGTCTGTCATCTGTATATATTATACATATATATTAACAGTCTACAGAAAGTGCAATTTTTAATAACTTGAACTCTATTCATTATCTATATACAAAAGTCCCAAATAAATTTAACTTCACTAAAAAATACTTGTTTCTCAAGTGATAACAATAAAATGACATGAACTCCACATTTTTTAGGTCTAAAATGAATAAACTTATCATACTAAATGCTTAATAAGAAAATATCTCCCTGGATTTCAACCAGCCCTGAATAGACCCCCCTGCAGCTCTGAGAAGGGCTGGTGCAGTGACACACGTGCTGCCACCAAAGCCACCGTCAGGCGGACAGTATTTGCTCTCAGTTCAGTATCGTTCAAGGGCTGTCAAAGTTACTATATTCCCTGTTCTACTGTCTTAGAGCATTTTTAAAGCTATTATTTAACCTAGGGACAAAGCAATGATTTTTATTTCAAATTCACTTCTTCTTTAGAAAGAAAATTAGCAGCATGGACTCATTTGAATTAAAAAAATTTCTCCTTGAACCATATGTTTTGAATTAAAAAGTCACTTTCTGTTAGAATTCTGTTAGAATCCGGATGGTCCTTTACAAACTTTCATCCACAGTGTGAATATTTAGAGTTAAAACACAAATAAAATATCTTTATGTCTGTGGTTAAAGTAGGCCTTCCATGATTTTATTCACCTAAGGAATAGTAAAAGCAATATTGTTTTGCTCAACATCCAAATTCATAAGAAAATCTTTTAAAATTGTACATGACTGGCAGTCTCTGAGCTTGTGCACCTTTATGTTTCAGTCCGAGCACAGTGTACTAGAAAGAGAGCATGTTTCCTTTAAGGACACATAGATTCCACAGCCATAAGCCAAATGCAGGAGGAGCATCTGTTCCAGACAGGGATGAGTGAGCGCAGCCAGACTTGGGGGTAGAGGAGGTCAAAATCTATTTTGCTGACGTTTCTGTCACGTTTATTAAATTGGACTTTTCCAAAAGCAATTAAACTTTTAGGAAATATTGCGTTAATTTTTAAGAGAGGACATCTGTGTACTTCCGATGGACTTAGATAAAATAGTTTTTAAATCAATTATTGGTGTCCTAGGTGTACGCTGTGAGCTACTCTATCATGATTCCAAAGTCCTGCTTCTGAGAAACAGAACCGCCCCACTTTTTGTCTGATTTTAACAGAGAAAGGATTTGACTTGGGCTCCAGTTTCAGAGAACTGGGTCCCCCTCTGTCCTATTTTCATGCCATATTTGAGAAATCACCTAAGACATTATACAATGATGAGGCAGATCTTCTGTCTATCGGTGGTAGGAAACAAGAATTAGAGATTTCATCTCAAATAAATGGAGCGGCAAAGATTAATTAAATCTGTAAAAGTCTCCAAAGCACACCCTAGTTGAAGTATTTAAAGGAACACTTTCTATTATGTGCGATCACCTGGCAGCCCTGAGCTAACATTTGGATGTAAGAGTCACCTCTATATAGTAGAGAGTCCAGAAAGGAAGGTTGGCTAATATATTCTGAGCAATATTAGCTGTATTTATCATTCAAATGGTGAAACAGCAGCAGAAAGAAGCCTCGATCTCTTTTGTGAGAAAGTTCTCTGTGGGCACCGTTATAAAAGCGCTTGGTGGAATGGATGTAACCAGATTTTAGCTAAAGTGAACAGGTAATTACACTGGAAATGATAACTGTCTTATTCTACCTTTTGTCTACACCCCAGCTTCTCTCTCCAGTCGTGGGAGGTTTTGATGGTAGCCGGTGTGGACATGAGCTGGAACATTTTAGCTGCAGGGCAGCCCCTGTGACTATTCACGTTGGGGCTGTGTTAGTAGGTATACAAGCAGGACTGATCTGTCTGCCTTCTCTGTATCAAAGCAGCCACATGAAGCCACCTCCAGTCCTGTGATTTTACGTGAACACAGCTTAAAAAAAGCTTTTAAAATTTCATCTCTTAGGGATTCAAAAAAAATGGTCTTAAAATCTAAAAGTCACCTGATATGTTGCTTCCATCTTAAATGCTACTCTTTATCGTTATAAGTGTCCCATTTATTGGAGCATAAAATGCCCTCTTTAGTATGAATATAAAATTTATATTACCTGCTTGCTATTTTTTGAGATTTAAAAAATTTTTAACATTAACTTGATAATTTTCATAATTTAAGACAGATGATAGTGAATTTGTGTGTGTGTGTGTGTGTGTTTTATGACACAAAGGGACACTTACTAGCTGCTTTCTTACCAAAAACCAGATACTAGTTGTATTCATTCCCCATCCATGAAATAATAAAATGAAATTATTTTGCTACTCTTCATAGTTAATACCTGTAACTATAATAAAAGATGACTAAATGTCCACAGTGTATGGAGGGAACTCAGACACTCAGATTAACTCTTTATTTTCAAATATTTATCATTCTTCAGAAAAAAATCAGCTGTCTTTGCAAGTGGCCAAGTTTATTTTGGGGAAAATTACTGATATCTTAAAAAGCAAACATTTCCACTTCTAGGTTGCCATTTCTTGGATATGGTTCCTGGGAAAATGGATTCACTCACAAATCTGTGGATGGAGGTTTAGGGCTCTCAGAGCTACATTTGCTGTGATGTTGCTTAAACATCAGGAAATCAAAGGCAATAGCCCCCGTCCCCCATTCCTTTTAAATAAAATAAACAGGGAAATAAAATTTTAATCACCCAAGAGGGATGTTTGGAACCAAGGCAGTCACATATGCAAGTACAAGAGTCTAGGTTTTAAATTTCTCAGTGTGCCCTCCCGTTCTGTTTCTGGAAGTCCCACAGGAGGGTATCAGATTCACATGTGGATCAAGAATTAAGCAGGCATTTTCCCCTCTTTCTGAAAGTAATGTCCCTTTCTTTGATAGTGATACATTCTTAAGAGAATTATAATATATTAATAGCGAGGAATAAACAATTCTCTTTGCATAATCCAGTATTTCACAGCATGTATTTCTGTATTTCAGTGCAGGAGAACCATTTAACTGAAAAGATGGGTTTTGGCTTCACTATTTACAGAGACTCGACAACATGAAACAGGTCTTTGCTGCGCTCAGGCAGTACATGGCTGTGTGGCTTTTTCTCGTGATGTATAAGCTCATGGATATGCTAACACTCAATAGTTTGACTATTTTGTGAAGCACATCGTGCTTTTCATATTTCACTTGACATTCACCTTGTTTTCTTTATTCAGTTTAGTAATGGCTAAAATAAGTGCTTTTAAAATCTTGCTTATCATGTGAAAATTTATCCTTTTAGAAATCTTGTTTGCTAGTAATTAAGAGCTCCATTTACCAATGCAGCATTTAGAGATAATATTTTTAAATGATGAAGAGCAGAGTAGTATAATTATTTTTGGGTTTATGAGTTGTTCAAAACTGTCCATATTACAAAAACAGTGCTTTCATTTTCTAGCATTTTAGAAAAAGAAGCAGGCAGACATAAAAAATGCTCAAATGTTTCCGCTGTCTTCACTGTGTATATATGTATATAGGTATACACACACAACTACAAGCACCTATGGTTTTTAAATTGAACATTGAATGCTTTCAAAGCATAAGTTGTCTCTCCATGCCTCAAGAAAAGAAAAATGCAATTTCCTTATTCTGCATTTCCTTACATAATGTTCTTCTGGGACAGCACTTCTGCAGTAACCGAATCACCACTATTTAGCTATGGATACATGAATCTCATATTTTTATTCTAAATTCAAGTTCACTCATCATATCTAATGCCCTTGAAGCAATCTCAAATTACTGCTATTACACGGGTCACTAGAAACTAGAGTTACTAATACAAATTTTAAAAAGAGAAAGGAAGAAAAAGCCCTCACATAATTAGAGGATGGCGAACAGTTTCATCAATTTAATTTTATCACTAAATCCAGCCCTTCCTCTGGAGCTGTGGGCGAGCGAGGTAAGCGGCGAGTACGGATGCTCGGCTGTGATGCAGGAGTAAGTCCCCAGCAGCCAGGATGAGCCCCGCCGGCTACTCTGCCGCTGCGGGGGCTGACAGCCGCAGGCCTCCCACCTTCATCCTTGGCCCATCTTTCTATTTCATTAGCTTTACACGGAATTCCATTTCACAACAAGCCTGTGTCTGCAGTCCATATGCTCTACTTATCCTGTTCCTTTTGCCAACTTTTTATCTGCATTTCCCCACGTTCAGCAACCGGCCACTCCTACCTCCTCGTGATTCATCAGCTTACTTCTGCAGAGCTTTACCCGTGTGTTAGCTTCCAAAATTCACCCTCAATTTTCTACAACTCTGTGTAACTTATCCCCCGGAACAATACGTGAAATTCAAGCATTAACTTAGTTTGCCGTCAAATGCCTCAAAAAAACAGGTGGTGTGTTGATGCTGAATTCAAGGGGACCGAGTTACCAAATGATTGTTTCTACAGCATTTAAAACAGTTCTCCAAAGTTCCCTCCCTTTCTCTGTTTTAATGATTGAGGCACTTCACTTAAAACCCTGTCTTCCTGTTTACCTCCTGGAACCAACTGAATTTGTATCGGTTCCCAATCCATTTCCTAATATGTTTGTATTGAAAGAGCAATCTTTTTTTATTTCCAGAGATTTCAGTCATTTTATACATTGTATATACTCATGGGTCAAATGTTAAAAACATTTTATTTACAAAATTCATTTCATGCCAATACACTGCTTCTTTTTGGAAAACTACTCTTACCAAAGAAAGATCAAGAGAAACAAAAGAGAATACATATACTATTTTAATAATTAAAAATACACCTATGAAATTCCTCAGGCATATTACCCTGGAGGTATCCAACGGTCCAGAGATTAACTGATAAAAATTTAAGTGACTTATCTTTATATACTACACTGTTTTGGTGATGCTGCCTCTTGTGCTACCTGCTTGAGCTGATACTAATTTAAGAAACCTTCAACCTTTGCCTTTATTATTTAGGGTTAAAATATATACCTTTTACAATATTCACACATTCAATTCTTTTGTAATACAGGCAGACATTTCTCTAATACAACCACATAACAGACGTGGTTGTGTGCAATCACCTCACATAATTTCACCCAGAACTGTAAAGCAGAGCACAGTCTCCTAGAATTCTCCGAGAGAGATGAGCTAAGTGGGTACTTTGTGTGGGCAGGCAGTAGTCAACTCTCCTAAACTACAAGAGCTGCCCGGGTTTTCTGAAAGTCTTTGCATGAAATAGAAGCAGAATAAACTGACGGGTCTCACATGTTACAGGGGAGGTGAACACTCCTTAACCACATGTGTAAAAAAAAAAACCTGTCCTTTTCACAGATTTTTTTTAACTGCCTGTTTTTTTCCCATAAAAACGTCAAAATCTGACATTTCTTGTTTGTACAGAAAATGTAAAACATTCATAAATAATTTCTAAGGTAAAGTTCCAACTAAAAAATAACACACAGAGAAATGGACAGCACTGGGTCCTAATAAAATAACAGGAGGATTGGTGGGTGGGGAGGTTTGCTCAGTATCCTTTTAAAAGTTTATCTGAGAGACAAATGCAGGTCTCGGCTAGGTAATACCCAAAGTCATATTCTGTGACTAAGTTTTATTTTTATTTTTAGTTTTTTTGGACTTTTAACGATATAAACTACTTTCCGTGTGGTATGGTGGCTAAAAAACACCTCCTACAGGAAAAAATTTTATTTCCGAGACTCTGGATCATAGTTAATAATAATGGGAGTATGGTATCAATTCCACACTTATCCTGTAGCGACAGAGTTTTTATTTCAGAGCCCACAGATTATTTTGACAATAAAAAGCATAATAAAGAAATCATAACAAAGCCACTTTTAGAGAATACCTATAGCAAGCCGGTAGCACTTCGGCTGACAGCTCCAGGAAACTAAAAGTTATGATGCAGCTTCAAAATGACTCTTGTTCATTAGAATAGGTGGAAATACACTTATCATTGGCCAAAAAAATGAACATTTATTTTAATTTATTTATTCACATACAAAAAGAACTCCTTCTTTGTGCTCATAATCAGTGGCTTTAGTTAGTACTAAGTAGAGCCTTACCAAAATTCCTTAACAGCCACCCATACACGTGTGGATTTTAAATTGTGACAAATACAGAGCTTTATTATTAGATAAGCTTAAAAGCTGAGGCTATGCTATTCAATTACTGTTATTAAGATTCATGAATATTAGAACATAATTTAAATTCACTATTGTCCTGATAGAAGAGGGGAAAAAAGCATCTGTAATAACTGGGAATTATATACAAACTGATCTATTTCCAGAAAAACGCAAATAAAGATTTAAAGTGCTCTGTCATTGCTGTTTTCTTTTCGTTTGACCACACACACTAACACTGTTAACTTTCCCCTAAAAAGTGAATACTTAGCAGTTTGATTTGACTCATAGACCATGATAAGCTGCCGGCAGATGCCATAGGAAATTTCACCCCACGGATAAATTTACGCATAACAGGAATTAGCACACACATCCTGATTACCCTTTCCCACTTCAGCTTTTGGCTATAAAAATTAAGAGACTTGGTATATTGAAAACAAAGCATATAAATATTTCATATAAAATTTATTTTGAATTGTCATAGTTAAGTTTATAGCCAATGAAGCCCTCCTTCAGATTTCTTGTCTTCCTTTCCGAAATCGAATGCCCTATAAGCTGGCATGACTGACATTTAAAGGTACAAAAAATGAATTTGGAGAAAGACACAAATGTTCATCAGCTTATATTTTCTTTCTATAGGTTTTGCTTTATTGTAAAATATTATTTCATGCTTTTCAATTTTAAATATTTAAATATACTAAATAAAAATACTGGAAAACACAAACTCTTTAAGTACACAAGACAACGTTTCCTTTTTATCTCTTTTAAAAGTTATATTCATTATTAAATTCTGTGATTTTTTTCAATATCATTGTCACTTTCTGTTAGCGCTATTTTTGGAAGACATTAACAGATCTATTTCAGAGTGAAATTTTCAGGTAACAAAGTGAATAGCTGGTATTCATTTTAGCAGCTCAAGAGTTAAACTAGAATTACAGAATCACCCCCTTTGACACCGAAGGCTCTGAAACCTTCCTGGGAAGTTGTCGCCTTGCTCCCTGCCACCCTGACATACAATCATAATTAATGACTGTGTGCTATTGGCATTTACGTCTTCAAACCGCCCGGCTAATTTCTATTATTGGAAGAAGTCGGGAAGGATTCGGGGACTGTTTGAGAGCAGTTAGGAAAAGATGGGGCAGAAGTCCTCTTGGGAGAGGACTTACAACTTCAACCACATCTAACTCTGCACCCTTCGGCAGAGAAACCGGAAAATCTGATACATTTTAGTTGTGTCTTTTCAACTGTTCTTTATGGCTCTCTGGTCACTTAAAAAAACAAAAACAAAAAACGACGCATTTCAAATAATAAGAACTGAACTTTCTCCTGCAGACTCATGATAAGGAGCTGCTGATAACAAGTTCCTCTTTGGGGAAGAGCCGGCAGCCCTGTAAGACTCCTTCCACCCTCCCGTGGAAGGGACACCGGCTAGGATGGCATTTCACGACTGGCCTCCTCCGTGGAGCAGCGGCCGGCTGTGCACCAGCCCCTGTGGGAGCCCCGGGCTACTGATGGGACTGACTAACTTCAGGTGGCTCCTTTCCAAACAGATCGGTAACCAGGCACAGACACGACGGTGTGTCAGGAGCAACCTGTCATCGGCTGCTTTTTCTCCTTTTCTGGTTTGCAGTTTTTCTCACCTCTGACAAGCTGTAATGCCTGTTTCTCTTTTCAGGTATTAATTTCTGCTTATTCCCCCCCGATAAGCCCTGTTCTCTCTGCAGGTCCCCGTGCTTACAAAACAACGGGTACCACTCTAAATAGAAACTGTCAGCCAACGAAGGGACGCTGTTTCCCGGGTTTTGCCCACTCCTTCCTCCAAGGCAGTTTGGCTGGAAAAGCTGGCACGAGGTCCCGTCCCTCGTTCTTAGGGATTCAGGCTTAAGGGAGGGTTTCCTTTGGCCCCCGAGCTAACGTTGCCTCTGCGAGGGTCGGAGGCAGTGCCGGTGGCCAGCGGCCAGGGAGTGCGAGTCCAGGGAGGCCCCGTACGTACTCGGGTCAGAGGAACAGCCCCGTACTCCGCCCCTCTCCTCTGCCTTTTGCGGAGCCCTCTGCTCCGTTGGTTCGCCACCCTCTCTGGGCTTGCGGAAGCCCTGGCATTTACAAAGGGATCTGAACTCCAGAGCCAAGCGCTCTGCTTTGTACCGACCGACATCCCACCAGCATCCTGAAGTGAAGCTGCTGGAAACAGGCAAAGCCCACAGACAAGAGGAGGCGGCGCAGCGCGGAGAGTTCGCGGGAGACAGCGCAGAAAGCCGGCTCCTTACCTTTCCGCTTGGACCTCCTCCTCCTCCTCCGCTTGGACTTGCATTTCAGTTGACTGCTCAGCCCTCCGGACCCTCTGCTGGTCCCCAAGACCGATGCCATGGCTGGGACCCGGTAAGTGGAACAGGGCAGGAATCCTTTCTTAAACAATTTCACCTTTCCTGCTCTTGTCGCCGCCGCCGCCGCCGCCAGTAAATGCGTCTGCAAATCAGGGAGCAGGTTCACTTTTTAGGACTGAGCACTCAAGCGCTCTCCCGCCCGCCCTCCTTTCTAATTGTTCTCTGTCACTTGTTTCCAGCTGGGCTGAGAGCCGCGATCTGAGCTCCAGCACCAAAGCGCTCTAGGGCCGGAGGGACCGCGAAGGAAAGGTGCGCTCGGCCCAGGCCCCCCTCCTCCTCTTCCCCCTCCTCCTGCCCCGGCAGCCTCTCTTGATCTGGGCTGCAAACGCAGGGTTCTACTTTGGCACCTCTGCTAGTTGTTTGGCACCAGCCACTTTGAAGCCAATCACGCAGGGAGCTTGTCTATTTGCTGCTGCAAAGTCTAATTAGATCCAATCACAACTGTCTGCTGGCTCTGACATCAGCACCACCAGCCCTGTGCATGCCCTGTCAGCTTGCAAACTCAGCTCTCATTTGGACGGATGGAGCTGCCCAGGACCCGCGGAGAGGGAAGGAGATTGCACAGGAGGGAGGGAACAGGCAGGCCGAGCCAGCTTCTCAGGGAGAAGCCTGAGGGGCAGCTTGCAGAGGAATCTACCCCGGATCCAGGCTTCCTGCTCAGACCAAAGGGACAGGGCATTACGCCTCTGCGCGCTCAGAAAGATGCAGAGACTGTATCTCCGACCAAACAGTTTTTAACTAGTTAATCCGTTATAATGCTTGTGTGTCAAGGGGGAAATATCTCTCTAAGAAATACCAAGCTCTCACTTCCTCAGAAAGGGGCTAAGATTTGCAATTCCCCAGGAGACAGCCTCTTAGGGGTATTCATTTTTCAGAAACTGCATGTCTGTCTGTTTGCTTGTTTTGTTTCTTCCTTCATATCCCTTGGCTGTTACCTCTGCACAAGAGAAATACTGCATAAAGACGGAGGTGTTCGGATCTGAGTCTGATTTTGAAAGCGAGGGATTTCAGTAGGTTGCTCTATTTAGGGAACAATGAAGTGAAAGGCAGAAAGGGCTTTCATCTAATAGTTTTATTGCCAAATGTAACATTCGGAAGAAAGTAATATTTACAAAGGAGATGGATTGCAAATTGAACTAGTTTTGAACAGTTTTTTCAGGGTTATCCTATTTTTTCAAGACTATGCTTATGCAACCTTAAACATCTAAAGTAAAATATAAAAAGGAAAATAATCCAGCCATCGTCATTGCATTCTGCATTTAAATCACATAAGCTATTAATTATAATAGTAATGGTTTGGGAAAAAATCCACTCTAAAAGTCATTAGCATTAACACGATGATGTGACAATGGCACACAAATACTTCTATTTCCTACTTTACATACACCATTTTCAAGCTCCTTATGGACCTAGAAATTTCCAGATAATTTTCTATGAGGTAACAATACTCTCTCTAAGGAACGCTGGAAGCAATCAGGATGTTGGGATATGTTGCTATGTGGTGAGCTGCTGGATCCTGGCTCAGTTGTCACTGAAGAGAGGGAGAAAGGAGGGCATCTGATTTCAAGTCCTAACCCCACTGCTCTGACTTTGGGCAAGTGATGTAAACTATGCCTCAGTTTCTTCATCTGTGAAATGGGGGTAATCACAAAGCTGCCTCACAGGTTCATTCGTGCTTAAGAATCAGTATAAACAGTGACTGGTGCATACTAATCACTTTATGATTATTTAGTAAATCAATCCAATAAATAATTTTGAAAGAATGAGCACATTATTACAGGTCGGGCTCAGAAAGCAGGGGCTTGTGTATTTTCCATTTAGGAGTTTAACTGTCTGGCTCATTTCAGGCTGATAAATGCAGTCACACCAGGGTCCCTCTATTTGCCAGGTTCAGCCGTTTCCTTCCACCGACAACACAGCTCAATGCTGCTGCTAATTTCTAGAGAATGCTGGAAAAGTGCACTGCCCGCCTACTTACTCTCTGTAGCATAAAAGATATTTGAGAGCATCAACTGTTATCTGGAAACACAGTTGTAGGATTCCCCCTGTGGAACCTCTGAGCTTCCACAATACACCTGTACTAACCCAGAGTTTCCCTATATAGGCTTTTGCCAAAAACCAGTTCCTGAGTTCAGAAGCCAAGGGAAGATGCTTTGGGGAGAAATACAAACAGCTGCACCTTCCAGCCTGTCTGCATTGATCAGGGCCCCCTCGCATCCCATCATCAAAGTTGCTGCCTACGAGGCTCTGGTGTACTGAATCCCCTTTATTGGAGAGTGGGTGTGGTTATCGGAGAATCCAGCTTCCAACCTTGGGGAGGGGGATGGTCAAGGCAGCAAAATCTAAAACTGGACTTCAGCACTTAGTTTAAATCCTGATTTGAAACTTGGTCAAGATCAAAATCTTGGCTAGTCTTTACCTTTCTTAAAGTTCCCTCCAATTTGGTTATTTGGGGGGTATAATTTATGCAAATGTCATTTTTGCATAGATAGGTGCTATTTTCTGTTTTTTATTTATTTTGCATAAGATCATGCATAATAGGTAAGGCAGGGTACACTAAGGCCCAGCAGCAGCAATGAAGTTGTATCTCCTTGGAGGAAAGGCTTTTGAACAAGAGGCTCAGGATCACACACTTTTTGATGCAGGACGGCAGGAAGTGATCAGTGCTCACAGTCTTCCCATGAGCCTTTTTGCCTTTTATCTGTTTCTAGATCACTTCAGCACAGCTTGGCAGCTTAAAACGCTGCACAGAAGTTGGAAGAGGATCAGGCGCCCAAGTCACCCTACTGGCTATCAGGAGATGTTGCTGGTGTGTGTCTTCAGCCCGTCTGAGCCAGAACAAAGAGCTGGGAGTGGGGGGCCCCAGCAGGCTCGGGGCTGCCCAGACAGTCACATGTAACCCACATGTATCTGTTGGGGGGAGCTGGACAAGGACAGAAGGGAGGGCTGGCAGAGCCTGGAGGGAAGCGGTATCCTCATGCCGACACTGCCTTTGTGCCGAGGAAGGTGTGGCTTCAGTCAAGGCTGGATGGGGTCCCCGTGGGCTGTTCCCAGCACCCCAGGATTTCCATCCTGGGTCTTATCAGGACTGTAATTGCATAGCTATTCTGGGTGGCGGTTTTGTTCGTTCCTCAAATGTCTCTCCCTCCTTAGGCCCTAAGAGCTGTGAGGGGACCCCCGTGCCGGGTCTGTGGTCCAAGCACATGTGGGGGACATGGAGCCAGCCCAGATCGGATCTGCCGCTAGTTCAAGACACGTTACTGAGTTTATACTGAGTCTGGTTAGATTTTCGCAAATCCTCCTTGTACCCAGGAGGAAGCTGAGGCTCAGAAAATTTAGGAAATTTGCCCAAATCAACTGAGGTTAGAAGGAGGCTCTAAATGGGATCATTCCAACTGTGATTTTTACCACTTTTCTCTGCTCATTTTTATGCTAGAGTTGGAGACCCAGTAACTTTGTGAACTTCTGCAAGCCTTCTTGGAGAGAGCTGAAAATATGTTAAATAGTGATTCTGAGCTTCAGTGAGTGTATATGTGTGTGTGATTTATAAATACAGAAATACAGAAATAACTCAGCTCTCTCTCTATACGTGTATCTTTACATCTGTATCTGGACACCTCTTTCTAGATGGGCATCCAGACACAGATGTGCACGGGTGTGAGTGAGGAGCTGGCGGTCCTGGGACATCCACTGGTGCTGAGTACAGCCGCAGGGGCCTGTGGGTGTGTTGATGGCTCTCAAGGGCCCCGTTTACCTTTCCTTCTCAGAACAAACCTGGGGTGTGGACATGGAAGACCTTATCATCCTAGTGTCCCCCTGAGGTCATGGAGGCTCAGCGTGCGGCAGAGTCTGGGCCAGTGTTATATCACTAGACAGAGGCAGACCCAAGACGTCTAGAATGTTCCAACGTATTCCAGGAAGAACACAGATCAGGAATCTCACACTCACACGGACAATATGACTTTCCATTTCTGCAGGAGAGTAACCTGAGGCCTGCGCCAGGACACAGGGTCACAGTAACTGCACCTTCTCACCTAAAGGCAAGTCCTCTTTCCCTTCCTGTGCGTCCCCTCTAGACTCCTGGACTCAGCATCTGTAGTTGATACCAACGTATGACTTCTCTCCTTATAATACATCACAATGTCTGCATTTCCAGTCAGTTAAAAGTATTGTTAACTTGGTTTCTTACAGGTTTCCAAAAACAAATAACTCCCACAGAAACAAACTGGACTTATTTATTAGAGTCCAAATTTCAGTTAATCTCCCCTCCCCCATCAGACAATTTCCCCCAGGTGGAAAATAGCAGGACAAAGTGTTCCCTGGAGGGATCTATGTTTGCTGACTCACAACATCCTCATCTACAACACTAAATCATTACTTTTCACAAACAGAGAAATAGCATAAGAGGGCTTTCTTACTCTTTCATCTTCAGCCATTGTTCTTCAATTTAAATAATTCACGTTAAAGAAGCTGGGCATGAGACCTGCAAGTACTAGGAAAGAACAGGTCGGGATGACTTGCTGTGACTTATTCTCATCCAAGGTGTGGAAGCAACTTGGCAAGAAGGGGAGGGGTGTGGAGAGGTTGGGGCACAGAAGAGAGCTCTGAATGTGAGAATGCTCTTTATACAATGTTGCTACTAGAATTATCATTTCCTTTGTTCTTTTTCTCGCTCCCAGGCATGACTGTGGTTTGAGAGAACACCAAATGCATTCTTTTCAATTTCCGGAAGGAACCTGGTATAGAGCAGATTTGCAAAGATAACTTTTTCCGAGTTCCATGTGCTGCTGATTGCTGATTATTTCTATGTGAGCTCCTAGGTCAAATAATTTTGGCATACAGAGTTTTCTTTCTTGGTCAATATCACAAATTTTAATTTACCAAAGTATATCTTCCAGCTAAAACTTACCTGAGTTCTGTATTAATGTTTAAAGGATACTTGGAAAATACTGGTAAAGAGAAAAAAAGATCCTAAATTTGCTACCACCAGACCAGACTTCACATTCTACTTATCTGTGCACTATGCCTACTTCTGGAAAAGGCATTTAACCCTCCTGAGCCTCTTCTGTCAAATGAGGGGAAATGACACCGCAGAGCTGCTGGGAACACCGAATTAAGAACAAGCACACCAAGTTCTTAGCAAAGGGATCCTGCAACACTAAAGTCACTTCAGGAGCTTATTGTCTTTCAACACACAGTGCATTGATTTTAACCACTGACTTCCCAAGACCAGGAAAAGTACTCAAATCAAGATGGTCTTTGCAATAAAAGAAGATGGTCTGCCACTGCGTGGGTCCCAAGGGCACCCCAGGCCCTGTCTATGATGCCATACAAGTGACCTTGAGGCATGAATCTTTCCTGTGGTCTAACTGTAGCGTTGATTCCATTTCTTCCTAGGATGCAGGCTGCCAGCTGCAAGACAGCGTCTAGAATCAGTGTTTTATGATCTCTGTGACCTTTGGGATAAAGTATGGTATCTTACCACTAAATGTTTGTGCAGGATACGAGAAATAATGACCTGAAATAATCCTCTTCAACATTACGGATAGATTCAATAACTTACATTTACATTTAAAATGCCCTTGGTTGCTAGTTTCAGAAATGTGAAACCTTAATATTTTATTGAATCATAAAGAATTACCACTATTTAAAGCTTCCTTAATGCACACCCTATCCTAGATTTTCCCTTGTGTCTTAAACCAATACAGTTCAAAGAGTTAATTTTTTTTTTAATGTTCCAAATCTTGTCTTGGAACCAGTGATTTTCAAAACGAACAATGTCATATCCCCAGAGTGCTGTGTTTGACAGCATGAAGACAGGAAGAAAAGGAAACACAGATGGAATTAATGGTTTGGGGTGTTAATCAATGTAAGAAATTGAAAGGAAAGGAAGGGAGCCTGTCAGGAATACATTTCTGGTGTTTGAATTGGGGTGGGCTGATGCTGTGGCTTTATTTTGATTCTCTTCCCGATGTTTAAAGTCTAAACACTTCATTTCCTCCTCTGGTTTCCTGGATTCTTCCCTTGCCTGGGACTTAGGCTGTTCATATATTACGGATCTTAATTTGCTGTTTACCTGGTCTTTTCCTTACCTCTGTCCACAATAGTCACAAGCAGAGAAATGAAAGGACATCGACCTATCCCACGCTTCAGATGGTTTGAACCAGGATCTTTGGACCATTTATGGAAGTATTTTTTAAACACTTGCTCTATAATTCCCTACTTTTGGTCAAGGCAGGGAAAGGAAGAGTTAGGAAAACACTAGAAGGAAGATAAGGTGGGCTCCTTATTGGGTTTAGAACAGGGATGGGCATGGGGGAGATGGACGGCTCTGGGTGGCCATTTCGCAGGACACTGGACACCCCTGCCCTGGCTCTGCGGAAGGTCATGAAGACCCTCAGCCCAGGCCCCTCCTCCTTTCTGAGCCCTCCTGAGCCTACATATGAGGAGCGTTGGCAGTCATAGCCGACGGCTTGGCAGGGATGGGGGTGTCACCATGAGCAGAAACCACTTAATATAATCCCATCACTGAGTAGACGTGGTCCCTGTGAAAGGGGACTAGACATATTGGCAAGAAATGTAATTTGGTTAGAGGAGATCTGAGCAAACAAGAATGTGACAAAGCTGACGCCCTCAGACAGCCAGCTTTGTTGTCACCTGTCAATGCAAGATGTGTGTTTGAAGGTCCCATGGCTACATTCCACAAAACGCAGCATTATTCTTTTATTAATCAAAACCCTGGGCCCAAACAGAACAGCCCTTGCTCTTAGGACTACTAGGTGCTGGGAAGATCACTCATCTCCACTCATTTCCATGGAGAACAGCAGCACCTCCCCACTCCATCACAAAAGAGATGCAGGAAGAACCGAAGACAGTGAGGAATTGCCCTGCGAGTGTGCCCACAGAGACCGTTGGCCGAGTGCATGGACGACGGACACCTTCCCTGGGTCCCTCTTGGTCCAAAGTGAAAGAGAAAAAGCTTATCAAAGCCTTCTTCTAGGGAAGCCATTCTTCTCAGCCTGACTCTGGAAAACCTGGGCCTTCATCCTGGCCCTGAGCTTCACAACTATACAGGTCGTCTTGGGGATGCCCTGACATCATCTGAGCACAAAGCTGCCTTTCCAGGAACTGTGCCCACGTTTTCTTCTTCGTACTTCTAGTGCCCACCAAGTTATTTACACAGCAATCCTGCTTTCCAGATTCCGCCCAGGGACATTCCCGGAGGGGCATTCTGCACCGCGGAGCGCAATCCCCTGGACGGGGCCACCTCTGTGCCAGGGAAGCACCGTGGAGATGAGAGGGGCTAAGATTTGTAAAAGTTGTTGGAATGGTGGAAAGCTGTGTGCAAATACAAGACAGTGTTGTTATTGACAGGAGCCAGTCTTGTTTCACCAAACTCCTCACTGGTCTACAGACCTGTGGCACCTGGACCACCAGGACCGGGCAGTGCTGGGCATGGTGTCCACAGCACAGTCGGCAGAGCTGGCCTGACTCCCCTCCTGCCCAGCTTCACTTTCGTCCCTGGCTGGAGGCAAAGCCCATCAGTGTCCACCGCTACGGCTGTTGTGAAGTTGAACTAATCAACTCTGTAGAGCAAGTAGGCCAGCACCTGGCACAGGCACTTGTTAATAACGGTGGGAGTTCCAGGGCACTCCTGGCATCACTCTGACGTCAGTGTGGGAGGGTCACTTTCACACCAGGTTTGTAGCCTTGGGAAGGTAAGCGTCTTTCTTCCACCTTCCAGATCCTGCCCTTCACTGCGTATCACAGACGGCAGATGCCTGGACTCCTTTCCCTCTTCCTAGGTAAGCTGTGATCCGGAATAAGGTGGGGCTTTAGGGGAACATGCTGACTTCATTACTTCCTCAGTTTCTGCTTCTCTTATAGGATCCTTCTCTTTACCACAAAGCATCCTTAAAAGATATTTTGGAGAAGTAATGGGAGAAGGATTGCAGTCTTTGAAGAAGACAGGATGCAGGAAGGAGACAGTGCAGAAGCATCCCAGGAGAAACAGGTTGAGTGTGAGGGAAGCTAAGAGCTGGGAAGACAAGTGAAACCAAACCAGCTCCCCTAAGACGCTGTACCTGAGGGGTTCACGGGGGTACATACAGAACACGGGCAAGGGGCTGGTTTTTCAAGCTAAGTGGACCTAAGTTCAAATCTTACTTCAGTCACAGTTTGGCTGTGGGAATCTGGGCAAATCACATGAAGTCTGTTGGCCTCAGTTTCCTCATCTGCAAAATGGGCCCATGAATCTCAATTTCATGGCTTCGCCATGAAGACACTTCGCCATAGTGTCACACTAACAGGTGCTCACTGTGACTACTTATGGGATCTCTGCATGTTACACAAAAACAGGGCAGTGCTATCCACGGCCTTGGTTCTTTTCCTGTGCGTAGTTCTGGTGATTCATGGCAAACAGGACGTTCAATACAGCATACTTCCTAGCTTTGGTGAAATTCAGTTGTCTGAAGCAGCGTCCAGTCCTAAGGGCACTTTGGCATTTTTGTCCCAAAAGTGACACAGGGCTGTTTCAAGTCACGGTGGTTTCCATCAGACACTAGTGATGGCCTCTGGTCCTCACCAACTAGCCGCCAGCCTATCAGAGGGGGAATGGGACTTTCTCAGGACCTTGGAAAGCGATCTCCGCAAACTGCAGTTTCAGGGCAATCAATAGATGTGACAAACAGCCAGTGCTGGTCCTGGGGACATAATGAAGGTGTGACTGTGTAAACCCACAGATAGCAATGCAGGGGAGATTACAGGGCAGGGAGCATTAGATAAGTGGGGTGCAAAATGAGCTGCGGCGCTGGGGTCAGGCTTCCTGCTGTGCGTCTGTGCCCCTGTCCCTGGTAATTGTTAGTGGCAGCAGAGCCCGCAGAGCAGCAGGGGAGGGACTCAGCCCCATTTGTTCTGCATCTCAATGCAGCGCAGGCTGCTTATCTGTCCTGTCAGTGACCACCTCCCAGTGGACAAGACACCACAGAAAATATCAAGCCTCCTCGGCCAGAGTCAAGAAGCCCATCATTAAAGCAATAATGAATTCCGGGGCTCTCCTGGAAAGGACTGGAATGGAAAATCACTTTGGACTATTACTAAAATGTTTTCAGTTTCTTCTGTATCCAGGAAACAGTTTGTGATAAATGAAGGGAAATATGCTAATATGGTATTTCTTTTAAAAAGGGAAAATTTGAGAGATGCAATTTGAAAAATTTAATCTTACATCTACAATCTATATGTACAATGGTATTTCAATAATTTTAGTATTGAATTTTAATAATTTTGAAATGTGAGTTTTTTTGAATTCTATGATTTGTGAATATATTTCTATTTCCCTAAAACTATGTTTTTTTGAAAAAATTATAGTAAAATATTACTAGGTGCTGCCATAATTGCACTTTTACAAGGGACTCACAGTTTTATGACTGAATTGATCATTTATGTCTCTGAAAATTGCTGTATTGATAATTAAATATATTGCTTTTTAGATTCTTTAAATTTTTTAATGCAATGGAAAAATAAAGTCATTTGCTAATTGAGTCATAAAAGTAATATGTGTATTAAAAAATTAAAAACACCAAAACAAATGGGTGTGGCTACTGAATGGGAGAAAATATTTGGAAACGATGTGACTGACAAGGGATTAATCTTCAAAATATATAAACAGCTCATACAACTCAATATCAAAAAAGCAAACAACCCAATTAAATGGGCAGAAGACCTGAATAGACATTTTCCCAAAGAAGACATACAGATGGCCAACAGACACATGAAAAGATGCTCAACATCCCTAATTATTAGAGAAATGCAAATCAAAACCACAATGAGGTACCACCTCACACCGGTCAGAGTGGCCAAACTCCAAAAGACAAGGAATAACACATGTTGGCAAGGATGAAGAGAAAAGGGAACCCATGTGCACTGTTAGTGGGAATGTAAATGGGTGCAGCCACACTGGGAAACACTTTGGAGGTTCCTCAAAAAACTAAAAATAGAGCTACCATGTGATCCAGCAATTCCACTCCTGGGTATATATCTGAAGAAAACAAAAACACGAATTTGAAAAAATACATACAACCCAATGTTCATAGCAGCATTATTTACAGTAGCCAAGATATGGAAGCAACCCCAGTGCCCATCAACAGATGAATGGATAAAGAAGATGTGGTGGATATATACAATGGAATACTACTCAGGCATAAAAAAAGAATGAAATATTGCATTTGCAACAACATGGATGGACTTGGAGAGCATTATGCTTAGTGAAATAAGTCAGAGAAAGACAAATACTCTATGTTATCACTTACATGTGGAATCTAAAAAAATAAAACAAACGAATATATGTTACAAAACAGAAACAGACTCAAAGATAAGAGAACAGTCTAGTGGTTACCAGTGGGGAGAGGGAAGGCGGGGTGAGGTAGGGGTAGGGGGTGAACAGATACAAACTACTATGTATAAAATAAATAAGCAACCAGGATATATTGTATAGCACAGGAAAATAAGTGGAGTATAATTTACAAAAATATTGAATCATTATGTTGTATATCTGAAACTAATGATATAAATCAACCATGCTTCAAAACAAATTTTTTTAAATAAAATAAATGGGTGAGGTCCCTACACTCAGGTTGGTCACATTCTCATGATATATAATTGCAGTGGTAAATGGAGATCAAACACAAGCTTCCCACTTCAGAAAGTGGGGCCCCTTAGCTCTAGAAGAAGAGGAACCTCCACAGCATCGAGTCTCAGAGTCTCAGCACGTGTGGCTGGTGAGGGTGCGTAGGAAGTAGGAAGATCCCTCTCATTCTCGTCATTTTTCAACGACCGTGACATTTAATCCACATACTTATTCAGCCATTTGTCTTTGCTTTTCAAATAACAAGTGTGGTTAATAGTCTTGCATCCTTCGGTCATGACCATCACGATGTTTACGCATCACGTAACTTTCAGCTGAGTGGTTTCAGCATCCTATTGAAAAGCATCTGTTTTGTCAGGACTAGCCCCTGTGTGGGCCCAAGTTTTCCAGAGGTAAGTAGGACTCAGAAGGCATTTTGTGGTTCATCCAGAAGAATATATCCAGGTAAGGTAACCCCGGGAATGGAAGATGGTGTTGGGGAAAGGGTGGTACAGGCTCATGGCCCATCATTAACACCATCCATCTTGGGCACAATTTTAAAGGAAAGTCAGATTTAAAATTTTAAGTAAATTTTGCTTCTCCCTCTCTTCTCCAAATAATTTGATCTTCCTCATCCTGGCATTCTGTGGATTTTATAGAAAGTTAGAATGAAGGGAAACCTTAAGTGACCGACCTGAGTAAGAAATTTCAAAGCTCTTCTAGCCCAGGGCACTGCTGTTCACATAGGACTGTGGACGTCAGTGTGTGGGGTCCCTGAGAAGGGGGTTGTCTGTTGGGGGCAGCTTGAGTTCTACCAGCGGACACCCCCACTCTCCAGGAGCCCCTGGAGGCACAGCCACGCTCAGGCTCTGCGAGGAGCAGTGTGAGCATCACTAATCTGCTCCACCCCGCTTCATTTTCCAGATGGGGAAACTGAGGCCTTAAGGTCAAGTAAATGAGCCCAGGGATTTCCTTCATTGTCTGATCCTAAGCAGTTCATCCAAGAAGATATACCTAATGGTCTTGTTTCTAAAATATTCATCTATTTTTCTATCAAAATTAACTTGAAACTTCTTTTATGAAGCTTCACTTCATGCCCTCGCAACCTAGGTGGCACACTCCAGCGGACGGTCCTGCTGCTGAGTTTGTTAATCACGTGGGATCACAGCTCCCTCCACCCACAGGAAACAGGAAGGTGATAGGTGACCTTTATTTTAAAATACCTTTATTTTCAGAAGTGAGAATTCGGTTTGAATTCCTGATCATCAAGCAAAAGAATACTGATTTTCTATTTGAATGATAAGACTTCCAGTTTCCAGCAGGGCATGTAAAGAAAATCTTCACTCTCATTTTTACTACCAGAAGAAAGCTGAACCTACTGAAAATCAACAAGTCTTCTTGGATCCGTCAGAGAAGTGAGGTCACAGGGAAAACTGCTGCCTCGAAAACTGGAGAGACAGACAAGCAGACAGAGAGCATCACAACCCACAGGAGCAGAAACCCACAAGGAGAGCCTCCCTGGGAGACCAGAACTACAGCTGATGAATTGCTGGAGGCTCAGTACAGACAAGTCTGAGAGTTAAAAACTCCAGGGGGACCCAGCCATAGGGGGTCCCATGCTTCTTGAGAGTTTTATCCCCTGGAGCCCTACTAGGTTCTCATAGTGGGTGTTGGAGAAAAGTCCCCAGAGGCTCCAGCAGGGGGACGGGAAAGGAACCATTCTGAAATGGGACAGAGCACTCTGTTCTTCTTAACAAGACCTGCCTCGCGGGAAACCAGTTAACCTGAGCCAGTTAACTTTAGCCTCTGATACCTGTAGTTACAGCAAACAGTAAGCCTGGCTTAACTCCTAGCCAGATAAACATAAACCCTCACACTAAAAGTCTATTCACCTCATTTCCTTCTATTCAGTACATCATGTTCAGCTTTAAACAACAAAGCACACACTTAAAGACAAAAATAAAACAAAACAAAAAAAACCCCACACAGTTTGAAGAGACAGACCAAGCATCAGAACCAGACTCAGATTTGGCAGAGATGATGGAATTATCAGATGGGGAATTTAAAATAACTATGATTAATATGCTGAAGGCTGTAATGAAGAACATGAATAATGTTCAGGAACAGATGAGTAATGTAAACAGAGAGATGTAAACTCTAAGAAAGAACCAGAAGGAAAGGCTAGTAAAACTGTAACTGAATGAAGAGCACCTTTGATGAGCCTTCAGTGGACTGTGGCTGAGGAAAGAATCAGTGAGCTTGAAGAAATGTTAAGAGAAACTTCCAAAACTGAAATACAGAGAGAGAGATAAAAAGGAAAAAGACACAGTAGAATATCTAAGAACTATTGGACAATTATAAAAGGTGTAATAGGAATACTGGGAGGAAAGGAAATAAACAGAAGAAATATCTGTAACAATACTGACAAAATTTTCCACAGTAATGGCAGACACTAACCACAGATCCAGGAATCTCAGAGAACACCAATTAGCACAAATATCAAAAAATCTACACACAGGCTCATATTTAAACTTCAGAAAATCAAAGACAAACAGAAAGTTTTAAAAGAAACTGAGAAAAAAAAAGCCTTATGTACAGAGGCACAAAGGCATGAATTACATTAGACTTCTTTTCAGAAACCATGTGAACAAGTAGAGAATAAAGTGAAATATTTAAAGTGTAGAAAGAAAAAAACCTCACCAACCTAGAATTCTGTATCCAACAAAATTATCCTTCAAAAGAGAATGAGGGGCTTCCCTGGTGGCGCAGTGGTTGAGAATCTGCCTGCCAATGCAGGGGACACGGGTTCAAGCCCTGGTCTGGGAAGATCCCACATGCCACAGAGCAGCTGGGCCAGTGAGCCACAATTACTGAGCCTGCGCGTCTGGAGCCTGTGCTCCGCAACAAGAGAGGCCGCGATAATGAGAGGCCCGTGCACCACGATGAAGAGTGGCCCCCACCTACAGCAACTAGAGAAAGCCCTCGCACAGAAACGAAGACCCAACACAGCCATAAATAAATAAATAAATAAATAAATAAATAAATATTAAAAAAAAAAAGACTTCAAGTGTTCACTTGGGACCCCTGATAATAATATCCTCCAGGAATAAAGGCAAACTAGAAATTATTTAAAAAAAAAAAAAAAGAATGAGAAGACAAACCACAGACTGGGAGAAAGTATTTGCAAAACACTTATCTAATAAAGAATAGGTATATGAAATATACAAAGAACTTTAAAACTCCATGATAAGAAAATGACCTAACTAAAAAGTTGGCAAAATATCTGAACAGACATCTGACCAGAGAAGATATACAGATAGCAGATAAGCATAAGAAAAGATGTTCAACGTCCTATGTCATCAGGGAATTGCAAATTAAAACAACAATGAGATACCGCTATACACCTACTGGATTGGCCAAAATCGAGAATACTGACATCACCAGATGCTGGTGAGGTTGTGGAGCAACAGGAACTCCCATTCATTAGTGGTGGGAACACAAATGGTGCAGCAAATTTGAAAGACAGTTTGGTGATTTCTTACAAATTAAACATACTCTCACCATACATCCAGCAATCATGCTTCTTGGTATTTACTCAGATGGATTGAAAACTTGTGTCCACACAAAAACCTAAACCTGCACATGGACATTTATAGCAGCTTTATCCATAATCACCAAAACTTGGAAGCAGCCAAGATGTGCTTCAGTAAATAATAAATAAATAACTGTGGTACATCCAGACAATGAAATATCACTCAGCAATAAAAAGAAATGAGCCATCAAGCCATGAAAAAGACACAGAGGGAACTTAATCGCATGTTGCTAAAAGAAAAAAACCCAATGAGAAAAGGATACATACTATATGATTACAACTATATGACATTCTGGAGAAAAAAAAAAACTATAGACTAAAGACTGTAAAAAGATCAGTAGTTTCTAGAGGTTGGAGAGAGGGAGGGAAGAATAGGTGGAGCATAGAGGATTTTTAGAGCAGTGAAACTACTCTCTATGATACTGTAATAGCGGTACAAGTCATGTTATATTTTCCCAAACCCACAGAATGTACAACATCAAGAGTGGATCCTAAAGCAAATTATGGGCTTTAGTTAATGATAATTAACTATTAATTAATTAATAATATTGGCTCCTCAATTGTAACTGTGTACCACCCTAATGCAAGATGTTAATCATAAGGGAAACTGGGGTAGGGGAGTGATTATATAGGAACTTTCAGTAAAATTTTTCTGTATATATAAAACTGCTCCCGGGACTTCCCTGGTGGTCCAATGGTTAAGAATCTGCCTCCCAGTGCAGGGGATGCAGGTTCGATCCATGGTTGGGGAACTAAGATCCCACATGCCACGGGGCAACTAAGCCCACGTGCCACAACTACAGAGCCTGAGTGCCGCAACTAGAGAGAAGCCTGCACACTGCAATGAGGAGCCTGCACACCACGGTGGAGGATCTCGCATGCCGCAACACAGATCCCTCGTACTGCAACTAAGACCCGATGGAGCCAAAAAAAAAAACTGCTCTAAAATATAAATCAATTAATTATAATCATATAAAAAAGCTAAAAATACCTCTTACTCCAGATCATTTGATAAATGTATATTCAAGTACAATGACTGTTCCTGTTTTAGAGATACTAAAAAGAAGGTAAAATATGTGAGTAAGGGAGATTAACCAAGATGGCGGAGTAGAAGGACGTGCTCTCACTCCCTCTTGCGAGAGCACCAGAATCACAACTGGCTGCTGGACAATCATTGACAGGAAGACCCTGGACTTCACCAAGGAGGACACCCCACGTCCAAGGACAGAGGAGAAGCCACAGTGAGACGGTAGGAGGGGCGCAATCAGAGTAAAATCAAATCCCATAACTGCTGGGTGGGTGACTCACAGACTGGCGAACACTTATACCACAGAAGTCCACCCACTGGAGTGAAGGTTCTGAGCCCCACCTCAGGCTTCCCAACCTGGGGGTCCGGCAAAGGGAGGAGGAATTCCTAGAGAATCAGACTTTGAAGTCTAGTGGGAATTGATTGCAGGACTGTGACAGGACTGGGGGAAACAGAGACCCCACTCTTGGAGGGCACACACAAAGTAATGTGTGCATCGGGACCCAGGGGAAGGAGCAGTGACCCTGGGGGAGACTGAACCAGACGTACCTGCTGGTGTTGGGGGGTCTCCTGCAGAGGCGAGTGGTGGCTCTGTTTCACCGTGGGGATAAGGACACTGGCAGCAGAGGTCCTGGGAAGTTCTCCTTGGCGTGAGCCCTCCCAGAGTCTGCCATTAACCCCACCAAAGAGCACGGGTAGGCTCCAGTGTTGGGTTGCCTCAGGCAAAACAACCAACAGGGAGGGAACCCAGCCCCACCCATCAACAGTCAAGTGGATTAAGGTTTTACTGGGCTCTGATCGCCACAGCAACAGGGAAGGAACCCAGCCCCACCCATCAACAGTCAAGTGGATTAAGGTTTTACTGAGCTCTGACCGCCACAGCAACAGTCAGCTCTACCCACCACCAGAGCCTCCCATCAAGCCTCTTAGATAGCCTCAACCACCAGAGGGCAGACAACAGAAGCAAGAAAAACTACAATCCTGCAGCCTGTGGACCAAAAACCACAGTTACAGAAAGACAGAGAAGATGAAAAGGCAGAGGGCTATGTACCAGATGAAGGAACAAGAAAAAACCCCAGAAAAACAACTAAATGAAGTGGAGATAGGCAACCTTCCAGAAAAAGAATTCAGAATAATGATAGTGAAGATGATCCAGGACCTCGGAATAAGAATGGAGGCAAAGATTGAGAAGATGCAAGAAATGATTAACAAAGACCTAGAAGAATTAAAGAACAAACAAACAGAGATGACCAATACAATAACTGAAATGAAAACTACACTAGAAGGAATCAATAGCAGAATAACTGAGGCAGAAGAACGGATAAGTGACCTGGAAGACAGAATGGTGGAATTCACTGCTGCGGAACAGACTAAAGAAAAAAGAATAAAAAGAAATGAAGACAGCCTAAGAGACCTCTGGGACAACATTAAACGCAACAACATTCGCATTATAGGGGTCCCAGAAGGAGAAGAGAGAGAGAAAGGACCAGAGAAAATATTTGAAGAGATTATAATCGAAAACTTCCCTAACATGGGAAAGGAAATAGCCACCCAAGTCCAGGAAGCGCAGAGAGTCCCATACAGAATAAACCCAAGGAGAAACACGCCGAGACACATAGTAATCAAAGTGGCAAAAATTAAAGACAAAGAAAAATTATTGAAAGCAGCAAGGGAAAAACGACAAATAACATACAAGGGAACCCCCATAAGGTTAACAGCTGATTTCTCAGCAGAAACTCTGCAAGCCAGAAGGGAGTGGCATGAAATACTTAAAGTGATGAAAGGGAAGAACCTACAACCAAGATTACTCTACCCAGCAAGGATCTCATTTAGATTTGATGGAGAAATCAAAAGCTTTACAGACAAGCAAAAGCTAAGAGAATTCAGCACCACCAAACCAGCTCTACAACAAATGCTAAAGGAACTTCTCTAAGTGGGAAACACAAGAGAAGAAAAGGACCTACAAAAACAAACCCAAAACAATTAAGAAAATGGTCATAGGAACATACATATCGATAATTACCTTAAACGTGAATGGATTAAATGCCCCAACCAAAAGACATAGACTGGCTGAATGGATACAAAAACAAGACCCATATATATGCTGTCTACAAGAGACCCACTTCAGACCTAGGGACACATACAGACTGAAAGTGAGGGGATGGAAAAAGATATTCCATGCAAATGGAAATCAAAAGAAAGCTGGAGTAGCTATACTCATATCAGATAAAATAGACTTTAAAATAAAGAATGTTACAAGAGACAAGGAAGGACACTACATAATGATCCAGGGATCAATCCAAGAAGAAGATATAACAATTATAAATATATATGCACCCAACATAGGAGCACCTCAATACATAAGGCAACTGCTAACAGCTATAAAAGAGGAAATCGACAGTAACACAATAATAGTGGGGGACTTTAACACCTCACTTACACCAATGGACAGATCATCCAAAATGAAAATAAATAAGGAAACAGAAGCTTTAAATGACACAATAGACCAGATAGATTTAATTGATATATATAGGACATTCCATCCAAAAACGGCAGATTACACGTTCTTCTCAAGTGCACACGGAACATTCTCCAGGATAGATCACATCTTGGGTCACAAATCAAGCCTCAGTAAATTTAAGAAAATTGAAATCATATCAAGCATCTTTTCTGACCACAACGCTATGAGATTAGAAATGAATTACAGGGAAAAAAACGTAAAAAAGACAAACACATGGAGGCTAAACAATACGTTACTAAATAACCAAGAGATCACTGAAGAAATCAAACAGGAAATAAAAAAATACCTAGAGACAAATGACAATGAAAACACGACGACCCAAAACCTATGGGATGCAGCAAAAGCGGTTCTAAGAGGGAAGTTTATAGCTATACAAGCCTACCTAAAGAAACAAGAAAAATCTCAAGTAAACAATCTAACTTTACACCTAAAGAAACTAGAGAAAGAAGAACAAACAAAACCCAAAGTTAGCGAAAAGAAAGAAATCATAAAGATCAGAGCAGAAATAAATGAAATAGAAACAAAGAAAACAATAGCAAAGATCAATAAAACTAAATGCTGGTTCTTTGAGAAGATAAACAAAATTGATAAACCATTAGCCAGACTCATCAAGAAAAAGAGGGAGAGGACTCAAATCAATAAAATCAGAAATGAAAAAGGAGAAGTTACAACAGACACCGCAGAAATACAAAACATCCTAAGAGACTACTACAAGCAACTTTATGCCAATAAAATGGACAACCTGGAAGAAATGGACAAATTCTTAGAAAGGTATAACCTTCCAAGACTGAACCAGGAAGAAACAGAAAATATCAACAGACCAATCACAAGTAATGAAATTGAAACTGTGATTAAAAATCTTCCAACAAACAAAAGTCCAGGACCAGATGGCTTCACAGGTGAATTCTATCAAACATTTAGAGAAGAGCTAACACCCATCCTTCTCAAACTCTTCCAAAAAATTGCAGAGGAAGGAAGACTCCCAAACTCATTCTATGAGGCCACCATCACCCTGATACCAAAACCAGACAAAGACACTACAAAAAAAGAAAATTACAGACCAATATCACTGATGAATATAGATGCAAAAATCCTCAACAAAATACTAGCAAACAGAATCCAACAACACATTAAAAGGATCATACACCACGATCAAGTGGGATTTATCCCAGGGATGCAAGGATTCTTCAATATACGCAAATCAATCAATGTGATACACCATATTAACAAATTGAAGAATAAAAACCATATGATCATCTCAATAGATGCAGAAAAAGCTTTTGACAAAATTCAACACCCATTTATGATAAAAACTCTCCAGAAAGTGGGCATAGAGGGAACCTACCTCAACATAATAAAGGCCATATATGACAAACCCACAGCAAACATCATTCTCAATGGTGAAAAACTGAAAGCATTTCCTCTAAGATCAGGAACGAGACAAGGATGTCCACTCTCACCACTATTATTCAACATAGTTCTGGAAGTCCTAGCCACGGCGATCAGAGAAGAAAAAGAAATAAAAGGAATACAAATTGGAAAAGAAGAAGTAAAACTGTCACTGTTTGCGGATGACATGATACTATACATAGAGAATCCTAAAACTGCCACCAGAAAACTGCTAGAGCTAATTAATGAATATGGTAAAGTTGCAGGTTACAAAATTAATGCACAGAAATCTCTTGCATTCCTATACACTAATGATGAAAAATCTGAAAGAGAAATTATGGAAACACTCCCATTTACCATTGCAACAAAAAGAATAAAATACCTAGGAATAAACCTACCTAGGGAGACAAAAGACCTGTATGCAGAAAACTATAAGACACTGATGAAAGAAATTAAAGATGATACCAACAGATGGAGAGATATACCATGTTCTTGTATTGGAAGAATCAACATTGTGAAAATGAGTATACTACCCAAAGCAATCTACAGATTCAATGCAATCCCTATCAAACTACCAATGGCATTTTTTACGGAGCTAGAACAAATCATCTTAAAATTTGTATGGAGACACAAAAGACCCCGAATAGCCAAAGCAGTCTTGAGGCAAAAAAATGGAGCTGGAGGAATCAGACTCCCTGACTTCAGACTATACTACAAAGCTACAGTAATCAAGACAATATGGTACTGGCACAAAAACAGAAACATAGATCAATGGAACAAGATAGAAAGCCCAGAGATTAACCCACGCACCTATGGTCAACTAATCTATGACAAAGGAGGCAAAGATATACAATGGAGAAAAGACAGTCTCTTCAATAAGTGGTGCTGGGAAAACTGGACAGCCACATGTAAAAGAATGAAATTAGAATACTCCCTAACACCATACACAAAAATAAACTCAAAATGGATTAGAGACCTAAATATAAGACTGGACACTATAAAACTCTTAGAGGAAAACATAGGAAGAACACTCTTTGACATAAATCACAGCAAGATCTTTTTCGATCCACCTCCTAGAGTAATGGAAATAAAAACAAAAATAAACAAGTGGGACCTAATGAAACTTCAAAGCTTTTGCACAGCAAAGGAAACCATAAACAAGACGAAAAGACAACCCTCAGAATGGGAGAAAATATTTGCAAATGAATCAACGGACAAAGGATTAATCTCCAAAATATATAAACAGCTCATTCAGCTCAATATCAAAGAAACAAACACCCCAATCCAAAAATGGGCAGAAGACCTAAATAGACATTTCTCCAAAGAAGACATACAGACGGCCACGAAGCACATGAAAAGATGCTCAACATCACTAATTATTAGAGAAATGCAAATCAAAACTACAATGAGGTATCACCTCACTCCTGTTAGAATGGGCATCATCAGAAAATCTACAAACAACAAATGCTGGAGAGGGTGTGGAGAAAAGGGAACCCTCTTGCACTGTTGGTGGGAATGTAAATTGATACAGCCACTATGGAGAACAATATGGAGGTTCCTTAAAAAACTAAAAATAGAATTACCATATGACCCAGCAATCCCACTACTGGGCATATACCCAGAGAAAACCGTAATTCAAAAAGACACGTGCACCCGAATGTTCATTGCAGCACTATTTACAATAGCCAGGTCATGGAAGCAACCTAAATGCCCATCAACAGACGAATGGATAAAGAAGTTGTGGTACATATATACGATGGAATATTATTCAGCCATAAAAAGGAACGAAATTGAGTCATTTGTTGAGAACTGGATGGATCTAGAGACTGTCATACAGAGTGAAGTAAGCCAGAAAGAGAAAAACAAATATCGTATGTTAATGCATGTATGTGGAACATAGAAAAATGGTACAGATGAGCCAGTTTGCAGGGCAGAAGTTGAGACACAGATGTAGAGAATGGACATATGGACACCAAGGGGGGAAAACTGCGATGAGGTGGGGATGGTGATGTGCAGAATTGGGCGATTGGGATTGACATGTATACACTGATGTGTATAAAACTGATGCCTAATAAGAACCTGCAGTATAAAAAAACAAACAAAACAACTAATACTAAACTTTCATTGGGTTATTTGTATGGAAATATGTTAATATAAATGTTTCAGACATTACATGAAATTTCTAAAAATCTTATATTTGTATTTGTATGGAAATATGTATGGAAATATGTTAATATAAATGTTTCAGACAGTACATGAAATTTCTAAAAATCTTATATTTGTATTTGTATGGAAATATGTATGGAAATATGTTAATATAAATGTTTCAGACAGTACATGAAATTTCTAAAAATCTTATATTTGTATTAGTATGGAAATATGTATGGAAATATGTTAATATAAATGTTTCAGACATTACATGAAATTTCTAAAAATCTTATATTTGTATTTGTATGGAAATATGTTAATATAAATGTTTCAGACATTACATGAAATTTCTAAAAATCTTATATTTGTATTTGTATGGAAATATGTATGGAAATATGTTAATATAAATGTTTCAGACATTACAGGAAACGTCTAAAAATCTTATATGTTCTGGTATAATGTTATAAGTAATAATCCTAGTTATTACTTTAAAATGTATATCTCAGAAATAACTAATTTTCTTGTCAACTGCATTATTATGAACTTTCATCAAATCTTTAACCATGGTCATTTTTAAGTCTTTTGTCATTTACAGACAGTTCTGGGTGTACTCTGATGATTTTGCAAATATGTTCCTATAAAAGAGTTTCATCTTCAAGAAATTCATGGAAAAGACTCTGACAAGTACAGGTTTCTGGTAACTGACTGTACTGCTGAACTGAATGAATAAGCATTTTCAGAACTCTAATGAAAAACTGATGAACTCATAAAAGTGCTAACAAAAGATCAAGATGAAAAAAAAGAAATTAATTACATGGGACTGAGTGAACTGATGAGGATGAGTATAATTTTTGTGACTTTCTGTCTGAATTAAAAAAAAAAAAAATCCCACAAGGACTCAGAGGAAAAGAAGATACAAATCAATTTTCACTGCAAAGTAAAGGAGCTGTTACAGTGGAGGATTACTGGACTGAATGTCAATGTTATGACATAGTATAAGTGTGTTTCATGTTTGGTAATTGCAATCATTGTTGCTTTTGTTGTGGTCAAAAAAAAAAAAAATTAATCTGTAGATTTCAGTAGTAGTCTATGGAGGAAATAATATAATCTAAGAACAATAAGTTTTCTTTCCTTATATGTTTACTTTCTCTTTCTGAACTTATTGGGCAGGCTAGGATCTCCAAAATAATGTTAAATAGAAGATGCATTAGCAGGCATCTCTGTCTTATTCTTTATTTAAAGGAAATTCTTCTAATACATTTTATGGCTTAAATGGTGCTTAGTAGTGGTTTTCATAAACCCTTTGTCAAGGTTAAGAAAGTTCCCTTGTATTCCAAGCCTTATAAATTAATACATAGTTAATTTTTCTAAATGTTTGATGCATCGCTGAAAATAATATCAAGTCTTCTGATGATGGCTGTGGTATTTGACATATATTCATTAGATTAGACTTGTTAACTTTGCTGTACTGAAATTGTTGCCGGATGGTATACTAAGAGAGATATATTAAAACTGCCATTATGATGGTAGATTTGTAAATCTCTTCTTGTAGTGCTGTTAAACAACTTTGCCTTATAAATTTTAAAGCAATGTTATTACAGGCATATGAATTTAGAAATATTTTTTATCTACCCAGTAAATTGAAATATCTAGTGATTTTTGTGTGTGTGTTATCATCTATCTTGTCTAATATTAATAAAACTATACTGACTTTGCTAAAAAAAAAAAAAAAAAAAAAATACAAAAAAAAAAAAAAATATGTGAGTAAATCACATGGGATTAAAAATTAGGACATCTTTATAGAAAGGGACATTTTTTCAACATAGACCAATGTTATATGACAAAGGACATAATTCTCTAAGCTCTCTTATAAAGAGAGTCATTCTGCTTAAGATGAGGCCAATTATTTAATGATATTGGACATCAAGTCCTCTTGAAAATGAAAGTATTTCTAATTAGGCACATATTTAAAAATATTAGGTAACACTAATTATCTTGACTGCTGGTAGGTGACACTAGCCACCCAAGGAATAGCATTTTCCATAGAACCCTAAACTAGTAAAGTTTACTAGGAGCTCTAACCACAAGAGCATTCAGTCAGATACAATAATTTTCAGTACTTAACAACTGGAAACCACAGAAAATGGGAAAAAAGAAAAAACAGTATCAAAGATTTATAAAAATTCAAAGCATCTTTTAGAAAATTTCCTGAGGTCACTACATAGATCCACATTCACACAGTGATTCTTAACCTTGGTTACTTACTATAGTGTTAAATAAAAAACAGATGTTAAAGTCTCCACATAAGACAGGAATTGGATTTCTAAAGGTAGAGTCAAGAATTAGTATCTTTAAGGCTCCACAAGTGAGTGAATGTCTAGTCAAGTTTGAGGACCTCTGCCCTACACCATCTACAGGGGAAGTGAGGACCCCTGCCCCACACCATGTACTGTCACCATGATGGTCACTCATTCGTTCACCGGTATGCATTTAGTAAATTTTAAGGGATAGACACTCTCTTAATCACTGGATACTCTATATAAACTTGACTTAACTGGTCTTTACCTTTAAGTCATGTTCAGTAACGAAGGCAAATAATGATTTTTGTAGAACGTATTAAGTGGAAGGGGAGCTCTGAAAGCATCAGGCACCCAAAGAAGAAAATCCTTCAGCACACAATTCTCTTTACTACCAGCCTTGAAACATTTGTGTGTGGGGAGCATGCTTAAATTATTGATATGAAAGAGGAAAACACTGTGTATTTACTTAAGTGTCTACTAAGAGAGACCCTGAGGACAGATGATGTCATCAGGTTACTACTGGGACACAGATCTTTAAGAGAAACGCTGTGGCCACTGAGCAGGTCATTGAACTCCCACCCCCTCGGCTGTGCTTTCAAACGCACCGGAGCCTTTTTCTTATGGGAAGGTTCAGGATGTGACAGCCACAATCCCTCTTGACATGACGTCCCAGAGAGCTAGGAGAGGAGGCAGCTGTCTAAAAATGGCAGTGAGGAAAAATAGTAAATCCACATCTCTACAAAAACCAGATGTTTCCAACCAATACTATTATATATGACAATTTCTACAGTTTGTGGAAAAGCTCCCATAGGATTTGGTTCCAACTATACATGGGTATGGCTACTAAGCACATTAGTCTAAATAGTTTTCCCAAAACTCAAGATGGAAATTTTCACAACTTGCACATGTAATAGGATCTGGCTTACTTTTAGAGCTCAATTAACATCCAAATGTTCAATTCCCCAGTGGTTTAGTTCACATTTATGTGATGTTTTTACTTTTACCTACTCTGTCTTTAAATTTTTTTTTTTGGTAAAAGTGGGAAAAAAGGTATGAAAGAGAACTTTCAAATCTTTCCGTGTTTAACATTAATTCACATCTTCAAACTTAAGGAAATGATGTCTGTAAATTTTGCTCTGTGCTTCCTAAGTGTTTACTTGAGGTATGTAAAATTTTGGTTCTCTTTTCTATTTTTGTTGTTGTTTTTCTTGGCTAGAGATATCTCATTGCACAAGGATTTTGTGTCTATCAGCCATCAAAGCTGTAATAAAGAATGATCCCATCAAAGCTGCACTTCATGTGTGTCTTCACATGTGTTAAAGTGAAGATATTCAAATACACTTTCCAATTTTCACACCCCATGGACAGTTAGGTAAGGCTTTTTTGGGATTCTTGCATCATCTGTGTCTCATGAAATGAATCACAAGGTAAGTTGGCAGGAACCAAGCTCTTTTACAAGAGAAATAATTTTTTGGTATTTTAAGTGGGTCTCTTGGTCAGCAGAGGGTGTGCAGGGCTAGTCACCTCAGCTAAAAACAAAGTCACAGTGTAAAGATGATTTTCTTTTCCGTGTCACCAACGCCTGGCCCGCATGGACACTTTTAACATTTCATCAGCAGAGCTGGAGAAGAGAGATTCCCTTGTGGAGTTCGAGGCAGAGGCCATGCTGCTGATGCTGACGTCTGCCAAGTATAATCCACGGGCGAGAAGCAGGGACAATTACAGCTCCCCTGCACTTCCAGAGCACAGGGTCATGATGATGGCCTCGTTATGCTGCAGGAGAGCGATAATTCAAGCCCTGCTTGCCTGTGCGGAGCCAGGGCCAGCTGCGGGGTCAAACATGGTTATCCTGTTACCAGATGTCCTGGGATGTGAGGAAAGGGCTTCCACCAGCACCGAGCGACTTCCGGTGGCTGTACAGAGGTTGTAATGACCCTCAGTATATGCTATCTCCATATTCGTGGAAGAGGGAGAGGAATGCGTCTTTCATCTCTTAAACACAGACTTTCCAGGAACCTCGAGCAAGCAGCGAAGAAGCCAGAATTCCTCTGATCTCTGCTTCTGTTCCTCCTCTCCTCCCGCACGTCAGTCTCCCAGTGCACAGGGGGTTAATCACCCTGCTCCTCCAGAGGCTGGCCTGGATTTAAGGATGCTGCAGCCTTCGGGTTTGAGTCAGATGGCAGCATTTCAAGGAAGAAGGGCACAACACAATAAAACAAACACAGCCGAAAACAACATGAGGAGATGAAGAGAGAAGAAACAAAAAAGGTCCGTTTGCAGTTACCTATCATGTGCATGTGGTGAGCTAGCTGCTTCCCTGTGCTTCATAACTAATGTGTCCTCACGGCCAAGACACACGTTCTCTTCTGTGTCCTTGGAGTAACACCTGCAGTGTCCCCCCAGCACAGCTCACCCCTCAAGGCACCTCAGTTTGCTGACGATTTTCAACGCTAAATGTTCATGATCGTCTGAGCCTATGTCCCAAATGTTGCCTGTTTTCTGTTACTGGGTTCTGAGAAGTAGGAGTCAATTTTCAAAGAGCCACACTTTCAGGTTAATGTAACTCATCATAAAATCTGTCTACCTGTTCTCTCCAACTCATTCACACGCAGATAGGCACATGCAGACACTCAGACACACACAGACACACCAGCAACCTGAGCCCCCAGGACACTTGGACACGGAGCTGAGTCTCCCCGAGCAGCCACCGGGGGGCACTGCAGAGCAGCCCAGGCCCCTGCTCAGGAGAGGAAGCCCTCCTCCTGTCTTTCTGTGGTCATAGAGCATCGAAGTCGTCAGAAACACTCTTGCTCTGCCTTGGAATGATTTTATAAAGAATAGGATTTTTTAGTGAAGCGAGAATATTTGAGGGGAATCTATTCCCAAGGATTTAATAAAGGGGAACAAGATTCACAGATAAATCATCTTGTGAAGATTCCTTCTCTACAGAGGCTGCTGTACAACAGCAGTTTTGGTGGCTAAGTGCCCAGATGTTGATATCTCAGAAAAGAGCTGAGAAAAAAGTGCCAAAGAATCAGACCTTAGAATTTAAAAAAGAAGTTTTATTGCTAAGGGAATAGTTAAAAAAAAAAAAAAAAAGCCCACAGCAATGGATGGATGTAATGCCATAGTGTTTAGAGGATAAATTTGAAGAGCATAATAATAACTATTGTGCCTGGTTTAGTAAAAGGAAATTGAAAATTTTGACATGCTGAATCTAAAACCTAAAGTGTGAGAGAAGATTGTGTCTTATTTCATTCTCTGGTATAATCTACTGAGTCAAAAGGAATGGGTAGAGTTCACCAATTTGATGGGTATATCTAATCTTGGGCAGCCGCATTCCCGAAGGAGAAAACACATGCACATATTAATTCTTATTTAAAGTAAGAGAGAGAGAAGGTTCGCTGTGGGCCCGAAAGGTGAGATAGGTTTCTGAGAGCTTTCAGTTACCAAGAATGAGTTATCAATCGTGTAAATCTGGATTAGTGATGGACAGAAGGACAGTCAGTCAAGGATCCCGGAGCACCCGCTATAGATAAGGCACCACAAGATGTTCCGTGGGATGTGTGCATCATGATCGCTCAATGGGAGCTGCTTAGTCTAGTGTGCAAGAGGGTAAGATCCTGAGATACGAAAGCTAACTAACTAATAACTCACAATAACCTTAAAGTAAGTTCTGGAAGTTTTGACATAAACAAGAGGAGATTATGGTTTAAGAACAGACATCATGCTAGCAGTCTGAGAAATGTTCATTTAGTAGGTGAGTTCTTATTAATCCAGTACACATTATTGAGCACATAATAACCTTGCTGTAGAAAAATGGCTTTCCTTGGCATTGCAGATTTATGGATTTGAAGACTGGAGAGATATTTCAGGCAGAAAGGGACAGGGATGGTCTCGATTTTTTTTTCCCCCCAGGGACTCGAGGAAATCATTCTGGCTTACACAGAATATAAGAAATAGTAGGAGATATGGCTAGACAAACTGAGAAGAGTCACTGAAAGGCTTTTAATAGGAAGATAAAGATTTTGAATTTCATTTTGCACAGAAGCCATGGAAAACATTTCAGTGAAGGAATGGCTGGCTGTTGTGAACACAGTCATGACCTCCTGCATCAAAACTCTCTCTGTGGTACTCATTTTATCTTTAGGAATCTTTTTCTACTCGCCTCCTATTTTCCTGGCCCTAATGCACCCCAGTGGAAGCTTCCCAGAACTGATGAGGAGTTGAAGAGTAAACACTTGGCCCAAGCTGGTAAGCCACTGTGTTGGTCATCTTTTGTAGGTTATACTGCAGTAACAAACTCCCGAATCTAAAGAGCTTACAATAATAAGGGTCCCTTCTTGATGTGAGTCTTCTCCAGAAGGTCTTCTGCCTTCTCCAATCAAGGACATGGCTGTGCTCATGGTAGAGGGAAAAGAACAATGGCAGAACCATGAACCAACAGCTTTCAAAGCCTGGTCTAGATGTGGCATCCATCACGTCCAGTCTCCTCCTGTGGCCAGAGCAAGTAACATGGCCAAGCCTGAAGTCAATGAGACGAGAAGCATGATCCTATCACAGGAAGGGGCAGTGGATAATGGCAGCAGAAAGGACATCCACCTACCTGGACAGAAGGGTTGCTTCGTGAATTAGATTCTTTCCCCAGATTTTTCTTTATCTTCTTCTTGTCTTTCCTGTGGCTTGGGCAGTGGGGAGGTTGTAGGGAGGAAAGTGTCTTCTTCTGTTGGGAATTGGGGAACACACAGTGTCAGAGCCCATCAGCCAGCATCTTGTCGGGGTGGTTCATGGTGTTCGAGAACCTTGAACTTGATTGCCTTCCAAATGGGGCCCTGTGCTCTCCAGTTTTCCATAAACCACAGCTGCCCTTCATTCTCTGATTTCTGACTTGCGTCCCCTCTCCCTGCTTCATTCAAGATGCTATGGACATGATGCCTGAAGGGAGGCCTCTGAGTTTACTGCTCAGCCCAAAGGAAATCTGAAAATTCAGAGCAAAGTAAGTAGAAGTCCATAACTTAATGATAGTAAGTGTTGGAATTCATGTTCCTTAAGGTGGTAAATACAGCCTGAAATCTAAGCTATGAAGAGAAACTTACGGTATGTCTTCAAATATAATAATGCTGATGATGGAATATAAGACCTACTGGAATTATCGTATCTTTTTTACAGCAGTTTCTTGGCTGCATTGGTGACCAGTCATACCCAGAAAAAAACAAAAATTTTATGCCAAAATGGTTTTAAATTTTACAAATGTCAAAGATAATTGGTTGTTCTGCTATAGCCATACATTTTGATTAATTCTGTTTTGATTCAGGGTGAAGAGTCCAATAATAAAGGCAGTTTTCATATGTTTAGAAGCTGTAGGGTCTGCTTATCAATGTATAGTCAACATCATGAGATGTTGGAGCATTTTGCTATTAAACATTGACCAACAAATTAGCATGATGAAATATGTACAAGTTGCATAGTGATTCCTGTGCATTGGACCATATTGGTCCTTGTCAGATAATCTATAAGCAAGTTTTGTATCTTATACACATTTTTAAATATCATGAAAAATTAAAAGAAATATTTCATGAAAAACAGTGTTTTTTTAGTTTGCTTGCTTTTCTTGACTAAGGTGAAGGATGTAACATGATTATTGGAAACCCTGCATGAATTATTTCCAAACCCCAATACGCATCGCCAGATTCTTATGAAGTCTGTGAAAGAGCACGAGCTGTCTAATAAGCTACCTGTTTCAGCGGGAAGAGGTTCTTTTCTCCACCTCACTGCACCCTCCCTGGGAACTATTATTATCTTCCGATGATAATACAATATTACTAGCATTTCTTTATTGATTCATATGCTAAAATTTTAAAATGTAGCATTTATGTTTATCCTCATTACTCTTAGTTTTCCTATTTGTGAATCCACCCACTGGGTAAAATGTATGTCATCCCTAAATCAACACCGGCGGGCTTCTGTGGAGGCTGTCCTTGGATATGTGCACAGCCAACAAAGTTTGAGTCGCCCATCACAGGTGTTCCCAGCTGAGGGTCCACAGGGCAATGCTCTGCCTTCTTGTTTCAGATGACAAGCAAAGGTCTTTTTTGCATTTTCATGCTTTTTGTTGGTGATTTTCCTGTTAAAGTGGCTCCAGCCTAGTGCTGAAGTGCTGTCCACTGTTCCTAAGCTCAAGAAGGCTTACATGGAGAAAACACCCATTTGCTAAGTTTTTTTCAGGCATGAATGACAACACTGTTGGCAGTGAGTTCAATGTTAATAGATCAACAGTACACATTGAATAAACTATCTTTAAACAGAAACACACAGAAAACAAAGTTAGGTGTTGATCGGTTGAGTAAAATGTGACCAGAAGCTTGCAGAAACCTAACCTTGTATTTCCCCTACAAGCAGTGGCTCAATATTCACTAATTCAGGGTTCACGACGAATTTATAGAACATGACCACCATGAATAATGAGAATCACTTTCTTTAATCTGCAAACTGTCTTATTTAGCTACCCCATTTTAATGCCTCTTGAGTGCCTGACACTGCGCTCTGAGGTGGGGCTGTCGCTGGACCAGGGTAGACACAGCCTTTCCTTCTGCGTTTTCAGTGAAGACCGTGCCACATGCTCAGCAAGGCAACCCTTCAGGGACCTCACGGATCTTTACCAAGGAGGGAATGGGGGCAAGGAGCACCCCAAAAGAGGGGGTGCTATTGAAAAGCCCCGAGGCCAGAGAAACATTGCCTTTCCTAAGGTTCTGTTAGTAGAACACACGGTTGCTGGAGGGAGGGGTTAGGGATCACTGCCCCTATTTCAGGAAGCAGAGACTAAGGAAGAGAAGCAACTTGCAGAAGATCCCACATTCACCCCGGGCAGTGCTGGCCGCCTGTGGATGGGATGCAGAAGCTTTTGACTGAAGCCCCCGATACACTCATTCCCCTGTCCCTTCACCCACATCCTTCCTCCACCCCCATCTCTCCCCACCTAACCTTCAACACGGTGGCTTTTCAGCTGAGTATTGTTTTCTTATTTTATGGGGGGAGCAAGAACCTTCTCCTTGCCTGAGCCTGCCCTGAAATCTTAATTCCTCTGTTCCCAGAAAACCAGGATTGACACTCATCTTAAACAGACCTAGAAAGGCAGCCTCATGCCTGCCAGGGTTAAATGCCCAGAAAACTTCATTAATTAATTGCATTCTGTATGATTAATCCTGAGGTCAGAATAGGTCAGCTCTGGTAAAAGCTGATGTCCAAAAGATTGAAATGGGTAAGAAAGTGGTCCAGGATACTACAGAAAACTTACATTACTGCCACTTTACCCAGCTCCCCCGCCAAAAAAAAACCAAAACACCCTGGTACTTTAAAAACATCCAGAGACCTGATTTCTTTAGAAATATCTTCATATCTGTATAAGTTCACATATGTATATGTAGGTATACACATATATTTATATATACTTGTACACACACACATTTCAACCTTCTGCTTGTAAAAAGTTACTTTCAGAAGTTCATTCAATTTACTGCAGTGGCGAGATTCTTTCGTTGCTGTTATTGATAATTGCTGTTTGTTCTTTTATTGGTTTGTTTTTAGTTAGACAGTAGTATAAGTTACAAATGTTTGTACAACTCCAGTAAATCAGTGCATGTGTGATGTCACAAAACCCTAAAACTGCCAATTCTTTGTACAAAAATTGAGTCTCGGTGGCCGACCTCAGAGCTCACTGTGAATGGAAGTGGATTTCCCGAATTGCTCCATAGGAAACCCTCTGCTCGCAGACTGATTCTCTGTGTGCACTGGTCACTTCCAACTTCAACTGCAGAGCAAACAGCCTGACTTGTTTCTCCTACTGCTCTGCAGGGGGGCAGTGCCCCACACAGAGGGACGCTGGCCTCAGAGCAGTGGGTGCTGGCCGTGTGCTCTGAGGAAGCCTCAGGAACCGGCCAATTCTGACAAAGTGAGGGGAGCTGCAGGAGTACGTACCTTCTGCTGTTTGAGTAGAGGCACCGTATCCTGCACTGGGGCAAAGGATGCCCTGTCTCCTCAACCCTTCTCTCCCCAAACTCTCCTTATCCATGAGCTGGCCCTCTATTTCAGTCCACCCACAGCCCCAGCTTCACCTGCAGTTCCAGAGTTGTCTTGTTTTAGGGTGCCTCACTATAATTGTTCCTCAAACAAACCTGCAGTACAGAAAATGGCGTTTACTTACATGGTTGGACTAGAAATTCCGTGCGCACACGCGCTCAGAACTCTCCTGCTAAAGTGTGAAACCTGCACCATCATCACACGAGTCTTCAAGCAGCACCATGCAAAGCAGCACCGTGTACTTTTAAGGTATTGCCTGTGGCACACGGCTGGTCCATGTCCAACCCCTGCCCCTTAAGGAATCCCCGTATGGCAGCAGGACAGATGGACGATCATCTCTACAGCCTCCTTTGCAACAAAATGTACTCCCATATCAATTCTGTCCAAGGAGATATGAACAAATTCTGCTCAGGGGAAGAGGGGCTTCTGGAAAGGGATTCTACATCCTGATAAAAGGAACACAGGAGAGACTGCCAGCACTGCCCATACCCATCCTCCTGGCTTCAGTACAGGGAACTCGGGCAGCTTTAAGATTTTATAAGGAGGAGGGACAGTAGAAAACCAACAATACCAAGCACAGCAGAGTGGAAAGATGTGAAGACAGCACACTGAGCAGTGCATACCTGGAGTCTCCTTGTTATTTATAATAATGAAGTGTTTTTGTTTCATATGTATATAAACTATTTCAATATATTTTATATGTACGTAAATTGTTCTTTGCAGCTGAGTTCATCTCTAACTGACTTACTGTGGCAAATATAGTTGCCCCTCGGTGTCCAGGGGGAATTGGTTCCAGGAGCCCCCAAAGATACCAAAATCCACAGATACTCAAGTCCCTCATATAAAATGGCTGGAGCGTTTGCATATAACCCACCCACAGCTTCTTGAACACTTTAAATCACCACTAGGTTACTTATAAAACCCAATGCAATGTAAACGCTATGTGAATAGTTGCCGGCACATGGTAAATACAAGATTTGCTTTTTGGAACTTTCTGGAGCTTTTTTTCCAAATATTTTTGATCCCTGATTGGCTGAATCTGAGGAAGTGAAACCTGAAAATACGGAGGGCCAACTGCACTGCTGTGCCTTTTGGAATGTGCCCCCGGCCCCAGGCTGGGCTCCTCAGGGCTGGGGCTTGGTGGGCCTGTGAATGGCGAGGGTAACACCAGCTTCACAGAGATGATTCCAGGAGTCTGTGCTTCTCAAACGGTGCTGGACATTCACCTTCAGAAGGCACGGCCCCTCCATTCCTCCTCATCTGGTCATATACTGGAAGTGACTAACCCCCCCAAAATAGTACATACTCCTTATCTCACCCAGACTCTGAGGTGAGGTATCCAGAGGCACTCCACTGGCTGGTTCTGCCTCAGGGCTGGGCTCATGGTCTTGGCCAGGGATGCCGCCTTGTGTAAAGGCCTGACTGGTGGAGGACCTGTTTCCAAACTCACTGAGGTGGTGTTGGCCGACCTCAGGTCCTTGGTGGCTGTCCAGAGGAGACTTCAGTTTATCACCATGTGGACCTCTCCATAGGCTGCCCTAGTGTCCCTGCAACATGGCAGTGGGACTCCCCAGAGCAGGTGATGGAAGAGGGAGAGACAGAGAGAGGGAGAGAGTCACAGGGAGAGACAGAGAGAGACACACAGACAGAGACACAGACAGAGAGAGGGAGCAGGAGCCCAAGATGGAAGCAGCAGTAGTTTGAATATTTTGTTACAGTCTCTGAGGTAACATTCCATAACCCCTGCCATCTGCTCGAGATGCTCCTGGTCACACCTGGTACAGGTGTGAGCACCAGGAGGTAGATGTCTTTGAGGACCATCTTGGAGGCTGCCTACCACAGTCCTCAAAAGATACTTAGTTGTAACAATAATTAATTCATTTGAAGTAATAAGAAACATCAACTAAGTTGATCCAGTGATAATAAGAAGTTCAAAATGACCACAGCCTAGACCAGTGCTGCCCAATAGAAAGAACGCAAGTCACAAATGTGAGCCACACAGAAAATTTCAAGCTCTCTGAGTCCCAGCGTCTCTGCCCGTAAGTGGGAGAATCTGCAGCCCTCTTCCTAGGGCCACTGTGGAGACTGAATAGAGCTGTCAGGGGAAGCACCCAGACGCAGTGAGTTCCTCAAAGGTGCGGTATGAAGAGGACTGAGCTGCTGTCTTTGGATTCACTATGGATTTGGCCCTTGTGGTCACTGTGAGAAGCAAAGCAACTGGCTCCTGAATGAATCAGCTTGATGGTGAGCTGAGCTATTGACCTAGAGGCACTAGAAAAAGTTAAATGATATGATAATAATCAGAGCTGTTGCAACTGTTGTTGTGAACAGAAAATTTATTGACAAAGTTTAGCCCCAAAACAGCATGTAAAAAAAAGCTTGTTTTCTAAAACCATGTCTTCCCTGCTTTGATTACATAACTCATAAGGTTTCTGAAAGGAGAGCCAGAATCACTACTCTACTTCTATTATTGCATTTGCTATTCAAGAGATTACAGTTACATAAAATACTGGTCTCTGTAATGCCAATAACCACTGTGAGCATATGAATTTAAAAGTATTATCAATTTTTTATAGGGTTAAAAATGCAGTTTTAAGACAGTTGTTACCAATTAAATCTGTGTGTGTGTGTGTTTGTGTGTGTGTGTGTGTGTGTGAGAGAGACAGAAAGAGAGAGAGAGAGGGACAGAGAGAGACAGAATTTTAATAGAGGGTGGTAACATTATTTAATCTTCTTTTATATCAAGTGAGTTTCCAAAATATATTTAAAATTCTCACCTCTCTACTTTCTTTATGGCATATTTGGTTTTATGCTAAACTGAATTCAGAAGATTCTATTAATGAAGATGGTTTAATGCCTGTGCATTATTATAATGGACTCCTTTGTTCTACAGTTTCTCCCTGTGTCACAGACTAAGTCATTAATCAATGGGTGCTGAAAAATAATTGTCTAGTTCTAACAATCATCTATTGTTGAAACATTTGGAATTTTAAGATAAAGATGTACAGGCTGTTCTGAAAAATGGTTTAAGATTACCCTTCATGGAATTGTGGACATATTGTTGGAAATGTCGAACAGCTGACCTGGTTTTAATGCATTTTTGAGTCCCGTTGTTCAACTGCCTATTCAAATTGTGCTGGAAAAGTTGACTTCATTAATGTCAGGAAATAGTGATTTCGTGTTTTTTCTTTTTATTGAGCTGGCACAATTATTAAATGCAGAAATATCATAGGATTCTTTAGCATTTTAAAATAGAAATGCAGCATGTTAATAATCATGATGACAACTTTTCATCTACTTAACTTCATTTTTTTGTACATGGCACTCCCATCCTAGATACCTGTTATAAATAAGAATCCTGTATCTCTAGGTGATTACTATTCAACATGAAATATATGACTACATCATGCTGTTTTCAGTAGCTCAAAATTAGATACCTTTCTCATTGAAAATGCTGTAATTTGAAATGTCAATAAATACATTTCATGCCATCTCATACTATAACAGATTAGTGCTTAAATCTGTCAAGATTGAAGTCCAACTCACAACCTGAAAGAAATGTGAAATCTAAATTGAGGGAAAATGTGTGTCTGACTTTTTAATGTAATTCATCTTTATGTAAATATCTGTATCATTGCATATTTATTTGATTATATGTCTAACTCTTCACAGATAGGGCGTTCTCATGGACAGTCTTTGGTCATATTTATTTCTGGTAGATCGCTAACCTATTACAGACCTAAGTTAATAATTATACATTGGCTTTTATTTGATGAGTGCCTGAAACAAATATTATTTCTTAATTGGAGAAGAAATAACTGTATTTCTCTCAGTACCTCCACTCCAATGGGACCAGTTGTAACTAATCTCTCTTCTCTTGTCCCCAACCATAGACTAAAGTGAGGAGCCCTTTCCTCTCTTTGATATGTTTTCAATGAATCTTCATAGTTCATTTGGGAGCAGACTGTTGGCATCAGCTGGTCCCTTCCATCCCTTTAAAGCCTAGGAGCGTGAGACCTATCCAGGGCACCTGATTATTTGAATGGTAAGACTTGTCCATTAAGTAGCTTCCTTGGGCAAATCACCATGCATGCTATCCATTTAAGGATATACATTATCATAGATATACAGGGAAGGAAACAGATTGAATGACCCATCTGTGGTCCCACAGAGAGAGACACAGAGCTAGAATTTGAAGCCATTCTGTCTGATTCCAGAGCCTCAGATTCCTCCATCAGGAAGGGTACTTTCCCTTCTTCAGCTGGACTGACTGTTATATAAATTATATTATGTTAAAAATATGTATTTATATCCATGCACACATTATATGTATTTGTACACATACATAATATATACGATATATTATATACAGAATATATATAATATGATGTTCCTCTTTCTTCATGTAAACGGCTTACATTAGATCTATTCTTTACTTATATACCTATGCCATCAAGTTAGACTGTATTTTACAGGATTCGACTTCCTTCTGACTATGTATGTATTCTGTGTATTGAGTGATTTCCTGTAAGACTTACTATCTATAAATTTGTTACCTAGTAATCCATCTTCATTCACCAAGATCATGGGCAAAAATCAATAATTCTAATAAAATGATATGGATGGCTATAGATGAAATAGCGTTCTGAGGTTATTTTACTTATTTTCCACATTATAATACTTGACCATCTTCCCTAAGCCTTATGAGTCTTTCTTTTGGCTTCACCCACGTGTCCACATTGTTACAGGACTGCCTCACATACCAGACAAGCGCTGGTGCCAGGCTGTGTCTGTCCCCCGCTCCGTCTTGGGGTACAGCCATGGCTGTGAGGAAGCTAAGTCACCTCACAGGTTAAGTGCATGCAATTTTAGAGCTAGAAGGGACATTTAAGAGAATGCAAACCAAGCCTTCATTTTTCAATAAGGACCCTTAGTCCCTGAGAGATGTTAACTCAGACTCTTGAGGGTTAGATTTTGGAACAGGATCTGAAATAGGGACACTGCTCTTCTGAACTCTGCTGCGTCATTTGTGACCTTTTTGGTGTCCCTCCAGGGCAGCATGCCTTCTCATACCCCCTGGACCCAGGAGGGATCCTTCACTCCTTTGGAACCAAGCTCACAGCTCTGGGAGAGATGCCCGTGTAAGGGAGAAAGGAAAGCATCTACTTGATTACCCATGTCAGCTCAGTCAACTCTAGCAAAACTGGATGGTGGGCATTTGCTGCTTTTAAAACAGCTCATAACCAAAAATTATCAAATAACAAATGTGCACTGACTCTGTGAAGAAAGTAAAATGTTAACTGCCCAGAGTAAAAGCGCCAGAAATCTATCTGTATAGTGGGAAAGAGCAGGAAGTTACTTTGGAGAAGTTTTGTATCAAATGTAAAACCATGTTGAAAGCTGGCACACGAGGATACCCATCACATTTCTTCTACATAAAACCCTTGTCTCCAGATCTTGGTGTTTTCAAGTACAAGTCAAGCAGGAGCCAGTTTCTGATGAGTGTAAATAGGAACTGTCCCAGCCAAATGGATTTTAATACTGTTCGGCTTAATGATTGATAAGAAGGAAACTAGAGAGTATTTAATGTGCTTTTTATTTAAAATTCTGTTTTTACTCAAGTGTGTTAATGTCAAAATCATATTGATCCGTGCAATATATTTATTAACATGAAAGATCTTAGAAAGTAGGTCTTGGTATTTGTCCATCACCGTGACCCAAATTCTGTGGAACTTAGAGCTGTTTCTGACAGCTGATAGGCACTAAATAAACACACACATTCTGCCCATAAATAACGACATTTTGGAGCACTGCATTTAGAAGAGACTGTACTAATTACATTGACAGTTGACTTATGGTCAGAGATGAAACGATTTTGTATGCTTACTTATCAGGATTTGTATACGAGAGTCTTCAGTTCTGGGATGTCACAGGAGGGTCCTGCTATCACAGATTGAGTTACTAAGGAGAAAAGGATAGAATTCATGTCTCAGAATGAGGATTTTTTTTCCCATTACTTTATTGGGCAGGATCATTCATTAAATGAAAAATCCCCTTGGACTTATGTGAAACTTTAAAATAGAAACATAAAAATTTATAGTAATAATAATGATGCAAATCTAATAATTTTTAGTCTATTTACTGCTGTTTAAGAACTTTATGTATTTTGTACTCCTTTCCTAGATGCATGTCATAAATAAAGGGCTTGAAAGTGATTATCGGCCAGCTGGGAATATGTGGACACATAATTCAGTTTTAGTGTCTAATATGGGACAGAGAACGCGTTAAGATCGGTTTGTTTTTATGTCCCCTCTACTTGACTGGCATGTCTAAAGCGACGGAAAAATCTATATTGGAGGCGTGAGACAAATGGCTTTGCTGAGAGATATTCTGCTTTTTACGGTGAGTGTTTCTGCCTTTTACAGTGAAGACTTCAGTGGACACGTCGCCCGTCTTACAACTGAACAGAGCTGAAGAAAACATCCCCCTATATATCCCAGGAACTGTTTTGTTTCACGTGACTTTCACTCTTGACCCTGTCCTTGAAATCAATGACTGTTCCCCATTTATTTGGGACCTTTTCATTTTGCACTCACTTCACTTGCATTTCCTTACAGTCTCCTCTGTATTTTTTATACCATAATCTGTCTCTCTCCCCTCCCTCAGAAATCCAGCGGGCAGTAATGTTGGACCAAGGCCAAGAAAAGGAAAGTGACAGGGCTCTTTGCAAAGGCTCACATTTAGAGAAAACAACAAAAAATCAATTGCTGAATCTAGATCTGGAGAGACCTCTTTGGGCCCAATACCCGTGCGTGAAAGTTGCGAGCTTTAGTGGGCAGTAAGCTCAACGGGAATCAACAGCGACGTGCTGAATGTTCGCGGGGCCAGTGAAAGGGAACCACAGGGGGTGTGTCTGGGACACTTTGAGGAAGGGACACTGATAACTTATAATCTATCCAGAGAAGAACGAGCGGGATAATCAATCAGTAACTGCTATTGTCGGCTGGACTGTGCTCAATCCACTGAGAGTGGCTGAGGGGCCTTGTCTGGTTCATCCTAAAGAAGCACAAAGGACAGTCCTGAAAACTGCTTTCAGTCCCAGGGGGGATGCAGCACTTTGCTCCATGTGGTTCCAGAAGACTGGACTGAGAGGAAGGTTTAAACATTCAAAAGGAGCCAATTTGGGTATAAATGCAAGACTTTCTTAATTAAGGGGACCAGCTCTCCAGGAGGGGGATTTCTTGGGAGGAGGTGAAGAATACAAATGGGTTGTTTGCTCTGGAGGAAAACCAGCACGGCTCCTCCCTCCTCCCTCTGGATACGTCGGAAGCCTGGGATTACATGTGCCCCATCTCCTCGCCAGCCAGGGATTCTCTGGTGGCAGCGGTGGGGGGCTGGCAGTGGGCCTGAGAACCAGTGACTAGAGTCAGCGTCCATCCCTGAATTCTGGAATTTCTCCAAGTCATGCTTCCTCAGTCCTTTCAAAGCTTGCATAAATCCAAATTTCCTTGAAATACCAGAGACGGTTTTTGTCACTGAATACTGACCCATACGTTGCTGAAAAAAGATGATTCTTTGTCCATCTACTTGGGCCTATTTTGTGAGTATAAATCCCTTGTGTTCCATGCAGGAGTGCAGAGGGTAGAGGTGTGAGCAGGGAGGTGAAAGTGGAAACGAGTGCTTTTGTGAGGAGCTCCTCTGCCCACGCCCCCAGGCAGGGCCAGGCGTCTTCCTGCAGGTGCGTTTCTGCATAAAGCTGGGCTCTCAGTGTCCCTTCAAAGCCCTGCAGTCCCAGGTAAATGACCAGGTAGGTAAAGAAAATACTGTTTGGAGTCAGAGCTTCAGACTGCCCTCTACCACCAACTTGCTGACAGCCCCTGATTATATGATTAAGGCCTCAGGTTTTGTCCTTTGCTATAAAATGTGCGAAGTTTGCTAAATGATCTCTTAGCGGATCCTCCCAGCTATAATGTCTCCTGAACGTGCACCTGGCCGCCCAGCATGTATTGAACCCATCGCTCTACTGAAAAAATGAGAAACGCAGGTAATTGTGGAGACAGAGCTTTACTTAACCTGGGCCAGTTCACAGAAATGAGCACAAATTTGACCTGAGTTTTTTAGACTTAATCTCACGGCCCTTTGGAGAGAACTTCTGAGCTTGTCACACACCTTTTTTAATTCTTTTTTTTTTTTTTAATTTACTTATTTATTTATTTATTTTTGGCTGTGTTAGGTCTTCGTTTCTGCGCGAGGGCTTTCTTTAGTAGCGGCAAGCGGGGGCCACTCTTCATCGCGGTGCGCGGGCCTCTCACTATCGCGGCCTCTCTTGTTGCGGAGCACAGGCTCCAGACGCGCAGGCTCAGTAGTTGTGGCTCATGGGCCTAGTTGCTCCGTGGCATGTGGGATCTTCCCAGACCAGGGCTCGAACCCGTGTCCCCTGCATTAGCAGGCAGACTCTCAACCACTGCGCCACCAGGGAAGCCCCACACACCTTTTTTTCATGTTGTCTGTGGTCCGGAGAGGCTGGGAGAAGAGGATTCTGGCTGTTTAATTAATCCCATCTGAGTGAGGACACTTGAAGGCCCCTACCTTGTTTCCTTCTATTCCACTCTAAAAGGAGTAATAGTGCCAAACAACAAACAAACCTGGGCCCAGGTAAGCGGTGGGGAGCAGGGTCCAACCTTAGCACCTCTAAGGATCTCAAAGTCAAGCAGATCAGACTTCTCCATAATAGGGAGGAGTGAGCGCGATCGGTGACCACGGGGTGTCTACACGCGGGAGCAGCCCAGGCTTCCGTCTGCCGGTGCTGATTCTGGAGGGGCTGCTGGAGGGGTCTTCTGTGTTCTGATGTAGCTCAAACCAAGGCCAAGGGCCTGGGGGAGAGAAGCCTGGCTGAGGTGGGCTCAGTTCAAGTTGTCCAGAGCTGATCCTCGATGAGGCAGAGAGCAGGGTTTGGGGGTCTGTGCCTGGCTTTGTCCCAGGGTCAGACGGGGTCACCGTGAGTTTTATCTAAGTCCTGTGGGGTTAACCCAGAGTGGTGGGAGCTTTCCATGTGGCTGTTTCCAGAAGCCCAAGTTCAGCACTGACAGCAGAGATGGAGAGTGAGAACTCTGAATCCACTTCTGAGAAGCCCAAGCCTTGTCCTGGCGCCAGGACCACCCTGAGCACGTGAGCTCCAGGGGAGGTAGGGCCCCAGGTGGGGTCCTAGAGGCTGAGACAGGTTGTGATGTCTGGGGCTGGGGGGGTGCTGCCCATGGGGCAAACCTACTCGGAGTCCAAGCATGCAGGTCGGCGGGGGCAGGGGCGGCTAGGATGTGTCTCAGGTGGGTCCAGCTCTGGCCTGAGGCAGGAGGAGGGACTCTGGGGTGTAGGGAACTGCGGAGTTTCCATCTTGGGAAAAGGCAGCTGGCGTTTGCCCTTCCAACTGGGCTTCCCTGCCTATGGGCCACCCCTGGAGAGGTGGCTTCTGTCGGCCAAGGGCATCTGAGAAGGGGGCAGCAGAGTCATTACCAGCTCACAGTCAGAGCGAGGGGAGAGGGGGGCTGGCTCACCTGCCCAGGTAAGAACATGTGGATGGGGATCCAGCTCCCCCAGGGTCTCTCTTTGGCAAATATGTTGGCAGCAATATTCAGGTTGAATAATTATTACATTACTTGGACTTCTCTTCTTTAATTAGGTAATTAATTCCCAGCTTGATGCAGAGAGGTGAGCATGTACAGCATATTCAACAGTGTTTCTAAAAATGGAAATTGTACTGTGCTGTTAGGACACCAGGAGTAGACCTGCTTATAGATCAGTAAAACCTTCAGTTCATGTCCCCAGATTGTTCCCCATGTCTGCTTTTTCCCTTTTTTTTGGTAAGTCATGCTGCATCAGCATTCCCTTCAAGGGCCATTCATTTCAGGAGAGGTTTTGAAGTCAGATGGAGGTTCAGACCCTGGCTCTGGCACTGCTGTTTGACAGTCGGCAAGTCCGTTAACTCCCTTGAATCTCCACACATTAAACTGGGAGAGAAACTGCTGTGGGAGTTAAATGAGTTGACGTGTGTAAGCAAGTGTCTACCACACAGCAGGTGCCAGACAGGGTGGCTATCACTGCCGTTATTGGTACCATTTCCTTAACCAGAACACACATTTCCTGTCTGTCTAGAGCGTACTTGCCCTTCAGACCAGGTGTCCCTCTCCCAGAAGCCTCCTGGCTGATCCACCACATGCATCCCTCTCTCTGAATGCTCACAGGACTTGCGATGTCCTCACACAGCTTGGTACTTGATTGTACGATGTAGTCTGTTGTCTTGAGTGTGATGATCCCTTCTCCCCTCTTAATTATAAATATTTGAAAGTCACAATCCATGCTATGGATATATGGCCCTTCACACTGGCCCTTCATAAAATTTTCTTGATTGACTGAGAGGAAGCAATTTCAGCTGCAGGTATAGCTGTAACACTTACCATGTGAATTGCCTGATCCATGCAACTCCTCCCTTTTCCTGGCAATTGGCTAAGAAACAACAGGATGGTAATATGCTCCAGGGATTTTAATTCTCAGCCTCTTAAAAAAATAAAGTGATGTGTAAAATGTTGAATCTGTGAATTTTAGACATTAAGCAGAAAAACTTAATGTATTTATTTTAGAGTAATAACCATATTTAGCCAATACAAATAGTGTGTAAATAATATCTCAGCCACCTATGAATAAACCTCTAAAATACAGACTATTCTCCTCTTTGTAAATTGGATGTACATTCTACAGTCAAAATCAAGTAAAAAAATGAACAGAGAAACTCTTGCTGACCCCAGAGTGATTTTCGTCATGAATTCAAAAGTTTTTTCTTAAAAGATCCCAAGTTGAAAAAGGAGGTGTTTTGTACTTTAAAAGAGATGACAGCAAAATCAGTCCTATTTGTGGAGCTCTTTTTTCTTTTCTCTAAATTATGGCTGTCAGAATAAAAATTTAAAATATGGTCAAATATCAGATAAGAATTTGAACAGCACTGTGTCTACTGTATTTAGATATAATTATAATTTTTCAATATTTTATTAACAACAGAGTCATATTATGAGAGCAAGACATATTAGCATATTTATAATTTTAGCCTCTGTGACCAGCCAGTAACTTGTGGGCTCCCTCATTTGAACAATCTTTTGTTTAAATGTAACCACCTTCCACTGCTAACAACACCATTGACCCTGATGTCAGGCAACATTATCTACTCAGTAATATGCACCAATAGCCTCATTGCATTTCATTTAGCAGAACGCTTATCAGGGAAAAACAGGAAGAGAAAAATCCACAGCTCTTTGCAAAATAAATGGAAGTAATAATAATAAAAAGATAGGACATTAGGAAGCAGACTGGGAGAGCCTGTGGACAGGTGACGGAGAGACCGGGTATTAAGCCATTTGATGGTGGTGATAAAACCAGGAATGTCACCGGCCTGCCCGCCCCTCCCCCCCACGGCCCCCCATGAGTGGCTCTGGGTGGGGAGTGTGGGGGTCACAACTGAGTCCTGATCACAACTGAGTCCTTGTCAAAAGCAAATCTCACTTCTGGCTTTTGGGTTTGAAATAAAACAAATGCAGATGTTTACAGATCTTATCAAGGAGGAGGTGGGAAGAAGCGGGAGCTGGTTACAGAGGCTCTGAAGCCCTGAAGGGAACTCCTGAAAAGATGGACCGGGCCTTCCTTCATTCTGTGAGTCTTTGTCTAACATCGCATTTGTGTCTGGCTCTGTTTAAGGCCCCTGCTCTCACGGTCTCCACACTTTGCTTGGTGGAGTCTTTATATCAAATCAGTTCCCTGTTTGGCAGGGTCATGTAGCAGCTGGAGGACGGGCTCTGGAGAGGCTGTTGGTGTTCAGATGCTGCCCTTACTGGTTGAGTAGAGAGTAGCTGCTGGATCCCTTGCTGCCGCAGTGCCCTCCTCCTCTATAAAGTGTGGCCAGCAATAGGACCTTCCTCACCTGCGAGAGGCTTAATATGCAAACGGACAACAGCCAGACCACCTAGACAATCGGACTCAGACCCTTGGGCTGCAGCCACCAGCTGGAGGAGGCGAACCACAACCTCTGCAGCAACTGGCCGATATGGACCAATAACTGGCAGCTCCTCTGATTTCTGCTCCTGCTTCCAACCCAGGCCCAAGCAGAGAAAGTCAAAGCTGCTCCCTAAGCTGTCTGGTGGGATGCCGCCCCAGCAGAGCACACCTGGACCCTTCTCTCGTGCCGGGAGTGCTCTCCCCTTGCCCTGCCTGCCTTTGGTCTCTTGCCGTCACAGCCCAGGACAGACAGCCTTTGCTTGCTCCTCAGGGTGGTCTTCCTTGACTTACTTGTGCCTGGATGGTGCTGCTTACAACACAGCAAGCAGCGGGTCGGGTTAGTTTTAGACGCTTGTACTCAGATGTCTATGGGCATTTCCAAAATACTGCAAATCATAACTTCCTGTGTATTAGTCCATTCAGAAGACGGTCGACTCCAGCCATGAAAATATAAATAGATGTGAGAGAAAATAGAGAAAGAGAAAAAAGGGCTATTTAAAACTACAAATGATTCAACTACAAATGATCCTGTACCTAAGGCACTCCTGGCCTAAACTGTCTTCTATTTTCATCAATCTACTGTTAATTACACTTCAGATAAGAGCTTATAAAGGAAGAGAGAGAGCAAACATTTAAAAGTTGCTAAGCAGCTCCACGTGGCAAAATAACAGAAAATGGTTACTGGGTGGGTCAGGGCACCAGGGACTGAGATGGCCCTGGAGGCAGCGAAGGACTCATAGAAGCTTGGCGGACGAGGGCTGGAATCAGCCAGAGAGAAACTCCCAGAGAAATAGTCTTCACTGTTTTCCTGGGACCTCTGAGCTCTTTGCCTTGGGATGCCACCTCCCGTCCCGCTTCCAGAACTTCATTAAAGTTTGCAACGTCCCACGTGCTTGGTACCCCGACATCATTGCCAAGAAAAGAGGGAGGTCAGACATCAGGGAAGCTGAGGAATCCCACAGGGACAAGAGTTAGGGAGGATTTCAGGACACTGGTGGGCGGGGGACAAAGCTTCCCATTCACTTTGGGTAGAAGGCTTTATTCAATTTTACTTAAAACTCAAAGGACAGGGTGATCCCAACAGACATTCAGCTAAATTTTAAAGTTAAAAAGTATAACAAAAAAGGGAACTAGGTCATATATGGTTATCTTTTAAACTAAACCAAAAGCTTAGTTTTCAGCTGGGCTATGTGTGTGGATATTTAAGGCCATAGTGCTTTTCAATTACTGGCTATTCTTGCTCTATTGTGTTCAAGCCACAGAACTTGTGATCGAGAGAACTGCCTTTGAGTGTTATGTATTAATCAGCACACAGTTATACACAATCTGAAATAGTGTAATGAAATCCTCCCAAGACCATTCTATTATGGAAGAAAAAAAATGAAAAAAAAATGAAACAAACCTCTGACTACATGCACATGTATAGGTATATGTACAGGTGCACGTGACCATACATGGAAAGGTTATTTTACTCATAGCATCTTTGATACCTTTGAAAATTTGTGATAATGTCATATTTCCCAGACAAAAACTGACTTTTTGCAAAGCTTTTTTGGAGGGAGATACTTTACTATGGAATTTTTTTTTGCCATTAGCAACCACCGAAAAAAAGTTGGAAATGTGGAAATGTACGCTTTTAATGTCATTCCTAAATTTTTGGTCAGAAATTAAATGGCTGCATGTAGTTGTGGTTATCTGAAAATTGTGGGGCAGTAATTTTAGAAAATGTCAGTGGAACTAATGCCTGACTCTGCTTGGTAAATACACTGCAAAGACTCCACAGGAAGTAACGGGGCGAATGAACATGAATTCAGACCTGGTTCTATCATTTACAAACTCAGAGGCCGTGGGCTGGCTATTTAATTTTTTGAACTTTCCTTATGAGAACTGATGGTAATAATCACCTTTCAAGAGTTATTTGCATCAAATACTGTGATGAGCCTAGCTCAGTGCCTGGCTCACACAGATGTTCATAAGTGGTAGCGAGTTTTTTATTATCATAGATATTGTTGCTATTACTATCATTACACTGGGTAAGAGGCTGATTGTTGTTGACTTTGGCTTGTCTACTGGTCCAACACTAGCTACTTTAATAACTCCTTTAATATTCCCTGGTTAGAATATCAAGTTAACCTCACTGAGAAGACTATTTAGGATGCGGAGGTGGGGTCATTTATTTCAAGCACTCAGACAGTAATGTTGACCATGTTTTAATCTGAAAGAGAAGCAATTGCAGAATCACAGAATTTTTCTGCTGGGAAGGACGCTGAATAATTGTTGAACCCACTCACCTACCCTCCCAGCCCCCGCTCCAGCCACCATGTGGTGAGGATACTTAGGCCAAGAGAAAGTACATTTTTCAAAGTCAGGCAGCTAATAACAGCCCATAGTAGAGCTAGAACAGGAACCTGGTCTCCCATCCAGGGCTTACTCCTTTCAAAATCAAGCTTAGATTTGGGCTTGTTGGTATTACAGCAAGTATTACAGCAGCCTTTTCTGGCATCTCAAAAAAATATGATATAACAAAAGTTAATTACACACAACCAGCCAAGTAAAAAAAAAATCTCAAACTATAATTCATGGTAGAATCTTTGTGGTTTCCATGGTAATGGGAGGTTGAGAGTTTTCAAATAGAGCAATCTTGCACAAGAAATGTATTTGGTGATTTTCCCGACATCTGATAAGTGGTTAATCAGGCCAGATCCGTTGTGATGTTACTGGGAGCCGAATGTTAGAGGAAAAAGCAGGCTGCGTTTCAGTTCAATCCCATGGGCACCACACTCAGCACTTCCTTTGAGCCCAAGCTCTGCTCCAGGCAGCGTGATCCTGAGACAAAGGGGGAGGGTCCTCGGTGGGCAGGATCCACTAGAAGGGGTCCCTCTCAAACACCCTTTCACTGCTGCAAGAGTCCCAACAGTGCAACAAAGGCAGGTCTGGGGCTGCGTGCACTGGCTCACAGTAAAACCACTGACTGAATCACAAACAAAAAACAAAACTAGAAACAAACAACTGGCAGAACAATTATAACAGCAAAGTGCACCCATGTTTTTCTATTATGAGGCTGACAATTACTTCACTGCATTGATGTAATAAGACTTCTGCTCACTGCTGAATCTCCCTCCCTCCCTCCCTTCCTTCCTTCCTTACATCCATTCATCATAGTTTACTCGCTTCCATTATATCTTGTAAGTGGTATTTATTTGCATATATAAAGGCTATTAGTTCTGTGTGTTGATTTTTCAAAATGCTACTGATAAATTATCTTATTTTTTGGTAGTGGACGTCTATCAATTCCTCTGGTTGTATCTGATACATAATTATACCATCTGCAAGTAAGAATGACTTTATCTTTCTTTCCAACTCTTTCTCTTGTGTAATTGTGTGACTGCACTGTTGGATATCTCCACACAATGCTAAAGAAAAGGGGGTGTACAACGTTTTTGCGTTTGGACTGAAAAAATATATAACAATGAGAAATCATCTGAGATTAACAATGGCAAAACTATAACCAAAATATAATTATTGAAAAAAAGTTTCTTACATATATATGGATTCTATAGGTATTCTTGAAGTGCTGTCACTTTCTAATGTACTGTTTTTAACTTGAATAAGTGATATGTGTTGATTTTGCAAAGTACATTTTCTGAATTCTTAGGGATGACCATATGATTTCTCCTTAACTGTATTAATATGAGATATATAATACATTAAGTTAAAAGAGTTAATTCTTAAGAGCTAAAAAGTTGTAAGTTAAAAGTTAATAGATTTCCTATTATTAAAGCACTCCTGCATCCCTAAAATAAAGCTTCCTTGCTCAGCTGTATTAGTTCTTAATGGGAAATTAGATTCAGTTTGCTTGTATGTTATATAAGATATATGTGTTTATTGGGTTGGCTAAAAAGTTCGTTCAGTTAATGAATATGTTGTTCCATAAAGTTCTTGGTGAAAATGAAAAATGTGTCTTTTATTTTTACTTGAAACTAAATGAACTTTTTGGCCAACCCAATACATTAATAAGTGAAAATGGCATGTAGGTTTTTTTTTGTCAGCATTTTGTCAGGCTTGGGGAATCAATATTTTACTTTCTTCCTAGAAAAAAATTCGAGGTCTTACTTTTTCTATGCTCTGAAATAATTTAAGTGACATAGTGATTTTCTGACACTTAAAAACATGGTAGAATTCCTTTGTAAAACTATCTAGGCCTGGTGCTTTTTAAATTTTCATTTTTCTCTTTCTTATGGTAGTTTATCTGTTAGACTTTCTCTAAGGGGATTAATTTTGTTAAATTGTATTTTTTGGAAAAGTTATGTTTTTCAATTAGGTTTTCAAATATTTTTTTTAGTGCACATTAATCTCATAATTTAAAGAATCTATTTTAATGGTTATTTCTTTAGGTGTATTTTCTGTTCTTGATAATTAGTGCTTTCTCCCTTTCCCCTCTTCTTTAAGGTTAGCTGGGTGTTTTTTTTTTTTCCAATTTTATTGAATTTTTCACTTATTTATTACATTGTTTTATTTGGAAACTCTATTGATTTTTTTCTTCTTTTTCTCAAGCAGTAAGTCTTCTTTTATCTTAATTCCTTCCTTTTGCTTTTTATTTTGTCTTGCCCTTTTTTAGTTTTTGTAGTTGGGTGATAAACTCATTTACCTTCTTTTTGTCATTTCTATTTAAAATGTTATTGTATACTATACATTTTCTTCTATTTGGTTTTAGTTGGATTCCATGAGTTCTTATATATTTTCTTTATTACTTTCAAGAGTTTCTGAAATTTTGCTTTGACTTTCCTGTCTTACTCAAGTGTGTGTGTGTGTGTGTGTGTGTGTGTGTGCACGCTTGTGTGTGTGTGTTCAGTTCTCCCTCTCTCCCAGCCATGGTTTAACTTCGCAGTTAAAAGAAGCTAAAGGAAGGTCTTTATGCTTTAGATCTTGATATCCATTTTAATTTTCAATATTTTTGCATAATGATCAGAGAGTGTTGGTTTTATTATTTTTCTTTGGGACACTGAAGTTCTGGTCATAACCTAAGTTTTTCCAAGTTTTCAGAATGTTCCAAATGCACTTAAATGCTCTTCAAATACAATGCAGTACTACCTAGCTGGGTTTAGAGTATGATTTACAGCAATACAATATGCCTTCTTGATTTGTTGTTTATGTCCTCGCCATTCTTTTCGTATCTTTGCTATGTTTTGTAGTGAGACAAGTATATGAAGGTCTCTTATTATTATGTCTCTGTCTATATAACTCTGTGTTGCTTGTAGTTTCTGCATTATAAACAATGTTGCTGTTTTATCTGGTTATATTTCTCAATGACTGCTAGATCTTTATTGTTAATTGTATCCTTCAGCATTATGAAGTGCAGACCCTTCTTTGCTATTAAATGCTCTACCGTCTGGGCTTCTCTGCCTTCTTGCCAGCATTTGTCACGTATCAAGGTGTGACACCTGCTTCGTTTTCATTTGCATTCACCTGGCATAACTATATTCATTATTTACCTTTAATCTCTCTAGAATATTCTCATTCATTTGTGTTTCCTGCGTAAGTATTGTATTATACCACCAGCACCAGAAATGAAAGAGAAAATTTTACTACAGGTTTAATAAACATTAAGGGGAAAAAGAGATGACATTCTGAACAAGTTAATGTCAACAGATAAGGCAACTTAGATAAAAGGGACACATTCATAGAAAAGTAAAATTAACCAAAACTGAATGCAGATGAAATAGCAAATATAAAGAGCCCTATGTTAATTAAACTAATTTAATTAATTATCAAAAACCTTCCCACAAAGAAAACTCCAGGCCCAAGTGGGTTCACTATGAATTTTCTAAGAGAGGAGTAACACAATCTTACGTATTTCAAAAATTAGAGCAGAAAGGAACACTTCCTAATCAGACAAAAAAAGGAAAATTTAAGAAGTATATTCCTCATGAACATTGACCTAAAAACCAAAATGACTCATGGGCATAGATGCAAATATCATTAATGATTTATTACCAAACCAAATCCATCAATAGATGAAAAAGATAACATACCATAACCTAATGGAGTTAATCCAGGAATACATTTGTTTTAATATTTTGAAATAAAATAATATAATTTACTATATTAAAAAATGAAGGGGGAAAGACATACAATCATTTCAATAGATGCAAAGAAAACTGACAAAATGTAACACCCACTGATATTGAAAATAAGAATCTCAACAAATTCTCAGGGAATTTACTTAACCTGGTAAAGGCTATCTATGAAAAATTTACAGCTACTCTCACATTTTATGTGAAATATGAGTTATTTCTCCCTAAGACCAGGAACAAGGAAGATATCTACTCCTACCACTTTTATTAGTCATTATACCAGGTGTCCTAGATGATATTACAATAAATAATGAAAAGTCCATAAGGGGCATAAGTATTTGAATGGAAGAATTAACTCTATTTTCAGATAATTTTTTTAAGCAGAGAGAAAATCCTAAATAATCCACAAGAAACTTGATAATCAAATAATTGAATTCAGAAGATTTCAGAATACCAGGTCAGTATAAAAGAGTCAATTGTATTTTTACATATGAGCACCAAAACTTGATAAATGAAATTAAACAGAACATTCCATTTACAATGTTTTCTAAAAAGACAAAATACTTGGGAATATGTTTAGCAAAAGATGTGCAAGATCTTTATACTGAAAATCGTAAAGTATTGAGAGGAATTAAAGACCTGAATAAATGGTAGACGTACCATGTTCAGGAATCAGAAGAGTAATTTTGAAGGTGTCAGTTCCCCACAATAGGTTCACTGTGCTTCAAATCAAAATCTCAGAAGAGTGTTTTGAAGAATGAACAAACTGACTGTAAAATCTATATGAAAGTGCAAAGGACAGAGACTTTTCAAAAACAGCCATGAAAAATAACAACAAACGTGGAGTACTTATTCTACCTGTTGTCAGGACTCACCACACGTTACTGTAGTCAAGACAGTGTAGAACGGGCACAAATATTGGCAAATGGATAAAGTCACAGAACAGAGAACCCAGAGACAGACCTGCACTTGAATAAACAACAGATTTTCAACAAACGCACCAAAACCGTGCAGCAGGCAAAGTGAAATCTCCTCAATAAGTGGTGTTGGAACAATGTTATTTTCATGGACCTCAAAATAGACTTCACCTTCTGGACCTCATGTTATACAAAGAAATCAGTTTGGGATGCATTATGGATATAAACATAAAAGGTAAAACTATAAATCTTCAGAAAATAACATAAATGAGTATCTTCACAACAGGGGTGAGCAGATGTTCCCTAGACAGATCACCCAAGCAATAACCATAGAAGAGTTAAGTGATAAATTAGTTGTCATCAAAGTTTTTAAATCTCTTCCAAAAGACATCATTAAGAAAATGAAAAGGAGGGTCCATAGTGGGGATGAATGTTCACAGAACAAATATTTGAAAGAACAAATATATTTGAAAGAACAGTGGCATCCAGCATGTACAATGGTCTCCTATAACTCAATAACAAAATTACAAGCAGCCCAATAAAAATGGGTAAAAGATGGCATGAGACACCTCCCACAGGAAGACATGCAGGTGGAGAGTAACCATAGGAAAATGAGCAACCGCTGCATGCTGACTAGACCGCTGCAGTGGAAAAGCCTGAAATACAGAATATTGGTGGGGATGAGAAGCACCCAGAACTCATATATTTTTGGTCGGAGTGTAAAAATGTTAAAGGCATTTTGAAATAACACATAGTAGTTTCTTATAAAAATAAATATGCAACCCTAGAGTCTAGGGCCCAATAATTCTACTCCTGGGGTATTTACCCGAGAAGTGAAAATGCAAGTTCACAAAAAGACTTGTACAAGGATATTCATGAAGCTCTATTTGTAATAAACAAAACCTGCAGATAGCTCAGGTGACAATTAATACAAGGATATATGAACAAACTGTGATACAGCCCTACAATGGATACTAATTAGTAACTAAATAAAAACTACTGATACAGGCAATAGCATAAATGAATTTCAAAAAACAAATGAGCTGAATGAAATGTGCATTAATAAAAAAGATTACATATTGCAGGCAATACTTTCTATGTTGAGATAAAAGATCTGAACATTTACTTTGGTGGTGGTCGTGGTGGTGAGAGCCCGGTGGACTTGGGAGGAAAGTTTCTCGGGCAGTGGCAATGTTCTGTACCTCAAACAGAGTCTGGGTTGCACAGCAGCAATTATGTGACGGATTTAGACACTGAAAGATTTCAGAAACGGGAATTATCAATTCTAGGCTATAAAATAACTAAGTATGAAATATTTAAATAAATAAATATTACCGCAGAAAAGTGAGCAAGCAGCAAAAGACAATTAAGGAGAGCCAGGCAGGTTTGAAAACAAATGGAACAAATAGAAACGAAAATTACAAAGGCTGAATTTTAAAAGTCAATGAACAAATTAAGAATCAGATCTGACTCACATGAAGGGAGAATTCATGAAGTACAAGATAAATCTGAGGAAATTACTCAGAATGTGTGACAGAAAAAACTGGATAGAAGTTAAGGGATATGAAGGCTTTACTAAGAGTATTTAACAAGAAGTAAAGACAGTTCCCAGTGGAAGCAGTGAGCCCAAGGGGACAGAAGTGTCAGTGAAACTGCAGAGGAACACTGATCACATGTACAGAGAGCACAAGCACCACCTGGGAGAAAAAATAAAAGGAAATAGATATCCCAGTATGTCATAATGATACTGCAGAATAAAGAAAACATAAGGATCTTAAATACAGACAGAAAGGCACACTGTCCGCTAAGGAACTTCCCAACTACAAAAATGTAGAAATCAGAAGACGGAGAGAAAAGGTCTTCAAAATGTTGAGAGAAAATGAACGAAACTTAGGTTTGTGTACCAGCAAAAACATCTTTCAAGAAGAAGAGTAAATACAGATATCTTCTGATAAACAGACACTGAGAGTTTTTCTCCAGCAGATCTACACCAAAGGAGCCTGTAACAAACGGGCTTCAGAAAGGGGAAAATCACAACCGGAAAGAAGGTCTGTTGTAGAAAGTGTACTTATTTTTAATAAATCTGAGATAGTTACAACTAGAGAAATGACTTCCATTGTTTGATACTTATTTAGAAATTTTAAGAAAATAATTCATAAATATAGTTTTTATTTATAATAAGAAAAAAATAACAGAAGTACATCCTGAGCATCTGGGTAGACTCTCAACTCTTGTGCTCTGTCGAGTTCTCTAAAAATATCTTGTCATGGCTTTGTCTTTCTTAGTAGAAAAAATAAAGGTTGCTGCACTTCTATTCATGAAGATGTTGAACATCACAAAAGAATGATAAAGTCTGGACAGAACTTGAAAATGTGCGTAGTCAGTCCGTAATTGCAATACAAAATGAAAAGTTGAGGTATTTGCGGGGGGGGGGGAGACTTAATTTTTAATTGTTGATTCAAGGGTTATGTATGAGAATTTCTTAATTTGGTAAATTCATTCTAGTATATGTATTTATCTATCATCTATCATCAATCATCTAAAAACACTGAGAGGACAGTTTTGAAATTCTCAACTGGTAGCCTGAGTATCAAGCACACACGATCTTCAAACAAAGAGACTTTAAATAAAAGAGGAACTTTAAAAAAATTTACACAGTATAATCTATATTTTCATAAAATGATACACAGATCTTGATGAAACTTAAGATATATAGACAAGGTCCATAGTCTAATTCACCTGCTTTCCACAGAAAGGAACATTCATGAGGAAGATTAGGACACATTAGAGGAACTTTACTAGGCTGTCCCAGAATGTCCATTCTTAGGATGTATCGTAATTCAGCTAAGCACTTTTCTCCTGTTGCGTATTTAGGCTGTTTCCAATTTACATCTTCATAAATGATGCCATCACAGACATACCTCCACAGATCTTAGCATGAATCTCTGATTAGGAAGGTGAAGCTGATTCCTAATACAGAAATAACGAGTAAATGGATCTGAACTCCAAAAGATCTCTATCGACAATCCCAAAGCAATTTACAGTATTCTAACACCAATATTCCCATAAGCAGTGCATGACAGCTCTCTTTTCACTGTGCTTTTGCCAAAATTTAGTACTCTAATTTAGATACATTTTAGGCCTTTTGAAATGTAAATTATGGCATCTAGTATATTTTTGCATTTTGTTGCTTATTAGTAATGTTGCACACATTTTATATACGTATTGAGCTTTTTTCTCTTTAGATATTTGCATTTATTCCTATGTTTCTGTTCATATTTTATCATTTATTTGTAAGAGTATACGTTAAGGCTCTTAACTCTGTAATTCTTGAAGCAGATAACTTTCTGAGTTTGTTGAGTTTGTTTTGTGCGTGTGTGTGAGAGAGTCAGAGGGACTTAATATTGTTTTCCTTTCTTTGATTTGTTTCCTAATGGACTTACACATTGGCCAGTGTTCAATAGGCCCTATTTTAAATGTACTTATTCAGAGTGGATAATTTTATCATGTTTACCCAGTATTTTAGTTTGTTCTTTAGATGTTGGTTATTTAATTAAGGGCCATAAATGGTTACATTAAAAAAAACTGTTTTATAGTTGTTTACCTGTATCTAATAATCTATTCGAAGATTCAATGTGGGTATTTCTCATCATGCTACAAAAAGGCAGACTGTATCAATCCTTTTTTTTTGGATGTGTGGAATGATTTACTGATAAAACCAGTTTATAGATTGCATCTACTAAAGAGGTACTTAGTAAGGGAACAGTTATGCATGAAAATCTATTTATTTTCCCAAAACTTTGCAAATCTGTGAAGATGAAATCTCACGTTACCACCTGTTTGTTCTGCTTCTTCTTTCTAAGGAATGTACGCTCTCTCTGAGAAATCCAGGCAGCACTATGGACAGGGCGCTAAATGAACAGGAGGTGATGTGAGGGCTCAACACAGAGTATTATGGAAAAATCCAAGGACTCGGAAAATTAGAACTCATCCAGAATCACAATGGAGATGTCTTTAACTTTTTGGGTAATTATTATGTCAAAAAGGGCAAACAAAACATAAACAAAAGGTGCATACAGTTTTGAGATTTCAGAGAAGTGTTCCTTTGAAGCTAATCTAAGGTCTGAGAGCAGAGGCTTAGAAGACCTATACGAACATTTCAGGAGGAGAGGGTTCTTAAAATGGTGAGACACTTAGAAACTTTAGCAACACCCGTTGCGTCAAATCAGCATAGAATAACATCATATTGTTCAGACCTGGTCATCCTGCCTCTGGAAGAGCTGATATTCTAGTGAAGAAAGACATACAGAGAAAATCATAACATATCTCATCAGTATGGTTATTAGAGGAATTTCAAAAAGCTAGCCAGAGCCTAGAAAAGAGAGCCACTCTGTGCGTTTAAGGAGTTGTGCATTTAACAGGCGAGTTGGCTTCTGAGCTAAAGGATAAAAGAAAGTGGCTGCAAGGCCAGTGGAGATGGGGAGGGAGCCAGAGGTGTGAAGAGCAAGTGCATCGGGGCTGTGTGTGGTGGGGTGTGAGCACAGGCTGTGAGTGCATGTGTGAGTGTGTGCATGTGTATTCATGTATGTCTGCATTTGTATGTGCATGTGTATACAAGTGTGCATGTGTGTCCATGCATGCAGGCATGTACGCACACATATAATGTGCATGTATGAGTGTGTATCCATGAGTGTTCATGTGTTTATGCATGTGTGCATGTGTGAGTATGCATGTGGATGCATGTATGTGTGTGCATGTGTGGTTATGAGAGCTGTGAGGGAGTAAGACTCCAGGGGTAAAAATAGAGCTACCATACGATCCAGCAATCCCACTCCTGGGCATCTATCTGGAGAAAACGCTAATTTGAAAAGATACATGCACCCTAATGTTCAATACAGCACTATTTACAATAGCCAAGACATGGATGCAACCTAAATGTCCACCAACAGATGAATGGATAAAGAAGTTGTGGTACATATATACAATGGAATATTACTCAGCCATAAAAACGAATGAAATAATTCCATTTGCAGCAACATGGAGAGACCTAGAGATTATATACTAAGTGAACTAATCCAGACAAAGACAAATATCATATAATAACACTTACATGTGGAATCTAAAATATGACACAAATGAACATATCTATGAAACAAAAACAGACTCACAGACATAGAGAAAAGACTTGTGGTTGCCTTGGGGAGGGGAGTTGGGGAGGGATGAATTGGGAGTTTGGAGTTAGCAGACGCAAACTGTTATTAGGATGGATAAACAACAAGGATCTACTGTATAGCACAGGGAACTATATTCAATATCTTGTAATAAACTATAAACTAAAATATATTACAATATAATATATATATGTGTGTGTGTATGTGTGTGTGTGTGTGTGTGTGTGTGTGTATATATATATATATATATATATATATCGAACTGAATCACTTTGCTGTACACCTGAAAGAAACAAAGAAAAAAAATCCCAGGGATAGGATGGGTCTGCCGCACAGTTAGAGACCAGGGAGTCTTCTGTCAAACTTTTCCAGTTCACATGAGCAGGTATACAGTTTAGATTTTGGAAGAAAACAGAGAACTACTGTTCTTCAGAGAGAAATGAGTACACAGACGTCCTTCTGAACATGAAGTGTTGAATGGGGTGGACTTGAAAATGTAGCTGCCATTTGGAAATTATGGAAGAAATTCTCTCACAGCCATTTGGAAATTATGGAAGAAATTCTCTCACTGCACTTTTACTCTTAAGTCTTAGAGGAAGTCCTCAGCAGGTAAAATATAAATTAATATGTTCTGTGAAAACCCAGAGAAACTCTATTGTGATTCTTTCATATGATAAGCTTTAGCCATCTGTTTCAAGTTTTCATTTTCTTAATATTTAATCTGTGCTTAAAAATTAATTTATATCATGAAAAGTGACAAAGCTCCTCACTAATTCATGACTCAGTTTAACAAGATAACCATTGAATAGATGAAGTTCTAGCCTTTTTTTCATAGTGATTAGACTTCAGCAGACATATTTTTTCAATCTAATAATAACGAAAATTAAAATGACCCTTTAGTATTACTTTTTACCAGTATCTACAGTTCTGTGATTTCACTATATTCATAGAATGAATGTTAGAAAAATCTTACATTAAACTTTATAGACAATGCGATAGATGTGTTAAGTGCAAGAAAATTTCAGATTAACAAGAATACAAAAGAAACTATATCTTCCTATGTTTACAATGTTACATTCCTGATAATTACACAATAGAGACTAGATATTTTTAATATAGAACTTTTTCAAATATTTTTTACTATCTTTAAATCATGCTTAAAAACTACAGCTTCATATTTTTATTCAGAATATAAAGATAATATGATTCTACCTTTTATGAAATTCTAAAATGATCTTTATGATTCATGTAAGTCTTCCAACACCAGATATCGGATATGTTCACAGAAAGGCACTGGATTGGAAGCCGCGTGTCACGTGTCTAGTCCTGGCTCTGGGTGTCGGGATGAAAGCCAACCTTTCTGAGTCTCTGTGATGTGATCCTAGGCCCCCCTTTCTGAGGGGACCGATGAAAAGAGGATTACATAGGGATCAGGTGCTGCCATGAGGCAAGCGCGGTGCAGGAATCAAGTATCCAGTTTCCGGGTGGGAAGAGCCAAGGGGCTCTCGGGGGTTATTGGAAAGAAGCAACAGTCACTCAAAGGAGGGGTCATTTTACAGCTGCTGCAGGACTCAGGGAGGAAGACCACCTTCTTCAAATCTTCAGCTGGCTTGATCTAGGTCTATCCTCCAAGCCCGATCGATGACAGGGCTATTTTTTGTTTTCTTCTTTTCAGTCTAGCTGATTCTTACTCTTACAGTGCCTGAAAAGTTCTTACTGTCTCAAACTATAACAAGCAACCACAATATTTGGTACGTTACTATGCTTATATACGCTATAAAACAGTCCAGGGAAGGAAGAGTGACAGTCCTAGTGGAGGGTGTCCAAATTTCAGATTGGTTGGTGCAATCCAATGGCACAGAGACACAGGAGCCGCTAACAGCGTTAACTGTCAGCTGTACAACTTAACTCGGGTAACACTTGATCCCTATCAACACTGATTTCTTCATTTGCAAATATCGATAGTGATACAGACACATGCCTTGCAAAGTGAGGTAATGTATACGAAAGACCCTCCCCTCTCATCGTTGGTGCACAGCAGACCTGCAGCAACAAACTCTGCTCACTCTTGCCCCATCTCCCTTGTCCTTTTTAAGAAATTCCTTCCATGATTCTTTCCTGCAATGGTTCTTTCCTGCTGTTATGGTTCCAGATGGAAACAGAGATGGAAAAATGTTGGCTTGCCTAATGAGAAGCGTAAGCCTGATGGTCAGAACATGGATTTAAAATGGTTTATAATGTTCATAAATGGGTTTTATGATTGTATTGCTTTTTTAAAAAATTTAATTGTTTATTTATTTATTCTTGGGTGTGTTGGGTCTTCGTTTCTGTGCGAGGGCTTTCTCTAGTTGTGGCAAGCGGGGGTCACTCTCCATCGCGGTGCGCGGACCTCTCACTGTCGCGGCCTCTCTTGTTGCGGAGCACAGGCTCCAGACGCGCAGGCTCAGTAGTTGTGGCTCACTGGCCTAGTTGCTCCGCGGCACGTGGGATCTTCCCAGACCAGGGCTCGAACCCGTGTCCCCTGCATTGGCAGGCAGATTCTCAACCACTGCGTCACCAGGGAAGCTCAATTGTATTGCTTTTATGGACCTCGATTATAGGCCTTTGCAGGCTCTTGCTCTTAACTGCCCACAGGCCCAGCTGTCTGCTGGTGGAGCCTGAGGCTGTCACCTTCACTGCCTCCCAACAGTGTGACTGTCTCAGCTTCCCCGGGGTGAGGCCCAGCCTTCATGCCTGCCATGCTGAGGGCCACCTGGAATCATGGCGCCCACCTCTTCCTAATGCAGACGAGTTGTCATGAAACGGGAGTGGGGTCTGAACATCCTACTCAGAGCCGTGCGGTGGAATCTGGGAGTGTGGCGGAATCCACACCGAGGGCCACACCTCGGCCCCACGGGTGACAGAAAGGAGGTTGTAAACATTCATCTTCCTTCTCCCTCCGGGGCTCTGTTCTGAGGGGTGGGGAGGCTCAGAGGGACCTGCCTGGGGGACTGAGCAGCAGCTGTTTTCCCTGAGATTGTGTCAACCTCTGCAATTTACAGCCTTGCATGTTTTTTCTCCTTTCTTGTCTCACCTTCACCCCCTTTATCCCCCTGTAGTCTTTCCGTGTTGGAACTGCACTTCCTAATCAAGTCTTAGTGTGAAAACTGTGCCTGGCCCTCTCTTTTCTAGGGAGCAGAGAGAACTAGGAAAACCACTACTGTGATTTGCCCTCAAAGGCAGATCTGCAGACTGGAAACTGGGGGGTGAACTGCCCACTACCTCAGCTTTCCGCTCAGCAGGAAAGTGTGAGCGCTACTTCAGCAGGAGACACCTTGCCCAGAATGTAGGGCACGACCACACCCTCCGAGGCAGAGAACACTCCCCATTTGGAGAGCATTGTCCACTAGCTGCTACTGGGTCCTGCAGGTACCCAGCTACTGCCAGTGCTCAACGTCCAGCACTCCAGCCTCAGAGACGATGCTTAGCTCTGGGTATGGCACCATTCCTTGATGGGGCAGGGGGGTAAGTCACACGAGAGAGAGCAGGACAGTTACACCTGCATAAGAGGGAGCAGCCATATATCCCACTGGGATTGCACATGCTACAGGTGTGGGTGTACCTTCCCTGCCGGGAATACCTTAGCCATTGCAACACCCGAGGCCAAAATTGCCTGACCAACAGAGTTAGTAATTCACACAACTTTACCTCTAACACAGAGACCCGTTTAAAGGAGAAATATGTGTACCAACAGACTAAGGATGCAGAATGTGCTGTTCTCTCCTTGGGCTCATCGCCTCACCTGGGGCACTGGACACCTAGAGCGGTGGAACCACCTGCTGACTATTCAGCTTGGTAAACTTGTTTCTTCAATGTTTTCTCAGTGTTTTTTGAACCCATACAGTTCTAGGGGAAAACACATAAATGATAAATTTGAAAGGTGATATGGAAGCACATTCAGGAGAAGTGTCACAGAAGGACTACACTGAATATGATGCTATAATGCACAAGAAAACATGTAAAAAGCACAGCCCTTTGTTGGTACTCAGCAAGATTTGTACACTATTTACAATGGTGTGATATTCTCCCAATTTATTTAAAATATAATTTAACACATCTCCTGTATGTTATTAAAATGAGGGGTTGAAATTGGAAAGGTAAACATATTTTTTATACTAACATCAGTTGAGAATTTTTTATATTGGAAAATAAGTTCTATGCAGTGAAGGGATTAATAATTGAGTGATATTTTAGCCCCCAAATGTCAAACTAATCTTGCACTCCTGAGATCAATATGATTTGGTAATGAAGTATTATTTATATATATGCATATACACATACATATATAATATTAAATGAATATATAATATATATACACATATAAAGTATATTATATATATATGCTTTACTTTGTTAACATTTTACTTTTATTTTCTGAGTGATTATTGACTTTTAATATTCCTTTATTTTTTACTCTTCAATAGAAACTGGTTTCAAGATTATGTTTGCCTCATAAAAGAAATGCATTGGAAATGTTCTTTCAGCTCTTCCTGGGAAGATTTTCGTAAGAAGAGAACATCAGTTTATTCAATATTTGGTAGAACTAACTTTTCATGTCAATCTTGTCACTCCCATCAGTTTGTGTTGGTGAAAGGGACAGTCCAAAGTTTTATACTAATTAAGGCAAAGAAATCAAGTTTCAGGGAACTCATGAATAATTCACTGGATAAAGTTATTTCTCTGACCTCATGCTTGGCAATGGGGCATGCAGTTTAATGCTCCCTGTGTTATGATGGTCCATCCACTGAGGATCACACCTCATCCTTGTTGGGTAAGTTACTTTAAAGATTCTTCATCAAAATGTACTCATTAGGGACTTCCCTGGTGGCACAGTGGTTAAGAATCTGCTTGCCAATGCAGGGGGCATGGGTTCGATCCCTGGTCTGGGAGGATCCCACATGCTGCAGAGCAACTAAGCCCGTGTGCCACAACTACTGAGCCTGCGCTCTAGAGCCTGCATGCCACAACTACTGAAGCCCGCGCGCCTAGAGCCCATGGTCTGCAACAAGAGAAGCCACCGCGGTGAGAAGCCCATGCACCACAACAAAGAGTAGCCCCTGCTCACCGCAACTAGAGAAGGTCCCGGGTGCTGCAATGAAGACCCAACACAGCCAAAAATAAATAAATAAATATATTTTTTAAAAAAAATGTACTCATTTGCCACGAATTGCTTAGCTATAATTCCTGTCACTTCTTTTTTACAACTTGATTCGGGTATAATTGACATGCATTTATCTACATATTTTAAAACGTAGAATTTGATGAGTTTTGACATATGCATATACCTAAGAAACTATTACTGCAATCAAGATAATAAATATATACACCACCCTCCAAAATTTCCTGTCTCCCTAACCCCTTATCCCCAGGTAACAATTTCTATTATTTCTTCCAATTTGCTCACTTTTAATTTTGTTAAATAGTTTCCTTTCTTTGTTTCAGGACAGACTCAACTGTTTATAACACAGATTTTGTTTTGAGAATCAGTGATCCTGGGAAGAGCTTGTTCTGCAAAGTATTGGGTTTTCCTCTTTTGCCGCATTTCCATTTCACTCTTTTACTTTGCAGTCTAAAAACAGGTGAACATGCACTGCCTAGCTGATTGCTTGTTCCAAACTGCAGAGCATGGCAATGCCAGGCAGCATCTGTTCTCTTTGACAAGGCTCTTGGAGGTTGACTTTGCTAGACGTTGAAGGTCTGGTTGGCAGATGTTAACATAAAAACCAAAAATATAATTATTGGAAAATTAGAGGATGGCTTTTTCAGTATGTCAGAAAAAGGCAATATAATGTTTCTAGTATATGTTGATTTGTCTGCTCAGAAATAAAAACAGAGAAAGATAGCCTGATGTTTTTCTTTGAAGATTTTCAAATAGAAGTTTCACATATTAAAGTTGTAGATATAAACTCAGGGTGCAAAGTGGCTTCCTAAGCCCTTTGACTGCCGAGTCACTAAGAAATCCAATTTTAATTATAAATAGGTTGACTTTTTTTCCATCAAAATCTCCTCATGTTCACATTTTACTTAGATATAATTAGGATCAAATATCAAATAGTGGATTCTGGGTTGGTTAGCCCCTTTTCTTGGTAACTAGATATTCCACTGGGTTGATTTTTTTCATATACTTTCTCAGGCCTTGTTCTTTTAAATCTTCTGAACATCCTTTTGGAACTGACTCAGTTGGTTATAAAACACTAAAACCAATGCTATTTCCTCCAAGGCATGTCTCATAGCCCCAAGTCATTCTTTACTATTTGTGTTCATTTTTTAAACAAAAATATGTTATAGTTCTAAGTACTCTGGTGAAGTATCAATAGAGCCCAAGGCTGGTGTGCAAAATATACTCCTCAGAAGGTTATAGGAATGTGAATTCAGACTTGAAAAAGGACGTGGGGACAGACAGGATGAAGGAGGGAGAGACCGTGTAGGAATAAAGAGTGGGAGAGAAGCAATGCATCGGGGGATGTGTACAGGCAATGAGGAGACAATCAGAGAAACCTTCTTACTGAATTAAATTAAGTAGGAGCAAGAGTTCTCTTAAAGACGTTCTTTTATGAAAATCAATCCCTTCATTCAGGATGAATTAAGTTCCTATTATAAACACAAAACCATTCTGGAATTCATTCCTAATCTTGGCTTTTCCTAATTATGCAGTGACTTGGAATCCTACAGCATCAACACTGAATGTACATGGAGTTTATATCTACTCTAAATAAAGCAAAGAGACATAGATTAGTATAGCATTTGGAGTCAGAGGCGGGATGCTTACTATTTATGAGTAAGGATTTATATCCCACTCTTTTTCAGACAGAGAAAGACAAATACCATATGATATTACTTATATGTGGAATATAAAATATGATACAAATGAACTTATTTACAGAACAGAAACAGACTCACAGAAATAGAGAACAAAGTTATGGTTACCAAAGGGGAAAGGATAAATTAAGAGTTTGGGATTAGCAGATACACACTACTATATATAATATAGATAAGGAACTGTATTCAGTATCTTATAATAACCTATAGTGGAAAAGAATCTGAAAAAAATATATATATCTCTGAATCACTTTGCTGTACAACAGAAACAGAACATTGTAAACTAGCTATACTTCAATAAAAAAATAAATATACCCTACTCCTTTCCATCATACTGTAAGGGTTTTCAGTGAAGATAGGTCACTTGAATTCTACTTTGTGGATGGTGAAAATAATTATTTTAATGTGCCTTGCTGTGCAATAAAGTTTTCTGTTTTGAGGGAGAAAAACTGGCAATGTATATCATAGTCAAATATAGAAATGTAAGAAGAAATTCATTTCAGTGTTTTTTCATGCTTGGTTCCATTCTTGCTTACAGTGCACACACACATATTTGTTGAATTCAAATTTTGATAATCCATAGACCTTTGTTTCCCAGTTAGATTTACTGAAAAATTGCTTCTTTTCTTTCCCTTTTTCTTTTGCCCATAACTTCTTATCCTTTACATAGCTCAGTCCTTTCATGTGTACATATCTCTTTGTAACTTAGTTATCAATATTCTCACTCCCTTTTTATTTTTCTTTGTAATGAGCTAGTAAAGCATAGCTGTTCCATTTTTCTCAATATTTCTGTGTTATTTGAAAATACGTTTATCCTTGAATGAGTATATGACTGAGAGATACTTTTTACATTAATCTGATATTATTTTATTAGGAGAATATAACCCATTTACATTTATTGTTAAAATGGAAATTATTTATATTAATCTAGCAACAATATATTACATTTTCTCTCTATTATACATTTTTGTTGTTTTCTTATATCCCATTGCTAACTGATACCGATTAATGAAATGTTACTGTTTCTCATATCATAATCCTAATAGTCCTAGCCCTCTAAATTTTTATAAATACATTTAAACTTTTGTGTCTTTATCAACATCTATAGAATAGAAACATTTCTATGGCTCCCACTGATATAAATATGCCTTTATTTCTCTCCTAATTCCACTCTACTACAAATATCTGAGGTTTTTCTTTTAATGGTCTTTTAGGTTTGTTTTTTGACATTAAGCATCTTTAACTTAAAATTTAAACCACTGAATTAAATTTTATAAGACATATTATCAACAATTATTTTGACCTAACTCTGAATTTTACTAGAGTTAATGATTATCACTATTTTTTCTACTGTATAATTTCTTCTTTTTAATGTTTATTATTCTTAGGTTTTGCTTGTTTGACTTATATACAGCTTGAGTATGTACAGGAGGTATGTTTTCAGAATCATATTCCTGTAAACATTCCTTTAGTTGCATCTACTTTTTAGTAAATTTGATTCTTGGTTTTGGAGGTGCTGATGCTTCTGTTACCTCATTACACTCCTGGGTAGATGTTCAGGGTAATCAGTCAGTATGACGTATGTGGCTTTGCTGACCACTGGGAGCCACTGTATGGTTTTCCTAGAGCCTCATCTGAGCCTGGCAGTGCCTTTATTCCCTGGGAGGGCTCCATCCCATGTGTTTTCCTGGGAGGGGAGTCTTCTGTCCCACATGCTGGCAGGGGGTCAGCCACAGTGGGAGCCCCCTGAGAAGGTGAAACTCTGGGGCTCTTCCCTTCTTCCTCTCTAGGAGTTCCCTGCAAGAGAGCTGACTGTTGGTGCAGGATTCAGTGAATGTGCAGGGAATTCAGAATGTGGCCAGCTTGAGGGAGGCTTTCCTGGGAGCAAGGCTGGAGGAACTCCCACCCCCGTGATTGGCATCACTGAATGTCATCAACTTCTGAGTATGCAAAACCCGGAATCAGGGTCACTGGAAAGACTGGCCTTCACAAAGAAGAACGGAGGTTAAGGAAGAAGTTTATAATTGTGGGGCTTGGAAGACTATGGAAAAAAACACTGCTCTGATGAATAATTTATCAAAGCAAGATTAAACAACCCTGTCTTCATTTTGCTGCATTCACCCCACTAATGCAGAGGCCAGACAAGTCACTAACCTCTGTATGGGGGGCTACAGTCCTTGCCATAAGTACCACCACCAATGAAAACAAGGTGATTCTACATCACTCTTGTAGCTCACTCTTTTACTAGAAATCAGAGCATAATTCCCCACAAGCTCATTGCCCTTTATCATGGCCGTTTCATGAGCTCCCTGGATTAGCTAATGTATGTGTCTTGCACTATTTCTTCCTCAAAGACTTCTGGTCCTCACACATGCACAGAACACACATACACACATGCATGCACACATGCACACCCACGTGCACATACCCTACCTTCTCGGTGCACACAAACTCACTATTGGTCTCTCCCTGAGCTTCTGTAATGCAATCTGCTGCAAACCACTCATAACCTCAGAGTCCACTGTGAAGTTGATGTCAATTTTAGGACTGCAACAACATTACATAATTTTTTCGTGAGACTATGTCTTATGTCCCATTATTTGTCCCAGGGCATCAAGTACAGGGCTCTGTACAGAATAGGTCCCCAGTAATTGCTTCTTAATCTACTGATTGTGACTAATATTTCAGGACCTCTTTGAGAAGCATGAGTACAACCAGAGCACCTGGGGGAAAAGGGCAGGGCATGCCCCCTGGATGGTTTTCCTATACCAGGTATGGGTTTACACTTTTTCTCAGCATTCTTATATAATGAAGTAAGATGCCTGCTAAAAATACAAGTTTCAGAGAATTTTTTTCCACTTGGACTGGAGCTGAATTGCTTTGCACATTCTTTGGAGAAAAGACTGAAATCCTGTTAGTTAGCATTATGAGTCAGCTGTCTATATTTATGACATCGATTTTAAGGAGTGCACATATTTATTAGGAAATGGTACCTGGGGGAATAAGGAAATCAAGATGAGTGTCTCAGATTGCCTCTATGTGATACCTGAGCAACTTACATATTCTACCAAATCAGTTAAAAAAATCATACAAGCATGCAGGATAATTGTTTGGAATTTTGAATGCAGAAAATCTGAAAGAATGAGTTTTTCATTTTTCTTTATTTTGCTCAGTGCAGATACCACTGAAATACTAAGAATTACATCACACCTTTAAACCAAATACATAAAACTTTTGTGACCCTGACATTCTCCAACTTTCACACTTATTTGTGAAGGGGTTCCACATCAGGCATCAGATGGGGGGAAATCATTGTTTGGAAAAATATTTTCTACCCTCAGTGCAGGTCAAGTCAAGACCCTGGGTGTTGGGGTCCCCCAAGGTGTCAGGGAAAAGGGATGCTTCTTGGCATGACCAGCCAACTTGAATGTACTTACTGCTCTGCAGAAAGAAGAAAAGGGTAAGAGAGGAGGGTGGTTAGACCATGGAGCAAGCAAAAGCATGTGTGATGGGCGACGGGCATTGCCTGCAGGCAGGCAAAGAGAGAAAGCGGAGTGGCCAGTATGAACTTAGAAACTAGGAAAGTCCGGCATGGATTGGTTCCTTGTAGGAATCGTGACCACACTCAGATCCCCGTGGCTGTCAGCATAGTCCTCCAAATGCTTTCTTTAGGTCAACTCCATGGACCACATGAAGCAGGTATGGACACGCTGAGGAATCTTGGAGAACATGCAGAAATAGGGACTGGGGGGGACAGGGGGCCTTCGAGTTTCCCCTGGCCGAGAAATGGGGGATCCAGGCAACCTCTATGGCAGAGGACAACCTAAATTCAAGTTGCATTTTCACGGCACCTTAATACTAACAATATTATCCTATTTAAACATATGACAGGTTTTAGTATCAATATTTAATCAATTCAATAAACACTTGCTATTGGAAAGGCACCACGGCAAGCTTTAGGGAGGATGTCAATGAGCTTGGAAGAGACACGATGCACCCATGTACAGAAACTAGATAAGGGAGAAATGTGATTGAGTTAAAATATGAGAGAGCGCTGTGAAAATACAAGAGAGCGATCACTTTGGGATAGAACTAGGGGAAGATTTCTTTGCAGAAGTTGAGAATAAAAAAAGGGAATGGGCTTGGTTTCTAGGGGGAAGGGATATAAATAAACCAGGGAGTTGTGCCGTGGATGCACCACAGAAATGTGACACAACAGTCATAACCAGCTGTCAGTAAAATGCCATCATTTAGAGTCCTGGTACCTGAGTAACCAGGACCTGAGGCCATGCCTCCTCCCATGCTCTCATCGACCTCTTTCCTGACCCCAATTCACACTCCTCAATTCCTACAATCCTGCCACTTTGGCCTCCGGAACTGTGAGTCAAAGATTAGCAAAATCTCCGATTCTCAGGCCTGTTCTTTATTTGCTCTTCTAGGCTGGCTGAAACCGGGTCTGCTCAAGGGCACAGCTCCTCTAGGGGCTGGTTCCTCCCCCAAACCCCTCCCAGTGCCAGGCGATGGTCCACCCTTCTTCTCACTGTTGTGTCCACCCAGTTCCATCTCCATTTCCCCTATAATCTCTGAATGTCCTGAGTGGGTCTGAGCCACTCATTCATGCAGCATCTCTCCTTGTGGTTCCTCTGTCCTCCCCCACACATTTCAGCCCCTGATCCCTGTCACATCCACCTGGAACATCCCCCAGCCTGGGCCTGGCCCCCTCTCCCCTTCTTGGCAAGGCCATCTGAATCATCCTCTCTGTGAGTCAGCCCCTTTCCTGATGCATTTCTCTCCATCTCTCCTGTCACCTGTCACCACTCTGCATGTGCACACTGTGCTGGTTGGCTCATGTTCAGCCTTTTCTCACAGCAACACTCCCTGGGGGAGGGGAGATTCCCCTGTTCTGTTTACTGCTCTGGCTTCAGCACCCCGAACAGCTCCTGGCACACAGATTCCCTCAGTCAATATGCTTCATGAATGAGGAGCCTTCTGAGCAAGCTCTTTAGAAACAGAGATAGATAACAGCTCCTTAAGCAGTCTGCTGGGGTGGAGAGACAGCTTCATCCTTGGCCAAACTGGGCATTTTTGAGTCTGAACTGACCAATCTGTAAGGAAAAGGTTAATGCATTCCAGAATCCATTCCTAAGTCCAAAGATATTTTGTTACAGATAGAATCAATTAAATGGTTAACATTTTTTATTGATACTTAAGTAAAAGATGCTATACAAACTCAAATGATTTTTTATGCACGATACACTACTCTTTCTGTGTTTGAAGCTTGTAAATGAATGTACACATTTATACCTCCTCTCATTATTCTAAACAAATACACTGAAGAGTTGGGGCTATACAAGAATTAAAAGCCACAAAAGAAAAGTCAGTATAGCTATCATCTGTATCTGCAAATGCATTTTCCTTGGGCATAATTGATAAAGTATAATTTTCTGCCTGTACAGCGTTGCATTTCCCCAGCTATTTTCAGGGTGGTGTCTGAGGGCCCCAGGAGTGAGTGTTCAGCCCTACTGCCTTGTGCAGCTTCTGCGGGTACTGGCTGAGTGCACTGGGAGGCGGGCTGGACCTTGAAATGGAAATGTGTGGGATAGGAAAGGAAAGGGTTGAGTACCAAGTAGACGTCTTGTAGAAGGACTGCTTTTTCTGTGGATCAGGCAGCTGTGCTAGAGTTAGGAGTGAGTGTCTGATTCTCAAAAATACCTGTGAAACTCCTATCTGGAGGAGACAACCGATTCATCCTCTGGAAGAAGAACCCGACAGAGTTTCCTTTATATGGAAATTTCTTAACATCCATTCTGTATAATATTTAGAAAAATGTTTCTTTTGCATCCAAAGAGATCAGCCTGGGAGTACTGGGGGATGCTCTGCCTGCCTGCTTTAATAGTTACTTTATTTTCTAAAGGAGCAGGGCTTTGATATTATCAATAGGCATATATTAACTTTTGAGAAATGAATCCATGACTAACACTCCAGATGTACTTTCTGGGGCTAGAACACTGAACAACTTTTGACCATTCATTATCTTGTTTATTTAAAAAAAAAAAGGACTGCTCATGAGCAGAATTCGATGAATACTGGCTCAGCTGCAGCAATCAGAACTGATCATGGACATGGAAGCAAAGAGCTCAGCGGTTTAGTGAATTAGATATGAACTTCTGAATTAAAGCTAAATCCCAAACAAATGTTCTAAACGACACTTATCATTTAAGAAAAAATATACCCACATATATGCAAGGGATAAGTTTAAAATTCTGCTATCGTGTCACATTATGTCAAGCAAATATGGCTGGTATTTTTCTACACTTGGGAATTTATGAATGATCTAGTATACAGGCTTAATTTTGAATATGGGCACTCAAAAGATAGTCTGTTTTTAGTATATAATACAACTGGAGATATTTATATTTTTATTAATTGCATATTAATTTTATGTGCTTTAAGCTCTTTTATGTCTTTGTTATATCAAGGCTGATGTGGTTCTATATACTCCACTCCTTATAAATATCTGTTATTTTTTTTTTTATCAATTGTTTGTTTCATGTATTTTGGTGATATTGTTTCAAATGTTTTTAAGACTCAGTATGAGATTCACTGTCTTTTAGGAAGCTACTGTTTCCTTCTGCTATGTTTTTATTTCATTTTTTCCCCTGATCTTCCTTTTTTTTTTTTCTTTCTATTTGTATATGCCAGTAATTTGGAAGGAAAAATACAGAACTATTCCTTTTAATTATTTTTGTTTTTACTTATCTAATTATCAAGACATATTTTGGCTTCTGGGAGGGGAGGGACTTATACATGTATATTACACACACCACTTCTTATGTCCACGCTGACGAATACCTAGTCTTTTTAAAATTTTTATTTAACAATCATCTAATTTAAAATTTATTGACCCCTATTTATCACATTTAGAATATGTGACCCAGGTTTATGCTTACCAGTTTTCAATGTTCATCATCAGTTACTGTATTCCATGTTTTTCATCCTAGTTTAGTCCTAAATCACATTAGTTTACCTTTAAAATGTTTATTGTCTGATAAATTTGTAGTTGAAATTGTTTAAAATCTTCTTTTTTTCAAGAAACACAAGAGAATAATTTATAAGTTGCATAACATTTTTTCTGATACTTTTATTTTTGGTACCATGACATGTCAATGAAAACTTGGCTGGTTATAAAATTCTCAAGTTCTCGTTTTTACTAAAAGTACTCTAAAATGATTCATCATTGTCCTTTGGAAATTAGAACTAGAGGGAATTAGGAGGCTACTGTGATCTTTATTTATTCTTTGGAATTTTAAAAATTAACAATATGCCTGTACAACATTTTTTTAGTTTTATAGTGAAAATTTGCCCTACTTTTCTGTAGTTATTTTATTTAAATAAAAAATAATCTGTATACCGTGTTGTTTTTTCACTTCTGGATTTTATCTTGTGTCCTTAGTCTTGGCCTCTGTTCCAGTTTTCCCACGTTCTTCCACAGGTGTCTTAAATATTCAAATTAGGTCTTTCTCTCTGCCTTCCATTTTTATCATCTCCTCATGATACTTTCTTCTCTTTGTACTTTCTCTCTTCTAAGATGGTTTTTCATGTCACTTATTGAATTTTGCATTTTAATGACTTCTGCATTGTAACGAATTTCAGAGGGATTTTAGTTACTATTGCATCTTTCAGGTTTTTACTTCTCTTCTCCCTCACTTCTGCTTTCTCTCCTTCACGTACCTTAAGTGTCAACATCTCTCTCACCTTTAGTTTATGAAGACCTCGCCTTGTTATGTCCAGTTAACACATTCTTTTTAAATGACCTCTGGTTCCTTCAGTAACTCACCTTCAGTTGTGTTATATGTTTTCACAACCCTCAGTATTCCCTTTCCCTGTTGAGGTGACATCATGGTGGTACTCATGGAGTCCACTCCCATGAGCACAGGTGGGACCTGCCACGTGGCCTCTAGCAAAGGGGACAGATGTCACTGTTGTGCGTTGCTGAGAGCTCCCCAGTGACAGCCAGCAAAAAACAGGGCCTCCGTCTCCACAGCTGCAAGAAACTGAATTTGGCCGACAGCCCTGTGAGCCTGGAAGAAAATCCCGAGTTCCAGGTGAAATTACAGACTATCCAACATCTCCGCTGCAGTCCCGTGAGACCCCAAGCAGGCTCCTGATCATGGAAACTTTGAGATAATAAATATACGTTGTTTTTAGCTGCCAAGATTTTAGAAATTGTGACTCAGCGTTGGAAAACAATACGTTTGCTCAAAATACAAAGTATTTTGAAAGTTCTATGTTATTCCTTCTCCTTACTCATTTTTATAAGCAATCCCATGGCTGAAGGTCCTCATTTATTGCATAAACTTTATTTCTCTTTCTTCATCACTAGAATAAAGAAAAGGTAAACTCAGAACCAAAGCTTCACATTTGTAAAAATTTATTTGAAGGTAAATACATATTTCTTATCTGTCATTTATAGAAGCTCTTAAAGTTGCTATCTAGAGGTGTAGAGATATTTTTCCATGCCTAGAAAATATTTGTGATATTAGTCAAAATACCTAAAAAGTTGGAGCAATTTTGATTGACACCTGAGAATAAAATGTTGCCTTCTTCTTGGCATCCCGAAAGATGTTTTCAAAGCTTATGACTGAAAAAATTGGTCTGTTCAGTGTCAACCTGGGAAAAATATGCATAAAATTTACCCCCAAAATAGTAATCCTAATTTATTTATATTTTCTATTTTCCGGTCAATGCCACAACTAAAACCTTTGAGCCCCGTGGGAAGGCTATATTTTTGTTCGAAATAGATACACTGGCATCAGTAGGGGTGTATTACAGCTTTGTAGTTGCGGTCACTCAGCGTTCTCCTCGCTGTTCCTGTGGACACATCATCTCTTATGGTTTAGTAGGTAGTGCAGGTTAAAAAGAAAGTAGAACTTCCTGCATTATGCTCCATGCACGTTTGCAAACCTCTCTCTAGGACCAAGAAGAGAGGGACTTGCTGGTCCTCTGGAGGCTGGGGTGTGGGTCACCTACCAGGAAGTTGCTCCCAGCCACCCCTTGCAGGGGACTGATCCTACTAGGATCTCTCTGAGCCCACAGAACCCCCTCAAAGCCTGTATTAGTGAGCTCAGGCTCCCATAGCAAAATTCCCCAGAGTGGCAACTGAGACAATAGACATTCATTGTCTCCCAGTCCTGGAGGCTGGAAGTCCATGGTTGAGATGTCTGGAGGGCTGGTTCCTCTCGAGGCCTCTCTCCTGGGTGTGTAGACATGTCTCCTCCCTGTGTCTTCATGTGGTAGTCCCTTTGTGCACATCTGGGTCCTCATCTCCTCCTCTTACAAGAACACCAGTCCTGTGGGATCAGGGCCCAATCTAGGGACCCCATTTTACCTTCATCACCACTTTGAAGACCCATCTCCAAACACAGTCACATTCTGAGTCCTGGGGGTTAGCACAAAATATATGAATTGTGTGGGGACACAACTCAGCCCTCAAGACTGCCAGCTTCTGCATCCAAAGAAACGACATTGTTCTACCATGTAATCTTTGATTTTCAGGTCTTCATGACTTCAGCCCCAACCTGTTCCTGCCTTAAATCAGCCCAAAACCCACACAGGCCCACGGACCTGCGCATGGTGAGACTGAAAAAAGGGGGTTCTCACGGTCTTTTCGCCATTTCTCCTCTGTCCCTCTAGGCTGCCAACTCCTAAATGTATGAATTTATGATAAAAGACACTTCCAACTTTGGAAAGCAGATGGCGTCTGGGGTGTCTCACTACGATTCTCACTATACATTTGGCTGCTTGGCACATCAGATACATAAAGAGCCGGCTTTTCTTTAAAAATCATAACATTTCCTATGTTAGTATAACTGGTGATAAACACTGGTAAAATAATCTAAGAATTTTTTTGTAAAAAACTTGGAGAGGAAGGAATAACCAAATGTACTACTCAATCTAACTCCCATTTCAAACGATGACATAGTTTGCCTTTTTAATATAAAACCAAAGCCAAGGTGGGTAAGGAGAATTAATTTATGGAGGAAGAAATTACTTACAGAGAGAATCTATACCTTGGAAAAATGTATCTGTTAGCAGTGACATATGGGTTTCTCTTTAAAAGCATAAGTTTTTTCAGATCCCATTAGGCATGCATTTTTCTAAATAGTTACCCTCAAACTTCATAAACAAGCCAAACAACATATGGAATGATTACGATTTGCATAAAATATGATGTGGGAAATGCCCCATAAATTCTTCCTAAGTTTGTTGTGCACTTTCTTTTTGGAAACGACAAACCCAAAAGAAAAAAAAGGCTTTACTTCATGATTAAAATCTTTTTCCATTGACCTTTCTCCTAATAACTAAGACCTCATGCTGCTCCAATGAAGTGCTGCACACTATTCTGCAGGAGTCAAGTGAACCTATCCTGGTCACAAACAGTATTTTGTTTCTATGGTGTTCTTCTAAAAGAATAAGCATCCTGCCCCCAATGCTTCCAATAGGCCATGATCAGTAAAGTTAAGGTGCTAGACAAACACAGGAGGCTTCCAGAGCAGACTCCAGGATGAGTCCCCTGAAGCCAAGAAGGGGATTCTCCTGTGGGCTGTGTGACAATAGTACATCATCTCCCCCCCACCTCCCCAGGACAGTGAAAGGAGGTTGTTTGTGATCCCATGTGATCTCTGTTATCACAGGCATAACCAGGGCACAGGGCGGCCTCCTCCTTCTTTAACTTGATTTCACCCACTCATGAAAATCTATGAATGCCACTGTTTTTATATTGCTTAGTATCTTACACTTTTCTGGAGAAATTGGAGGGTGTGGGTATCTGGGGGTAGGGATGGTGAGACTGAGTCTATACACATCTTGACGTTCATCATATTGTTTCCATTCACTCCATCTGTCCCTCCTCCACCAAACATTCCTTGAGGGTCACTGAGTGTCGAGCTCCCTGCTCTGTGACAGCACATGGGTGAGTGAAACCAGAAAGGGGCCTCCCTAAGCAGGAGGGAGGGCGCTGGGCTCCACTTCTGCTCCTGTTGAGACTCTCCAGGGTTCCAATTTCGGAGAGGTGTTGTGTTTTTAAACAAGCTAATGTACAGGAAAGCACTGCGAAACATGCACAGCACTTAAAAATACAAGGAGTTCTTATTTTATCTTATTCATCAAGTTGATTTGACCTTAGACAACACTCTGCCATCAGAGCCTGGGAGAAACCTGCAAGAGAGACCCCACTTCCAGGCAGAACTGAATGACTCCCAAGAGACACGATCCCTCACCTCCTTTATTGTTAGAATAGTCCTCTCTGATGGTCCTACATAGTCTCAGTGGTAGTTTAAGTAGCAACCATTTATGAAGGACTGCGATCCAGGTTGGTGATGACAAAATATAAGGTCACTCATTATCTTCATATTGGCCTTTTTCTTCCACTTTATTTTTTTCATTTCTACACTAATGGAATTGTTACCAACAATATTTCCAATATGTATGGATAGACTTTGACAAATAAGACAGCTGCCACTAAGGGCATTCCCCAGCACAACAAATGGGGCAGAGAGCTTTCAGTTTACAGGGTTCTAACCCTCATAACCTTTGCAAAGCAGACTTTGAGCATCAAACTCTAAGGGGCTCAGGTGACTGCTGGCACAATGACCTCTTCCATAAACTCAGCCAGTGGCCTAACAGCAAAGGAAGTCGAAGACAATCTCCAGTGTAGATATGGATTCAGATCACATTTTAACAACACCAAGAAGTGATACCATGCTCGGACGATGGAGGCCTGGACAAACACATTTCTATCCACTCTTTCTTCTAGGTGCCTGTCTGCCCACCAGTTAGCTCTCGGCAGCAGTGTACCTGGACCCTCAGAAATGATGATTCCAGTGAAAGAGGACTGGAGCCCACAAAGGACAACTTTAACAACAACCATCAGTTACATCCTGAGAAGCCACCTTCCACAACAATGTCAGCAAGACCAAAATGCTGAAAGGATGCCTCTCTTTTTACCGGGCAATTCTGCTCTGGGGATCTACGACATCAAGGTAAAGGCACCGTATGTTACTTCTACTTATAAAAAATTTAAACGTTTACTTGGTGTTTGTGACCTGGAGAAACTTAACAGTATTTTGAAACATGAACTATGCTCTGCTATTTCTGTTATCCACTTGTGTGTCTCTTTATTGGAAGTGAAAAGTAGAAAGGTTGGAAAGACACCCAACGTGGTAGAGGTGTCTGTGAACTGGTTACAGAAGGCAGAGTAACTGGAGGAGAGCAGAGGGCTGAAAGCAGGAAGGCATATTTGATGCAATGGTGTGATGGTGTGAACCCATTTAGATGGATGTGTGTGTGCGTAGACATGGAAGCATCAATCAAAGATGGACCTGTCAGGGGTCAGATTTTTTTATGGATTAGTATTTTCTTCCTTATACGTTATTTCTATTTCTTACTTTCTTTTTATTTACTTTTTACAACAAGCATATGTTATTTAGATAATCAGAAAAAAAAAATGAAGCTACATTCTCTGTGAAATAAGAATGGTATTCATAACAAGATTCAACGGTAATCTTCTGGAGCAAGAACTATATTTTCTCTATCTTTGTATTCCATAAAATGTCTACCTGAGTTCTTTCACATATACCTCTAGCAAATATTTTTGAATAATCAATTCTGAGATCTAAAGACATTAGATATTATTCACTGTAAGAAATTTCATTCCCGTGAAATATTACTAAAATAGATGAATGTCAATTAAAGGTATTAACATCAGTTTTATTTAAAAAAGTAAATAAAATTTAATAAAGAAGATTCAGCATTAAAATTTTTCTTGGAATGGGATATGATGAGCCATTACTATTAGCAAAATTTCAATTTTTTATTAGAAATATATTTTACGTTTTTTTTAAACTTACCACTGTTTCTACATATAATTCTTTAAAATAACTTCTCCAAATATGTCAAAGTAGCTGTGACTAAATGAAGGGTCTTTGTTGCCTCAGTATGGTGTGAGGAGTGAACAGTGAGTGGAAGTGTGCTGGCTTTTTCTGGAGGATGCGATTACATGCACTCGTCCATATGTTTCTTGAAATCCAGCTGTGTCAGGAATTGCCTAGCAACACAGCGCAGAGACAGGATTCAGGAAGAGTGGCAGAATTTGTGACAACAGCGAAGAGAAAACCCTGCATAAATGAGTGTCATAAATGCTGACTTTTTTTTCAAGGAAAAAATATGAGATTAACTTTCAAGTTATGTTTGCTATAAAAGCTCAGAGGCCCAAACCAGCCAGCAGTACATGTGTCACATTCTAGGCTTGGGTGACACACTCTCACCATCACATTTATTGCTCCCAGGTCCCTGTGGATAACGACCAACAGCTTTCCTTCTCGAACCAGCAAAGATGGAGGCAGCTGTGTCCTAAACCACTCCCAGGGGCTCTGTGTTTCTGTGTGTGTCTTTGTGTGCGCACGCATGTGCACACACAATATGAATATTTACATACATACCTACACACTATAGACACACCTATTAGGTACACACACAAAGATATCGAATGTATTTACTACACGGAATTGGCTCCGTAATCATGGAGGCAGGGAGTCCCAGGGTCTGCACTCTGTGAGCTGGAGCACAGGAGAGCCTACGCTTCAGTTTCAGTCTGAGTCTGAGTCAAAGGCAAGAAGACCAACACCTCAGCTCAAAGATAGGCAGAAACAGAGCTCTTGCTCACTCTTTTTGTTTTCTTCAGGCCTTCCTTCAGTAGATTGGATGAGGCCCACCCACGCTGAGCAGGGCCCTCTGCTCTACTCAGGCCACTGATTCAACTGTTCATCTCACCCACAACCACCCTCCCAGACACACCTAGAATAATGTCTGACCAAATGTCTGGGCACCCTATGGCCCAATCAAATTGACCAAGAAAATTAACCACCATTTCATACCTCCATATATAGATGCTGGTATAGGGAGAGCTATAGCTATGGGTTGATGAGGGCACAGAGAGAGATAGAGAGGGCTCTGTGAAGACCCCAGAATTCTAGAGGCAGCTCTGTTGTTAACCAGCTCTGTAGAAGGTGGAGATTCATTAACTTTTCCTAAGTTACACACAAAAGACTTTTTTAGACTCATCCATAGCAGCTCAAATAGAAAAAAAACAATTTTAACTAATATATATTCACAATACAGCAGCTGAATAATTTCTAAACTATGAGGTAACCTTGAGGAAATATGCAAAAGACAGTCACTTTTCTCTAGTTTTGCATGATTTAAAACCTGGTTTTCATGTTTTTCCCTTAACACTAGGATAATCATAATGTTTTTGTGACTAGAATGGTATTGTCGGTTTCAGTACACAGAAATTTAAGAGCAGGCCAAATGATTTGTCTACCTTGTCATTTCAGAAAGAGTTTAGGTTAGACCATTCATTAAAATACATTTCTGTCTCAGCATTCCATTTTTGATAACATATTCATTCAAATGTAGCTGTGCACATGCATTCAAATTTATAGGTTGAAATTTTCTTACCATATACAACAGGAGGAAATCTAAGAAATAGTATGTATATATTATATATATACATTATATAATACATATAAATAATATGGCATAAAAGGATCCTGGGATATCTAGAATTACTGGAGTTCATAAAGCAATGTAATGAATCTAACATTTTAGAAACAGTTTTTCTTCTTTACTTCAAGTGTAAGTAAATTCAGAATCAAAGGAGAAACAAAATATTAACTTGGATTTTAAGACATTAAATCTGTCTAAAATGGGTAAGGCCCACAATCATCCACAGGGCTATGCATATCTGAACTTGTAGATACATGTGTGGAATGATTCTTTCAGTGAGGAACCAATTTGTCCTTTACAAATGGATCACCACAGGTTTCGTTAATGTGTTCATTAGGCCTCCATATGGAGCATGCTGTGTTGAGAGACAAATAGAAACAATTTGGAATGAATCTATAATGTAAATCAGAGCACGTGGATGAAAGGAGAACCCAAGATTGTGTGGCCTTTATTTCCTTTAACTAATAAAATTTCACAGTTCCTTCAGGCAGTGTCTTGGCATTCCCCATCTAATGAGTAAAGAAATGCAGGGAAAGGCTCAGTCCCCAACAAGGATGAACATTTTAGGGCTTTGTGTTTTGGAATTGCCCAAGAAAGGGGCATATTAAATTGAGCCATGTGAAATTAATGTGTTTACAAGTCCAAAACGATCAATTATTGGTGGTTTCCTAGCTATTCAATAAAATCAGTGTCAATGGATTTAAGGGAATAGGAGAAAGGATGTGGATGCTCCCTCAGACTGGAAGTAGGGACTTGGGCTTTTTAATAGCGCTATTTAAAAACAGGTAACTTTTGAGGTTGGGTGGGTAACAGAGGTTTTAAGTAATAAACTAAGCATTATTCAAACAGGCGTAAACAAGGGCATGAGGGAGAAGATATGAAACAAAATGTGGCACCACAAAGCAAGAAGTGATTGGTAGACGTGTAGGCTCATCAAATGACTGAAGTACCGACCACACACACAATTTTCACTCTGTCTCTAAATTACCTGCTTACCCTCTCTCCATCACTTTTATCTTTTATTCACAATCCATCTGTCAACTCCATTAGTCTATAATTCTCAAGTTTGATTTGTACTAACCACACAGTTTCTAGTCCTATTATTTTTAATGGCTTACATCCAATTTCTTTTTTGGTATACCTCAGACAAGCCCTACTCATCTGTGATGCCCATACCTCAAGCCCCACTTCCCCTAAAATCTTTCGTGCTTCAAATATCATATTTCTCACTTTATCAGACACTTCTGAACAATATTTTCTATACTCACAATTTATAACACAAATATTACTCTTTATTGTATATCAATTTCTCATATGTTTTACTTCTCCAGTTAGACTATAAGTTCTTTGCAGCTTGGATCCAGTCTTCACCATTATTATCCCCCAGAGATACACAGACCTTAATAATTAAATAATAATAACTTATTGATTACCAACTCTACCTAGCAGACACCTATAGAAAACTCCACCTGACAACATCAGAATATGCATTAGCCTCAGGGATAGACCACAGGAGGACATAAAACCAGCCTCAATAAATTTAAAATATTGAAATTTTAAAAAGTATTTTCTCTGACCATAATGGCATGAAATCAGAAGTTAATAACAAAAAGAAATTTGGGAAATTCACACATATATGAATATTAAACAACACATTCTTAAATAACCAATGGATCAAACAAGAAATCACTAGAAAAATTTCTAAATACTTTAAAACTAATGGTTTCAAATTACTATGAAATTAATGAAATGAGGGCACAACATCCTAAAAATTATAGGATACAACCAAAACAGTATGTAAACAGAAATTTATAGATAAATGCTTACATTAAAAAAAGAAAGATCTTAAAGGGATAACCTAAAGTTTTACCTTAAGACACAGGGCAATGGAGAGTGAACTCAACCCAAGGCAATCCAAAGGAGGAGAACAGTGAAAATTAGAGTGGGGATTAATGAAACAGAGAATAGAAAAACAACAGAGAGCCAACAAACCAAAAGTTAATTATTTGAAAGGAACAACAAAATTGATAGCTTTTTAGCTAGACTGAAGGAGCAAAAAAAGAGAGAAAATTCATTATTAAAATCAGAAATGAAAGAGGAGAACTTTTTGCCCATCTTACAGGAATAACACATATCATAAGGGACTACTATGAACAACTGCACACCAACAAATTAGATAACTTAGATGATGGGAAAAGTTTTAAGAAAGATGCAAACTACTGAAACTGACTCAAGAGGAAATAGAAAATCTGAATGGACATAACAAAGAAATTGAATTAGTAATCAAAAGCTACCAAAAAAGAAAAACCCAGACCCAGTTGGCTTCACTGATAAATTCTACCAAATATTTAATAAAGAATACCAATTTTTCTCAAACTCTTTGAAAAAACAGAAGAGGAGGAAACACTTCACAGTTCATTCTATGAAGCCAGTATTACTCTCATCACAAGAACCAGAAAAACATATAATAAGAAAATCAAACCACAGAGCAATATATCTTATGAATATAGACACAAAAATCCTTAATAAAATAGCAAACAAAACAACCAGAGGCATATAAATGGATTATATAACATGACCTAGAAGGATTTATTTTAGCAATGTAAGATTTGATTAGCATCCTAAAATCAATTAATATGGCACACGCTATCAACAGAATAAAAGATAAATAAAAACCTCAGAATCATCTCAATAGACACAAAAGAGCATTTAACAAAATTCAGCACACTTCAAGATAAAACAGTTAAAATAATAATGAAAAGGAACTTTCTCAAACTGATAAATGTCATCTATAAAACACTCAAAAAAGGATTTGCCTATTCTGGACATCTAAGAAGATTCATATTTGTCCTTTTGTGTCTGGCTTCTCACAATTATCATGTTTTCAAGACTCATCCATGTTATAGCATGTGACAGCATTTCAATCCTTTTTATGGCCAAATGATATTCCATTGTATTGATATACAGTAGATCTTCATTACTTGTGGATTTTTTTTTGAATTTTATTTTATTAATTTTTTTATACAGCAGGCTCTTATTAGTTATCTATTTTATACAAATTAGTGTATATATGTCAATCCCAATCTCCCAATTCATCCCACCATCACCACCACCCCCCCGCCACTTTCACTTGTGGATTTCTTATTTGTGAATTCCCCTACTCACTGAATTTTATTTGCAATCCCCAAATTAAAAGACTGGTGGTGATTTTGTGGTCATTTGTGAACATATGCAGAGGGGCAAAAAATTTGTGTCACACCGCACTCATGTCCTCATCTGAAGTTGAATAAGGCAGTGCTCTGTTTCTTCTTTCATGTCTTAAACTACAAACAAGTGTCCTATTTAGTGTCCTAGTTTTTTGGGTTTTTGTGCTTTTTCTTGGTGATTTTGCGTTTAAAGTGGGCCCCAGGCACAGAGTCCTATCTAGTATTCCTAAAGGTAAGGAGGCTGTGATGGGCATATGGAGAAAGAATGTGTGTTAGATCAGCTTTGTTCAGACATGACTTATGGTGCTGTGGCCAGTGAGTTCAATGCTAGTGACCCAATAGTATGGTGCACACATAAAAAGGAAGAGGACGTTTGCTGACCTGTGCATGAATCCACTCTGGAAACATCTGTAGTGTATGATGAAACTGGGAAAGACAGAAAAGTAACTAAATTCATGGATCCATGAGATGACAACAGATAAAAAGTGTAGTGGACAGCACTGTTGTGAGACTGAAAGTCCAAGAAATTTATGGTCACGTTACCCGGGGTCAGGAAAATGCCAAACCCTTCTCAGCTAGTGCTGGCAGGCTCCCATGCTTTCAAAAGGCTATAGAGAAAAATGTTAAATCTGCAGTTGAGCCAGATCACAAGTATGTGGAATAACCTATAAAATACCTGCTGAGTGTGATGCAAGAAAAGTTTATGTGGAAGAGTGGGTTTGCAACACTGATGAGATGGATTTGATTTAAAAGGATGGTGGAAACTGAACCTGAATAATGCAAATGGCTTCCAAAGTCTCCGGGTTTAAACCATTCAAAAACAGTGCAATTAATTATCTGTAAGACAAATATGTTAAATAATGTGTCTTTAAGTGGAAACACACATAAAAGAAGAATATGCATGGACCCGTTGATGGAAGAGTGAGGAAAGGCTGGAAGGAACCTGACCCTGGCCTCCCCGGACCATGGTTCCTTACTCCCTCACCCACTGTTCGTGGTGATTCTGTATGGACACAACTAATGTAAATAACAAGGACCGGCTGTCCAACTGCTGCTTATCCATTCATCAGTTGATGGAAATTTGGATTGTTTCCACTTTTTGGCTATTTATGAACAGTGGTGTTATTAACATTTATGTACAAGTTTTTGGGTGAACATATGTTTCTGATTCTTAGGACAGATACCTCAGACCAGAATTGATCAGCAATATGAAAATTCTGTGTACTTTTCTGAGGAGTTGCCACTTTTCTGCAGTGGCTGCACCATTTTACATTCCCATCAGTGATATGAGGGTTCCAGTTTGTACACATCCTCACTAACAATGGTTACTCTCTTTATACTTTATTCTGACCACAGCCATCCTAGTTGGTGTGAAGTGTATCTCACTGTGGTTTTGATTTGCATTTCTCTAATGGCTAATCATGTTTGGCATCTTTTCATGTGCTAATTGGCCATTTGTGTATCTTTTTGGGAGAAACATCAATTTTTTAATTGAGTTATTTTTCTTTTATTGTTGAGTTGTAAATTTATTGTATTTGTCATATTCTAGATACTAGACTTTTATCAGATATGTGATTTGCAAATATTTTTTCCTATTCTGTAAGTTGTTTTTCTTTTTTGTTCTTGATAGTATCCTTTAACAGAGTTGTTAAAAATTTTTTTGAAGAAGTACAATTTATTTTTTTCTTTTGTTGCTTGTATATTTGGTGTCTTTACTAAGAAACTGTTGCCTAATTCAGGAACTAACAGATTTATACCTATCTTTCTTCTAAAAGTTTTGCAGTTTCAGCTCTCACATTTAAATCTCTCATCCATTTTGAGTTACTTTTTGTATACAGTGTGAGGAAGGAGTCCAAATTAATTCTTTTGCATGTGTAGATCTAATTGTCCCTGTACCATTTGTTCAAAAGACTATTTTTCCTCTTCTAAAGATCTTGGCTCCCATGCTAAAAATCAATTGATTAAAAATGTATGGGTTGGAGGCTTCCCTGGTGGCGCAGTGGTTGAGAATCTGCCTGCCAATGCAGGAGATACGGGTTCGAACCCTGGTCTGGGAAGATCCCACATGCCGCGGAGCAACTAGGCCCGTGAGCCACAACTACTGAGCCTGCGCGTCTGGAGCCTGTGCTCCGCAACAAGAGAGGCCGCGATAGTGAGAGGCCCGCGCATCAAGATGAGGAGTGGCCCCCACTTGCCACAACTAGAGAAAGCCCTCGCACAGAAACGAAGACCCAACACAGCCATAAAAAAAAAAAAAAAAAAAGACTAGAGATTTAAAAAAAAATGTATGGGTTTATATCTTGCCTCTTAGTTTTATTCCATCAATCTGTACATCTATCTTTATGCCACATTTTCTGAATTACTGTAGCTCTGTATTAAATTTTGAAATTGGGAAGGGTAAATTCTCCACTTTTGTTTTCTTTTTCAAGACTGCTTTGATATTTTTGGGTCCTTTGACTTTACATGTGCATTTTAGAATCAGCTCCATTTCTAAAATAAGGCAGCAGAGATTGCATTGAAACTATACATTAATTGGGAGAGTGTTGCAATCGTAACATATTAAGTTCTCCAACCCATGAAATGGAGTATCTTTCCATTTGTTTGGATGTTCTTTAATTTTTCTTATCAATGTTTTGTAGTTTTCAGTGTACAAGTCTTGCTCTTCTTTGGTTATATTTATTCCCAGGTATTTTGCGATTTTTGATGCTGTTGTAAATGGAATTGTTTCCTTAATTTTATTTCAGATGGTTTATTGCTAGTGTATAAAATACACAACTAAATTTTGTAGGTGGATCTTGTACTCTGAACATTCCTGACTCATCTGTAAATTCTAAATTTCTTCCCTTTCTGTCAGGATTTTTTATACATATATGAGATCATCACATCTGCAAATAAAGATTATTTTTCTTCTTCCTTTCCAACCTGGACCTGTTTTATTTCTTTTACTTTCCTAGTTGTTCTGGCCAGAAGCTCCAGAGCCATTTTGGGTAGAGTGATGGGAGCACACACCCTGTTACTCCTGTTGCTGTTCTTAAGGGGAAAGCCTTCAGTGCTACACTATGAAGTAGGACATTAGCTGTAAGATTTTCATAGATGTCATTTTAGCAGACTGGAAAAGGTACCTTTATTCCTAGTTTGTTGAGTGTTTTATCATAAAGTGGTGTTGAATTTTGTCAAATGTTTTTTCTTTATCCATTGAGATGATAGTGTGTTTTTTTTTTTACTTAATTATACTAATGTGTTACAGTGATTGATTTTCAAATGTGGGCCCAACTTGGCAACAAATTCCTCTTTAGTCATAATGTATAACCCTTTTTATATGCTGATGTATTTGGTTTGCCCATATTTTTTCAATAATTTTTTCATCCAAATCATAAGGAATATTGGTCTGTAGTTTTCTTGTGATGTCTTTGATGACCTTTGGAAACAGCATAATAATGGCATCAAAGCATGAGTTGATGTCATCCATTCTCTTTTTTTTGAAGAGATTGAAAAGAATTGGTATTAATTCTTCATTAAGCGTTTGGTAGAATTCATCAAAGAAGCCAACTGGAGCTGCATTTTCCTTTGTGGGTAGCTTTTTGATTATTAATTTTTCTCTTAGGTATTACAGGTCTAATATGATTTTTAAATTTCTTCTGAAACAGGTTTGGTAGTTCTTTCATTTCATCTATTATCTATAATTATCTAACTTGTCGGCATTGAGAGGTTCATAGTATTCCTATATAATGCTTTGTATTTCTGTAATGTTGGTAGTAATGTATCCTCTTTCATTCTTGATTTTACGAATTTGAGTTCTCTCTCTTTTCTCTTGGTCAGAATACTTAAAGTTTTGTCCATTTTATTGATATTTTCAAAGAAATAACAGTGGGTTTCATTTATTTTCTCTACTGCTTTTCTATTCTCCAGTTATTTTATTGCCTCCTAATATTTATTATTCCTTTTCTTCTTATTGCTTTGAATTTAGTTTTCTCTTCTTTTTCTTGTTTCTTAAACTGGAAGTAGATTATTTGCAATTTGTGGGAACTGTGCAAGTTTATCAGAATTGGTTAAAGAAAAATGACAAAATAAAAAAAATATTAGAGGGAAATTAAGAGTAATGAAGCTATAATAATAGATTCCAACAGAATTTTAACAGAATTTTAAGAAGGGGAAAATTGATAAGGTGGGGGAAGAGAGATGATTATTTTTCTAGAAAGAGGGAATGAAAAATGTCCTCACATTTAAGGTTCACAAGGAACCCAAAATAGGGTAAATAAAAAGGAACTATACCTAAATGGTGTGCTGATACTTCAGGATGCCAAAGAGTGGTGTTCTAAGCCTGACAACAGACCACGGCAGATGGCAAAAGGCACTGTCAACCTGGGATTCTATTCTCAGTGATGCTGTTTTTCAACAGAGTGGGAAAATCAAGGGGTTTAAATCTGACAGAAGTGACCACTTACACTAAAAGATCAAATAGAGGATATTCTCCAAGAAAAGGAAAACTACCCCTAGAACCTAAGTCTAGGATTCCAAAAATGAGTATGAGCGAAGATATTTGTAAATATGGAAGAGATTTAAATAAACATCGACTGTGTGGTAGGCTGAGGAAAAGATACATCCCATCACCCTTCCTCCCAAAAAGATGTGTCCACATCCTAACCCCTGGAACATAAAAATGTTATCTCATGTGGACGAAGTCTTTGAAGGTGTAATTAGATTAAGGATTCTAAGATGAGATCGTCCTGGGTTACTCAGTCCTTGTAAGACAAGGAGAAGGAGCTGAGGCAGAGAAGTCTCCTGAAGACTTTGAGGGACTCAGGGGCTGTGGGCACCTCAGAAATTAGCAGCTCTCTCATGCCACAAGCAATCTGGACGATGGTTGCTGCCTCCCCACGGCTGGGGGTGTGTGTACAGCACCCCTTGAAGCCCCTACAAACACCAATCTAACCAGCTGAGAACTCCGAGCACATCTGGGCAGGAATGGACTGAACCTGCCCTCAGTCTGAACAGCTGACAGCTAAAACTGGACCCACTGAGGAGCGGGTGGAAGATGAGGTGACCTCAAGCTGATCCTCTAGGCACATGAAAGAGGAGCATCAAGCAATGGGCTTGAGGTGAAGCAGGGAGATCTGAATGTCTACACAGAGGGGTGCTCAAGGCAACCCCAATCCTGAGAAACAAAAGGCAAATCATCAGAAATAAAGATGGATTTGGTTTTAGATCCGAGAGTGTGAAAACCTGAGTGCCCAGAGCACAGGGCCGGATGAGAGCGTCAGGGCCCCGGGGACGGCTGGCAGGGCAATGGGAGGGGGTGGGGGACCAGCCCCGCCTTCTGTCAGGGTCCAGGTGATCTGGAAATATTCAGTCCTTAACAGCCCAGAAACTTGAAAATGTCCAAACTCCAAGTAAAATTGGTAATCTCTGGTCTTCTTCTGCACTTTTTTTTGCATCTCGGTAACATGGTTTATTTTTGGCCCAGAACCCCGACCCTGTGGGATGGTTCTCATTCCCAGAGGAGATAAATTAAATAGGACCTTGTGCCTCTACTCCCTGTTGTATCTCTGATCTATGCCCGAGTGCAGATCCCAAAAGGCAACTCTGAAGAGACAATCTGATAGGTGAATCGGCTTTTGAAAGTTTAGGCCAAATCCCTCGTGCTATTTTTGCCTTGCATACATGCAAAAGTTACCTCTTACACTGTTCCAGATACAATTTTTATACAGCTCCTCACAGCCTCATTCACTTTAAGTTTCTCTTTTCCAATCCTATTATCCCCTCAAGCATTGCACATAATTTTTCTCTGCTTGTTAGCTCACTGCCTTGTTAATAACTCTGATTCTTTATTTCATGCCGGGTACTTGTTCACAGTGATGAGGTGGAGCTCAGCTACCATCAACTGAGTGCCTCTTTCAGCAATGAATCTCTTACTTGATTCTCATCAGCCCCATCCTATGTATCATTTCATCTTCACTTTTGTCTAATGCTTTGTATCAATTTCTCTGTTCTGGCCGAAATTGTTACTTTGTCACATCATCAGCTAAACATGAGGCATCAAATATTTCTCTCTCTTTCATAAACAGCCCTGAGCTTCACTTTCAGCTGAAATTCAGGGAATTAGTAATACATATACTACTTCTAACGAGGGCATTTACATGACTCTGCAGTGTCTACGTCAGGTGCTACGCTGGAGTTGTGAAGTTTACACCTTAAGTCAGACATTTCTGCTCCCAAGCCATTAACTGTCCACCACAGAGGTCAAGACATTCATTTGTATACAGAAACTCAAATACCTTTATTACCCAGTGGGATGTAATAAGCACCGCGTGGGTGGCACTGCTACCCAGGGACTGCCAATTAAAGTCAGAATCACAGTTTGCTAAGATCATATTACAGGGGCATTTGAGTTGGGACTTGAACAGAAACCAAGGGGTTGATAGGCTGGGAGTGTGGTCTAGGAAAGACTAAAACTGGAGAAGTCAGCGAGGGAAATTTTTTTAACAATCCATGTTGATGAGCATCAATCACATTTATAAATATTTACCATTTAAACATGGTGGTATACAACTTTCTACCATCAGAGGAATTTTTGGAGAGCCTCTTTTGTTTTCTGATAGTGATTGGAATGCCCATGCACCTGGGTACATGATGTCATTTTATTCTAGTCACTTTCCAAACTCCTGGAGCTCTTTCAGCCCCGGTGTAAAAGCAGTTTTCCTTCCCTGACTAATCATCAGTGCCATATGCAGGTCTTGGCTCCAGAAAGTCTTGACTGTTGATGCCTAGATGACTTTTCCCCATGAATATGGAAGAGGAAATATGGATTTGAACTTCTGATGGACAACAGATGTTCCTTCCTTCTATATGCTGAGGGGAAGGAATTTCTCAGAGCTCCATTCCTAGTTCAGCGTTAGTCTTCCACATCCCATTTAAATGTCCTTTTGCTCTTTCCTGGGATGTATATTTATTTTATTAGGATATGAAAGTTTCCCTAATGACTCATGACTGGCTTGGTCTTTATCTTTTCTAGGTCATTCTAGAGGTCCCAACAGTCCAGAGGTGGTGGTGAGGGTTAGGATGAGAGAGTTACCATGGAGATGATATTGTTCCTCTTTGGTTGATGACTCGTAAAATCACACGGGCACTCTGTGAACATGGTAGACTTCAAAATACAGTTAATTCAGAGGAAATAATGTAAACACTCTCAGGAATTACATATTCCATGTTAAGGCTTCGGACTCCCAAAAAAGTTACAAATGCTTTGTCATGCTCTTTACTCTTGAATAATTGTAGAGACATGGTTTTTTTTTTTTTTTTTTTTTAATTATTTATTTATTTATTTTTGGCTGTGTTGGGTCTTCGTTTCTGTGCGAGGGCTTTCTCTAGTTGCGGCGACCGGGTGCCACTCTTCATCGCGGTGCGCGGGCCTCTCACCATTGCGGCCTCTCTTGTTGCGGAGCACAGGCTCCAGACGCGCAGGCTCAGTAATTGTGGCTCACAGGCCTAGTTGCTCCGCGGCATGTGGGATCTTCCCAGACCAGGGCTCGAACCCGTGTCCCCTGCATTGGCAGGCAGATTCTCAACCACTGCGCCACCAGGGAAGCCCGAGACATGGTTTTTGATTTTTCTTGGGTTAATAATGATTTGCAAATTTTTGGCTGAGTTAATCAATAATAATACCTAATACTTAGCTAGTGCTTAATAGGTGCTGGGAATTCTGCTGTGTTTTAAGCATTATCTCCATATAATTTTCACAAGAACTCTGTGATATAGATACAATTATTATGCCCATTTTTTATGAAGAAACTGAAGAACAGAGAAGTTGGGTAGCTGCCCTGCGATCACACAGCTAGAAAGTGGTGAATCCTGGAGTAGAAAGTAAGATATCCGATGCTATATTCATGTTCTCAACCATGAGGTCTTACTGATGGTAATTTATTAGCTATTCCTGACCCGTCCTATCATTAACACATTCAGTTCATTGAGTGTTTGTGTGTGTGCACCTAATTGTCGGCTATTGGTTTTTCACATAATATACTTTAATGGATCTTTAAAAAATTTGTCATTAAATTCATAGCTGATTTAAAGTTAGCATAGAAAATCCCTTTAGAACAAATGCAGATTAAAGCAAAAGAAATGTACGTCTCCTGTGAGAGCGCTGCTTGTCTCGAAGTCTTAGTTTCTGAGCTGATGGTCTCAGCTGATATGAGGAAACGTGCAGCTCTGTGAGGACCTGCCTGTTTCAAACAACCATTTGGGGAGAGATTATCCAAAATCTTCTCTTTCTGTGAAAACGGTCCTGAACTATGTCACATATATTTGAATGTGTCTATACTAACTGGCACATTTGACTGTATAATCCCTGGAGAGTTAACATTTTAATGAGAGCTTTAAAATGAGTAAATTGTGCCACCTCAGATCGAATTCTGATGATCTGATTTCTACTGGAAATCTCATAAGAAAACAAGCAGACATATCTCAGGAAATAAATGTACTGTTAATTCAATAGAGAACAGAAAGCTATGTCTTTGGTTTGCTATAAAACAATAAAACTATGTTTTTCATATTTGCATAGGCAACATTATAATTAGTACAGTAAGTAGGGGCCAAAGACAGGAAGTGAAGTCATGTTATAATATTGTTTTTACAACAAAATTATATTATTTTTTCTAAACAAAGGGGCAATGAGTTAACCTGAAAGTAAGAATAATATGCAAAATTAATTTTGCTCCTTTTCCTTAAGAATATGAAATAAAGAACAGAAAATGTGTCCAAAGACAGTATACATATATATCAATAATTTTCTGGAAATGCTCTTGCATTTCCAGAAAATGATACTTAGAACACTTGCGAGGAATGATGTATTTCTTTCAAGATCAGCATTCTGTGCTCCTCTAGAACGCGGTCTGTCAGGGTGGTAATTATGGGCCGCACAGCGAGGACACAGGCTAATCACTACCTGCAAATGTTTACATATTAAAAGATGCACTGGAAAAAGTGCAGCTACATTATTTTAGATGTAGCCATTACCATTCTTTGAAATACATGATATTTTTCATTTCCATATCATTTTTAATCTCTGACCCCAAAATTAGGATATTGAGAAGGTCACAGGGAACTAAATTCCTTAATGATCCTTCATTATTCAGTAATCTGGTTGATTTTCTACCTTTGCTGTTTGTCACTTGTTAGATGCGGCATTTTCACCCACTGACCATTTTCTAAATTATTCATCAAAGGTCCTTGTGACATCAACCCCACTCAACATTTCTTTTATAAAGCTTCTTGCATCTGTTTTTCCCCCATTCCATTCTCCAAGATGAGATTTCCATGACTTTAAGCATGGGCTACTTCAATAATGTGAATACATTCACCAGCAAGCATGCATTGGTGTGTCTACAAGAAGCCAGGTGCTTTCAGAAGTCATTCCCAGGCTTCAGAGAGCTTACCACTTACTAGAGGAGATGAGCAAATAAACACACATGTGTAAACACACACGAAGTATACACATGCATAAACACATACATGCACATGTACACAAACATGCAGACATACACACATGCATAAACACACATTCACATGACCATAAGTAGACACACATAAATACATGCATAAATACACACACTCACAGTTTCTAGTGCCAGTAACTGTCTGGTACTGAAGGCATTTCGTTATCTGGCCCCAAGCTCCCTCCCAGCTTTAGCTTTCACCATTCCTCACACAAAACACCAGATCCACAAGGATATTCCACCACGTGGAGCCCAGGTAACCAGCGCATCCTTGCCTTTGTGCCTGCGGACTGCCCATCCCTCTCTGATTTCCTAGTCTTATCTTGCATTCAATTCCCACATGGAGCTCCACCTCCTCAATGAATTGTGTTTGTTGAACGGGGCATAAAGGATGGCGCAGCTTGTAAATGGCCACACGAGAAACATGCACTTGAAAAGTGGTCCAAATATATGGACAAAGAAACATCTTTTGTCATTTACAGTGGACAGAACGTTACAGGGGCTTTCTTTGGATCCTCCAGCAGTGCTGCCCATAGGCCTCACTATGACAGTAGAAAGGTTCTCAGCTCCACCCAGGACAGTAGCTGGTAGTTACACGTGGCTATTGTGTGGTTGAAAAGTGGCCAATGTAACTGAGTAACTGAATTTTAAATTTTATTTAATTTAATAAATTTAAATATAAATAGCCACATGTGGTTCACGTAGCTTTGCAGCAATTGCATGTCATGCAGTCTCTCTCTGGGAAAGAATAAGCTCTATCGCTTGTAATCAAAAGCTGAGATAATGGAAAGTAGTGTATTTTCACTCTTACTCTACACTGGGCATGATGAGTAACATTATGGGCATCACATAAATGTAAAGTGCATTTGTTGCTGTCAAAGGAATTTAAAATCTAAGTGAAGGTGGAAGCTAAACCCACAGGCGGCAGTAACAAATAAGGGAAGTATTTATATGTGGAAGTATGGAATTTAGGATGCAATAATGAGGGAAGAGCTCACAGAGCAGCTGGTGTGAAATTAACTCATTTACAACCCCAGCATTTTCTGAGTCTTTGCTAGGTACTGGGCGTCCAGCTAATCCCTGGGCTAAGTTATACAGCTACAGAAGGCTGCACGTGGTGTGAATAGATGAGAGGCTAACAAAAACATAACTTAATTATTTAGGCTTGTTCTGAGTATGCCCAGTAGGTCATGACCTTGGAAAAGGGACGGACACACGTCACAGACCACCTCACTAGCACACCCACTCCTGCTCATCATCTACGTGCCTGCAGCTTTCCTGGACTCATCATGGAGCTTCCACTTTTTGAAACTTCACAACAACCTGGATTGGGAGCCCTGGAACCTGAAACTATGAACCATTGTTTGGAGGGACAGAGGCTCTGGGAAAGGCCATCCGTGGACCGTTCTGGTGGAGATGGGCAGGGAGGCTGGAGAGCTGGTGCCCAGCACATGGAGCCACAAGACGGGGAGGGGACATGTGGGCATCCACACCGGCAGACAGTCCAACACCCAGAACACGCTTTCTGCCCTTGAGCTTCAGGGAAGCACCTCCATTTCTGCAGAGGTGTCCTAGCAAAGCTGGTTCACCTCTGAACAGCTGAGGGTCAACAAAGCAAAGGCTAATAGGATTCGACAGGGCCACAGCCATGGGGTTTGTCCAGGCTTGTGACCGAGGAGCCATTTCGTCCTTAGGGTTAGCTCAAGGACCATATGCACACGGGCTCCTGCCCACCTCTCCCTGAAGCCCCCCGCCTTGTCACAGCCCATTCTTCTAATTCGCTGCGTTTATAAGAAGTGGTGATTATATATTTTCATCTTCTCCCCCATGGCCTGCACCCTCCCTGAGGAGTGATTACTTCTGTCGTGCCCACTGCTGTTATCTTCAGCCTCACGTGCAGCACCCAGTAAACATCTGTCAAATTGTGTCCAAAAAAATGAAAAAGGAGCGGATGCTGAACCTTGAATAAGTCCCTTGTGACTCTCCTGACATGTCCCCAAATCCCAGGTGACTGGAGTTGAGAGATGATCTATTGAAAGTTCTAAACTCTCCTGGAAATCAAGGTCTTTTACAGCTTAAAAAATACAACACCTCAAAGAAAATCAAAAGATGAAAGCAGTAGGAATTTGATAGCCTTCTGTCCTAGAGAAAGTAACTATATCCTATACTAGAATCAAATTTTCACCTCTGAATGTGGAAGATAGCAGGAAGAATCACAAGCTAGCTTATTCAATTCCTGAAATATGACTTTTTCTTAAAAAGTTGGGTTCGGAATGCCTCAAAGTGGTACTTACATGTACTATTTGGAAGAAATTGAAGGAAAGCACACGCTACACACACACACACACACACACACACACACACACACACACACAGACACAAGCATGTTCCACACAGAAATTAACCAAATATTTATCAAGTACCTGTCATGGGACAGACATCATAAAAATCCTTGTCCTTGTGGAGCCTAGATCTGGTGCCTAGATCTGGTGTGGGAGAAACTAAACAAGTAAAATGTACAGCATGTGAAGGAGTGATAAATGCCACAAAGAAGAAAATTTTAAAAAGATATTTTCAATTTTAAGTAGTGTGATTGGGGGGAGCCTTTACTGAGAAAGCTGGGTTTTAGGGGAGTACTTTAAGTGGTGAGGAAGGGAGTGATGCAAATACCTGATGAAGGTGGTTTTCCGGTAGTGGGAAGAGCAAGTGCAAAGTCCCTGCGGCAGAAGGACATCTGGCGAGCTGGAGGAAGAGGGAGGACTCGTGAGGAGGAGAAAAGCAGGTCAGGTGGGAGGTGAGTCTCATCTTCGGGGCTCTGTGGGTCACTGCGTGTACAAGCCCTTAATCACCTGCCTGAAACTGAGAGGTTCCAGAGTGTTTCGGAACTCAAAGTTCCCCAGATTTGTATAAAGTTAATGAATGTTTTTAAAGGTAGTTCTCTAATTAGAAGACATATTTAGCAATAAGTTAGGAAGGTAATGCTCTGCGTATTCTGGTTATTCCACAGTCCTCCATGGGGTCTATGACGACACCTGTAATTCCTTACACTACAGAACTGCAGTGAAAGAGATGGACCATTCTCACTCGGCTCTGGTCACATCTTGCTACATCCGATTTTGAGAATTCGAGTTTTGAGGAACCCAGAGCTATGGAAAGGGGATTAGACCCTGTCCTGCAGCTGTGATTCCGAGTGAGGCGTGGTGCAATGAGTGTCGGAGCTGACAGGTGTGAACATGCCAGGCAGCTGCGTCGAGACATGAGTGAAACAATCTCGGAGGGCTTTGTTTCCCACACCAGTTCTATAGAATACAATGAATGTCCCGTTTTCTGTGTAACCGAAACATACCACAGGGTGATTGTGTTATGGAAAATTTGCTCAGCGACCACTCCTTAAATTTTTAAAGTTTGCGCTTTAATTAGCTATTTTCCCTAAGATCTTTCTTATGTCGGGTCCCCTCACAGGAGACCTACAAACTTTATGGGTGAAGTATTTTATTTTTTAACTTTCATGTTTCCCTGGTATTTCTTGAAAATCTCTTTTATTGTTTATATTACACATGGCATGTTGATATTACTTTATCTGTGGACTGTTAAATAAGTATCTATTTTGAGCACAAATAACAGTTGCTTCCACAGCTATCTCGTTGCAACAGCTAATTAAAAAGTGACATCCAAAGCTATCAGAGTGGTATCTGTACTCGACAAACTTCTAAACGCTGATTTCATTTTAACACATTCTTTCTACTCAGAGGCAGAATTCTGCTTCGTGCCTTTAGTGTCCTCAGTAGAAATTAAATGGCTAGAGTCATGTTTTGTTTTGTTTTCCTTTCATTTTCCTTATTGTAAAGTTGATAATTTCAACATTTTCCTAAAATCCAACATGGGGGACCAGGTCCCATTTCTTGCCTAGGAAAAAGATGCCCCGACAAATTGCTTTAAGGGCCGGGTGGGGTCCCTAGCGCGTGGGAAGAAGGCCTGCTGTCCACCTCAGTCTGATGTGCTGGGCTGCAGTCTGCCTGCTGGGGGCTCTGGTAGGGCTAGTCATCTGCTTGTCTGTGATCTGAAGTGATACCAATGGGACTGCTCTTTTTTTAAACAACTAAATATATTTCTTTCTGTGTAAATTCACTCTTTTAGATGGAAAGGAGATTGGCTAGAAGAAGAGCTGAGAGACCCTCCTTCCTCTAGTCCTGGATGGAGCGCTGACAGTGCATGTCCCTGCCATCTGCCCCTAGAGGGGCGTCTATTCTCCCTAAACACGGTTCTGTGCCGAGCGAGCCCCTGCCCCACCGGGGGGTCCTGGCCCCTGCTCTGCGTTACAGCTGGCGTCACTGATGTCCCTGGACGCCCTAGTGCTTTCCTCCTCTCCTCGCCTACGAGGACCTCACGTCCAGGGGGAGGGCACTGCTCCTGCTGGTTTTCTGAGCCCAAGTGTACTGTGCCTGCTACACTTGAAGTGCTTCAGAGGAATCAGTACGCAACACTGTAGCTGAGATTCCTATGTCTTCTTTAAAATGCCAACATCTTACTTCCGTCTGGGACCATCATAACTGCAGAATCACCTTGGAAGTGATCCTAGGTCTGCTCAGCTCAGTCTGGCCCTCTCCCATAGCATCACCAATTGTGCTGAAGGCGGAGGTTCGAGGATTCCTCTTGCTCTGAGAATGCCCTTGTAGCCCATTCACAGCCAGCACTCCAAGAGGGCCCGGTGATTTTGTTTTTATTTTTTTCCCATTTCTCGTCATGAAACTTTCCCCTCCCAGTAATCAGTGTTTCAACAATAATGGTAGTGTTATTAACCAGGTATATGACACAGCAGAATTACCTATCTTGAAAATATAAATATTCAAACAATAACAGAACAGAGGACAAAAAATCATGTTTCAAATTTGTCTAGTTATTTCTCAATCATTTACCAGAAATAGTATGATAGTCAGATATTTTGAAATAATATATAATTAAGATATTTTAATGCCCTACTGGCTTGCTTTTGTAATTAATAAAGTTTCACTTTTAAGAATGAAAACAAATAACTAAACATCATTCCTTCTGAATGTCCAGCCTCGTTGTAAAGTCCTAGACGCGCACCACTCTTTTGCTGGAATGTGTACCAGGTTAGGAAGCAGGAAGTCTCTCCTAAGAGCTTTGTATCAGTTACACCACTCATTAGCCTTTCTTGATCTCCACTTTCCCATAATGATATTACCTATAGTGCCTCTTCCAGCTGGAAGATTTTATACATTTTTCCATCTACCTCTTTAAATAAGGCTCTTTGTGTTGTTACTACTAACATCCCGGCAATTAAAATACAAGGTGCTGAGACTTTTTCAACATTGCTAAGCCCTAATATTGTATTAAGGTGCCTGTGGTAGTTTTGAGGGAGAAAAAACTGTAAAACACAATTTGTAGCCTCTAGGAACTGTTTTTGAGAAATGACAAAAATAAATGAAAGAGTCAAATGGCAGTGTGTAGAGGGTATAAAATTGAATGTCCCAGGGGTGGTGAAGATAAGGAGTGTTCTAGGGTGAAGGCCAGGGTGGGAGGCCATTGTGTCCAGAAAGATCACAGAGCTTCTGGAGGCAGGGGCACCCTGACTGAGCCCGCCCAGTACACCCTGGGAAGCTGGATGGCCTTCTGCAAATGTTAATTGTACGGCACAACAAGAAACAGATGATAATAGGCCAAGAACACAGAAGCAACTCTGGGTCTTTGTAACGGAGAGACTTGAGCCAGACATTGATTAAGCAGGTGATAGAACAGGCTGACAAGCCAGAAATAGGGTGTGGAGGTAACTGGGACCTCGCAAGGCAGAGGGAGGCTCTCACACCCAGGCTGGAAGCAGTGCTCAGAGCCCATGAGCTGAAGTCCCTGCAGAGGCCAGAGTCCCTCCACCTCCCTCCCGTGCTTCCCTTTCCTGGAAGTCAGCTGTCAGGGAGCCTGCAGGGGAGGAGCCCCATGGATATGAAGGGAAGCGGGTTCAGGGCCAGCGAAGAGAGGGGCTGATGTCTATGGAACACCCAAGGGGGATGCCGTGCTTCACACAAACTACAAGAGTTAATCTTGCCCCACATTCTGTGGCATAAATTTTAAAGTTCAGAAAATGAAACAACAGAAAGATTAAGTTACCCTAATATGATTGCAAAACTACTAACTAGAAGAACGGAATTTGAGGTTTGTCTGATTCCGAGCCCTGGCTTTTCTACTGTACATACTAGAGATGCCCAAATGAGCAGGATCCAGTACGATGCAGTGATTATTGACAAACTGCTCTTTCCTGGATTGGAATATTTGGTACACATGGAACATTCTAGAACACAGGGGGCATTTTGTAAAGAACTTTGCGCTAAAACATAAACCTCACTGACTGTTCTAGTGGTTCCTAAAACCATTATGGATGTTTTAGCTACACTTCTTTCAGGAGACAGATGTCTGCTGCTGTATGAGGGAGAACTTCAGAGAGTGGGCGTATTTAAAAGTTCTGATGCAACATTCCAGAGGAAAAAAATAATGAGGAGATCAGGTTTTATCATGTGGTTGATATGCAATGATCTCATAGCAACTTCTATACATTGTTTGGAATTATTACCAACTTGATTGCAATGAAAAAGAGCAATCTCAATTACTTTTTTTTAAATTAAAAAATTTTTTTTTTTTAATTTTTAAATTTATTTTTATTTTTGGCTGTGTTTGGTCTTTGTTGCTGTGCGTGGGCTTTCTCTAGTTGTGGTGAGTGGGGGCTAGTCTTCGTTGCGGTGCGTGGGCTTCTTGTTGCAGAGCACGGGGTCTAGGTGCTTGGGCTTCAGTAGTTGTGGCACGCTGGCTCAGTAGTTGTGGCTCACAGGCTCTAGAGCGCAGGCTCAATAGTTGTGGAGCACGGGCTTAGTTGCTCCCAGCATGTGGGATCTTCCCAGACCAGGGCTCGAACCCATGTCCCCTGCATTGGTAGGCGGATTCTTAACCACTGTGCCACCAGGGGAGTCCCTCAATTACTTTTTATAGAGCAGTTCTCTTTTCAAACGGCTTGGTGAGGTATCTGCTATCTTTGAAGCAATACCTAGCTGACCTCTGACCCACACAGCCAGCCAGGTGGGTCGACTCCTTCCACATCTCTCTTATATCCTGCCTACAGTGTATGTTGAAGGACGTGTTGGTTACTCAGAGCACGTTTGAACAACACTAGATGTTTCTAGTGATTCTATGTTGCATATATGTATCAAGTACCAGAAATATTTTAATTGTGTATAATGCATTTTTGTCCCAGCCCAGGTCTCATGATGTCAATCCCCAGCCTGGGTTCAGGGACCTAGGGTCCTGACTGGGAGGGGAGGTCAGAGAAAGGCAGTTTTATTCAGCTGCTAGAGGTACAGTGAATGCTGATGATACACATGTATGTACACATATAGAGATAGACATGGCAGTTTATCCTTATAGCTGGTTTTGATTCAGAGCCGTCATTAGGGAGCACTAGACAAGACCACTTGGTTGATACAGGCAGAAAAGACTAGGAATAAAAGAAAGGCAACAGAACGCCCAGATATAAGCAGACAGCTGCTCCGCATCCCCGTTTCCCTCCAGCAGCCTTGCACAGACATGCCTTTACTTACACAGCCTTCAAGATTTTTAGGGGCTTGAGCTTTGCAGTTAGATCCCTTATATTAGATCCCAAGGATGCTTTTTGTACATTTCTCCTCAATTGCTTTTAAGAACCAATAATTAGCATTTCAAAGACAGGGGTTAGATATTAGCCAGAATGGAAGTGATTTGTGTATACCATGTATAGTATTACATTTATGGACTTATTTTTAGCTTCTTTAAAATGCTCTCATTAAAAGTAAGATCATGACACGAATCATCTCATCAAAAGCACACATCTTTCACTAAGAGTTTATTTATTCCTGTCTTCCTCTTCATACAAGGGACAAACTATTACAGGCTTATTAGCTGAAAAGTAATGAAGGGAAGTTTATTTATTAGGTAACAGAATGTCATCTGTTTATTAAAGAGCTTCCAAGTTCAAACGAGGTCTATAGATCTTCAAAAAGTTTTAAAAATGTCTAACTAGAATCCACAATAAAACTGATTTTTTTCCCCTACTGATTATTTTACAGAAGAAATAAAATGATAGAAAAACAGCTCCATTTCATTTGGGTAGCTAAGATTACTAAATGTCAAAGAACACGCCCTATTCAATTAGTGAAGAACTTGACACTTTAACTTATGTGCCACTATGAAGTGACTACATGGGGGCAGTCGAGGTCACATATGACAGCCAGTCATCAAACACGTTTTAAATTCTTCCCACGGGAGTCATAACTTCTAGAAATATTTTCGTCAAGGACACACATGTTTTTCCTGGAGCTTGGAGGCCTCTAGATTCTAATCTTAGCTTTGCAACCAATGGCCAAACCCAGAAGATGGCTTTTAAATATCTGTGCACAGTACTGTCAACTGCAAATTGAAAAATGAACAATGGAGTTTCTTTTTTTTTAAACCCAACAGTTTCTCCTTTGGGGAAACATATCCTGCCCTTGCTTTGGCCACAGAGTTTAGATGGGTGCTACCAGCTCCTGGGCACCCATTCATCACGACCTCCTAAGCTAGTGTGAGGGTGGGCACTTGACCCAGGTCTCATCTAGGTTGATTTCTTTTAAACTGGAGCTGGGAAAAGACTCTTTTTTAATGCTTATGAGGTCTTAAGATTAGGAGGCCAGGATTTTTTTAAAAATGTATTTATTTTATTTATTTTAATTTTTGGCTGTGTTGTGTCTTCGTTGCTGTGCGTGGGCTTTCTCTAGTTGCGGCGAGTGGGGGCTCCTCTTCGTTGTGGTGTGCTGGCTTCTCATTTCGGTGGCTTCTCTTGTTGCGGAGCATGGGCTCTAGGTGTGCAGACTTCAGTAGTTGTGGCATGTTGGCTCAGTAGTTGTGGCATGTTGGCTCAGTAGTTGTGGCTCGTGGGCTCTAGAGCGCAGGCTCAGTAGTTGTGGCTCACGGGCTTAGTTGCTCCCCAGCATGTGGGATCTTCCCAGACCAGGGATTGAACCCGTGTCCCCTGCATTGGCAGGTGGATTCTTAACCACTGTGCCACCAGGGAAGCCCCGGAGCCCAGGATGTTAAGGGCCAGCTCCCCATCTCATGTAAAAGTTCGGCTAAGGGGGAGAAACTCACCACTGAAAGAAGCAGAAACCATGGACACAGTCCTAGATTCCAGCCCCTACTGAGGGAAAGTCCATCCTGTCTTTTCCCCATTTAATCTTGGAAGACCCACTGCAGTCCAGCCAAATTCAAGTTGGCTCTCTGAATTGCACCTTGATCAAAGGTTTCTAAGGGCACCAAACTGAATGGGCTTTGAAATCCATTCCACTTCTATGATTCTATTAGTTTATGGTCTAGTAAATGAAAGTCAAGGAACGATTTCTATGTAAACCTCAGTTAATCAGAAAATTGTAGTAGCCAAAAGACTCGGTTTCACGAACATTTTAAGGATCTACAGCAGAATAGTGCCCAACATACATTAGGACCTGTAAAAACAGCTGTTAACTGGCAGAGTGATTCTAGATAATTCAGATGTATTTATTGGTGGGAATGCATGTATAAGGACGTATACTCGGTTGTCAATCACAGTGAGTGAATCCTGCAGGTTTGTGGTGGACGAGGTACAGTCATTTGGAGAAGTGTGGTCTGCATGATATTTACTGGGCATAAAATGGTAAGTACTAAGTCCTCTATATCCTCATATCCTATGAGATGTTCAATACATTATGTACAGGCAGCTTTCATGAGGACTAAATGTCTACCTAAATGGAGCATCAGGTCCACATGAGGGGGAGAGGTTCTGCTGAAGCAGAAGAATTCCTGTCCTCCCTAACGGACAGGAATAAAACAAAGGGGGGAAAAGGTGGCGGGAGGGATCAGACACCATCTAGCAGAAAAATCAGGCCATTTTCCAGAGTAATAACAAAGGAATGTAAGGCATTGTATAAAGCAAATCTCTACAGAGACCCTCTGATAAGCTCGTACTTAAGATAAACTTTCAGAAAATTCATAAACTGAGGCTGAGAGTAAGAGCCTGGAAACCAAGGAAGCGACACCCTAATGTAGATCCAACAGGATGAAACAGTATGGAACAGCAAGACATCCTGCATACAGAAAGGAATAAAAACACAAAAGAACCCTAAGAATTTCCACCAGTTCTTTAGTGAAGAGGAAATGAAAACAGAATCTGATTTTACATCATTTATTCTTTGTTCCACGAAGTGCACATGAGCTAGCTGGAGAATAAAGAGCGTCTTACACTCAAGCATATTGCTTTCATCTCTTGGCAACGGCATAATCATTCTCCAGTGATTCATGTTATGTGTTGATTTGTCTGTGTGTGTAAAGAGTCTCGAAACTAGAATCCAGTTAATTGGACAGAGATTTCTGGGCTGCCTAAAGCCTGAGAATTTTAGTCAATATTCTGATTCCAAGGGAGAACTAAATAGGGAAGACTCCCACATTAATGCTGTTGCATTTATAACATCTTATTTTTCACAGAAAATGTCATCATCATCATCATTGTCCAACGGCTGTGCCCCAGGAGCTGCCTCTGAATCACGCTGTAAGAATGCACGTCCCAGCTCCCTGGCTTTTGGCTGCCCAACTGGTCCTTCTTACTCAGACTTTCCGCCTTCGGCTCTTCCATTCGTAACGTAAGAAGTGTGTTGTAGTCGTGTCAGAGTTGTTGAACGGAATAAACCACTTAATGAAAATACCGCTCTGAATGTGGTGCTTGGCGTCTGATGAGTGCTCAGTGAAGCTGGCTTCTGTCATCACCACCTCCATCACCATCGTCATGCCCACTGCCACCAGCATCAAGAAGCAGAGCTCCTGCGCTTTCAGCCTGGAATGACTGACACTAAGCAATTTCTGGGGGATAAAAACAATTTTGAATTTTTCCTTTTTTTTTTTTTTTTTTTGAGGGAAGAAGGACAACAATGTCTACTTGAAGGAAGAAATGAGAATATCAAGGTTAGTTCATACTTAATTTGTCATGTTCTAAATGAGTGGCTCTGGAACTACTTTTCCCCAAAAGGGAAGCCTCCTGAGAAAAACTGGGAAGGGAGGAGACAAGCAAGGGTCTAGAAGGGCTCTCTGTCCTCTGTCACCTCCTTTCTTGGAGGAAATTACATAAGAAATGTCCTGGTGGGGAACTGCTGATGTATAGGGAAGCCGGTGATGAACATGGTCTCCTGAGGGTCAGAGCGCTGGCTACATGTGGTCCAATAAGTGACACCTCATCGTCCAGTGCTGGTGACACGTGGTCAGCACATAATGACTGTAATCCACTCAGTGCACTCGCCGCCTATCACACACAAAGGTCTGGGCACATGCGGCCAGGGCCAGGCGTCTCTGTGCAGGGAGCGAAGACTCACGGAAGTGCTGGAAGGCCTCACGTGGATGGCGCTCTGTCACAGAAGGGAGCACGGCCATGATGAGGGTCTCAGCAGTGAACTTGGAACCTGTCCCTACAAGTTACTGCCGGGGGAAAACGCATTAATGTAAAAACCACTTACTCTCATCTGGGGGCTTTGAAGTGAGGAGGCCATAAGAGTTGGTATTAAGATGATGACGTTTTGGGCACGGGACCTGCAGACACGTGAACACTGCCCTGGCCCCGAAGTCTTCCTGCTCCTCAGAGAGAAGGAGTCACTGGGGCTCCTCCCCTGGGGTCCTTGGCTCCCGCTGACAGACCAGCGAGGGGTGTGCGTGCACAAAGAAATCAAAGGGAAGCAAGACGACAACCTATGGTGGCGGTTGTGTCTTGAGACCTCCTCCAAAAAATCCACTAGTAATGTTTACACTAGTCCATAGTGACTGTTGCTCAGGCAGCTGCTCTAGGCTGCGTCTCCCTGGTCTTGGTGGGTGGGCTGTCCTGCAGCTTCAGTGCCCTGATGACTTTCAGTTCTTCCTGCTTCTTCTTTTCAGGACAGGTGTCATGTCTTCTGTGCCTTCACACGCTGCAGCTGGAAAAGTCTGTGTGTTTCTTAAAGATGATAACAGTCTAATATGTTTCCCATTTTAGGAAAGAAGACCATCCTCTTTGGTGAAGGCTTTGGTCAATCTTTGATTAATTGAATTAAAGTCCATAGTAAACATCAGCATTAATTGCAGCTGACGTAACAATACAGTAGAGAAGTGTTTTCATTCTGAGTGTTTTTCTCCGCTGTTCATAATCCTTTATGCTTGGTCTGAAGTTCTTCTTTCACTCATTTTTTTATATTGGCCCTTCAAGAGATTAAAAAATATTAAAATGTACACACAGCTGGATTTCCTTTCAAGATGTTTGTTAAATTCTGGAGCTTCATTGGGTAGGAGACTAAAACACAAAACCAAAAGCTTTGAAAAGCAAAATGGCCTTTTTTTCACATTCTTGAACTGTGGAGGAGATAAAGCTCAGAGTTCAGGTTCTGCCTTGCCCTGATCATGTGAAGCGCCCCCTTGATCACTGTTGAAGTGTTTGGAGGGCTACACCTCTGACCTAGGAAGTGGTGAGCCTTCCTGACTCATGTCACTTCTATTGCGTCAAGGTGATAAATCCTGCCAGCTGGAGGAAGATGCCATCATGTTTTTATACACAATGCGAGGCATGTGACCTGGATCAAGAAAGATGACAGAAAACATTCCCACAATAGACCCTCTCTCTCCAAAATAAAGACTTTAAGATAAGCATGATTCATATATTCAGTATTTTAGGGGAAAAGACCCAGATGACACAAAGATGAGAATTTCACTAGAGATGTCTTCCTTGGAGATGTTTCCATGTCCCAGTAGGAAACAAGTGCATTTTGGTTTGTTTGTCAGAGAAGATTTTCCTGGCTGAAAAGCCTGGGCATCGACTACTGTCCTAGATGTGTGGATAGAAACCGTGATACCTTCACCAGTTTCTTACTGTCTGTCAGCCTTTGTCTCCACGTCTCTAAGGGGGATCAGACAGTCCATGATGGCAGGTAACATATTTGCTGAGTTCCCCACTATCCTAGTGCCCAGAATCATGGTGCTCAAAACAGTACTTGGCTTCTCCACCAACTTAACAAACATTTGTTGAATAAGTGAATGAATGATTAATAAGATAATCATAATAAGATAACATAATAAGATAACACAAAGCACCCAGTCAGCATCTGCTGTATTTCAAATGTGCAGAAAATGGTGAATTGATTTGAAGTTAGGATTTTGATATGTTTGCACACAGCTGATGAAGCACGTTTGAGTACATTTGATGAAATTAATGAAATTCCGGCATAGAACTGCAGAGTGGTTTGGGTTTGGTGAGAAGGAAGGCCTCACTTGGATGCTGGTCTGGGCATCCTCTTTTCTTCTGAGCCTGTGAGGAAGGTCACGCGAGCTGGATAGAGAGCTCTGATCCTGAAAGATTTCATGACACATGGGAGCATCCTTATTCCAACTCTAGTGACCACAAGAATGTGGAAAAAGGGACATTTTACCTTTTCCTGTGTGAACCTCAGGGAATCAAGGCCATATTTATACACTGATGATTTGTCAGATTTAGGAGTATTGGGAAATGGTGTCCTTGGTTTATACTTTAACACCATGGTAGCAAGCAGAGCGCTCCTGTGAAGTGCCACCCTCAGAGAGCTCCCTGAGAGTGGTCGTCCATGTGGCAGGCCATGAGGGGTGGATGCTTCGAAAATAAAGGTGGGAGACTTCCTTAGGAATGAGGGGCTTGAAAAACTCAATTAAACTTATATATATATATGTGTGTGTGTATATAATAAATAGATAATAAATAGATACATTATAATATGGTATATATTAATATAAATATATATATATTTCCTTGTTCAGTTGATCTGAAATACATTCTTCAAATTTAGGGAATAATAGTCTAACACTTTGTTCTTCAGAATACCTGGAATTAAATGCTTATCATGATGATAATGATGATAACAGCAACAATAATAAGAGCTAATATTTATTGATGGCTTTGGTACAATTCAGTATATCTTTATATCTATCTTCATCATCATTATGATCTATCTATCTATCTCTCTGCATTGTCACCTAACATCTATCTATCTACCTACCTACCTACCTACCTACCTATCTTTAAATATTCAAACCATGCATGTAGGTTCTCAATATCCTGGATTTATGGGTGTAATTTGAGGCACAGAGAGAAAGCAAATTCTCCAGGTTCACAAAGCACTAGTGGTGGGAGTCTTATTTGAATCCAGTCAATCTAACTGTAGACCCTGGATGTTTTATGTGAATGGAAAATGAAACAAAGCAAAATCCTTAAGTTAGTGAATTCCAACTATCAAATCACGTGTATACGTATCAGTAACTGATAGTTATAAAATGGTATTCTATATTAAATCATGATGGGCTAAACTACTTAACCAAGTGATGAAATACACTTAGTTACCAGTCTCATGGAGGCCCCATGACCTTCAATAATTCAGCTGTCAGTCACCTGGAGGAGAAAGTTAAAGTCCCAGCATCTCCAGAGGACAGAGTCGGCTTGGGAAGGAACCAGGACTCACCTGGGAAAGTGGGGAGGAGTAAACTACTGATGGAACTAGAGATGGAGAGGGGGATGGCAGGAAGTTGATGACCCAAAATATAAATCCGAATTTCAGGTCAGAACAGCTAAAATGGGGCTTATTTCTCTGTGTGTACACATACACACACACACACACACACACACACACAATGTGTGTGTGTGTGTGTATATATATATTTCTGAGATTATTTAAATCTTTCTTTCACAGATATAATTTGAGTAAACACACTGACCACATCATATTAAAATAATCTAATTGTCACAGCTTTCACTTCTCCACACAGCTTTTGAAAACACACAAACTTGACAATTTATACAAAGCTTCTTGAGAAGACTTTAACAGACTTCTTATAAGCGAATGAACTAAATATGACGGAGCTTTCTAAACTGTACTTCAAAAGCAGCACAAAGGTCTGTAAACAAAAAAAACGATATCACATTTCATGCATTGACTAACAATTTGTGGGGGTCTGAAGAGTTTAATCCATAGAAGAATTCACAAACCTTTGTAGAAATAGAAAAAAAGTATCTTAACCCTAGAGTGAATGAACTTTGTGATTCCTTTTGGGGGTCATTTCTTTTCTGGTGAATGCTTTGTGGATTATAAGTATAAAGAATGAGCAGAAATTTTTGTATTATTCATTTTGAAGGCTCTTTTTATTAAGAGAAGAAATGAAATTCAATGAAAATCATTTTGCTGATAATTATAGTGAAATATGAAGTGCTCTGAATATATTCTATTGCAGGCAATAGAGAAGAAATGGCTCTATCTGCTCAATGCCTGATTTAATGGATGGGCTCCACGAAGCTTGGTCCTGGCTCATTTCTACACACAGTCATCACAGGGATAGTTGGTGAGGTTGCTTCCAAAGGGGAATTTGGTTCAAAAGATCAGGAGAACCATGGAAAATCTTGTTTTAGTTCCCAGAGGCTTAACACTTTATGAGTTGTTATTGGACAGCATCAGTTAGCAGTGGTGGCTGACCTGTGATATAGTCTAGGCAAACCATCTTGGTGGCCACAGGGAGCAAAGAAAATCATGACACTGTGTCAGACAGAGGTCAGGGATATAGCCACAGGCCATGGTTTGCAGGGAAGAAACAGGTAGGATAGAGTCATAGGTAGTTATATTCAAATAGTCCTCACATTGTTTAGTTCCAAATGTCAGCCCTTCATTTTTCTAACCTGCCTAATACAATCCTGCCCTTTCTTTTTTTTTTTTTAAGAGACTAATGACAAGACTACTTATGCCAAACTAGGTATAAGTAAACGAAAGCAGTAGTAAATAAGTAAAGATTTTTAAAAACATGTTGGGATGTAGATCCCAGACATACACTGTGTCCAAAATCAGGAGCTGCCTCAGAGGGGACCCACAGGCTGCAGCTTCCTGCATTTGTCCCAGGCTGCTGACTAGATGCTCGGTGCCCAGGGACCCTTGGGATACAACTTTCATTATACAGAGGTGTAGCAAAGACAAGATAAGGACTTTAAAATACGTGGTTGGAATCCAGGTATGGGTATTGTGTCTTAGAATTCAACTGATTATTTTAATTATGAATAATGGAATTGAGAATCTTTTGATAAGGTAAATTAAGACCTAGAATATACACTTTTAAAACCAACATAACTTTCAGAAGATTTAGAGCGATATAGATCATATACAAGCCAATCTGTTACATATTCTTAATCTAAATAAAGGTGAGATTTAAAATTCAGAATGATAAAGTCCCTAAAGAATTTTTTTAATCGATTTTATTGTTTTTATTAGATTCTATTTATAATTTTTCAGTTGGAACACACTTTAGCAGTTAAAAAGCCCAACTTTTACATTAATGTATAAGAAACTATACAAACCAGGAGCGAACCCCAGAAACCTAATTAACAGTAATAGTTGGACTTAACACCCAGCAGTCCTGAATGTAATCCTTAGCTGTTTTTAGTTATGCCACTGAGGTAAGTGGGTTTCAATCCTGTTTCCTAGATAGTCAATCTGCCATTTATTAGATGTGAGTCCTGCAAGTGACTTGCATTTTCTCATCTGTAAAGTGGGGATAATAATAATACCTATACTGCAGAGCTGTACTGCAGGTTATATGAAGAGAATACACACAAGCCAGGCACACCTGTGAGCACCCATAAACAGTTAGCCACTATTATGAAAAACAACGGCAGTGAGAATTCTGAGTGACATAACTGAAATACTAACACACACACAGAGTATGAGTGTGTGCTTCCACAAGGAAATCAATTTAGCCTTACTTACATTATATTATGTCTACTGATAGACTATTAGGAGATGTCAAATCAGTCTGTGCATGTAGGTTGTCACTGAATTCCACTAAATATGAAATGCTGCCATCAAAGGGAAACATGGAACTCGTGAAGTCCTAAAGGCAAGGTTGCAGGACTCCATGGTCAAAGATTTCCAAGGAAATTTATAAATCGAGAAAACCAAGAACCTCCATGTTAGCTTGCAGGAACAAATCAACTTATATAGATTCTCATGTGGGCAGCTTGGGTTCTGTGGCAATGCCTCAAACAAGCTGAAATTTATTGGATTTGTTTAATCTATTCAGGAGTCTCTGATTGTCACCTCAACACTTTCTGAAGCGTTATCTTCTACTTTAATGAAGATAAAAAGGTCGGAAATACCTGGGATGGAAGGGCTCTGTCAGATTTACAACCGGGAAGATGCAAGCCTTTCAGCTTACAATGCACTGACATGATTTAAAATATATGAATGTTGGAGCATTTCAGTTTGATTTAGAAAACCTCAGATGAAAACCAAAATCATCACTCCTGTCTGTATACAAATGATATTAAAATTTATCAGATAGATCCTTCTTGAATTAGTTTACTATTTAAAACATGAAGAAACTCCCAAAAATGTGAATTTACTAATAACCTTCCTGTACATTCAATACCTGGTCAAGATTTTGGAGGTGACCATACACATCTGCCACAAAATTCTTTTTGCTTGGAAGCAATTAGTACTTAAAAATAACATCTTTTTCTTATTTACACATAAAGCCACTTTTATGCAGTGCAAAATGTCAGTGCCAGAGAAAGAGCTCAGAAAAATTAGGGAAATGTAGTCAAAATTTCTCAGTATGAGTCTAGTCAAATTTTGATGGTGTTACCTACCACAGCATTAGAATGTCTTGTCCATCCTTTAAATTCTCGTGTGGAATCAAGAAAAAAAATGGAAAAGAAAATAGCATCAACTTTGTATAATAACTTGAACTGTGTTTTATTATCATTGCTGTGAACATATTTCACCAGGTTGCTGTCTGAACTCCTCTGGCCTGTTTCTACATAACTGATTTAAAACAGTTGAGGCAGGCGTTAGAAGTTGATCAAGGTAGGAAGTAATTAAGATTTGTTCTCTTCTTGCATTTTAACTGTAAAACAGGATTTCATGCATTTCAATCCTATTAGTTTATTTGGTATAAGTGACCTTCCCAATTACCTTTCTCAAGTACAGGATGCTGGGCTGTGTTTATCATTAGCAGAGAGAGCTATGCGACTTTTAAACCTATTTTCTGATTCAAATTTAGTAGATCTAATGAAAAAAAAAATACCTTAGGCTTTGCAGCTGCATCCATTTGTACATGCAAATTCGGTAATTGCATCTATAAATTGAGTAAACTGTACATGAAAACAAGCTTTTAAATGTTCAATTAATCAGTGTGCACAAATCTCCCAGTGTTCTTGCTACCAGCAAACTCTTCAACAGATCTTTCCTAGGAGCTGAACGACATTCTACTATTTCCTTCCACATGCAGCAAGCTTTCTTACTTCCTGTTCGTTGGCTCTTGTTCATTCATTCAAAACTATTTCCTACACACTGTGTCAGGCACTAAGATTCTCTGGTGAAGAAGAAGGGCAAAACCTCTATGTATCTCAATTCATTATCTAATGCTGAGTAAATAAACATCAGGGATTTAAACTAAAGTTACTTATCCTCTGGTTTTGTTTCTTCAGTCCTCTTTCTTCCATGTGGCCCTCAAAAGTAGCAGAATTAACATTCTACAAAAATATTGAAGCATTGGGATCCAGTTTTCACTTTCAAGGATTCAAATTTGAGTATTTGTGAAAATAATTTGTTTTTTTGACAATTTCTTTGTGTGTAAAATGAGGGGGTCAACCAGACCTCACTGCGTCGCTCTCACCTGGGACGCTACATGAGTCACACGCTACCTTTGTCTTTCACCGTCTTCCTCCCTCACAGTGTGGTGATCCAGATGGTACTGCTAAGACTAGGATGTGCCCATCCACCTCTCAGGCAACGAATGCCTTAAAAAATTGACTCTAAGGAGGCAGATCTGATGATGGAGAACCTGAGTTCCTAACATGCTCCAGGTGATGCTGGTGTTCTCTGCCCCTGGGATGCGTGGCCAGGGCCTGGCTTAGCCTGCTCCCCACCTCTGCCCACCTGGGCTTCTACTTATAGATTGGTCTTGGGGAAAAAAAAACAGAGTATAGTTAGAAACAGGAAGGTGTTCTTAATGAAGGTAAACACAGGCATGGACAGTGGCCTATGGTCAGGTGCACATGACAAGAGGAAGGCCCTTCTGGGAACTATACTTTGTGGTGGTCACACACACGGAGGCTCAGAGGATGAGAATTTAGCCCAGCGTCTTCATTACAGGAAATGACAGGAGCTACTGTGTACTGCTTACTGGTGAAGAATGTCTTCTGAGCGCTTTTCTACATCACTACAGTAGAATCCTTTTCATTGCCTGTGTCTGACATAAGAAAACTAAGTCCTAAAGCCGTTAAGTAATTTCTCCAATTTCATACAACTACTGAATGGTGGAGCTGCAATTCTAAGGCAATTCTGTGTAACTCCAGAGCCTGTGCTATGCAAAATTCTTCCCATTATCACTCAGCACTATCTCCTTCCATATCTTGATACAATGACTGGTTTGGTGGTAGAAGGCACATTATGCAGAGAAATGAAAGAACACTGATTTTATCAGCTTGATATTATTTAAAACATCAACACTGGGCATAATTCATGTTTCTTGAAATGATGACCTATTCAAGAATTTGGATTTTTACATTTCTCAGATTTAATGAAGATATAGTTCAACGGATACAGCATTCTATGAAAGTTCCTATTAATATGTATGTGTAACAGGAAAAAAGTGTCTCAAGTGCTCAAAATGTGCATTTGGTTATGTGGTTCTCAAAAATCCTTTCTAAAGTAAAAAAATCATCTAGTCATAGCATTTGGGACAAAAAGTTCTGAGAATTATTTTTGTTATCTACTTCCTTTGGGAGTTGAAGAAACTTTATCTTCTTAAAAGTAAAAAATGTAAGGTCTTCCCTGGTGGCACAGTGGTTAAGAATCTGCCTGCCAATGCAAGGGACAGGGGTTCAATCCCTGGTCCAGGAAGATCCCACATGCCGCGGAGCAACTAAGCCTGTGTGCCTCGACTACTGAGCCTGCGCTCTAGAGCCCCTGAGCCACAACTACCGAGACTGCGTGCCACAACTACCGAAGCCTGTGCACCTAGAGCCTGTGCTCCGCAACGAGAAGCCACCACAATGAGAAGCCTGTGCGCCGCAACTAGAGAAAGCCCGCGTGCAGCAACGAAGACCAAACGCAGCCAAAAATAAATAAATTTATTTATTTAAAAAAATAAACAAACAAACAAAAAAACATTTTAAAAAATGTAGGAGTACGAAAATAAAAGGGTATCCTCAGTTCTGGATGTTTTCTTCCTCCTCTGTGCATGTAACCTTTCTGAAGCAGATGGAACGCTTTGTCTCCAGAGTTCTCCTTCTGAAAATACAGGGGGAGCTAATCGTGTTTATCACCTGCTCTGATGTGATGGTGTGCGGTGACCCCAAAAATAAACGCTGATTTTTCTGGAAGCATAGTTTAGGAAAAGACTGATTTCCCCTTTCCTCCGCCTTTTCCAGACAATAGAGAAATACGTTTGTTTAGTTGTCAACGTCATACATTAATAAGGACACAGACTAGGTGGGATCTTTAAAATAGTAGCCGGAAGGGTGAACGTCTTGTGAGTGAGTGTTGAAAGAACTGGGAACATGGGGTGTGGTGCGCGGAGAATTAGTGGAGGTGCAATAAGTGTTCCAAGCATATGAAGGGCTGACCTCTGGAAGAGGAGGGCGATCCCTTCTATCTGACCTCCACTGTCCACTAAAACCTACACGTTGATGTCAGAGCAGGCAGATTTTGGATCCCTATGAAGACGCTGCCCCTCGTCAGAGCTGTCTGAGGGTGAAACCCTGCGTGGGCTGGTGCAAGGTCTAGGAGTCGGGCATGGACAGAGGCTGGCCCCACAGAGCAGGACTCTGTGAAGGGTTTAAACATCGGGAGCACTGGACAAGGGCCTCTGTAAGCCCCTTGCCAATATGCAGACTGGGGCGCTGTGGTTTGAAGCTATTTACCTATAGGCAGGCACTGGTAAGAGTCAAACTGGTTTAGGCAGAAAAGATCTGGGGCAAAACCGTGAACTATCAGGCTTTTATTTTTTAAAATTTTCCTTCTTCTCATGTACCCTTCCTGCATGTGTCCTCTGCTTTCAAGTTTCTTTCCATCCACTTGGCAAGTTCCTCTCTTCTGATGGCGTGTTCCGTCCTGGAGTTCAAGTTATTCCACTGACCTCCACTCCAGATCAGCAAAGCTGCCTCTCCTTAGGCCCCGACAGACCAGGTAAAAGCGGGCCTCAGGAGCGCCTGGAAAGCAGCCCTGCCAGCATGTCGGGGTACATTCATCTTCTCAGGCAATGGTCAATGTGTGGCTGTTATAGGAGCTTCAGTCACAACGACAAGCCGGTGGGGGCCTCTTTTAGGACCACACTACTCTAGCCATGCAGCAGTAGTCCTCTGTCTTCACTGGCCATGGCCCCTGAGTGTGAGCACATGGGGAAGAGTAACAGGATTCTGAGTCCTAACAGGTCTAGACTGCATGACTGGACAGTGCAAACCAGAGCCTGGCAGCCTGAGAGTTACCACTGGCTGGGATGACTGATTAGGCCTTATCCTTTCAGGAAGGAGAGACAGCTTCACACATCAATCCCAGGAACATGCAGAAATAAGAGTCAAGAGGAATATCAACATGTTTAGAGGGAAAATGAATATCAATCTCAAATCCAGCTTCTGAGAGAAATAAAGGCAGTTTTATAAGTTTTACAGGTAGCATAAATGTAAGGACATACACTAATTAATATTCAAACAGACTAAATAACCAACAAATAGGCTGTCTGAATCCCAAACGCATTTTCAGAATTCAGATTTATTTGATGTTATAGTGATTATTTTCTGAATCCCTTCAGGTCTACCATTGCAAGTTTGATTTTTAACTGATTAAATAGTCTCTTAGTTATAAATTTCTCAAATAATTATGGTGCAGAAACAATTTTCCATTACCTATTTGCTGATACATGACTTGGTTTGGGTGAAAAGCAGGAAGATTTATTAAAGAAGAATCAAGTAGAAGAACATTTAATCTTAATGTGTACCTTGATATAGTTCTTAAGTTATTCAAAGTTGTCAGTTTTATATTCAAATCAGAAACTGCTTTAAAATTGCATTAACTATATATTTGTATTTATGTATTTTATTATGTATTTGAAAATGGTATTAAAATTATGACTATTTTTTAAAGACTTAAATATGTATAACTAATGCATAGGCATTAAATATGTATGTATAAGCAAATGACTGTGTTAACATTAATTAATTAATTTTTAACATCCAAGTAGGCCATATAGCAAGGAATATTACCACATAAAGAGAGAACTTTTTTATTATATAAAAATAGATAATTCATCAAGAAGAATTAATGTGCATGGAACTAATCACAAAGGTTCAAGATAAATCTGACAGAACTGAAAAGGGAAATAGGCAAATCCAAAATTACTTTTGGAGGGTTGAACACCTCTTTCTTAGTAATTGATAGAATAAATAGACACACAGAAATGAGAGCCCAAAGCCCTGAACAATACCAACATGCTGACTTTACCTAGCTGACATTTTGTAGGATACTCCACGCAAGAGAAGAGGAATCACATGGTTGTGAAGTGCACATGAAGCATTTGTCAAGATATGGTCCTCTTGGCCATAAAACAAATAACACCACATGTAAAGGCACTGAAATTATACTAAGTGTGTTCTCTGAACGCAACAAAACACAACAGAATTAAACTAAAAATGTCAGGAACACAGAAGTATCTTGACAATATCCAAATATTTGGAAATTAAACAACATTCTTTCACATAATCCAATAGCCAAAGAAGAAATCTCAGGGAAGTTATAGTACATCTTAATTGAATACAAATGAAGCAGAATTCATCAAACTGGGTGAGATGCATCTAAAGTAGTGCCTGGAGAGGGCTTTAATTCAAGAAATACTTATATTAGAAAATAAAACATGGTCTCAAATCAGTGGTATAAGTTTCCAAATTTTGAAAATAGAAAAAGAAAAGTTAATTAAATACCAAGAAAATGGAAAAGGGAAATTATAAAGAGCAAAGATCAGTGAAGTAGAAAACAGAAAATGAGAGAAAATCAGAGAAAATCAGTGAAACCAAAACTGACCTTTTGAGAAGATTAAGAAGATTATTAAAAGTCTAGCTAGAGTGATCAAGAAAAAAAAGGACACAAATTTCCAATATTAGGAGTAGAAGAGTGAGCTCACCATAACCTTAATGGCATTGAAAAGATAAAAGAATATTAAAAAACTTCAAGGCAATATATTTGATAGATTAACTAGAAAGTATGCAGTCTCACCCAAGAAGAGATAGATGACCAGAATCACCATGATTCCACTAAAGAAATAAAATTCCCGTTTCAGATGCCTTCCCTGGTAAAATCTAACAAATAATTTTTGGAAGAAATAATAGCCATTCAACACAAAGTCTTCCAGAAGATAAAAGAGGAGAGAACACATTTCAACTCATTTGGTGAGAATACAACTACTCTGAAAGCAAAACCATAAAAAAAATTACAAGAAAAAATACTACAGAACATACATTGCTGATGTAAATGCAAGATAGTACAACCCATTTTGAAAGCAGTTTGGCAGTTTCTTATAGAATTAAACATATACTTATCATAAGGCCCACTATAGGTATCTACTCAAGTGAAATGAAAACTAAGGACACAAACGTGCATGAATGTTTAATCATAATCACCAATAGATGGGGAAAAGAAAACAATGCCCACCAAGTTTTGAACAGATAAACAGATGACGATGCACCTGTAATAGAATAAGACCCAGCATGGACATCACGTGATTCACACAACAGCACTGATGCATCTGAGAAGGTCCATGCTAAGTTAAAGGAACCAGATGCTGGAGGCTACATTGGTATGATTTCAGTTACAGGTTGTTCCGAAAAAGGCGAAATTATAGGGAGAGGAATCAGACCAGTGTTAATCAGGGGCTGGGAGCAGGGAGCGGATTGACTGCAAAGCTGAATAAAGGAACATCTAGGGTGACAGAAATGTTACATCTTGCTTGTGGTTGTGGTTAAAAGGTCTGTAAATACATTTGTCGAAGCTCATTAACCTGTACCCTTAAAAAGAGTGCATTTTACCATTTGTCACTTACGCGTCTAACAAGCTGATAAAAAAGAAACTAAAAACTCTCACTATAATGTGGTACATGGATTGCAAAGAGAGGAAGATGCATGTGGTGGAAACTAGTGAGGTGGCTGGTGGCAGCGAGCCTGTCCAGAGTCACTCCTGTATCCAGTCTGATTGAACTAATTAAGATGTGCAATACGCCTCCTCCCTTCTGTAATTCCATAGCATCAGCCATTTTCACATGCACTAAGAGAAAACCCTAAAACATTTAAGCAATGTCACATTTTAGCAGAAGAAGCCCAGAATATCATCTCAGCTTAACCAGTGTTTTTATTCAGTAGGTCCCCCACCCCTGAACAAGTAACTGAATGAAAAGATACTGAACTTGGATTCAGGCTTGAAAGAGGCTCCCGGGTCACAGTCTCGTGGTAACAATAGGAAAACTTACCTTAACTCCTCTTCCTTCTCTGACTGTAAAAAAGAGAACGTTTTCTTTTGCTCTTACTGGCACTGTCTCCGGGGACAAAGCAAAAGATGGACTGAACTCTTCCTGTCCAGTGGGGTTTTTAGATACTTTTGATAATGGACTTAAACGAATGACTTTTCCCATATATTTCAGTAAGGGTGACTGATTTTCACCCTTTTCCTACTTTTATTCAGAGTCCTTTTGCATAAAATACTTTTCATGAGCCAACATCTTTTACCGAAGTTTATTTGTCTGTGGAATCCCTGAGTATCTTGTAATACTTACTTCTCCACCTTCAATTTCAACGATTTAACACGCCCCGTGCTGACGACTGCCACCAACCCTAAGAGCCTGTAGACTCCAACCCACGAGAGAACCCTTGACAGTCTGGTTGCACTTAATACGTCTAATGGAAATGTAATATTCTCACAATTGCTTTCGCCCTCCCAGTAGCCCTGAATTATTTAGAAATAACCTCATATCTCCCTAAGTAAAATACAGCTACTCCAATGAGCCAAAGCAGGAGCAGTGGTCCCAGGTCGGCCGGGAGACAAGTGCTGAGCACACACACCCCGTGCCAGGGGGCTGCTTTCCTGGCCCACAGTCACGATTCCTCACACTCAGGCAAAGTCAGAGAACCGCTGCTCCCCACCTCCCGCCTTGCAGCATTGTTTCTCCTTATGTTAGAACCACGCACGCACGCATTCCAAGTCGACAGAGCATCTATCTGCTCACACATCTGCAGAACAATGAACTTGAGGACCCTGTGGCCCCTTACCAGTGCAAGGCCACCGGAGTCCGCATCTTGGAAGCTGTCACCCCTCAAGGTGGACGTCAATCCTCCCACAGCGAGGCATGTCGTGTGTCCGGCTTCTTCAACTTTCTGGAAAGCTGCCAACTTCCCCTGGGGTTAACCTTGCTCCCCAGAAACATGGCAAGGAAAGTTATCCAGGTGTGACACTGGCTTTGAACCTGGAAGAAGCAAGTTTGAATTTCAGCTCTTCACTTAATCCATCATGCTCAGAGTGCTCTTCTATAAATAGAGCATAACAATAATTACCATACCAGGCTATTGGGAAGATCTGAGAAAATATCTCTCAAGTTCCTAGCACAGTGGCTTATGCACAGAAGATGCTTAATGAACAGTAGCTACTGCTATTTCTGTCAACTCTGCGATCTTTTAAAATAATATCTGTTTAAGTGATATTTATCATATCTTAATAAATATAACAGTAAGAAAAATGGCAGTGTGATTTTTTTACATGGGCGAACCATACTAGGCAATCCATTATTATTTTTGTTTGGGGCGGGGCGGGCAGAAGGACCCATGCAGACTTTATTCAGGTACGGAAGACCTTTGTCACTTAGCAATCTTACAATTATCTACGAGGCATAGAGTCGCAAGTGTGGAGACTCGTCTGTGTCCACACACACCTCTGGGCCACATACAGGGTCCCTTGTCCACTGGGAGAGACAAGAAAGGGACTGGGCACCAGAAAGCACGTGGGCGACTGCTTGGCCTCACACTCAGACCTGGTTTTCACTCCTTTATCAGCTGCCAATTGCCTTCTTCTACGAAGGAGATCGTGTTACAACCTCGTGAGAGATCAGAGACCAGCAGTCTCTCTCATCAGAGGTCTGGGTTTAGACAACATTGACTTGAAAGAATAGAGCACGACCCCTGCCTTGGCCCATTCAGGACATTCTAACAGGACACCACAGACAGGGCAGCTGATAAACAACCAACACTGATCCCTCACTGTTCTGGAGGCTGGACATCCAGGATCAATGTGCCTGCAGATTCTGTATAATGCAAATTCGTGACCAAGGACCTCTTTGGTGGAACTGGGTAACTTTATGACATAGGTGATACTTGAATTGGATCTTGAAGGATCAGCAGGAATTTGACAAGCAGAAAAAGTCCATCTCTGAAGGGGAGGCGCGTGTGCCAGAATGAATAGTGTTGACTTTGGGAGCCACAGTCCTAATAAGGCACAGCGGGGTGCTGGCCAGCTCCCCTCCTCAGGACCCGAGGACGGGGGCCAACGGGGCAAGCGGCCAGGGAACCACTCAGGGCACCGTGGCCCTCCAGGAACAGACAAGAGAGCAGATCCAAGCTGAAAGCTGAGAAGCGTTTCTGTGCGACGCAGTTCTGAGACACTGGCTTGGCTCTCACAGGAGATCAGCTTCGTGTGGGATTTCCTCTGAGAGTCTCCTAATTACTTTGCGGTCTAAACATCCCCCATTCTGTTGTCGGGATCGCTGTGGACAGCCAACTCCATTCTGCTAAACAAAACCAATGATTTGGAAAAATTACAGCCCTGGATGCTATTGCTGGCACCGCAAGGACACCCTCCCTGCTAACAGTTAAAAAAGAGAAAAAATTGGCTGGCGCAGCAAACCAGGAAGGCCTCTTTGTCAGTGCAGAATGCGGTGCTCCTTTGGAAAGGGAGTGGATAGAACACCGTGAACTTGCACGAGCTAACCGGGTGGTGGCTCCTTCTTTTTGAACAAAAATGGCACATTCCACTCCCCAGTGCTGACCAACCACGTGTAAGTGCTGGTTAGCAATGTGTCCGCGACGGCCAATCCCTCTGAGGGGCTGGACGTTTGTAGATGCGGGGCTCCTCTTGCTAGCGACTCATCAAAACACAGGCCTGTGAATATCTGAGTCATCAAATCTGAAGCAGGATGCTGAGTGTCCCTTGGATTTCTGCCCCCCTTCCTGAAACTGGCCTGAGATTTCGCAGTTCCTGAAAGGAGGCATCTCGACTCAAAAGTTTTGCCACTTGATACTTTCTTAATATTCTACATACATACCGTAGCCCAAGCTTTTTCTCCCACAGACACAGTTAGTCCCGTGAATGTGCACTTACTCAAGTATGTGGGTACAGACAGGGCACTCAGGCTTTCCCATCAGAGGCAGGAGAGTGAGTAGAACGATACTCTGACAGACCTTGTATTTCTTTCATAACAAGTATAATGATAATAATAACAGCATAAGCGGCATCCTCTCTCCCTCTGATTCCCTAAGGTGTGTGGCTGTGAGCAGGTCTCAATCTTAACTCAGCTCCTCAAACCAGTGCAAAAGCAGATGAGGGATGACTGGGGGTTTAGTAAGAGCGGAGTCTGTGGTCACCGAGGCAGGTCAAGTCTGCCCTCTGGCCACAGGGATGAGCCTGGTGTTTCCTCCACGGGATTGTCTTTCAATAAGCAGAGTCAGGAGTTATGTTTCATCCAACATCTTTTGTCACATGATTTTTTTCCCCCAAATTGTTCAAGCAGAACCGGTCTGGTCTCACATCCAGACACAGAAGACCTGTCTTATTCCGGAGCATTCCATGTTTCTACTGTTCCTCTTTTCAAAAGATTGAGGCACAAACAAAAAACACTGTATTCCAGGTTAGGGTTTTGCTCTATTTTGTGTATTGTTTTCCTGATTTCATTGACTTTCAGTACTCTGGATGGGGAGAGAGAGATATGGGCCTCTGTGACAAGGTCCTGTGCAGCTGGGAGGCCAGCACTGTTGCACAACCTCACTGTCCCCCGAAAGGAGAAATCATGGCCCTTGGCTTTGCCACTTGGGCAAAGCCAGACCGCTCCTGGTGCCTCTTCATTGCATCTGCTCCTATATTTTTTTTTTGCTCCAAAGGTGTGTGAACTTCTCTGCTGGACCCCTGGACTTGAGGAAGGCTCTCGAGTCCACAGGTGATCATCTAAATTGGGGGGCAGACAGTAGAAACTCTTAATCTTCCATGATGACATCACTCCTAACTGCACATTTTGATCTGAGGCTTTGGAACCATCCTAACTATGGATTTCAGTAGTAGAATGATGTCAGCACATTGTGGGTAGAATATCCAAATAAATGGGAAATCAACATGAAAGCATGGTAAACCACAGAATTTTTTAGGACAGAGGACTTTGGGCTTATGCTGAACACGTTGCATGGATGGAACCAGCTGTGGTGTTTAGACAGAGCCCTTTGGGGAAAATAGTTTCCAAGAAAATTGTTTATATTCAAAAAAGGTTATTCCGAAGACAAAATGAAATGTATAGATTCTTCCTCCGGAGACCAGACAGCCTGGGACTGCAGTGTGGCTGGCCCCCGTCAGCTGGCTTAGAGATTTCAGGGGCTCTACCCTCGGTGCCGCCTGCCTGCATTAGGACCTCACTCATGAAGACATGGAAGCTCAGGAGTGGGCTTGATGATGTCATTTCTTACCTCCACTTCCACATAACTTATCAGCTCAGCAAAACATAATCTAAAATAAACTCAGGATACTGTCGCATGTTTATCTGTATGATCAAATGTGTTTATACCCTCTCAAATAAGACTGAGGACAAGTCTGGAGGTCTTCAGTCAGAGGAAGGACAGGTCAGGTGGTCTTACATCATATGGCGGACACAACGTATTCCTAATACTGGAGAAAACAGGCATAAGCCTCACTCACAGGTAATGTAAATCTGTTCAGCAATCTGCATGCTCCTATTCTGCGGTACTCACAACGCTTCCCACTTCCCTGAGCCCACATGCCCCTATGTGCCTCCCAGACTCCCTGAGGTTTTTCACGACATCCTCTAGAACAATCACTCCACAACCAGCACCCTCTGTATTGTATTCACAAGCTCTCATCAGAGCACACGTATCACCTTTGTGTCTTAGCTCAAATCTAACTCTACTCTTGAAGCTCTCTAGGAACTGAAACCAGTTAGTGGCTTTACATGTTCAGTATGTGTCAGTGTCCAAAAAGAGCATGTGTCTTTACAATTCCCCTCGTCATAAAGCCAGACTTTTCATCCTATCCTCTCTCTATTGTCTGCATGATGTAGACCCTCATTCATCAAAGACGTTGGCCCTTGGTCCATAGTCTTCTCCCCAACCTAAGTGTAGCTACTGCTCTGTGTGATCTCAGTGCTTGGAGACCCCGGCTTCCAAGGGTGAACATCTCAGTGGCCGCCTCACCCATCCTGCTTACACAGGCCGCAAAGAAAGTCTCGGGTCCTGCTACTCCCTGACAATCCTCCTCATCTAAACTCACTGTCCAAACCTCTCTTCCTCCCAGATTGCTTTTTAGTCATTCCTGTTACAATCCTCTGCTGATTCCACTGGGTGTCTAGTCCATCAGAGACTCTTGTATCCAATTTATCACCACTCTCCCTTCTTCATGTTCCTCTTATGGAAACACCACGTTTAGTCTTTTTGGACTGTAGTTGTCATTTCCTTTGAGATCATTTCTGGAAGTACAGGTGGGTAGAGAGGTTTGCTCATATTTCCTACTCAAATATCTTCACTACACCTTAAATTGTCATCTATCAAGTAGATCAGTTAAACCACTGCTCAGGTAGAAGCCTCTGAAGTTGTCCTTTTAAATCACATGGTTTTCCTCTTCTCTGCTTTTATCACAATAATGGCCATGAGTTTTCATGATACCTGTATTGGGAGGAGTTGGGCTAATAAACTGTTTCTACGGACAGACTGGAGAGTGTTCACAGGATGGTGACTTTTCTCCCCAACAGTGCTCAATTCAACCACGTCTTACACCCTTCACATTGACTTTCTCTTCCTGTTACTCACAGTACGTAGGACCACTGCTTACACAACCATTTTTTGTTGCTACTCTCATGCCCCAGATTAACATATATTGGGTTCTTGATTACTATGAATCAGGCATGATGACCATACGGGGTAGAGAATATCTTCCTACTCATTTTACATATAAGAAAACTAAAGCTATGAAGTTTAAGTTCGTTGCCAAGGGCATCTAACTCTTAAGTCTAAGAGAGCATACACTGGGAGCCAAGTCTGATTACAGAACACTTAATCACTCTGCTATTCTGCCTTTCTGACAGAAGTATCCCCTGGCTTCTTGGCAAAAGCTAAACATCTAAACAAAATGGAGCAAACAAACCCAACTACCTTGCATGGATTCCTAAGTAGCTGACTCATGGGGAATGAGTGTGTCTGTACACAAGCAACGTTCACTGCTGGGTTAAAACACTTGGCCATTCTCACAAAGAGCCTGATTCTCCAATGATTCATGTTTACTAATAAACTTGGAGGCTACCGTGTCTTTAGGGGGAAATGTATATACGACTGCAGCTAACAAGTGAGAAATTGATCTGATTCATAAAATTGGCACCTGCACCCTCAGCACCCTGGGCCAGTCTTACATAAATGTTTTCAAAACAGTAAAATTCATAAAGCACCAAAACATTCTAGTGAGTTAAAGCCTCAGCTTCTGTGCCCCTCCAGGTCCTCCTCAGCTTATTTCTCGGTCCCTTGCGGCACAGACACAAGCAGAGAACCAAACAGGCAGTCAAGGCAACAGATGTGCCCTGGCTGGGGTCTTGCGAGGCTCAGCAGACCTTGTGAGCCAGGAAGTAGCCAGAGGAGGACCATGAGGCGGCCTCTCTGTGTCTCTCCTTCCTTACAGGTGGAGTGAAGAACTGAGGTGACACTCTCTCAAGCTCATGCCAGACTTCAGAATTAGACTCTAGGTATGTGGAGGTTTTGTCCTTTTCTCAGATTAAATTTTAACTAAAGAACGTTTTGGTAGAAACAGAATACATCCATTGCTGGTCCATTCTATGTGTCAATTTCATTAATTTATCACATTAAAATTTTGACATGATCTGCATTCTCAAAAGATTCTTTTCTGAAAGTCATCATATGCACTGAACCTGACCAGGAAAGACTTCTATTCCATCATGTAGTTTGTAGGGTTCAGCCCACTTCCACTCTTGTCCTAGCCTATCCCATCTGAGTAGTCTCATATTATTATAACTCTCTGTTCCCAGTTTGTTTACTTGGTTGTATATGTTGAACTCCAATGAGTAAATACAAGTACTGTCAAGGTAACTGTTTCTCTTAACTGAGTCTCATATTTATCCTTATCCACATCCCTCCCTATGATTGAATCTTTCCTCATACAATTCCTGATGCAGAGAGCTTCTGGGGTAAACTGACATGACAGGAAAGGAAAACTCTTCACAAACATTCTTCCTAGAAAAGCTCTTTATATGCGGCAGATGAAACTATTTCAACTGCAAGTAAATATGGAAAAGCAAAATTGTTGTGGAAAATCAACAGATTTGTTTAAAAATTGTAAGATGTTTGTTAACTATGCGAAAAAGGTGAAAGAGATGCTAAAGAGATGCAAACAGCTGAATATCCACAACCCAGAAGTGACCATTGTTAATGTATTTGCCTCATAGTTTTAAAAAAAGAAATAAAATATATGGATAAACTTAGATTCTTCAGTGTAGTCATAGCACACCCTCAAAAATAAACGGAATTCCCTCTAATCTATATGGAAGCTATGGATGCCCTTCCTCCCTCTCTTTCTCTGTCTCTCTCTCATATCTCTCTATCAATGAATCAACCTGTCTATCTATCGATCTATCTCCTATCTATTGATATCTATCTATCTACCTATTATCTATCTATATCTGTTTATCTACCATCTATCTATATCTATCATCTATCTATCTATATCTATCATCTATCTATATCTGTCTATTATCTATCTATCTATATCTATCTATCATCTATCTATTTCTATCATCTATCTGTATATTAATAGACCCTGGCACATATTTATCGACTGAATTGACATAACTTGGGTCAGATAATAAAACTAATTGGGTCACTGAGATCTTCCACATCAAAACACGTGGACAGATCTAGAGTCTGTCATACAGAGTGAAGTAAGCCAGAAAGAGAAAAACAAATATTGTATATTAACACATGTATGTGGAACCTAGAAAAATGGTACAGATGAACCGGTTTGCAGGGCAGAAATAGAGACACAGATGTAGAGAACAAACGTATGGACACCAAGGGGGGAAAGTGGCGGTGAGGGGGGGGGGGGAAGAAAAAAGAAAACAAAAAACCCCCAAAACACCCCCCAAAACAAAAAACAAAAAACACATCAGACGTTTAAAATTTCCACCACTGCCCAGCAGAGTGTGGAATTAAATCACATGCAGGAGGCGTGTAATGAAATGGTTATCAAGAAACGTACTTGGCTTGCTCAGCTCTGTGGTTAAATCTCTTATGAAGAGTAAAATGCCTAAAATCCCAGGTCCCTGTTAGTTGTTGGTAAAAACTGACTCACGGTCCCAGTCACTTCCTCACGTGGCTCTTTGCACAAAACAGCGTGCACACAACAGTGTTCTGAGGAGCCCACAGAACTGCACGGAGGCGGGGCAGCACCTCAGCAAGCCCCACCTGAGGGCTGGGTCTCCTACGTCAGATTCCAAGGCAGGTGCTTAGCAGCTCAGTGCTGCCTCTGGGATCCTGAGGGCACAGGGTATCCTTGTTGCTAGGAAGCTTTGTTGAGGAGAGGTGTGGTGTCCCTGCCATCTCTCTGTCCTGCACCTTCACAGTCCCAGGCAGATGACAGCTTCTTGGTAAATATTTGTTGACTGATGAAGAGGGATAAGTGGATTCCACAGATAAGTGGAATTAACATGGAGCAAATGACATGCGATGCCAGAGTCATTTTATTAGACTGCTGAATCGGAAAGGTCTCAGGAATTGCACTTACAGATAGACTATGGGAGAATAAATTTCCACGAATTTTATTCTGAAAGAGAGGGCCTTAGGTTCCTTTGCTGCTCATCCCTTTCTTATCTCAAATGCTATGACTTTTGTTCAAATAGCTTTCCAGCCCCCACTGCAGACCTCTGTTCCAGGTAGAGATTTATTCCCCTCAATGAGCTGTCTCCTTAATCTCCTCTACTTCAAAGAATGTTTAATAGTTTCACTAACCTTTCTGAGGAGCTAGGAAGATCTTGGAGTATCAGTATGGTTCTTGCTTTCCTCTTCAGCGCAAATTTCATTTCTGTAATATCAAACTAAAAATAAAGTGAGCGTAATATTCTACAGTATTAGACACACCTTTCTAGCACACCTAACCGTCATTTTTGCATGTTTATTTGAAACGCTGGCTCATGTATTTCAGAATGCTGTATACTCTTGTGTTTACAATATATTTCATTGCTTATATTTCAAGTGTTTCTATTGTTTCATGTTTTATATTGCTGAACAAAAATTAATATTTTCTTTGCTTCTTTTTCTACTTTACTTTCATACCATTGCGTCCTAAGTGCCCCATATAGCAGTTGTAGGAGGAACACAGAAAGTCATCATGCAATAAACCAAATAAAAAAAATTATAAGCTCTTTCCTGTTCCTTTCGTAGGTGATGCAGTTGGTATCGGAATCTTTTGATTTACATTGTGATGTAAAAAACTACTAGTTCCTTTTGTGTTAATTTATAGTTTACAAATTATGTTAGGAGACCCATCCTAAACATAGCAAGGATGAATAGTCATTTTTTTTTGCATGTGACTAGTCATTTTATATAGGATCATTTTCTCCTGGCCTGTTACCTTTAATCATTACATATAGTGTCTCCATCATTTTAAATGTTGAGTCCTTCATAGGATTATTTTATGGGTTATCAGATTATCTGATTAGTTTGCCCTGTAAATTGGCCAATACTGTTACCAGGTTTCAATGCATCATGATTCAGTTACATTAAAACTGGAATGTACTGAATATGAATTATCCACACCTAATTTCATTTCTGAGTTTGGATTTCTGAAAATAAAGACTCAGAAACTAATTTATCTCAGATATATAATCATAACAACAAATTTCAACAGTTTCTGAAGCTAAATCTATGGAATTGTGCCTTATCCCGAATAATTAAATTCACATTTAGCTTTATTCACTGTTCACTGCCTAAGGAAGAAAAATTTGCTAACACAATTTTAGTATTACAACAAATATTTATGTTACATGGAAACTTCACTTCATCCTAATCACTAAATACTAAGCATAGAAGCTTTGCAAATTAAATAAGCAGAGGATTATTGGTACCTGGACATGATTGATTAATCATTTCTTGATACTAAATGGTAAAGACAACCGGCTTTTAATGTGATTCGATCTGAGGGAAGCTTGCTTTGCAGGAAGGGGCATTAACTGTGGGTCTGGATCCCCATGTCTCACCTGCCCTCCATCTGGACCCAGGCAGACGAGGAGGAAGCCTGCACACGTTCTCAAAGCTTCTGGGTACAGGTGACACCTGCTTCCACTTGCAGCTCACAGGTCGAAGCCATGTGTCATGGGCACACCTGAGCTTAACAGGGTGGGGACTTTTACATAACCCTCAAGGTGAGGGAGTGGGATATTCCACACACAGTACCAAGGGTGATGCATGTTTGGGTCCAAGGTGATTTTCTAGTTGTGCAAATTGGGATTGTTTTGGCTTTAAGTTTCCTGAGTCTCATTTTCTTCATCTTGACCACAGGGATGATCATGCCCATCTTGAAGGACAGCTGGAGCTGAGGTAGCAGAATGAGCCTGGACGGCGTTGGGTTGGAGGAGGCTGTCAGCAACTGGCCCTGCTCAGAGTGGCCACACTGTGTCGAACAGTGTGAGTGTGTAGGAGTTTTATGTGGACTCCCCCATTTAGTGCCTACACTAACAGGTGTGTCATTGCCTCCGCTTCACATATAAAGCCAAGCGTGAAGCTGCATAGCTTGACCGCGGTCAAATTAAACTAGATGGTGAAGCTGGGGCTGGGCCCTGGTCCTCCCCACCACAGGAGGAGGCTCAGCCAATTCACAGAAGGAATACAGTTGTTATCAGGGCTCCAGAGGCGTCCTTGCTCATCCTGCCTGGCAAGGAAGTTGTCCGCTTCCTCCCCCTGGACTTCAGTGGACCACTGCTAATGGCACTCATCCTGCCAAACACAGTGACCTTTCCCGACAGGCAGACCTTGCCTCGGTTTGTGTTTCATGAAGGAGAGCTCACGTTGAGGAGCCAAAAGAAGCTGAAGCTTGGAAGATCAGGACGACATTAGGAGTTACTGAACTATGAGTAGGGAATGCAGACAGGAGCAATGGTTTGTACAATGAAGCACTGATGTTTACAGTTCCTTTATAGACCAGGCACTGTGGACGGCATGTTTCTCACATCATTTCATCTAGTTCTCAGAGTGTATCTGTAACTTGCCCAAGCCTGCCCAGCTGACCAGCGGGCTAGCTGACCTTAAGCCCAAATTGTCCACTCTAAGCCTGGCATTCTTTCAATTTCATCCGGATAACAATAGTAACAGTAATAAATAATACAGAACTTCCTAAAATACATCCACACATACTCAACGTAGAAATAAGCTTCTACTTTGTCTTTGTTCTGTGTTTTTTCTGCTTTGCTTACCCTCATGCCTCTCTCTCCTCAGGCTGCCTGAGATGCTTGCTGAACAGCGCTTCATGCTCTGGGCCATTTCCGCATCCATGAACCGGTGCTAATTGTTTTACCTTTTACTAGGACTGTTACATGATAGATAAATTTATTTAATACAGTGGTCCATGCAAAAGGATTTGCTCATCTCCTGAACTGTCTCTTCTTTCCAAATGTCCAGTTTGGAATTCCTCAACATTGGACACTAGGAAATGTGTCTCTCTCTCTACATCTGTCTCTCTATATACAAATATTAATTTAACATTATATGTTTTTATAATATTTACATATTTATATATGTATGTAAATTACATGCCTGTAACTTCAGGGCGACTTTTAAACTCCTTTTACCTTCTTTATTCAGTATCTACATCAAGTGAATAGAGACTTCTGCACAGATAAATGTTCCTGTCTCAGTTTAATGGCTGCTCCTAACAGTGAGATGAGCTTGATCAGATATATAAAGATACCAAGTCCAGACATGGAGAGAAATTAAATGTTTCTGCTGTGTGCAATCCCACAGGATACGGAAAGGTGGCCAAAGGTTATTATATAATAACCTTCTCTATTTCTGGAAGTTCTCTATTAAAGGACAAGTGGTTAGAATCAACTTCACAAAAAAATGATTCATTGTAATCGACATAGTTCTTCATTTGATTAGAAATATCCCAAGTGTAATAAATGCATATAAATCCACACCATATAATGTACATAAATACCACAACACATACAATACTGTGGTAATGTTTGCATTCATCTCAAGGTCATACCAAATACACAATTATACAATTTACACTTTATTTTTCTCTCATACACTGAAAATCCTTCTTTTTGTTTAGTCAGCTAAAACAACTTCTTCTAGATATTTAGCAAATACAAAACCTGGACCAAAAACCTTTAAGAAACATCTTTCCACAAAGTTCTTTTTCATAATTTTTTTGACTGTATTAAATTATTAGGAACCATTAACATACTATTATCAAGAAATGTTTATGGCATCTGACATTTAAGACATATGCTAATTAAAAAAATAGGTTTAGACATAGATGTTTACCTTTTATATCAAAAGTCAGTTTTGGTCAATAAACATGAACTATTCTTTTCAAGGAAATTTATCTGAATGCAAACCAAGGTGCACCTGACCCCCAAACATGGCTTCTGTCACCTTCACTTCTGTCCACCACAAACAGTCCTTCTTCAGAATCTGTCCTGATACACATCCTGCTGTGGACCTCTGCTGTCAGCCTGTTCCACCGGGGAACGCTTCACAATTTGTACCTCCAGGAATTTAACTAAAGGTATAGCTGAATCCGTGGCAGAGTGAGGTCCTTCGTGGCGCCTTCATTTTTAATCAGATGGCATTTTTCTTAACAGTTATCCTATTTCAGTCTGCGTCTCCTCTATTCTCTCCAAGTATTCCCACAAGCACTCAATTTTCCCGTGATCTCTCTAGATGCCTTGGCGTTGGGGTATAGACAAAGCCTCTTACAGAATCAAATGAGACACGCAAGCTTTTCAGATCCCTGGGCTCCACCACAAACTTGCTGAATCCGCATCTCAGGGAGTGGCCAGTGTTTCTCCATTGTGCCTGAAATGCAGTCTTTTATAAGCCATACTGATGGTGTCATTGAAGGATGTGTCAGTAGAATGGCCCCAATTATGTCACTAATCCCTGTAACCTAATAATATGCTCTCTCACATGGCAGAAGGGTCTTTGCAGATGTGGTTCAGGTCATGGACCTTAAAACAGAGACATCCTGGATTATCCAGTGTGCCCATCTAATCACGTGAGCCCTGAAGAGGCGAGAACATTCTTTGGCTGGAGGCAAGAGAGGCTGGCAGAAGCAAAGTCTGAGAAGCTCCAAGTGTGCAAAGAGCTGGACCCCAATGGCTGGAGGGAGCCACATGGAAACCTGAGAAGACATTCAGGGGTCTCCAGTCGCAAAGACCAGCCCTGGCTAGGAGCCAGCAAGGAAACCAGGGACTTCAGTCCTACAACCACAAGGAACTGAACCCTGCTAACACTGGAATGAGCTTGGAAGCAGATTATTCCCCAGAGCCTCCAGCAAGGAATGCTGAGAAATCACTCCAGGAATGCAGCTCACGCCCGGAGGAGGTAGAAATGTCTTCCTATTCGGAATCAAGTCCTTCACGAGATACATACATCTGTGTGCCTCACCAAGGGAAAATTTTCTTCTAAACATCACAGAGAGCTTCCACGGTCTCTAGTGTGTATGACAGTCTGATCTGGACACCAGGCCTTGCTGGGCCTAGCCTGAGGTTGGGTTTGTTGATCCTCAACAATCCTCCTCCTGGCTTACCTTACCAGTGTCACTAGCTGATACCGCAGAGGCTGCAGATGCCTTTTCTAGCAGTATGGTGCTTGGTGCCACAGCCCAGATATACCTGGGCATACACAGCCATCACCTAGAACTCCTGCTTCTGCCCTCAGGTGTGGGATTCCAACACCAGTCCAAGTGGACCCCAGTTGTTCTCTCTCTACACTGGATGCTGCTATGGCAGATGCCATCTTCCTGGGGACCATCTGGGCTGCCCGCCCTGGCCTGCTTCCTCCACCTCTTCCTTGCTTGCCTTCTGCTTCACATCAGGCTGTGGCTATCTCAGGGTTTTCCCAACCAGGCCCAATTAGGTTTTGATGTTTTAAGGGAAAACACAATATTTTGAATAGGACATTAGGGGATATTTTGTATCAAAGAGTAAACATGTTGACCAGACCATTGTGTGTGTGTGTATTCCTGGGCATGGAGCCAGGACTCTGCAGCTATGACAAGTGTCTCCAGGTGATTCTGAGGAGCTGGTATAAATGCTGAGAACCACACTCTAGGTATTTCTCTGTTCCTTCTGAGTCCTCGTCATCATCGTCTCCTCCAGGGGACTGGAAGCTACATGTTAATCTGATGGACCTAGTTCATGCTCAAGTACAAATGGCTGATGACTTGTTAAAACCTGTTACTCTCTTAACCCCAGAAGTGAACAAACTGGCATTTTCAGCAGTAAAGACGGTGACAAAGCCTTTATGGCTCCTAACAACAACTGTGCACAGCCTTCTCCCAGCACTCAGCCCTGGCAACCTTTGCCCTATCAGCCACAACCTGCGGCTCTCCAGGCTGGGAGGGGCATATGGCTGAGAAACACATCGCCAAGGCTAAACAGGATACATTTATGTTCACAGTAGCTTGCCTATGGGGACCAATCCCTAAAATTGGATTTCTTCTCTTTTTTACTGACAAATAATAAAATGGACAGTTAAAAATCAATTGGATGTTTGACCTGCATGTAAATGAAATAGACCCCGGGCCCATCCTGTGGGAACCGTGCCCTCAGGTTACAGTGGAAATTGCTTTGTCGTAATGCTGTGGACAACCTCCTGTGAGGAAATCTCATCCAATTCTCAACAGGGACAAAGGGTGTTATTGGTTTGTACTTTGCTGTAGGGCTGATCTCAGTTTGTTGTTCCCCTTCAGCCTTGATATCATTCCTGTTCATGATTTACAGCTCGGAAGCCAAATGCACTTCAGAGTCTGCAACTGATAAAACCCGGTGGATAATGACAGAGACAAAGTGCTAAAGGCAGCTGCTCACCCCACCTCCTGCCTGGTGACGTAGTGAGGACCTGGAAAGCTGTCCCGGAAACCCAGCGTCTGTCACCTGGTTTACAGTAAGTCCATCTGCATTCAAGGGTTTGGAAGGAAAGGAGTGAAGGCGGGAAAGAAGTAAGACAAGAGACAGAGAGCCTCAGAGACAGAGACAGAGAAACACGAAGAGAGAATGTTCACCTCAAGGTTTCATATGCTCCAACTACTAGTCCCTCGTCCCATGTTTACTGGCAAATTGTGAAACCCACCCACACTTTGATTTGTATTATTGAGTCATTGTGACAAAAGGGAGTCCCACATACATTTAAATGCACAGGAACTGGGGGGTTTTGATTTAGGCCTCCCTCCCAGAAAGACACTAAGAGCTGCGACATGCTTGGTAGGTACTGGCTGTGTGGGGCATGGACGGAGACAGCACTGCCCACTCCAGCAGGGCCATGGCCGAAATCAGCCAACATCTGCTGATGTCGTATTTTAGCTCTGCGATGGATGGGCAAGGTGCTGTGGCTGTCGGGATGAAGGAGAGGATCTCCGTCCCCTTGGAGTTCAGATCCAGGTAAGAAAACAGAACCATATGACAGAACAGTCAGGAAACGGCCGTGTAATAGGACAAGTGTGAAGTTAACCACAGGGTAAGTGCTGAGGGGCTGGAAGGGGAGGGGAGCGAGATGAGTAGGGGTTGCAGCAGTCAGAGTTCTGGGGGTGGCTGTGAGGAACCCCTTATGCTTCTTCTGAGAGAAAGGACTGGGTTCACAGTAAACAGTGGACCCGTATCCTCAGGAGATGGCACTGCTGGGACGCCTGGGGCTGGTAAGACAGCAGTTCTCACCAAGGATGTTTCCAAGGTGGTCACCCTGTGGGGTGCATTTGTCAAAGGACACCTTCAGGAGCAGCACTGGACTTCAGTCTCAGACACACCAAGAAATGGTGACCACAAAAGAAGGAAGCCTGAGTGTGGAGAATTTTACTTCATTTGACTTTGTACAAATGATTGTGGCTAAAAGGATTATTTTTCTCCAAAATACATTTCCTTAAAAAATATAGGCAGCAGATGAATAAATTTTAGGGGAACTTAAATGGTTTTTATTTGTATTTATAGATGAGTAATCTGTTTCTTAGTTGAGCTGTAAACTGAGGTCTGTATTTGGTATTCTTAGGAAAACAATTAAATCATTAGCACGTTTAAACTTTAAAAGGGACAGTTAACTGTGAGTAAAACAAACAAACCCAAAACACATGACTCAGAAGAAAAAAGCCATCCCTCAAAAGCTAATATTTTTCCTCGCTTTTCCTCAGTCTGGGGGTCCAATGGCCACTGGCTGTAATAGGACAGCAATTTTCCCTCCTGGAAGCAGTGACATTTTAGTGATTGATAAGGTGCATTATTTTAAGTACATAATAAGCTTGCGGCCATTCCAGCTGAGTGGAGCTATCTAAGTGGAAGGTCATCATCATTGCCATTAGGAAGGAAACAGTTTCTAATGATAATCCCCTTTAACTTTGGCTGTCACTGCACTCCAGTCAGTTAAAGAGGTGATCTGGCCCCATCGCAGCCTAAAGAGCCCGTTCGGTGTGTCAAGGAGGCCACTGCTTGTGTATTAATGTAATGCGCTCCCTTCCCAAGCGGCTGTTTCTTGTTGCTGTGTCCACAGGATGTGGGTGGAGGAGGTGGCCTGACAGATGGAGTGATTTTTCAGGTGCCTTAGTGGTCATGTCTGACCAACTGACATATCCTAAGGGACACTTTTGGTGAACTTTTTCCCAGGCGAAAATGACGAACTGGGTTTGTTTGTTTTTTCTTCATCTCTATTGAGGCCAGATTTATGGAACTGAAGTAATGCAAGATGACGAAGACTGACCACAGGTCAGGCATGAGGGGTGTCCACAAAGCTCTCACAATCCAGGTGACCCCTCCTGGCCTGCCTCCTGTTAAACTCTTTGCATCACCAGCATGCTTTTAACATATTCAGAAACAAGCATCATAATCAGCCCCACGTGTTCTGGGTGGGAGGTGGGGAGAAGCTGCTCTGTACTCTTGGAAGGAGAGAATAAGGGCAGAGTCTTCCACTCTTCCCTTTGGTTTGACTAAAATTTCAGGATGAATCGAACTTGAGCTTCATGGCGAGTATGAGATAATAGAGAATACACAATTAAATACTCACTGAACCCAATACAAGGATGATTCAAACTGAAATGAGTTTCAGGGGCATCCTGGCTGTCAGAGGCCCAGACCACCCACTCAGACACAGCAAAGCAGGAGGCTCTTTACAAGGCAGTGGATGCAGAGAGGGCTGTGGGTGCCCGGAGGTCACCTCTTTGCAGAGACCCCAGGCGCTCCAGGAAGCCGACGCCAGCCAGCCCAACTGACACAAACCTACAGTCAGATTCTGCTGAAGAGTCAGAGCTCCAGTACAGCGAAGGGATCCTTGGAGGGGGTGCTTGGCAGTTTGGGAACTAGAAATGGGAGGCAGCATTGTTCAGTTGAAGAATCCACGCTGCCTGTTTTTAATTAATAGATTTCATTTTTGGAGCAGTTTTAGGGTTTCAGAAGAATTGAGAGGAAAACACAGTTACCATATACCTCTTCAGGGCTCTCTGAGTTTCCCCTATTATTAACACATTTCATTACTGTGGTATATTTGATGAGGCAATATTAATACAGTATTATTAACCAAAGTGCATAGTTTACATTAGAGCTTACTCTGCATTGTACATTCCATGGGTTTAGACAAATGTATAATGACACGGGTCCATCATTATAGTATCGTACAGACTAGTTTCACTGCCTTAAAAATCCTCTGTACTCCACCTATTCATCCCTCCCACATCACTCCCACCCCTGGCAACCACTGAACTTTTTACCGTCTTCACCGTTTTGCCTTTTCTAGAATGTTTTATAGATGGACTCGTACAGTGTGTAGCCTTTTCAAATTGGCTTCTTTCACTTAGTAACATGCATTTTGCTCATTTTTTTTAGCGCTGAATAATATTCTGTCTGGATGGACCACAGTTTATTTATCCATTCACCTACTGAAGTACATATTGGTTGCTTCCAAGTTTTGGCAATTATGAATAAAGCTTCTATAAACATCCACGTGCAGAATTTTATGTGGTGATGTTTTCAGTTCGCTGGGTAAATAACCAAGGAGCATGACTGCTGGTTCACAGAGTAAGAGTTTTAGTTAAAAAACTCTTTTTATGACTTTTGTAAAAAACTGCCTGTTTTCCAAAGTGGCCATACTATTTTGCATTCCCACCAGAAGCAAATGAGAGTCCCTGTTGTTCTACATCCTAGCCTTTGACGTTGTCATTGTTTTGGATTTTAGCTATTCTAATAGGTGTGCAGTGGTATCTTACAGATTTAACTTGCATTTCCCCAATGACATATGATGTTGGGCACTTTTCATAGGCTTATTTTCCTTCTATGTATCTTCAGTGATGATTCTGTCCTGCTCTTTTGCCCATTTTTTAGTTTTTTGTTTTTTTAATTGTTGGATTTTAAGAGTTCTTTGTATATTTTTGATACCAGTCCTTTATTAAATATGTTCTTTGCTAATATTTTTTTCACAGTCTGGCTTCTCTTTTCCTTCTCCTAATATGTCTTTGGCAAAGTAGAAGGTTTTAATTTTAATAAATTCCATTTTATCAATTCTTTCATGGATTGTACTTACAATGCTGTATATAAGTCGTTGCCATACCCAAGGTCATGTAGGTTTTCTACTGTGTTATTGTCTAGCAGTTTTAAACTTCTGTGTTTTACATGTAGGACTATGATTCATTTTGAATCAATTTCTGAAAAAGATGTAAGATGTCTAGATTCGTTTTTTTTTTTGCATGTTAATATTCAGTTGTTCCAGAACCATTTCCTGATGAGACTGTCTTTGTTACACTGAGTTGCCTTTGCCCATTTGTCAAAGATCAGTTGATGATATTTATCTGGGTCTACTTCTAGGCTATTTTGTTCCATTGATCTATTTGTTTCTTCTTTTGCCAATACCACACTGTCTTGATTACTGTAGCTTTATAGTAAGTCTTGAATTTGGGTAGTGTCCGTCCTCCGACTTTGTTCTTCTCCTTTGATATTGTGTTGGCTACTCTGAGTCTTCTGTCTCTTTATATAAGCTTTAGAGTCCACCTATCAATATCCATAAAATAACTTGCTGGGATTTTGATAAGGATTGCATTGAATCTATAGATCAAGTTGGAAAGAACTGGAATCCTGACAACATTGAATTGTCTAGTTTTGTTTTGTTTTTAACTTGTGCTATGGACTGAATTTAACTTCCTGCTCCAAATTTATATTTTGAAGCCCTACCATCCAATGTGGTGGTATTTGGAGATGGGTGTCTTTGGAGGTAATTAGATTTAGATGAGGTCATGAGGTTGGGGCCCCATCATGGGATTAGTACCCTTTATAAGAAGAGACACCAGAGAGCTGGAACTCTCTCTGCCATGTAAGGACACAGAAGAAAAGTGGCCTCTGCAAACCTGAAAAAGGCTTTTCCAGAACACAACCATGCTGGCACACTGATCTCTCAGGTCCAGCCACCAGAACTGTGAGAAGTCAACTTCTGCTGTTTAGGCCACCCAGTCTACGGTATTCCCATGTATCAGCCCAAATGGACGATGACAACTTGCAAATAAGCAAATATGAGGGTCATAAACTGAAATTATTTTTTTTAAATTTTTACATTACTTCAATGTAATTCTATACAATTATTTAAAATTAATTACTTCAGACTTATTTGGGTTCTTGTAATATATCAATTTCTGACAACTTGCACATGGATTATAGTGAAATCAACTGATTATCATTCTTCGGAGCACATTTTTTTCCAAAGAGAATGCTTTAAATATACATAAGAGGACATTTCAACAAAAGAGAATGGTCAAGTGAAACTGTGATTGTCTAAGAAACACATATATGTTCATTTCAGAACAGCATTATGTTATACTGATAGAGAGTCTTCATTTTCTCTGGAAAAGCAACATATGGGTATTTCGACGTCAATGTAAGTACCTGAAACTATAGTCTTTTACGAAGAAAATAATCTGCTTTGAAAACAAAGGGCTACTGATCCTAACAATACATTTTTTGAAAAAAACCTGTTTTCTAATAGGTTTGCAAGAAGATTATAGCAACATTTACCTTTTAATGGAAGTAATTTGTGTACAATCTGACTTCAAAGACCCAGTGATGTGGATTACTGTGTTACGTTATTCTGTGCCTAGTGTGACTGGCAGTTTAGAGCACAGCAGTAATGAGACCAGGATCGTGATGGAGGACCTCTGAAGACCAGTTAGATGCACTCAGTCCTGCTGCCACAATCTGTCTCTCAAAGCAGGACAAAGTACCTTGATGGTTGATGATCAAAGGCAGACTGCAGAGGTGTATGGAGGAATTGAGGCACATGGGGATGGGGTGGAGGCTCAGAATACTGGCTTTGCTGAATTGATTCTGAAGCAGTGTATGTAGATGGAAAAAAATACACTGATTTTAAAGGCTAAATCTCCTAAAGTGGGATTCAGCCTTCTTGCATATCTTACTCTTACATCACTCTGTTAATTTTTATTTTTAAAGTCTGGCTTCTGGAATCATTTTGCTTCTTTTTCTTAATTTTATTGCCATCAATTTAGTCAACTGGTGTCCTTAGTAGTACAGTAAGATGCAAGTAAGCATTAGCTTGATATTTATACACTGAGTTGGTTGCTGGGTAAAACCAAATGTGTTGGTGGACTCTGGGAGGGCTCACGCCAAGGAGTACTTCCCAGAACTTCTGCTGCCAGTGTCCTTGTCCTCACGGTGAGCCACAGCCACCCCCTGCCTCTGCAGGAGACCCTCCAACACTAGCAGCCCACAAGTCGGAGAAGATGAGAGAGGGAAGCTTGATGGGAGCCGATGGAGTTGTCCCCTGAACCACTGCCCCATATCTACAAGTCGTGTGGATGAAAGGCTCTTGGTGCTCCAGCCAGGAGTCAGTGTTGTGCCTCTGAGGTGGGAGAGCCAACTTCAGGACACTGGTCCACAAGAGACCTCCCAGCTCCACGTAACATCAAACGGTGAAAATCTCCAAGAGATCTCCATCTCAATGCCAAGACCCAGCTTCACTCAACGACCAGCAAGCAACAGTGCTGGACACCCTATGCCAAACAACTAGCAAGACAGGAACACAGCCCCATCCATTAGCAGAGAGGCTGCCTAAAATCATAAGGACACAGACACCCCAAAACCCACCACCAGACGTGGACCTGCCCACCAGAAAGACAAGACCCAGCCTCATCCAACAGAACACAGGCACTAGTCCCCTCCACCAGGAAGCCTACACAACCCACTGAACCAACCTTAGCCACTGGGGACAGACACCAGAAACAATGGACACTACAAACCGGCAGCCTGAGAAAAGGAGACCCCAAACACAGTAAGTTAAGCAAAATGAGAAGACAGAAAAACACACAGCAGATGAAGGAGCAAGGTAAAAACCCACCAGACCTAATAAATGAATAGGAAATAGGCAGTCTACCTGAAAAAGAACTCAGAATAATGATAGTAAAGAGGATCCAAAGTCTTGGAAATAGAATAGAGAAAATACAAGAAACGTTTAACAAGGACCTAGAAGAACTAAAGAGCAAACAAACAATGATGAACGACACAATAAATAAAACTTAAAATTCTCTAGAAGGGATCAATAGCAGAATAACTGAGGCAGAAGAATGGATAAGTGACCTGGAAGATAAAATAGTGGAAATAACTACTGCAGAGCAAAATAAAGAAAAAAGAATGAAAAGAAGTAAGGACAGTCTTAGAGACCTCTGGGACAACATTAAATGCACCAACATTCGAATTATACGGGTCCCAGAAGAAGAAGAGAAAAAGAAAGGGACTGAGAAAATATTTGAAGAGATTATAGTTGAAAACTTCCCTAATATGGGAAAGGAAATAGTTAATCAAGTCCAGGAAGCACAGAGAGTCCCATACAGGATAAATCCAAGGAGAAACACGCCAAGACACATATTAATCAAACTATCAAAACTTAAATACAAAGAAAACATATTAAAAGCAGCAAGTGAAAAACAACAAATAACACACAAGGGAATCCCCATAAGGTTAACAGCTGATCTTTCAGCAGCAACTCTGCAAGCCAGAAGGGAGTGGCAGGACATATTTAAAGTGATGAAGGAGAAAAACCTACAACCAAGATTACTCTACCCAGAAAGGATCTCATTCAGATGTGATGGAGAAATTAAAACCTTTACAGACAAGCAAAAGCTGAGAGAGTTCAGCACCACCAAACCAGCTTTACAACAAATGCTAAAGGAACTTCTCTAGACAGGAAACACAAGAGAAGGAAAAGACCTACAATAACAAACCCAAAACAATTAAGAAAATGGGAATAGGAACATACATATCGATAATTACCTTAAATGTAAATGTATTAAATGCTCCCACCAAAAGACACAGACTCGCTGAATGGATACAAAAACAAGACCCGTATATATGCTGTCTACAAGAGACCCATTTCAGACCTAGGGACACATACAGACTGAAAGTGAGGGGATGGAAAAAGATATTCCATGCAAATGGAAATCAAAAGAAAACTAGAGAAGCAATTCTCGTAACAGGCAAAATAGACTTTATATAAAGACTATTACAAGAGACAAAGAAGAACATAACATAATGATCAAGGGATCAATCCAAGTACAAGATATAACAATTGTAAATATTTATGCACCCAACATAGGATCACCTCAATACATAAGGCAAATACTAACAGCCATAAAAGGGGAAATTGACAGTAACACAATCATAGTAGGGGACTTTTAATACCCCACTTTCACCAATGGACAGATCATCCAAAATAAAAATCAATAAAGAAACACAAGCTTTAAATGATACATTAAACAAGATGGACTTAATTGATATTTATAGGACATTCCATCCAAAAACAACAGAATACACATTCTTCTCAAGTGCTCATGGAACATTCTCCAGGATAGATCATATCTTGGGTCACAAATCAAGCCTTGGTAAATTTTAGAAAATTGAAATCGAATCAAGTATCTTTTCTGACCACAATGCTATGAGACTAGATATCAATTACAGGAAAAGATCTGTAAAAAATACAAACACATGGAGGCTAAACAATACACTACTTAATAACCAAGTGATCACTGAAGAAATCAAAGAGGAAATCAAAAGATACCTAGAAACAAATGACAATGGAGACACGACGACCCAAAACCTATGGGATGCAGCAAAAGCAGTTCTAAGAGGGAAGTTTATAGCAATACAATCCTACCTTAAGAAACAGGAAACATCTCAAATAAACAACCTAACTTTGCACCTCAAGCAATTCAAGAAAGAACAAAAATACCCCAAAAGTTAGTAGAAGGAAAGAAATCATACAGATTAGATCAGAAATAAATGAAAAAGAAATGAAGGAAACAGTAGCAAAGATCAATAAAACTAAAAGCTGTTTCCTTGAGAAGATAAACAAAATTGATAAACCATTAGCCAGACTCATCAAGAAAAAACGGGAGGAGACAAATCAATAGAATTAGAAATGAAAAAGGAGAAGTAACAACTGACACTGCAGAAATACAAAGGATCATGAGAGATTACTACAAGCAACTCTATGCCAATAAAATGGACAACCTGGAAGAAATGGACAAATTCTTAGAAATGCACAACCTGCCAAGACTGAACAAGGAAAAAATACAAAATATGAACAGACCAATCACAAGCACTGAAATTGAAACTGTGATTAAAAATCTTCCAACAAACAAAAGCCCAGGACCAGATGGCTTCACAGGCGAATTCTATCAAACATTTAGAGAAGAGCTAACACCTATCCTTCTCAAAGTCTTCCAAAATACAGCAGAGGGAGGAACACTCCCAAACTCATTCTACGAGGCCACCATCACCGTGATACCAAAACCAGAAAAAGATGTCACAAAGAAAGAAAACTACAGGCCAATATCACTGATGAACATAGATGCAAAAATCCTCAACAAAATACTAGCAAACAGAATCCAACAGCACATTAAAAGGATCATACACCATGATCAAGTAGGGTTTATTCCAGGAATGCAAGGATTCTTTAATATACGGAAATCAATCAATATGATACACCATATTAACAAATTGAAGGAGAAAAACCATATGATCATCTCAATCGATGCAGAGAAAGCTTTTGACAAAATTCAACACCCATTTATGATAAAAACCCTGCAGAAAGTAGGCATAGAGGGAACTTTCTTCAACATAATAAAGGCCATATATGACAAACCCACAGCCAACATCATCCTCAATGGTGAAAAACTGATACCATTTCCACTAAGATCAGGAACAAGACAAGGTTGCCCACTCTCACCACTATTATTCAACATAGTTTTGGAAGTTTTAGCCACAGCAATCTGAGAAGAAAAAGAAATAAAAGGAATCCAAATTGGAAAAGAAGAAGTAAAGCTGTCACTGTTTGCAGATGACATGATACTATACATAGAGAATCCTAAAGATGCTACCAGAAAACTACTAGAGCTAATCAATGAATTTGGTAAAGTAGCAGGATACAAAATTAATCCACAGAAATCTCTGGCATTCCTATACACTAATGATGAAAAATCTGAAAGAGAAATTAAGAAAACACTCCCATTTACCATTGCAACAAAAAGAATAAAATATCTAGGATTAAACCTACCTAAGGAGACAAAAGACCTGTATGCAGAAAATTATAAGACACCGATGAAAGAAATTAAAGATGATACAAATAGATGGAGAGACATACCATGTTCTTGGATTGGAAGAATCAACATTGTGACAATGACTCTACTACCCAAAGCAATCTACAGATTCAATGCAATTCCTATCAAACTACCAATGGCATTTTTCACAGAACTAGAACAAAAAATTTCACAATTTGTATGGAAACACAAAAGACCCCGAATAGCCAAAGCAATCTTGAGAACAAAAAATGGAGCTGGAGGAATCAGGCTCCCTGACTTCAGACTATACTACAAAGCTACAGTAATCAAGACAGTATGATACTGGCAGAAAAACAGAAATATAGATCAATGGAACAGGATAGAAAGCCCAGAGATAAACCCACACACATATGGTCACCTTATCTTTGATAAAGGAGGCGAGAATATACAGTAGAGAAAAGACAGCCTCTTCAATAAGTGGTGCTGGGAAAACTGGACAGGTACATGTAAAAGTATGAAATTAGAACACTCCTTAACACCATACACAAAAATAAACTCAAAGTAGATTAAAGGCCTAAATGTAAGGCCAGGTACTATAAAACTCTTAGGAAAACATAGGCAGAACACTCTATGATTTAAATCACAGCAAGATCCTTTTTGACCCACCTCCTACAGAAATGGAATTAAAAACAAAAATAAACAAATGGGACTTAATGAAACTTAAAAGCTTTTGCACAGCAAAGGAAACCATAAACAAGACCAAAAGACAACCCTCAGAATGAGAGAAAATATTTGCAAATGAAGCAACTGACAGAGGATTAATCTCCAAAATTTACAAGCAGCTCATGCAGCTCAATATCAAAAAAACAAACAACCCAATCCAAAAATGGGCAGAAGACCTAAATAAACATTTCTCCAAAGAAGATATACAGATTGCCAACAAACACATGAAAGAATGCTCAACATCATTAATCATTAGAGAAATGCAAATCAAAACTACAATGAGATATCATCTCACACCGGTCAGAATGGCCATCATCAAAAAATCTAGAAACAATAAATGCTGGAGAGGGTGTGGAGAAAAGGGAACCCTCTTGCACTGTTGGTAGGAATGTAAATTGATACAGCCACTATGGAGAACAGTATGGAGGTTCCTTAAAAAACTAAAAATAGAACTACCATATGACCCAGCAATCCCACTACTGGGCATATACCCTGAGAATACCATAATTCAAAAAGAGTCATGTACCAAAATGTTCACTGCAGCTCTGTTTACAATAGCCAGGATATGGAAGCAACCTAAGTGTCCACTGACAGATGAATGGATAAAGAAGATGTGGCACATATATACAAGGGAATATTACTCAGCCATAAAAAGAAACGAAATTGAGTTACTTGTAGTGAGATGGATGGACCTAGAGTCTGTCATACAGAGTGAAGTCAGAAAGAGAAAAACAAATACAGTATGCTAACACATATATATGGAACCTAAGAGAGAAAAAAAAAAGGTCAGGAAGAACCTAGGGACAAGACGGGAATAAAGACACAGACTTACTAGAGAATGGACTTGAGGATATGGGGAGGGGGAAGGGTAAGCTGTGACAAAGTGAGAGAGTGGCATGGACATATATACACTACCAAACATAAAATAGATAGCTAGTGGGAAGCAGCCGCATAGCACAGGGAAATCAGCTCGGTGCTTTGTGACCACCTAGAGGGGTGGGATAGGGAGGGTGGGAGGCAGGGAGACGCCAGAGGGAAGAGATATGGGAACATATGTATATGTATAACTGATTCACTTTGTTATAAAGCAGAAACTAACACACCATTGTAAAGCAATTATACTCCAGTAAAGATGTTAAAAAAAAAAAAGAAACAAAAAAACCCCAAATGTGTTAATAAGCTAAAGAATAGGCAAAAAGTATTCATGAAAATTTACTTGGACATTTTATTTTCTGTCACATTTAATGTAATCATACTACGTTTTTCCCTTTGATGTCACTAAATTAGTGCATTTTTAGTGCTCTAAGTGTAAAAAATGAACATATTGCTTCATTGTATTTTTGTGGTTTTAGCTGATTAGTTTTAAAGTCTTGCATAGTTAAAAGCTATACCACGTTGCCACCAGATGAGCCACAAAATTATCTTACTGTGACTGCAAATAAGAAAATGGTATGAAGGGGCAAATAACTTCTTTGAGGACATGACTTTCCCCATTGTCAACAAGAATGGATTTTCAGTGCACTTAATGTCAACAGTGACCAGATATGTACTCAGAGTCAAACATCATTTTTGCCCAACAAGCTTGAATTGGAGCAGAAGCTGTTGTGAAAACAGGAAAAAATATAAAGAAGATGAACACTTGAAATATGGACACGGGGAATGAAACCCACAACAGATTCAAATCAACAGCCGTCCTAAGGGACTCATTTTCCACTGGGGTTTGCCTGAAATATGCCCAGAGCTTTTTGTGTTCCAAAGGTAACTATTACTTTTGAGCTAACACATATCATTTGTTACTATAACTTTCAGAGCAATTAGAAATAAAACCATTTTAATATCAAATCAATATTTTCACCTGATTCAGAGTATCTCTTAAAAATATATCGAGATGTGTACTTATCAGAAACAAATATTAAACATACTAACTCTGTTACCAGGCAACAAATTCTTAATCACTTCATTGAAACAGAGGTTAGCATATCAACTTTCATTATCCTACAGAAGTTGACTCTGGGGAAAAACACATGCACCATACTGGAATTTGTTAAAGCCAGGAATTTATGTTTTGATTTTCAACTGAAGTATAAATGTTGCTGTGAGTTCTATGACATTTCAAAATACTCCACTGTTTGGACAGATACCATTTTTAGAAAAGTGCATCCATGTCCTAAGCCTTGGCAATCTTCCATAGATGGAAAGTTGAGATTTCCTCAGGCTTACAGTAGGAGAAACAAGTTGCTTAAATTTCCTATTCTCCCACTACACCTGGACCATGTTAATTGTTCAAGATTTCTACCCACCTGTGCTGTTTTGGGTAGAAGACGAGAAGGAGGAAGAAAGAGCAGAGGAAAGCTTAGTGTTAAGAAAGATGCAGAAAGATAGGATATGGTGGCCATTCAAAGGTGTTTCTATAGGGAAGTAAAAAACATACCTGTATAGGTGAAGGAGAGGTACCAAGTTTCATTTGCAATATGAATGAGTCATGGGTGTGAAATGTACAGCGTGGGGAATATAGTCAATAACTATGTAATATCTTTGTATGGTGACATGTTGTAACTAGACTTATCATGGTGACAGCTTTAAAATGCATACAAATATTGAATCACTATTTTGTGTAACAGGAGGTAACATAGTGTTGTACTGATAGATCAATTATGCTTCAGAGACAAACAAACAAACAAACAAACTCAGAAAAAGAGATCAGATTTGTAGTTACCAGAATCAGGGGATTGGGGAAGGGGGAACTGGATGAAGGCAATCAAAAGGTACAGACTTCAAATTATAAGATAAATAAGTACTAGGGATGTAATATACAACAATAATAATTAACACTGCAGTATGTTATATACATTAAGAGAATAAATCCTAAAAATTCTCATGACAAGGAAAATTTTTTCTATTTAATTTTGCACATATTTATCTTAGAATTGGATGTTCACTAAATATATTGTATCAATAATAATCACGTCATGCTGTAAGTCAAATCATTATGCTGTACACCTTAAACTTATACAGTGCTGTATGTCAATTATATTTCAATAAAACTGGAGAAGAAAAAGAAAAAACTCATAACTACAGAGCAATTCTCTCATTTCTGTCACATCCTTTTTTCTTACTCGTATATAACCCACCAAAATCAAGTCCTGGATTTAATTTGTAGATTACAAAGGTAGACAAAAACTTTGCAACTTCTGCCATCAAGAGGTGGGGTCTTTTCTCCATCCTGTGAATCTGGGCTGGCATCCGACTTGTCTTGACCAATCAAATGTGGCAAAGGTGTTGTCTTGAGTTCTCAGTCCAGCCCTCAAGAGGTGTGGCAGTGTTTCCTTAGAACTCTGTCACCACGTGGGAAACACTGTCTACTCTGCTAAGACACCTCGTGGAGCAGAGTCCTGGGTGAGGTTTTCTTCAGTCGACCAGGCCTAGCAACTTCCAAGCTGTCCACAGACACATTACTGATCCCTGCTGAGAAACAGTGTCCAGCTGAGCTCAAACCAAACTGAATTCATAGTTGTTGGTCTAACTCACTAAGTTTTGAAGTGGTCTGTTATGCAGCAAAGGTGAACTGACAGAAGAATTGGTACCTGGAAGTAGGATGCTGAAAACAACAGCTGAAAGCTAAAACACCAGCACTGGGACAAGGCAGTGAGTGGAGGCTGGATGCAAAAGCTAGAAAAATGATGAGCAAATTACTGGTGGACGCTTGTTAGAAAAATTCTACACAAAGCTGGGGAAATGGTGGCCTGTGTTACGTAGATGTGAAACAACGGGGAAAACATCTCCTCCGGTAACTGGCATGAGAGAAAACACACCTAAAGCACTTGCAGACTTTGCCAAGGTGATGTCCAGGCAAAATGTGGGCCCGGCTTGTTGGCTTCTTTCAGTTATTTATGATGAGATACAAGAAGAGTGAGAAGGACTAAAGAAAAATTATTCAGTTCTGCACATGGGATTTTGAGTGAATACAGAATAGGCAGGGCTTGCTGGTTTGGAAAATAAGACAATTTCTCTTTCCCATGCTCCAGACCTGGTGGAGGATTCTCACAGTGAAAGGAGCCTCTGAAATGCTGACAATGCTGCTCAGCAGACCTTCTCCGCTACATCAGGACTTGTTTCCTCAGGGTGCAGCCTCCCAGCTCACTCACAGAGTAACTGTAAGAACAGGCTGAGAAAGACATGTCTCCAGGTCACCGAGGGTGTGGCTCTGATTGACTGAAGAGGACTGACTTGTAATACATAAGAAGCCCACATGATTTTAAGAAAGTTGTGTATGAAAATGTGATACCAGCTTGCATTATGAGTCCAAGGTTGATGAAAGCAGAGGGCCTCTGGGTCCTCAGTTTTCTACGTGCAGGAAGCAAGTTGAGAAAGGTGATTATCTGCCAGCCCTGCCATTCCTTGCAGAGAAGGAAGGCTGTCTTGGAGCACAGATACCGAGCCCAGTAGGTGAAACCAAGATCCAGAAAGTGATGGAATTCAAGGTCACCCCCAGGGAGCAGAGCCAGGCCCAATCGGGAACGCTGCCTGCACTGCTAAGGGGCACGTAGTAACTATGGCTTGGCAGAATTTCAGAGTTATTGTGGACCAGCAACTACAGTGTGTCTCTATTCCTCCTCTGCTTAAGTGGGAGTGTCTGATGCAAGAATCTCGTCCCCTTGCCATAGTATTTCCAGGGTTTGTGAAGGACAGATAACTCATCTTCTAAATCCTAGGACTCTGAGTCAAGAGGGGTTGCATTCAAGGAGCTGCATGTGGACATGATGTCGATGAAAAGAGCCTGGATTTGAGCTTGACACCATGGTATGACGAGACATTTGGGCCTTTGGTTGGGTGAGGAGTGAATCTTATAATAGGGAAGGATGTGGATCACTTGGGACAGAGAGTGGATTGACTGTCACAGTCATGGTCTCAACTTGGTCATTTCTCATACGGTGTGACCTATACTGAGTCAGGGTTTGGCCACTGAACTTGCTTTGGCCAGTGGGACAACAGCACATTTGATGCAAGCACAGTCTTGAGAAGTGCTTTCCAAATGGGACTTGCACTTCTTAGCTGCTCATGGAATGCTGTCACCAGGCTAACGTGATCAATGATAACAAACCTGTGGGGTGGTCCCTCCCACTGCATAGCTGACAGTCAGCCAGTGAGCAAATATGTGAGAGAAGTCACAAGGGCAAGTAAATGCTACCATAACACCATGAACAAAATATATTCTGTGTCAAGGACAGAACTTTACAGTAAAATGCTCTGGATTACTTTGAGATTTCCATGTTTTAGATGATTTCTTTAAGTCTTCATGTTCAGAAATATATGTTGTCTTTAATTTGTAATGTGGTGAGAAATACTGTCCCTTATCTTTGTATCTAGATCTTTCTTGGGCAAAGGTACCATTGAAGTGTATGATATTCAAGCTAGAGAAATGAAAAAATGAGTCTATCAGGACCGCTTGTTTCTTGCTGCATTCATAAGATTAGGCCTGGCATGTGTAAAGAGCATGGATTTACTTTAATTCTGTTCCAGTTCTTATTGAAAGTTGTAATATTTCTTTATCCTTATCTACACAAAGACAAAATCTAAATGTTTGAGCGAAATGTGCTATTTACCATAATATTTGCTAGTATGTTGGTATAACTACAAGTATGACCAGACACTTATGACCCAGCTTTTTAAAAGCTCTTATTCCCAGGTTCTGCAAACAGTGAGATGGTAAAATAACTGAGCAGTGTACTGACAGTGAGAGTCAGACACATCTAGCAACGTGCCCTTCCAGAGGGACACACCTCACCTCACCTGGCCTCATGTCTTTTCACGGCACTTCCTCTGAATTCTGTCATTCTGTGGTTATTACTATCATTTTGGAAACACGGCAATATATACTGATGATAGCCCTAGCTGGAGACATCCCCAAAATATGTAATTTTAAAGGTTCATGGGCTTTCCATGACTGGTGTGGGCATGGGTTCTCAGCTGTCAGTGTCTGTTAGGGTGCTCACAGCAGCAGGAGTTTCTGGGACTCTTCTCCACATGAATTGCAAAGGCTACACTGCAAGAGACAGATGTGCTGTTTGCATTTTTGTTTCTGTTGCTTTTTTTAACCATAATACAGAAACATCACACTTGCTGGGAGAAAATAGTGTCTCTCTTATGAAACATCCCTTTACTTGAAAGGTGCACAAGGGAGATTTTGACTTCTAGCTGTGATACAGTAACTGGCATGGGGCGAACTCCTCCCGCTCTCAACAACCATGACACTGGACAAGACACATGAGGCACTGCTTTCAGGCTTTGGATAAAGACAGTCCAAGGCTGCCATCCATTTGATGACATTTGTTTTAGAAATGCCATCATTTCTAAAATGATGAGTGAGTGCCACAATCACACTGGTTCTCCATCTGGGGACAATTTCCTACCACAGGACAAAATTAGGAATCCAAGTAGAGTGCCATGATACTGCTGAGCTGAGAGCTCAGAGTTTGGGGCAGGGGAGGGGGCTTGAATCTGTAGAGTTTGCCATGGAGAACAAGAACTGCACAGAACAGGGTTCTTATGCTCAGGGTGAGGGGCAGCAAATCATGGCAGAAAAAAACGGTGCTCTGAGGTTAAGAACTGAGATTCTGAAGGTCATGTTGGGGTAGAGTCTGTTGGAGTTTCAGCCCAGCCAGAGCGGAGAAAATGCAACTCCTCGTAAAAAATCTAGACATCAGGAAGAAACATAAAGAAATGCCATAAATGTCCCTGGCTCTATTTCTGCTTCTTCCCTGTTGCCGGTGTCCGCTTGCTCCAGTCATCTTGCTTCCAATCACAGGGAATGACTCTGCATAAAAAGGCGGCTGAAGACAGACTTGCTAGTACAGGTTCGGGGGAGTCATTCCTCGCGAGGCAGAGACAAGCCACCAGCACGAGAAGATCTTACCCGGGCCACATCCAGCCAGCCACAGCAAGGGTTGTCACAGATAAGACCACGTCCAAGGGGCTGACCCTCCACTTCCCAGTGGAGGAATGACCCACTTGACACAGCTGCATTGTTATGGATTCAGAGAGAAGTAAGACTTCTGCTGTGAAGATCATACACCTGAAGTCAGAATATTTCCCTGTTTTCTAATCCCTGTGCCAAGCACAACCACAGGGGTGCAGAACCACCAGCTGTGTGGCTGACAGGGTCTTGGTGCTCCGGCCAGGTGTCAGGCCTGAGCCTCTGAGGTGAGAGAGCCGAGTTCAGGATATCGGACCACTACAGACCTCCTGGCCCCACGTAATATCAATCGACAAGAGCTCTCCCAGAGATCTCCATCTCAAAGCTAAGACCCAGCTCCACTCAACGACCAGCAAGCTCCAGTGCTGGACACCCCATGCCAAACAACTAGCAAGACAGGAACACAACCCCACCCATTAGCAGAGAGGCTGCCTAAAATCATAGCAATTTCACAGACACCCCAAAACACACCACTGGATGTGGGCCTGCCCACCAGAAAGACAAGATCCAGCCTCATCCACCAGAACACAGGCACTAGTCCCCTCCACCAGGAAGCCTACACAACCCACTGAACCAACCTTAGCCACTGGGGGCAGACACCAAAAAACAACGGGAATTATGAACCTGCAGCCTGTGAAAAGGAGACCCGAAACACAGTAAGTTAAGAAAAATGAGAAGATAGAGAAATAGGCAGGAGATGAAGGAGCAAGGTAAAAACCCATCAGACCAGAGAAATGAAGAGGAAATAGGCAGCCTACCTGAAAAAGAATTCAGAGTAATGATAGCAAAGATGATCCAAAATCTTGGAAATAGAATGGGGAAAATACAAGAAACATTTCACAAGGACATAGAAGAACTAAAGAGCAAACAAACAATGATAAACAACACAATAAATGAAATTAAAAATTCTCTAGAAGGAATCAATAGCAGAATAACTGAGGCAGAGGAATGGATAAGTGACCTGGAAGATAAAATAAAGGAAATAACTATCACAGAGCAGAGTAAAGAAAAAAGAATGAAAAGAATTGAGGACAGTCTCAGAGACCTCTGGGACAACATTAAATGCACCAACATTCGAATTATACGAGTCCCAGAAGAAGAAGAGAAAAAAGAAAGGGACTGAGAAAATATTTGAAGAGGTTATAGTTGAAAACTTCCCTAATATGGGAAAGGAAATAGTTAATCAAGTCCAGGAAGCACAGAGAGTCCCATACAGGATAAATCCAAGGAGAAACACGCCAAGACACATATTAATCAAACTATCAAAATTTAAATACAAAGAAAACATATTAAAAGCAGCAAGTGAAAAACAACAAATAACACACAAGGGAATCCCCATAAGGTTAACAGCTGATCCTTCAGCAGACACTCTGCAAGCCAGAAGGGAGTGGCAGGACATATTTAAAGTGCTGAAGGAGAAAAACCTACAACCAAGATTACTCTACCCAGAAAGGATCTCATTCAGATGTGATGGAGAAATTAAAACCTTTACAGACAAGCAAAAGCTGAGAGAGTTCAGCACCACCAAACCAGCTTTACAACAAATGCTAAAGGAACTTCTCTAGGCAGGAAACACAAGAGAAGGAAAAGACCTAGCTGGGATGAAGTGAGAGAGTGGCATGGACATATATACACTACCAAATGTAAAATAGATAGCTAATGGAAAGCAGCCACATAGCAGAGGGAGATCAGCTCAGTGTTTTGTGTCCACCTAGAGGGGTGGGATAGGGAGGGTAGGAGGTAGATGCAAGAGGGAGGAGATATGGGGATATACGTTTATGTACAGCTCATTCACATTGTTATACAGCAGAAACTAACACACCATTGTACAGCAATTATACTCCAATAAAGATGTTAAAAAAAACCCCAAAACAATCAAGAAAATGGTAATAGGAACACACATATTGATAATTACCTTAAATGTAAATGGATTAAATGCTCCAACCAAAAGATATAGACTGGCTGAATGGATACAAAAACAAGACCCGTATACATGCTGTGTACAAGAGACCCATTTCAGACCTAGGGACACATACAGACTGAAAGTGAGGGGATGGAAAAAGATATTCCATGCAAATGGAAATCAAAAGAAATCTGGAGTAGCAATTCTCATATCAGACAAAATAGACTTTAAAATAAAGACTATTACAAGAGACAAAGAAGGACACTACATAATGATCAAGGGATCAATCCAGGAAGAAGATATAACAATTGCAAATATTTATGCACCCAACAAAGGAGCATCGCAATACGTACAGCAAATGCTAACAGCCATAAAAGGGGAAATCGACAGTAACACAATAATAGTAGGGGACTTTAACACCCCACTTTCACCAATGAACAGATCATCCAAAATGAAAATAAATAAGGAAACACAAGCTTTAAATGACACATTAAACAACATGGACTTAATTCATATTTATAGGACATTCCAAAAACCACAGAATACACTTTCTTCTCAAGTGCTCATGGAACATTCTCCAGGATAGATCATATCTTGGGTCACAAATCAAGCCTTGGTAAATTTAAGAAAATTGAAATCATATCAAGTATCTTTTTTGACCACAACACTATGAGACTAGATATCAATTACAGGAAGAAAATTGTAAGAAATACAAACACATGGAGACTAAACAATATGCTACTAAATAACCAAGAGATCACTGAAGAAATCAAAGAGGAAATCAAAAAATACTTAGAAACAAATGACAATGAAAACATGACGATGCAAAACCTATGGGATGCAGCAAAAGAAGTTCTAAGAGGGACGTTTATAGCAATAGAATCCTACCTCA